>NC_090447.1:401154906-401796469 GCF_031143425.1 Pleurodeles waltl
AGCTGTAGGCAAGGAGCCTGCAAGAAGGTACTAGATTATGTTTACTCTCAAACGGGAAGTCATCCTCTCAGAAGAAACAATCCAGCGAGATCTGTCTATGGTCAGAAGAAAGATAGACCCGAACATGAAACTGGCCTTCTCTTTTCCCTCTCCATGTATTTCCCAAGTGGAGGCTCTAAGCAAGCCATCTAGGTATTTTCCATGGTGCTACTCTGCCCTCTGCAGTGCCAAAGGGTGCAGGGTGAAGCCATCTCATTAGATTCTGGTTTAGTCTGCCAATCTCACAAAAGTAGAGCACTTGGCATGGAGTTATTAAGCTTTGACATCCGGCGTAGCATCACGTATGGCTCTGGTGAAGGTGCCATCGATATCCGAAGCCCTGGGCCATTTTCCTATTTCAAG
Organism: Pleurodeles waltl; assembly: GCF_031143425.1. Lineage (NCBI taxonomy): Eukaryota > Metazoa > Chordata > Amphibia > Caudata > Salamandridae > Pleurodeles > Pleurodeles waltl. The sequence goes on from NC_090447.1 coordinate 401,155,309, forward strand.
AAGATGTTGTCTTCAAAGAGGAATTCGGAGAGTGGCAGTCTTTCATGACCAACCTCTGGCACATCACTTTCCTGGGGCTAAAAAATCATCCTAGTTGAAAGCCCTTTTTGGCTTGAGCTCGGATGGATTGGACACACCAGTTGGTGTGATCACTATATAGAGAGAGGTATAGAACATGCTGCCTTTAAAATATTCTAGTGCTGGCCTTTACATTGTTCTGCACAATGTCAGTGGCATGGACTCCTCCCTGAAAGAGCGACATAGCTTGTCCTGCTGGCCTTCATACCGAGAAGGCCAGTTCCTTTGTGACTGTGATTTAAAAAGCTGTGGAAGTATTGAAGCTGGCATTTTTTAAGAGATACTTTCCTGTATGAAAGTCTTCCTTTGATGTTAGTGGTGGAGTTCCTCCTCCCTTTGAGTGAGGCATTTTTAGATCCTACCATGGCAGTATGGGAGAAACACTCTTGGCCCAGGCACGGATATCAATTCACTAGAATGCCAGGAGTAGCGGAAGCAACATCACACACCATTTGACCTTTACTTTCACTCACAGACACATGCTGACACATGCACCTTTATTCACACATACACACAATGTCTCTCAGATGAACACTTTCACCAGCAAGCAGGCACACAAAATACATTTATAAGCATTTTTTGCTTACCTCTGCTGAAAGGGAGAGTCATATTCTCGCTAATTGTGGTTCATTTTGTTATTACGCTAATTGAAAAATATATTATTCACTCTTAGTATAAAAAACAAATGACTGAAACCAAGGAAAGTGGATTCCTAATAAACGTCTATAAGGACGAGCTACCACTGTGTGCCTGGCACTGATTTTGCCACTTCTGAGGCCAGGAATCGCAAAGGAAGTGCAGCTGTGATCACTGGCTACCCTAAATGATGTCCATGCGAGTATACCCTGCTGAACATTGAAAGGAGAGCTAGTGCCTTGATGGTCTGGCATGCTGGGCTTCAGCCAGCAGCGCCCTTTCAGACTTCAGTACTGTGTGAGACGATGAGAAGAGGTAAATGCAAGCATTTGCAAATGTTTGCTATTGGAAGGAACTTTTTGGGGGATTCAACAGCACCCCTGATTGTTTGCCATTATCTTTGCTAGAAAGCTGAGCATCGCTAGCTGTCAAAGATGGGCCATATTCTATTTCAAATGAATGCAAAAAGATCTGGGAACATAGCCAAGAAGAGGGGGTTATTCTTCTGCAGCTGTGTGTTTCTGCATCTCAGCAAAAGCTGCAGTTTGCAGCAGCGTTGACGCCTGGCCCAGAATGCAAGGTGCCACTTTCATAGAAAAAATTGAGTTTTCCCGTTACATCGAAATGTAAATCCATTAACATATTTTTCATTACTAACTCAGAAAAACAGAACGTAAAGGGCTTTTTCAGAAATGCCATAATCATCATTTGTGTTTGTAGAAGGGAACACAGAGGCAAAAGTGATGTGGTCATTACTTGCTGTATAAGATGTCTCCATTCAGTGGATATGGCACTTGGTGAGCTTTTTGTTTGTCAATTATTACAGCAGCAGCAATGGTAGACAAGGAAAACGCATTTACCTATCATACTTCACCTGGGTAGGTGTATGCAAAATCTGGAATGTATCCCCACATTACATTTTTAATTTATTTGGATTTTAAACTTAGCTGTCATTGCTAAGTCCCATTCTGACAAAGTTGTCTTCTCTGTTAGCATGAGAAGGGTGTGTTGACCAAGGGCAGCATGGTATTTTTTTCTATGTCACTGCAATAAACATGTAACTTTGCCGTATACTTTAATATAGATAGATCTCCAGCTCAACTAAGGAGTCTCCCTATATTAAGGCATAATAGAAAGTTAAAAAACGTTTATTGAACTGGAAAGAATAGTAAACATATTTTATGTTAAATATTAATATACATTTATTTAATTTAAATTAAAGTGCAATTATTTTTCTGAAGTTTAAATTAAAAAATCCCACCTAAGGTAAAACAAATATATTTTATTACTGCATTAATAACTATTGAAAGTGATGCATAGAATCCAATAACTAATTTCGTTATATGTTTTTAAAAATATAATGTTACATTAATGTTTAAATTAAGAAAAAGGTTACTAGAGTGTGTTAAAATGAAATGAAATGTTTTACTTTTAGATAGTTAACATTACATTATATTTATTTATATTGTTAACTATTTTAAATAATTGAAGTTAATTTAACATTATTTGTTAGTCCATTTTATTTCCCCACTCCATTAAATTGTATTGGAATTGTTTTTCAGTACTGGAGTACATTTACTTCTGATGTGCTTCTTTTTTGGCAGTAGTAACTAAAGATGTGCAGTTTGTGAATAGGAGTATGGTTGCTCTTTTGTGGGTGGATACATGCCCGTCCCTATGACCCTCGCTAACCCTCCTTTAACCACCTCTTATGCCTTCCTAAACCTCTTACCCTCAATCAAAAATATTCCCCATATTTGAGCCACTCCCCACACCCTTCCACATTTACTACTAAAACATATATCTACATTTGCAAAGACCCCACAATCAGGACAGAGATCTCCACACAGAAAACGATAGGACAGACAGAGCCATAGGTCTGTGTGCATAGTTTGTGAATAGCATTTTGAAGTACATTTGTAGTACTTTTATCATACTGCAAAGCATACTACAACGTGCAGTTTGTGAATAGGCCTCAAAGCTCTGCTCCCTAGGATGTAATTATACTAGTTCTGTCTTACATTTGGAGCACTTAGGGGCATATTTACAAGAAAGTGGTGCATCGATCCCGGTACGCCACTTTTCTTGCATCGCCGCTGCCCCGCCAAACGACACCCTGGTTGTGCCATATTGACGATGTGGTGGCACCTTGATGGCCGTGAGGACAATGGTGTCAAACTTTTTGATGCTATTGTGGTGCTTTACTGCACTGGCATCAAAAATGTTGATGCTAGTGCAGCAAATCACAGGGAGAGCCATTGATTAAAATGGATGCATCACATTAATGCCTGCTCTGAGCAGGCATTAAAAATGACAGAAAAAAAGGTGAAGTGAAATGTTGTAAATTTGACTGCCCCATTTTTTCAGACCTCCCTGTGTGGGAATACTGGCCATGCGAGGGTTTACAAAGTGGTGCAATGAAAGCATTGCGCCCTTTGTAAATACGGCGTGGGAGAAATGCCTCATTAAGGCTGCCTTAGTGGAAGAAAATATGACGCTAGGGCGGTGCAAGGTGGCACTAGGGTCTTGTAAATATGCCCCTAGGTCTCATATGTTGTTTCTGGGAAATGTATTTTGCAGTTTTTGTGACCTGTGATCAGTGCTTATCTATTTGTTAGTGCTCGTGGTGAGACGATTAAGGGCATTATTGACTGTGACATTTTGGCTGAGGAGATTTTGAAAGAATTGAAATCATTGACTGGATGTTTGTGACAGTTTCGATACTGGCATTGGTTTGCATGAATCTAGCTATTCAGAGCCGAGCAGATTAAGGATATTTCCTTATGTGGAGTTTTTGAGGTTTTTAGGTTTTCCTTTTGTACAGCATAACCTTGACCCATGAGCTCCGGGCTGTGACCACTTCAGCAGCTTAACTGCATGTTAATTAGCTACTGATATTTTTCTTTGCCTATTTAAGCTTTGTGTAGTATAGGCTTGATTTTGCACCCCAAGTTCACTTGACTCTTCTGTCCATCTGTTTATGCAACATGTGTTTCTTAACATTTTGTGGCAAAACTGGAGGCTAGCATTAAGCATTAGACACAATTTATTCACTACTCTGCAGCTCTTTAAAGAATTTAAGATGTGACAATGAGCTCGTTTGTAGTGATGAGGTAATGATGGTTGCTCAGTGTGCAGTTTGTAATCATTAATCTCTGTGGGTAATTCAGCCTTTCAAACCTAAAAATATAGGTATTCAGCAGATATCAAAAGAATCTCCTAAATTCCTCATCCTTTTCTCGTCTTGGTTTTAGTTTTTATTTTGGTCTTCCTCACCTTCCTTTTGTTTCTTTTGCTCTTTCTCACTCCCTCATTGCTCAGTTTTTTTAAAATCTATTCTATTTCTCTTTTTTTTTTTTCACTTCCTATTTCTCATCTCGCCCTCCGACGAATTTAACATTTCTTGTCTTTTACACATATTCTTTTACTTATCTTTTTTAAAACGCATCGCGCTGCATTTTTGTAACACCTTTTGGAGTTTCTAGGAATATTTGCATGAATGTCAGTCTGCCAAAATGCCAGGGCTAGCAGAAATGACATCACACGCCCTTTGACCTTAACTTTCACATGCACACACATTCACAAAACAAGGTGAATGGCGCCCCCAAACATAAGGAGGAGCTACGGACGAGCTGCTGCTCAATTCCAGACACTGGCCTTGCCCTCCAGAGGCCACGGGTCGCAAAGGAAGTGCCAGGGATCACAAGGGGCAAGCCAGGGATCACAGTTGTGACCACTGGCGCCCCTAAATGACATCCATGCTAAAAGCTATGACAAAGTGTAATTTAAGTCAAATTGATGAATGAATTATAGGACAAAATACTTAGCATATGCTTGCATTCTTTGTTACAAATTGGAAAAAGTTGCTGTATTCCATTTAAACTTGTCCTGTGTTATTTAGTGATTTGGCCAATTTCCTTTCAACTGCACACTGAGGTGCGTCACTTTTGTAGGACAGCCCCGACTCAAAATCCTTTTTGTCATTTACTAAGTCACACAATGCCACTTTGCATGGTTTAGTGAATACAAAGTAAAGCAACACAGGGCATAGTGTTGCGTTACCTATTATTGGGAAGGTGTTTCGTGGGTGTAACAAGGGCATTCTCATGCATCTGCCCATGGATTTTGGCGCATTCTCAGATTTACTAAAGCTAATAAACCTGGGACTGCGTCGAAATGCGATGCCTTCCCCAGTGAGGTTTAATGAGGACAAATATAATTATTTCCTTTTGCTACTTGTTTTTTGAAGCAAGGTATCTCTTGATGCTGGAAGGTATCACACGCTGCAAAGGTCCCTGCGTTGGTGCAAGGGTCCCTGCATTGGTGCAAGGCAGCTTCAAGTGCACCAGTGCTGGGAGAGAGCTGAAGAGCACAATATGGTAGTAGATATGGTGCTTTTCAGCTCTCTCCCATTCATGTAACACTGAGCAGCAACTGACTGGATGAACTGTGTTGTGTGATTTCTATGTGAATCTGCTCCTAAGTGCACAGTTGTTTATCTGTGCCTTGAGAGGTTGTGCCTCTCTACATGCTGGCTGGAGTTTTCATGGTATGTACACTGATTGCTTAGCAATATACATCCTTGTTGTTTTACAAAGCATCCAGGGGTCGAGCCTCTGTTTCTTCTGGTTGTGCTTCATATAACATACCCACCTGAGGAATTCTATCTACCTACATGTCTAAGCACTGTATGACAGTCTCAACCTTAGGATGCTCACTACTCTTAAAATGGTAGGTGTGTAAGGCTGCATCTGTATTCACACTCTCTACAAGAACTCATGCTTATGCATAGTGACGTTTATTTTACCATGTTTGAAGCATATCTTTTAAATGTCATTCCTATAGGCTAAACTACATCTAACACCCAAATAACCACGCATTCCAAAAGGGTGCCATGAACCTAATAGCAATCAGAATGCTTTGTGGCTTTGTCAAAGGTAGAAAACTCTGTATAAATGCTCTATAAAGTTTACAGTATGGTTCATGTAATGCGTAACAGAGACTTCCTATGTTTATGGGCTAATAAAGTGTGTTAATGTATTGGTGAAGTGGAAAACTTGTCAAATGCCCCTCACATTTCTGTGCATTCTTTTGCTGGATGGATGTAGAGAATTGTTATGTGTAGGACAAAGTATAGTAAATGCAAAAGCAATTTATTGGATCAATGCAATTTCAGTGTGTGCTGAGCCCAAATGGCAATGCTCTGCTTTTAGGTATCAGCACATTGTTTTCAGTTTAAGGTAAGGAATAGTGAATCCCAGGAAAAAAATATATGCATATATTTTTTTAGTAAATCAACAAGGGGGGGAGGGACCGGGAGTGTTAGTGGTCCAGTGTACAATCTCCCATCAATAGTAATTAAATACAGGTACACTGTTCCAATAAGAATTATCAAACCAGGAGACCTGTGATCTCAGGAGCTGGAACCCTCAAGCATCACATTGGATGACTAGCATCATCATCGGGAAATGCTCCTCACCAGGCCGGCACTGCAATGCCTAGTGGGCACCCAGATGTGGGGGCTCTCAGCCAGACTCTTATGATAGTGACTGGTAAGTTCGACTACACAAATTATGATGCTTAGAGTCACCACCAATATACAAAAATGAAAAAGAGGTTAAAATTGGTTATTCATCCAGTGGACACCATCATTTAATCAATCTGATATAACAAGGATGAAGACCAAGATTAAAAACAAAAACTTGAAAGAAAAATTGAGGATTATGCTCAAAACCTTTCAAAAGTTGAGAATATTGTAGAGAGGCCTAAATATTAAAGAACTTCTATACTCTGGTCGACATGTTTCGCGTCTATTGGTCCAGCCGGATCCATTGACGCTTCATCAGGACCTACACAACTAATTAATCAGACCTCTTCAAAGTGGTATCACAAAGTAGGATACGTTGATACCGGTCACTTACTTAAAGTTAACTGGTTAGCACAGGTACCCTAGAAGACAAAAAAACGAAAAAACATAGAGCACATCTCTAAATTTCCAAAATACGAGTGCAAGTAATTATGAATCAATAACCAGAAATAGGTCAAAAACTAAATAAAGGACACCACATGACAAATCATGCTTACCAACCCCTAGTCGAGACCAGGTTCCTTGGGTGGTGCGTTTCAAGGACTCAAAGTGACGCTAAGTATAGTAAATGACAATGAGATAAAAGACCATTATTGAAACAAAAATGAAAAACAATGTTAACATCTAATGATGATGAAATGGCTGAGAGTTCAAAGGCAACTATAAAGGTAAATCAACTCATAATAATAAAAAGTTGTGCTGCATGTTGACACTATTACTGTTGTTATTAGTTACCAAATTGTACTGCCTAGGTGAACAAATTCGCAGGCTAATAGTGCTAAAAGTTAACACATTTGCCGTTCTTGTCGTTACCAAATGAAGATACATAACTAATATTAAAGTTAGTGATGAAAAGAATGTGTTATTAATGGTAACGTGGTGAAAAAAGGAAAAAATACAGGGGCATATTTATACTCTGTTTGCACCGAATTAGTGTCATTTTTTTTTACTCTAATTCGGTGCAAAACGAACTCCATATTTATACTTTGGTGCTAGACCCCTCTAGCACCAAATTTATGGAGTTAAAGTCATTTTTTGAAAGTGGAGACCTGCTTTGCCTTAATGAGATGCGAGGTAGGCGTTCCCGTGCAAAAAATTACTCTATGGCCTGAACGCCATATTTAGGGGCATATTTATACTCTGCGTCATATTTATACTCTGTTTGCACCGAATTAGTGTCATTTTTTTTAACTCTAATTTGGTGCAAAACTAACTCCATATTTATACTTTGGTGCTAGACCCATCTAGCACCAAGGCCCTGATTTAAACTTTTTTTGCACCGCATTAACGGCATTTTATGACACAAAAGTGGCGCAAACTTACAAAATATTGGCCCTTATTTATACTTTTTGCTACAAAACTGCACTTACTTAGTTTTGCACCAAAAAGTTTAGCACCGGCTTGCACCATTTCTGTGCACCAGCCAGGCACCATATTTATGGAATGGTGCAAGCCGGTGCAAAGGGTAGGCTAGAGTTTAAAAAAATGACTTTAGTCGGGTAGGGCTGGCAGTATAGAAGAAGAGGGTTTAGCACCAAAAAATGGCTTTAGACAGGTTAAAGTAAAAAAAAATGACTCTAACCAGATTAGCGTCATTTTATGGTGCTAAACCTACGATGCCACATGAGTCCTGCCTTAGAAAAGGCAGGAGTCATGTCACCACCCCAGTGGCCAGCACAGAGGACACAGGTCCCCTGGGCATGGCCATTGCACCCGGTGCCATGTATGGGGGCCCATTTCAGGGCCCCCTATGGCACTTTAAAAAAAAAAATGCACTTACCTGTACTTACCTGGGATGGGGTCCCCCATCCTCGCAGTCCCTCTAGTGTGGGTGGGGGTGCCCCTAGGGCCTAGGGAGGGCACCTCTGGGATTATTCCATGGTGTTCCACCATGGAAATAGGGCCACAGGTCCCCTAACACCTGCCCTGACCCAGGTCTTAAAAAATGGGGCAAAGCAAGCTTTGCCCCATTTTTTGACCCCTCCTCCCTCCCTTGCACCATTTTTACATGGGAGTATAAATATGGTGTTAAGGCCATAGAGTCATTTTTTTGCACGGGAACGCCTACTTTGCATCTCATTAAGGCAAGGTAGGTTTCCACTTCCAAAAAATTACTTTAACTCCATAAATTTGGTGCTAGACGGGTCTAGCACCAAAGTATAAATATGGAGTTAGTTTTGCACTGAATTAGAGTTAAAAAAAAATGACGCTAATTCAGTGCAAACAGAGTATAAATATGCCCCTTAGCGTCAAAAAATTATGCTAATCTGGTCAGAATCATTTATTTTGACTCAAAACTGCCTAACGTCATTTTTTTTTAAGCTAGCCTACCCTTTGCACCGGCTTGCACCATTCCATAAATATGGTGCCCAGCTGGTGCTAAAAAATGGTGCAAGCCGGTGCAAAACTTTTGGGGGCAAAACTGCCTTAGTGCAGTTTTGCACCAAAAAGTATAAATAAGGCCCAGAATGCCTCAATAAAAGATCGGTATGCGCCCGTAAGGTGTGGAAAAGAGATTAGATTTAGAATAGATTGACCCATTTGCACATCAGTAGCGCCCGTTAATCAATCTACATACGGATTGCATACTCACAAAGTTATCACCGGTCCATCTTGTTGGACCTACCCTCAGAAACGGACGACCCGGAAACAACCGGATCAGCCGCTTTCTGAGACATAAATAGACGCTGCGAGGACCGTGTCCGAGCGCATCTCATCATGGAGAAAGAAAACAGACTACCGGGAGTCCGGAATAACTAAGAGGTGGAGGACGGACTACAAGTGCTAGCTCGCACTTGTAGTTCCATTCCTTCGAAATGGATTAGGCTCGTAGTACGTTTTATCTACGTTGCCGACCAACAACAGAGTAAAAAAATGTGAAAAAATGAAAAACATAGGAATTAAATGGGCTTATTCGTCCTCGCTGGGATATAACTTAGGAATCAGTCCATATTAAAATGAATGTGAAGAGTTATCATTTTAAAAGAAGTTTTGGCAAAAATGTGTTGAAAAAATGAGAAAATTAACGTTAAGTGAACGGGTCGTGCTATAAAGAATACCCTTGTGACAAAGGCCTAATATAGGCTATGTCTGGAGAGACGAGGGAAGAAAAAATGAGAATGATAAGAAGGAACCCCATTAGGGCAAAGATATAATAAGGGCTATGTCTAAATAGCTGATGGTGAATAGAATGGGGGTCATATCTTCAGGGCGATAGGGAAGTCCAGGGGATATCATCATTTAGTCCCCGTAGATGCGTCCCTAGTTTAAACACCCATTTTTGTTCAATCCTGAATAACGCCCCTGAGTCGTCGGGGCGAATTGTAGGTGCTTCAATTACCACCCACCAAAGATCATCAGGGGAATGTTGGACCTCCAAAAAATGAACACTTAGTTTAGTTTATATTTTTTTAGACCTGCTTCCACTTATGGTGGATCGAAATAAAATCAGGTTAGCAGGTGAAATTCTTACGTGTTCCGTGGACCACTGTGAGATAGCCGGTCTGCACATTGACCACAGCAGACCATACCAAAGCTATTGCCTATGTGCAGACAATCATAATATTCCTGAAATAGGGCCCTGTTTTGTTGATTGAAAGGATGGACAATCTGAAATAGTGAAGAAAATTGCCTTATTCAGTAGTTTGTATTGATAACAATTTCAACCAATAAGAATAGGTTCCTTTGGATCTAGGTCAGACTAGCTGTAGTAAACAGTTTTTTCCTTGGGCCAAGTGTTTCTCTCTTGAGATACATGGTCTGCTGAACTCCAGCTGTTTTTTTTTGTTTGGGAATCTAATCCTGCCTCTTTTTCTGTCAAAAATACCCCTACTATGTAATGGAAATGCTTGGACTACTGTTATGCCAAGGATAGCTGAAAATATTGTGGTATGTCCATATTATGTCAAGGGTTGCACCATTAATCTGAGTACACTAGAAATGGAGATGATCAAAACACCAGGATGACCTAACTGTTCTGAAAGCACTCCACACTAACCATCATTCCATTATGACCACAGATAAAGCCACCTACTACAAGACCACCAACAGCAGAGCAATGAACAGAAGCCAATCCCTCTTTAAGGTGTGAGAGTGTGTGCCAATGCCATGGCAGAACCCACTATTCCACTATCAGCCAAAAGATACAACACTATGAACCTTTATTCAGAGCGAATGATCAACAAATTTAGATTGAACATCACTCATTCATTGCATTCATCCAGACCTCACCTATACAGAGTGAATGATCAACAAATTCAGATTGAACATCACTCATTCATTGCAGTCATCCAGACCTCACCCATACTGAGCCACCACACCACCAACTGGCTAGCCTTCTATGCTATCTCTCACCTAGGTCTCTCCAACTTCTGAACTCCTTAAAGCCAACTCTTACATAGGTGAAATGCTGCCCTTCTTTACCATCAAGTCTGTTCAAGGATAAGCCCTCATACCCCTTATTCACATTGCCAGTGCCTCCCTAACCCAGGGAACCTTCCTGAACAGACACAAGAACAGGCAGATCCTCCCTTGCTACAAAAGCCTACGCTATATTGTAGCCAACCATACCAACTTCCATTCGATAAACCACCTCCCACTTATGGAATAGATCAGTGAGAAGGCAGTGGCTACTCAGCTACAGGGGCACATCAGTAAGAATAAGCTACCTCAAGACTATCAGTAGGGGTTAAGACTACCCTGCAGCATTGAAACAATCAGGCTCCAAGTAGTTTATGATGCTTCCTTGCTCGGCGCCAAAAACAACCTTTGCTTCCTGACCCTACTCAGGTTCTCAACACTGCCATCCATTCAGCATTGGTCTACATTCTGAAAACTTGCATGGGCTTCACTCTCATAATTCTTCAATGGTTCACATCCTACCTCACCAATTAACAGCAGTTCATTCAGATAGGAACTACCAGATCCCGGACTTTCACTGTCTCATGTAGATTCTTCCAGGTCTGCATCCTGTCCCCAAAAATGTTCAACCTTTATATGAAACCTTTGGGAGCCATCCTTGCAGAGAGCAACATCAAGATCATGATGACACCTAAATTTCTCTTCTTGGCCAACAACTCCAAACGTTCACTGATTAGTCAGGACTGTCCTACTTAAAACTAATGGACTTCAAACTCCAACTGACAGAATAAGTCAAATACTTCAGATTCACCCTTGACTTGAGCCTCTTGCTCAAGAACACATTACCATTGCCAAGAAGACCAAAACATTCTGGTTCCAACTCTATCTCCTGAAAAAATATAAACCTTTTTTCCGAGAAGGAGACTTCAGAACAACAGTTCAAGACCTAGTCTTCTTTCCCTAAATGGAGGCAACGCCGTGTTCTGTAGCTTCACAGAGACCACCTTCCCTACCCTGAAAGGCATGCTTGTTGCAGCGCACAGTTCATCAAAGGGCTGAAACAAAAACTCACCAAATCACCTTTGCACTAAAAGATCTACACTGGATCACTGCAAAACAAGCCTTCTTTGCCTACGTCCCCAATATTTGGAACAAAATCCTCACAAAGTAAAAAAAAGGCACCAATTATTATCCATATTATATCGAACTGTACTTATAACTATTGCCCACAAAGTGGGTGTTCTGGCCTTGAACTATGACAGAACCTAAAAAGGGAGGCTTTAGGAGAATTGAAAAGCCAGGTTTTCAGTTTATTTTTATAGGAGACTAATGCAGGAGAGTTTTTGATATGTAACGGAACAACATTCCAGGCTTTCACACCCAGAGAAGAAGAAGCACGTCCACCAAACTGAAAGTGAAGTCTGTGTGCGAACCAAGGTGACTGAGGGAAAATGAGCATAATGGCCTGGGTGGGAGGAAGTGACAGAACCTGTCAGATAAAAAGGAGGGGCCCAGACTGTGAGGGGCTTTAAAGATCAAACAGAGTGATTAAAATGTGATTTGTTTTGGTAATGGCAGCCAAGCAAGTTTCCTCAGGTATGCAGCGAAAGTATTATGAGGTGTGAAACATAGGATGGTGCATGCTGAAGAGTTCTGAAGTGTTTGCTGACATTGGATAAGTTAGGTTGTACATCCTAAAAAGCGAGAATTAAACTACTCAAGCCTGGAGGTGACAAGGGCATATATAACTTTTTTGTGTTTTTTATAGAAGATGCTAAGAGAGGAGTTTCCTTAGCATGTAGGTGAGAGAAAAGCAGACAGCTGGCACCTGATTGATTTGCAGGAAGAACTAAAACCTGATTGATTTGCGGGAAGGACCGTTTCTGATCAGAAAGAATGCAGAGGTTTCAGACAAGGAGCTCAGGCAGGCCTAGAAAATCATTAAAATGTTATTAGACGTTCAGGTTGAGTAACTTGAAAAATCTGCTCGACCATAACTGTAATGTACTTGACCTGTAAACGTGTCTCAAATTGTGTGATCCTAGTCAAATATTTTACTTTACAGAGTCACCTCTTTCTTCATTTTCACATATGAGTGTACCTTCAAATATGTGAGCTCGGCATTTCTGCTGTACAAAAAGACATCTTTGATTAAACAGACTAAACGTTTGCTCATGTACAAAAATAATTTTGCCCACACATAAGGAACACATGATCCATTACTGGCCTTTTAGTTTAGTTTACTAGTTGCCATCAGGGTAGGAGTGTTTCTAAGTTTATATTTAAACACTCACTTTTAATAAATATATTACTAAAACATGCTGTGGTTGCACACTGCCATTTACAGACAGAACATTTCCAACAAATGTCCAAAAACCTACCCACTAACTTGCAACTTTACTGATGAAACTATGGGCCTGCGTACGACTTCGGTGGAGGGGATTACTCCGTCCTAAATGTGACGGATATCCCGCCCATGACATTATGAGTTCCGTAGGATATAATGGATTCGTAATCAGCGGGTGGGATATCTGCCACATTTGGGACGGAGTAATCCCCTCCGCCGAAGTCGTAATCAGGCCCTATATAATTTATTAACAATCTGTGAAAATCAGGTTTCAGAAAACACATTTATTCTTTGCACATAACCAAGTAAAGTGTTCTGATTTGCTTTTTGATCCTATTAAAATATATTTTTTCCATCACATAGAAGAACAATCAATGGGCATTCACAACTACTGAAATATAATTTTAAAATGTTTGTGCAGTTGACTTAGCTATTTAAAGTTGTGTGGTAGGAAAAACCTGACAAAATCCTGAAACTCTTCAGTGAGGAGGAAAATCAATTATAAGACAAACTAACTTTTGACCTCTGTCTCTGAACACAGATCAAATGTGACAAGGATAAGAATTAAAGGCATCTTTATTGCTCCTCCACTTTCTGGCTGAACAGAACACCTGTTTTTTGTCAACTTACCAGTAGGTCCTAAAAATAGCCTTTTTCAAGGCCTGCTCAGGGGAAGGTGGACACCCCAACTCGGGGGCCACCAGGAACTACAGGGAGGTGTTTTTATGAAACAGAATTATCTCTGTATTGTTGGCATTCAGTTTAAGACAGCAATAATCCATAATTATTACATTATTAATTATAACATACATACCCTATAGGAAGCTTGGACCAAGGACAGGTTGGCTGAGATGTTCAAATATTCTGGTTGTCACCCATGTATGAGATGTTAAGTCCAAATGAGTACACTAGTAGATTGAGGAGTGACACATACACTTTGAATAGCATTGAGTTGATCAAGGATCTCTGAGGTACACTGCAAGAGATAGATACGGTGCGGACTGGAAAGGTGATAGGGTTACTGGCTGTTAAGTGCCACACGGATTGGAAGCTAATCAGTTGAGGGCATTCAGACAGATGCCTTGTTTGTGTAACCTATCAATGACAGGGCAGTGCAATACAATATGAAAGGCAGCTGATAGGTCCAAAGGACCAAAGCTGTGCAGCTGCCTTGATCCAGTATCTGCCTGAGGTGTTCAGTGGCCCGCAGGAGGGCAGTCTCAGCAGTGAAACCAGATTGGGAGTGATCCAAGAGATTTTGATTTTCCAAATATATTTTTCCAGTAGTTTGAATAGATAAGGTAACAGTTAGACCACAGTTCCTAAGATCTGCAGACTTAATGGAGGATTTTTCATGGGGAGCATGACAGTGGCATGCTTCTAGCTGAGGGGGGCTGATGCAGAAGCTAGAGAAGAGTTGCAGTTTTTATTCAAAACTGGTTCTATAGTGTCACAAGCAAGACTGATGATCCAGGGGTTTGTCAGGGATCCAACTAGTAACTGTATTTGAGAGATGCCATAAAAGCATAAAATGATTTAGGGCCTGATTTAGACTTTGGCGGTTGGGGTTACTTAGTCACAAACGTGACATGTCCCATCCGCCATGTTACGCTCCCATTATATCCTATGGGAATCGTAATATGGTGGACGGGATTTCCATTTGTGATGGAGTAACCTGTCTGCCAAACTCTAAATAACGCCATTAGTCTCTACTGGCTGAAACTCAGAGAGTCAGACACCTTGTGCTGAAGAGAACTGTGTGTGGAGGCCGGCTAAGGAGCCCACAGCAGGTTGGGATTCAAATGTGGTTTGAATAGAAGTCATTTTATCACAGAAAGGGGCAGAATGTCTGCAAAAGGTGATGTCGTAACTAAGAGCTGAAGATTGAACAAAGTCCTTAAGTACATTGAAAAAAAAACATGAGAAGAGTTATTAGAAGCTGTAATTCTAGATAAATAGCGAGATCTGTGAGCTGAATAGATATCCTTTTCTTAGCTAAGGGCGGTGTTGTAAGCAGCTTTAGCATTAGCAGAGCAAGATGCACACCAAAAGCATTCAAGATTTTCGCTATTACATTTGATGGTCTGCAGCTCCTGTATGTACCAAGGCACAGAGGCAGTAACACATTTAAGAAAGGTTTAAGAAGCGTAATCTTGTCAAGGGCTGCATAAAGCAAAGAGTTATAAGTGGTAGCAAGGGTGACTGAGTCATGAGATTGAGGAACATCAGAGTAAATAAGTACAGGTGAGAGATTAGTGGAATTGACGTTAGACATCCATCGATTGATAGTCATAGATGTCATCAGAGTTGGTCTAAACCTAGATGAAAAGTAGTCTTCATCCTCCACTGATACTAAAGTTCTGTGTTAGTATTTATTAGCTCCATGAGCCACTTGAATTCAGGGTTTGCATATTTGCTTGCGAAAGCTTTCACCCACATACTTGAAGGATAGCTTTTCCCTGCATGGTCCTTGCAAGGCATGCAGATAAATGTAGATGGTTCCATATGTAATATTCAGGAGTAGCAATGTTTTCCCACACACTTAAACTGATGCTTTCAATGAGTTTTGGCGCCCAAGGCCCTGTGATGCAGACATAAGACATGCATGCCACCTACTTGATTTGCATCTTGCCCTACACAAATCTTGCATTGCATCAAGCGTCGTTAAGGAATGGGTATACATCACAGCCACAGATCCGTGGTCTGTGGTCACTGGTTGTCATGTCCCATTCCCCACCCCATGTGCAAATGAGGCATGGGCAAATGCATGTGTGTGGCATGCTTTGCAATTTGTGTTTATGAATATCCATTTTGTGAGTTTGCGCATGTGAAAATGTCCCTTTTTCCAATCCTCCCTTGTGCAGATTGAAAAAAAGCTGTGTGAATCAGGCCCATAGATTTCACCCCATCAATTGCACTGTCGTCATTCTGACATTGGAATAGCTACTTCGAGACCCATTTACCAAAGGGCTCAATAGCTTGAAGTCCAAAGGGATTTCAGCATGTCATTCTCTGATTCGGATTGAGAAGCCACCTTTTCTTGAAACATGTATGGGCTAATCAAAGCAATGGATGGCCTTGTACAGCAATGGTAAGACTAGCATTCTCCACTCATGGTCTTCTTGTAAGTGGAAGCCAGGCCCTGTAGCTCTGACAATGCAGGAAAGCCCAATTGCCTAAACTGTACCATACTTTTGGAAGCAGCCTCATCCACGTCTAGGCACATTTCAGATACTGAAAGACACAGGCTGTTGCTATGTGTGTACCTACCCCTTCTCCTGTGTGTCGCATGCACAGGTACATGAATATGGGGCTATACTTGGTCTAGGTCCTCTCTTTCTGATCCCTTAGTACCCACTGCTGAACCCAAGCCAGCTTTTGATATAACCTGCTCTGCTATATATCCTTCCATCCTGTACAATTACCACCCAAATGCATGTGCACCCCATGCTGAGTGGCAAGACTCTGGATCATAGAAGTTTGCGTTTTACTGGATGGATAGCTGAAGTTGACGACGTCCCATTTTTAAATATTTTTCTCAGGACAAGATTGAACAGATTCCCACCTTTTATTGAGTTTGTTGTGCACATAAGTTTACGTTGTGATACATAATTAGATAGTAAATTGTTGCATTGTTTCAGAAAATGAGGAAGTCATGCTAAAACACTACATTGGAATCTACTGTCAATTTGCCGCATATCCATTGCACGTAGAATAAATCATAAAGTAATCAGTGTCAGACTATTATCCCTTGGCACAGGAATCATGTTAGTGCAGTTAACCCAAAGTATCACAAAAGCTAATGCCTAACTTATTACTATTTATGATGACTGGAGTGTCCACTCAGAACATTGTCATTGTTTGATTACATCACGTCTTCATTGTTAATGTTCTTTTCTTTATTCACTAGCATATTGTTTTGAAGTTTTATTCGCAGTGTCCATTTACATATCATAAAATGTGAAAACAGATGCTGTATATAAATGTTGCAACATGCATTTTAAAATAAATGTACAGACACTTTAATACCGTATTGTCGGCCTGTGGGTTTCACTCAGTCTGAAAGCCCTATATAGACGTGCCTAAATCTTATAGTTCAAACCCATTTGCTTGACACCAAGAAGAAACACACTGATCTGCTGCAAACTCCCACATCCACTTTTAAAGGCTCCAGGGCGACCATGCGTCCCAGATTTGTTAGGATCAGTGCTTAATTTGTGCTTGTTGTTTCCAGTGCTGAGCACCGCACTTATTTGTGAGGGCGGGCGCATATTCTTCTGCCTCAAGCATTTGCTGCGAGAAAAAGACACATATGTGAAAGACAGAAGAAGGAAAAACTAAAAAGCTTCACAATGATAGAAAGTAGAAAGCTGCAGGATGAGCTGAAGGGGCAGGGGTGGCCTTAAATGTATTGAAGAGGCCCGAGATGGCTTCAGGATTACGCTGCCCTAGTATTCAGTGTTCACACATTTAATTGTAGCAGCTGCATGTTTAAGATGAGGGCTTTGGGCACCAGCACCTCTTCATTTACAAATTAAGCACTGGTTAGGATAGTCCTGGTTTTTCGCCACCTGTCCCGGCAGATTTCGGCATATTTGGCTTATGTCCCGGTTTTTAAAGGGGGTCGACTAAATACAATGAAAAACTTTTTTAAGTGTTCTAAACCTGCGCTAGTTAGCAGCTGTTATAAGTAAACTATTTTATTAACATGTATGGTGCTGGTTTAAAAAATATATATATATTTTTTTCTTAGCGCCTCTTCTGTATTCCTATGTTGATGAGAGCTGTCATTCCGCGACCCTACGTTACTGTGAAATTGTAGTCCTTCTTTCATTTTTGCAAAATGTCCCTGTTTTTAGCTCTCAAGATCTGATCACCCTATCCAGGGCCCTCCTGCAAGTCTTTTTACTCAAAAGGGAGCTAGTGAATACGTCCCAGCCAACAGCGGCATTGAAGAGCAACCTCATTCTCCCGCCTTGTTTAAATGACCGTTATTTCGACTACCGTTAGGCAGTGCTTGAAATGGAAAAATTAAAGTGCCGGTACTCTGTGCCAGAGTACCTGCTTGTTCCTGAGAAGTGCCGGTACTCTCCAATTAAAAGTATTACGTTTTTCTTGAGATGTGCCGGTACTCTCCCTCTCAAAATAAAAAAGTGCCGGTACTCAGTACCGGACAGTACCGGCCCATTTAAAGCACTGCCGTTAGGTGAACCCATTTGCATTGTGCCCTCCTAGATCACCCTTCCATATTCACCAAAGCACATTTTTGGCCTCTGCTTTTTTAATGGTCTGGTCCTTCGCTTAATGCTATCAGTCACCATTGACCCGTGACACTACTTTCGCTTTTACTGACTTTTCCATAGTTGTTATAGTGACGTTTTCTCTCAAAGCTAGCAGCAGTAGCCTCCTGTGTAAAATTGGTTTGAGGAAGGGGAGTCTTGTGTCCGTGATGATCTCAGCGGTAGTCTGTCTTGTTCTGTCTTTTTTAGAATGAACAATCTTCATTTTCTGTGCTCAGTCTCACCAGGCAATTTTAAACCCATTTTCTAAAATGGCCGCCATTAAAGAATTGTCATTTTAACTTTGAAAATAATTGCCCTACGTTTGGCAGGTTAGGAAGCCGATGCATTTCTCCCGGGAGTCTTTGAGAGAGCTTTGTGTGTGCTTCAAGATTTTTGGAAGCACGTGTAACAGTCTGATTCAAGATGTGTGTATGTACACATGGGCATAAGAAGTGTGGGGGACGAGGGGGATATCCACCCCAGATTTTGGAGTATAGGGGCACAGGGGAAGAGGGTGGGGGGGAAAGGAGACAAAATAATTTTTCCTCTCACTTATATGATTTGTATGGCCATATCGTCCCGACGTATCTTGATATTATTAGAAGCGCCCACACACACTTTCAGAAGCTCTTTCATTCCTTCTGGGCAGCATGGGAGATGGTTTCTGATTTTTAATTCCTGATGGCCTAGGACAAAGGCAGAAATGAGGAGGCCATCAAGCCTCCTTTTGTTTGATTATCCTGACTGGAAGCTGTTTGGAGCCTCACACCTGGCTGCTATTTAGGAAACAAAAGCACACAGCTTGCTATTACTTCACAGGTATCCAAGAGAGACATGGTTTTGACTTTGTTCAGTCCCTGCATATAAGAGATATACATGCACTGTAAGAATGTCAGATGTGTTGGTCTACCCCTGTATTTACACAAATAACAATTTAAATACCACTATTTTGTTTTATTTCTTTTATAGCGCTACTTAATCCAATGTAGGGTGTCCAAGTGCTTAACATCATACACATTATTATTATTCCCTGAGATATACTGGGCACACAAAGATCTCCTCAGCAGATGCCTTAACCCCCACAAGATACTGTAAAATGCAGACTTTGCACCAATGAAGCAGAACTGATTCACTGCCACATTTCTCCCTTATGCCAATTTCTTTGCAGCAGAGCCTCTAAAAAATACATGCATAAATTGAGGCCTAGATTTTGTGTCAAGGTTGCCTAACATTTGACCCAAAGCGATGCGAAATCTCATTTGTTAAATATAGTAAAGCGCTCAAATGTACTCATGATAGACCTGCTAAACATATGTCTTGAGATGTTAAGATCTGATGCCACCTTCTTTGAGGTCATGGGTTGTGATGCCAAGTGCAATGTCACACGCCATAATGTCATGCATTGTGATGTCTTTTGTATAGTGCCTAACTTGGTTAGTTC
Source organism: Pleurodeles waltl (assembly GCF_031143425.1). Lineage (NCBI taxonomy): Eukaryota > Metazoa > Chordata > Amphibia > Caudata > Salamandridae > Pleurodeles > Pleurodeles waltl. Next base: position 401,175,039 of record NC_090447.1, read on the forward strand.
ACCCACTTCTTTTTTTTAGGACTTGTGCACTGAGTATATGTAGTTGCCTATGATCACACCATTTAGTGAACAGGGAAGGCGAGATTTTATCTTTTCACACTATACAATTTAGCTACTAGAAGGGTACCTCTTTCTAACATTTACGCGTAACAGAGATCCACCCCAAGTACAGACATAAAGATACTACTGGTAAATGCCATTTGGGAATTCCCAAAAATCGTAAAATTGCTTGGTCTAAGTTTACCTTTGTGAATTGGGCCAAATGTTTTCCATCTAAGCAATAAAGTATTGGATTACAGCGTGGCTAACAGGGAGAAGCCATATTTCATTTTGGGCAATTTGCCTAGCATTATTAGTTATGTTGTTATTATTCTCACATACTTAAACACATTGAAGTATATTATCTTTTCTGTATTTAACATTCTCGTTTGACTTGTATTATAATTCTTTTAAAATTAATTTCCAATTTTTATATGTGGAGACAGAAAAAATGGCAAATAAAGAATAACAGTTACATGAGGATACATTGGTGATAGGGCCAATAGAATTATGCAGCCGGGGAGGGCCAAATTATGTGGTAGGGTTGACTAAGTTATGCAGGCAGAAGAGGCAAATTATGCAACATAATGTGATAGTATTTCATTATTTTGTCATTTTTACACTTCAAAATCACTCCCTGGGCTTACATTTCACCTCATTAGTACCAGCTTAACACCTAAATTTAGCAACAAGCAAAAGAAAGGTTACCAGTCAACATTTGCAAAGGGGCCCTCCACTGTGCACCAACATGTGTTGCTGCGCTTTTAGTAACTTTTGAACCGTTTTTGTTTAAATCTGCAGATTATGCAGCAGATGATAGATTTTGTGGCAAATGAGGCAAATCCATAATTATGCGAAAAACATTGCAGCGCACAATCATATAATTTCAGTGGCCCTGGTGATAGCCAATTCAGGCATCAGAAATACAGTGTTCTTATCAATGCATTTTCATAAATCTGCACACATTTCATATTGTTACAGGACAATACAGTAGTCCTGTCCCATAAGAGCATAATGGCATAAAAGGCCCTAAAGAGCAAGATACATTTTGCCTTTAGCAGTCACAGAGGAGTTCCATAAAAATATATAGGAACTAGGCTGAAGGCTGAGTTCATTAGATCAAAGCTGTCTGGTTTGTTAAAGTCATTTAGAGGACATTTGGAAAGCTTCCTTGGGAATGTATTCCGCCCATTGCTTACCTTTGGCTTTGCTACTTACATTTGCTTGGTTTCTATTTGCTAGCTGTATTTGATTTAGGCTGACCAGGTTGAGTTTGTCCCTTCAATAGAGCATCTCTTGCATACTTTATCCTTCCACCAGTGTTCAATGTCTGTAAACAGGCATTTATATTTTGTTCTTATCTTATCTCACTTGCTATGCATTCAAAGACCAAGGTCAAATTACAGGTTCTGTCTTCCCATGGAGCTTTCTTTCTCTGACATCAAAGTGAGAGAACTTACATGACAATCATGCTATCTACTGGGGGTGTGGTGGAGGAAGACTTTAGGATGCTATTTTTACCTACCACACAACAAACTTCAAATGTTTGTGAATGAAATGTGCAGATACTTCAGAATATAAGTGTAGTAGAAACAAATATTTTAAGATGATTGAAACAAATCAATACACTAGGTAATTACATTTCCACGCATTAGCATTTGTGTGCTGTATGTTTTTATCAGAAAAATTGTATGTCTTTGCTAATGTAAAGGTGATTTCAGTTGAAGATGTGTTGCCTGCAATGCAGGGTGCTACCACACTATGCATACTCCACATTATGTCACTCCACTCTACTCTGGATCACTCCATGCTACTGCAATCTACTCTGCACCACTCCATTCTGCACCTCTCTACTCTATACCATTCTACTCTATGCCAATGCACTCTACCCCACTCTAGTCTAGGCCACTCCACTCTACTCTGCACCACTGTAGACTATGTCAATGCACTCTACACCACTCTACTATACACCACTGTACTTTACTGCAGAACTCTACTTTACATGACTCTATTCTACTATGCACCACTACACCACTACTTTCTATATCACTCTACACCACTGCACTCTATGACCCCCTTTGCACTGCAACACCGCACATTATGCCACTCTCTTCTACTCTGCACCACTTTACTCTATGCTACTCTATGCGACTGCACTCTACAACTCTATATCACTCTACTCTACACCACTGCCCTTTATGACACTCCATTCTGCAACAGTGCACACTTTGCCACTGAACTCTACACTACTGTACTCTGCACCACTGCACTCTACTCACCATCGCTCAACTCTGTGCCACTCTACTGCACTCTTCACCAATGCACTGTATGCCACTCCTCTCTACACCCCTCTATGCTGCATCACTCCACTCTACCCTACTCTATGTTGCAGCACTCCACTTATGTATTCTATGCTGTACCACTACACTCTGTGGCTCTACTGTTCACCACTAGAGTAGTGCACTGTACTCTAGACCAATGCACTCTATACCAATACATTCTACCCCACTTTACTAAAAACCAATGCAATCTATGCCAATCTACTCTGCACCACTTCACTCTAGATCACTCTATGACACTTCACTCTATGACATTACACTCCATAATACTCAGTTCTGACACTCTACTCCATTAAACTTTACTCCACTCTGTGCCACTATACAACACTTTGTGACTCTCTACACAATTGCCTCTACACCACTCCATGCCACTTTACTCCACACTACTCTATGACATACTACTCCACTCTATGCCACTCCATGACATTCTAATCCACTTCAATCTATGATACTCTACTCCACTCCACTCTATGACACTCCATGCCACTGCACTATACCACAATGTACTATGAATTACACCCTATTCAGCTCTCTCTATGGCATTCCACATTACTTTACTCCACTCTGTGCCACTACACTCTTCTTTATGCCTCTCCACTCCACTCCACTCTGACACTACTCCACTCTATAACACTCTACTCACTCCTCGACACTCTATGCCACACCAATCTACAACACTTTATGACATGTCATTCTCCTTTATGACATTAACTTATAGCCACGCTGAACAGCAGCCATGCTAGTTTACAACATGACTAAAACACACTAGCAAAGCCAATAGCTCTACATAAGTGAGACCTGTTCGCTTTGCCAATGCTTGCTCCAACTCCAAGATGACGTGCAGTATCCTTATCATCTACGCCAAGGGGTACAACAGCCCATATAATACATGGTCACACCATCCACTTACCCACAAGCCACTTAAAAACTTAGTGCAGCAGTTCCCAACCTGAGGTCTGAGGCCTCCCAAGGGTCTGTGACACTTTCCCAAGGAATTTGCAGACTTAGGCCAGCAGAAAGGCACTTCTCCAGCTGGAACATCTAGAAACACATGTGTTTTTATATTTATTACTCCCTGTGTGCAGCAGTTTTTAAAGCACTGCAAAGTTCCTTGCACATCCAGCAGCGGCGGCTCCTCCACTAAGGGGAGGAGCGTTGCCCTACTGCCCTACTGCCCTGAGCAGTGCATAAAAGGACAAATAAAATGATAATAACACAATTTTATTATCATTTTATTTTTCAGTGCAGAGCCAAGTTAGGGCGGGTGGGCTGGGTGTCACATGGAGGAGGAGTGGAATGTGCACCATAAGTGGACATGACAGTTTAGCCGGCCATCTTGGGCCGACCAAAGAGACATGCGCACTTAGTATTTCCCCATCCGGCTGTATTGAACAGCCAGGTGGAGAACATGAACAGGCCCCCACTCCCTGTCTGAGTGCTGAACCCGGCTGCTCAGACCAATCACGACGCTGTTGTCATGCTGGTGGGTGACAACAGCGCTTTGATTGGCTTGTGGGGAGTCTGGGAGCCTGTGTGCTTCTGTGCTTCCAGGACTCAGGAAGAGAAGAGGATGGAGGAGAGACGGCAGCCATACACAGATTGTGTTCTTTTTTTTTTTTTTTCATCCCCCTGCCTCGCCACCTCTGTTTCTTAGCAGAGGCTTTCGGGCAAAAATAAAAGCATCAAAATAACTATGGTGATTAATGTACCTCTGGGAGAGAGGTAGGGGTTTTGTCTAGTGGCAGTTTTGACTCATCTAAGGTAGCACAGATGGTTAATATGCCTGCTGCAAAGAATGTGTATCATGCAAAGAAGAGTATTTTATCTGCCTAGCACAGTGGGTTACTACTTTTGTCACAGAGATTTTTTTGTTACTGTGCAGGTCCTAAGTTACAATCATAATCTAGCACAGTGAGCTATGAACTGCCATCAAAGAGCTGCATGCAAACTGCATGGCACAAATTAGAAAGTTATGTTTTGTTTTCCCAGTCTTTCATTTTTCTTATGCTGCTAAGAAAGGTTTGGTTGGGTAGAAATATATTCTTATTATTAAAGTTAAAGCTAACCATTGTGTTACGTTCTGAATCCTGAATTTGTGCTTCTCCACACCAAGCACTCTTAGAAAATGCCTACCAGTGTGGATGACATGTGAATCCTACACCTTGTAGTCCCCCTGTAAAGTGCTCCAACACCTTACACTGGTATGAGAGGTGCTATTAAACAAATTAATTATATGTGACAGAGTGGCTATGAAGAGATGCAAGACCCTTATGGTTTACTTCCTTTCACCACCCCATATTTATGTGAAAAAGCCTTTTCAGATGTTACATACCTTAAAAACAGAAATCGCATGGGAAAAGGAGAATCTGACCTGAGGATTCAGCTTTCCTAAATAAGACCAAACATTTAAAAGTTAGTCACCTGAGATTCAGTGCCAACCTTCTCATTAAAATTTTTCAATTCTTGGATATTTTCAAAATAAAATAATTAGATCTTTAGTAATTCAAGTATTTGTGTGGTGTGAACTTGCTTGTGTACTTTTTGCGAATTACTGTTTTAATGTTTGAAATTTAAATCGTACAAATTGCTAGGGGGCCCGGCTTCCAGTAGTGATTCAGTGGAGGTCCTCAGGATTCAAAAGGTTGGGAATCGCTGCTTTAGTGCGTAGCTTCTGTAATTTTAAGGTATTAAAATAAAACAGAAGAAAGAAATGCAAAGTTCAATTTGTTGCTTTAAACAGCTATTTTAATTATGTTTCATGTCCTGACCTGCCTTTCACCTTGGCTGCTGGCTCTGGCAGAAGGCAAGTCAAAACTGAACTGTAATAACCTTATAATAGTCGAGTTCTGACGTATTTTCTTTATAATCAGTGACTTGATGGATCAGATTATATAGAAATTAATGACTGCTGTTTATACAGGGATCACAGAATCCCATGTATTAAATAGTCTGCAACACCAAGAGCTCCTTCAGTGTAAATGCTCCCAGTTTTGACTGTTGTGGAGCTCACCTGCCGAACATCGCACATAGGAGCAGAAGTGTTATTAGAACTACGGTTTCAGAGCACAGTTTACAATTATTGTACCTGATTGCTTTTGATATCTCTAGTGTGGTTTCAATTTGCATGAGGAGAGAGGCATGATCGGTGTGGGCACAAATGGTATGTTCTTCCTTTTCTCCCTCCTACCTTCATTTGCTTGGTGCATGAAGATGTAAGGTTAATCAGCATGTTTTTTCACATTTGGTCTAAATACTTTGTGAATGTAAATAACAATAAAACATACTTTCAAACTGACAACATGCCTTCTTTTCTCCCAATTTCAAGTCCACACTATATGATTGTATACATTTATCGGAGCCTGCATTTTGCAAACAATGGGCGATTTGTATAGGGTCAATTGAGAAGTCCCCAAGGCTGTCGCTGTCCCCCCCAGAAACGTATTGTCTCCTACGCCCCTGTATGTACAACACTTCTTTAGAAGAAGAGCACTGAGTTTTTGAATGTTACCTTCAGCAACAGAAGAATCTTAAACCACATGCCCTTGCCACCCAAAAGTGCCTTGTTGCCATTAAACTCCGTTTGGCAATTGTAGTCAATGAAATTACACACCTGCATTTTCAGGAATTATGGTTTCTTGCATTATTAAACCACTGTATAGGCAGCGGCTAAAGTGCATTAAAAAGTATTGGAACTGTGATACTGAATGCAGTGGGGGCGGGGTCAATGAGGGTGGGTGTATGATCAAAGGTGTGGCTAAAAATAACAAAATGATTCTGTGACTATTTTGTTCGATTTCACCTTCAGGTAAATGCATATAAAATAGTACACACCTTAAAAGAAAAATAAATGCAAGTTAACCTAAACAGTGAGGGATGCACTATTTTACGTTATGAAACGTCTGTTGGGTAATGTGGTCACTAGCATGTTTGCGTACGTAACTGAGAGCCACTGAATTGAATCCTGGTTAGTGCAGTGGGTAATAGTGACGTGGTTTTAGTGTTATGAGGTCCCAGCCTGAGACAGAAAGGACTGAGACTATATAATTCAATAATTAAATCTTGCATTACACACAGAATAAAAGATTGCCACAAAATGTGCAAAAACGTTTAGGTAAAAGACTGAAAAAAGTTCTTCCATCATGTAGATTTTAGTAATAGACTGAACCTACTGTATATATTTTTATAACTGTGCAATAAAAGCACGCACTCCACAGGTCAGTTGGTAACACCTTTGCAATACTTCTCAAAAGAATACATCTTTGTCCTCATGAAGCTTCAAGTGAATTCCCATCTATTAAAGCCAACACAGACATCGAAGCAGCCTTTACAGTTTCAGATCACCCATTTGTACAATTTACGTATTTATACGTATATTGGGGGGGGGGGGGGAGAGTGTGTGGGCAGGCAGACATACACAGACTCGCATACACACATAGGCACACACCCTGCTCCCAACCCCTTACCACCTCTCCCAAGCTTACACCAGCAGGCCCTAGATATAATGTTCAATTATATATTCCACAACCCTTCAGAGTAACCGATTGCTCCATCTCCAGCTGGTCAGTTGCTAAACTTTCATGTGCAGTGGTATATTCCGCAACCCCCCGGAGAAACCAATGCCCTCAGCCTGCAGACGCTAATTTAGCATGTTCAGTGGTGAACTCCCCAACCCTTAGAAGAAACCGATACTGCCAGCCTGCCATTGCTCACCTATCACGTATAAATTGTATGTTCTACAATCCTTAAGACAATCCGATGCCCTCAGCCTGCAGCTCTTAACTTATAGTTAGTGGTGTATGGCACAGGCCCTAAGAAAAACAATGTCCTTCACCTACTTGTACTGACTTTTCATGGTAAAGGATAAGCTCCTCAAAGCACATACTACACTCTTTCACTGAGGTGGCTGAGTGCACATGCTTAGTGAGTACCAGAGCCTAGACACCCACTAATGAAAATAAAATGCCATAATTTGATCCCAACATATGTAGATGCTCAAATCTCAGCACCAAATATCTACACTGAAGCAATGCTGGCATGAACTCAATGCTCAGACAAGACTGCAGCAGTGCTGTCATGTGCTTAACGCTGATGCAAGACTGCAGCAATGCCGGCAGGCACTCAATGCTGATACAAGACTGCAGCAGTGCTTGTGTGAATACACTGCTGATACAAGACTGCAGCAGTGCTGGAAGGCACTCTCTGCTGATACAAGACTGGAGCAATGCTGGCATGCGCTCAGTGCTGATATAAGACTGCAGCAAAGCTGACATGCACTCAATGTTGAAACAAGACTGCAGCAGTGTTTGTGTGAAATCAATGCGGATACAAGACTGCAGCGGTGCTGGCATGCGCTCAGTGCTGATGCAAGACTGCAGCAGTGCCGGCACGCACTCAATGTTTAAACAAGACTGCAGCAGTGTTTGTGTGAAAACAATGCTGGTACAAGACTGCAGCAGTGCTGGAAGGCACTCTCTGCTGATACAAGACTGCTGCAGTGCTGGCATGCACGCAATGCTGATACAAGACTGGAGCAATGCTGGCATGCACCCAATGCTGATACAAGACTGCAGCAAAGTTGACATGCACTCAATGTTGAAACAAGACTGCAGCAGTGCTTGTGTGAAATCAATACGGATACAAGACTGCAGCAGTGCTGGCATGCACTCAGTGCTGATGCAAGACTGCAGCAGTGCTGCCAGACACTCACTGTTGATACAAGACTGCAGCAATGCCGGCACGCACTCAATGTTTAAACAAGACTGCAGCAGTGTTTGTGTGAAAACAATGCTGGTACAAGACTGCAGCAGTGCTGGAAGGCACTCTCTGCTGATACAAGACTGCTGCAGTGCTGGCATGCATGCAATGCTGATACAAGACTGGAGCAATGCTGGCATGCACGCAATGCTGATACAAGACTGCAGCAAAGTTGACATGCACTCAATGTTGAAACAAGACTGCAGCAGTGCTTGTGTGAAATCAATACGGATACAAGACTGCAGCAGTGCTGACATGCGCTCAGTGCTGATGCAAGACTGCAGCAGTGCTGCCAGACACTCACTGTTGATACAAGACTGCAGCAATGCTGGAATGCACTCACTGCTGATACAAGACTGCACCAGAGCTGTTATGCAAGGAATCTGATACAAGACTGCAGCAATGCTGGCAGGCAAGTAGTGCTGATGGAAGACTGCAGGAATGCTGGCTTGGACTGAATGCTAATACAGGACTGCAGCCATTCCGGCATGCACTCAATGTTGAAACAAGACTGCAGCAGTGTTTGTGTGAAATCAGTGCTGATACAAGACTGCAGCAATGCTGGCATTCACTCTGCTGATACAAGACTGCAGCAATGATGGCATGCACTCAGTGCTGATACAAGACTGCAGCAGTGCTGATATGCAATCAATCCTGTTACAAGACTGCAGCAATCCTAGCTTGCACTCAATGCTGATACAAGACTGCAGCAGTGCTGGCATGCAATGAATCCTGATAAAAGACTGCAGAAGTGCTGGCAGGCACTCAGTGGTGATGCAAGACTGCAGCATTACGAGGTGGCATACCTTCTTTGCAGGGCCACAAGTTACCAGTAACCATCTTTGTCTTGAAATGAAGTAGGACAATATTTATAATTAATAACTCGAGGACTGATGTTTGGGCAGCTCTAAACATTTTATTTTGTTCCACCTCATTTTATTAATAGTACGAACAACAAGAGAAACTATCAACGTATTAGATCATCTATAAACCAGCTACAACATTCTCCAGTCATAACCCTCCACCTATCCTCCCCAGAATGAGCAGTCCTACTCTGGACACAAAATACAAGCCGAAGCACCACCTGAAACACAAAGATCCTGTTCAAATGGGGATAACCGTATACACAATTCAATCAGTAATGCATTCTGTTCCGTCGTATTGTGAATCCCAATATACCTTAGTGAGCAAAGAAAACATGCAGCGGGTCATTTAGCGTTTGGCTGAGGGGCAGCACCAACGTAAATCGTGGATGCTTCTGCCCCACTAAGCTTACACTTTCCTCTCTGTGTAGCGATTCAAGGGAAGGGCTGGATTTCTGACAGGGGAGTCCACTGTTGGAAGCCTTTGATCGGACAGAACGTCCACCATAGAGCCCTCATGTCAAAGTAAAAATCACCCAACATTTTTAGGGCAGGTGAAAGCCACCGGATTTCCCTGTCCATCTTGTGGTCCTGGGCATGGATGCTGCTCAGTAGTCCATGCGCACAGTAATAAAACGCCCTGTGCCCGTAGGGATAAGTGATTTTTTGTATTTCTAAGAACAAACTCACACTCTTTATTCTTAAAAAAATTGCAGAGGGGATGAGTCAAATATGGCCCCCGCAATCTGCAAAGCTGCAGTGCCTTCATGGGAGTGCCTACAGGGCAGCTCTGTTAAAGGCACAGAGACTGCTGCCTTATTGGTGGGGATCTCTAAATATAGCAGGCGGTCCTCCTTCAGAGCAATGAGGCTAATGCTCCTAATGACCTAGTGGGCTAACGGGTCTCTCTTCCTTACAGTGAGGGGCATGGTGTGCATAGCCATAGACCTGTTTATTATTATATTGCATTATTTTTGAATGTGGATTGTATTTTGTGTACTTTGTAGCATTTGAATTGTCATTTATATTGAACATTTGTACATACATGAGTAGTTCTTAAAATATTCTGAACTCACAGCCTGGTAAAAATGATCACCTTTATTGCAGCTGCAGCCATCTTGTATTGTTCCTATGGCACTATGCCGCCCAAGCATTAAAGCATTGACCCCTCATCCACGTCTACCCAGGAGTCAACGAGGCTTAGCTAGACCTACATTCTGTTTTAGATGGAGTACCTGGTGCCATGGTTACTGAGGGCCACTTACACTCTCAGTTTTATAGTTCTTGGTGGATCCTACAAATGGACGTACTGGAGAGAATGCCTAGAAAATGTCATCACCGTTTTTCTTAGTTATAAACGACCCCTCTAATTGTGACATTGTGCACTGGGTGGTATAGCCCTTCAGTTAGAAACTGTCCATTAAAAATTAGATTATTAAAAAAAATGTAAAGTAAAATTCTCAAATTGATTCAGACTATGAAAGGTGAGGGGTGAGGGGTGAGCGTAAATCGCCTAATTCCATGCAGCATAATCCTACTGCAAGAGCACATTTAATGAGTGCCAGGAGCTGTTCGTGCTCGCTATTAATTTTCTTTTGCATTTAATGCTAATTCATAGCGCAAAATGCATTCTTGCATCCATTTCGGATGCAAGGAGGCATTTTTGCCCTAAGAAAGAGTGCTAAACGCAAAATGACTCTTATCTCATAATTCTGCATAATCTTGCAGAATTCTTAGGTAACTGTGATTTTCCTCCAAAGTACTCCCCACATTTAGAGATACTTTATTAGTGCAAAATGCACCTTTACATCCAAAATGGACAGAAAGATGCATTTTCTGCTACGAAACATCGCTAAATGCAGCAGAACACAAATAGTGAGTGTAAGTGGCCACTCATGCTCACTAAATGTGCCCTCTCTGTAGGATTATGTTCCCGCAAATTACTCTTAACTACGCAAACAGAAGTAATCGCATAATTACTGGTAATAGGGTCAAAAAGTAACGCGAATAACCGGAATAACTCTGATTACTCCAGCATAATCGAAATTCTGCCCAGGCCTAATTTGCCTCACCAGGGGTTTGTGAAAATGGTGTGCCTGGGACAGTGCTTAATTTGAAAATAAAAACGTGCTGATGCCCAAAGCTCTTCTCTGAAACACGCGGCTGCTGCAATTAAATGTGCGAGCACAGAATAGTGAGACAGCATAATCCTGAAGCCCTCTCTGGCCTCTTTAATCCTTTTAAAGCCACTCGTTGCCCCTTCAGCTCACTCTTGCAGCCTTCTGGTTTCACCCATTGTAATGCTTTTTTGTTTTCTTCTTCCTCCGTCTTTCCCATTTGTGTCTTTTGCTCGCAGTAAATGCTTGAGGCAGATAAATAAGCGCTTGCCCTCAAAAATAAGTGCCGGTGCCTCGCACCGGAACCCACCGGCTCAAATTAAGCGCTGACCTGGGACTAATCTGCATATGTGGGGAAAGGGCTAGTCATAGAGGCCTTGAACCTTCATCTTATTTAGAATTCTGTGGATTGGCAAATATAACTCCATGTGCATGTCACAGAGCTCAGGTTTATATAAGTGGACAGTACAAAGGACGAAGTGGTCAGTTCTGACCACCTATTTTCTAATTCTGCCGTTTAGGTACAGTGTTAACTTTTCCCTCTATGTACTATTAGTGTAATGTTCAGTGTTGTGCTAGTATTTTCGTAAAAACTCATGATGCTGGGTTACTCCAACAATGGGATGGTGGCCACTTCTGTATACTAGGTCCATTTTCATATCAGTCCCACTGCTTGGCTATCACTGTATAGGAGGTTGCTGCATGCTTGACTATTGCATATTTTTAAGGGCTAACAGTGGAGCACATGCAGACTTGGTCTGAGGTCCGCAGGAAACTAGTAATACATTGTTTTATAAGGTCTATCCAAATGATTGTTGAGTAATTTCATAAATACAGAATCAGTAGTGGCTCAAATATTTTTATTTTTCATTCAGAGAACAAGGATAGATAATCCTTATTGATTTGAGTAGTTCAATTTTAATTTTAGCTTTAACAGAAACCAGGCCAACATGTGTCTGGCAGAATCAAAGTTGCCTTATCTGGGCCAATACATTATTTAATATAGCCTTAGAACCCGCCGAAGCGGGCTCTACCGGCTATTAATGGCCCGCTCCAGCATTAAACAAGGGAGAGGGCCTTTAATAGCCGGTAGAGCCCGCTACGGCGGGTTCTAAGGCTATTAGAACATTCTGCCATAGAGGGCAGAATGTTCTCCTAAATAAAACAAAGGCTTCACGGAACCAGAGGGGATTAAAATCCCCTCAGGCTCCGTGAGGCTTTGTTCACAGCTGCTGCTGTGAACAAAGAAGATTGGAATGTTGGCGCTGCAGGCTTTTACCGGCCAGTAAAAGCCCGTAGCACTCCATTGTTTTCAATGGAGCTGCCAGCATTCCAATGTTCTAAAATGAGTTTACATTCGAATTTCAAGAAACTGACACTTCATGTGTTTATTCACACCAAACAAATAAACATTATTATAGTGGCAATCACCTCAAATTTGATTGAGCATTCATAGGTCAATATGTTTTCAACTACATCAATCAATTGCCTTAAATCCACAACGGCATGATAATAGTTCCTCATGTGCACCGATAGTGACACAGGCTTTATTGGCCCTGATGAAGCAACTTTGATTTCCTAAAACACGTGTTGGCCTGATTTCTGTTAAAGGTAAAATTAGAATTGAAATAATCAAATTAATAAGTATTTTCTATTCTTCTTTTCAGGATGAAAAATCAAAATACTTGGGCCACCACTGATCCTGCATTTATGAAACTACTGAAGAATCATTTGGATACACATTATAAAACATTATGGGCCACATGTATCAAGCTTTATTCCGGTCGCAAATGGGCTGATTTGGAGAATCGATCCATTTCTGTCTAAAAAATGAATTTTGGCATATATCAATCCAAAACGGTGATTCGGTAGCAAGTTACCAAATCACAATTTGGGGTCGCGACTACATACCGATTCTGTATCTGGAAGGGGCGTCCCTTCCAAATACCGATTTGGAATGCTATTGAATGTTTTGCGACTGAATTCCGGTTGCAAAACAATAATATTTTACTAAGAAGTGTAGTGGTAATGCATTCCTAAAGGCAAAAGGCCCTTTGAGAATATAAATAATAATATATTTTAAAAGCAGGCAGTGGTCTCATGAACCACTGCCTGCTCTTAAAAAATGAAACTGCAAATTTCCATTTTTTCTTTTTAAACGCATCCCATTTTCTTTTCAGGAAAACGGGCTGTATTTAAAAAATATATTGCTTTATTAAAAAGGAATTACAGACATGGTCGTCTGCTGACCTCAGCAGGCCACTATCCCTGTGATGTCAGTGATTCCTAATGGGTCGCAAATTGTGACCTATCTCATTATTAAGCATGGGGTGTGTCTATTTGAGACCCACTAGGAATCGCTAACGAAACTCAAAAGAGTTTCATTCATTCGGAATAATGATTTCCTAAAAGCCACTCCAAGAGATTCGCAATTAGGAAATCGGTATGCCTAATGTTAGTACATCTGGCCCTGTATTAGTACTTTCCTGCAGACCTCAGACCAAGTCTGTCTGTGTTGCATTTCTTTGTGAGTGCTGAGGGGAAGGCATCGCACACCTTTGAGGTCTGATCTGTCGGATCATTACAGCCTCTTTTTCCCCTTCCTTAGTTTAGATGATAGTGCAGCACAGGTATTTGCTTGGTTTCTGTAATATGGAAGCAGGTACAAACAAAATATCAAGGTAATTATTCACCACTTTGAAGCTGCAAGCTTTGAGAGGAAGATTAAGGTTTTATGTCTGCATATTCTGATATCTCCTAACAAAGTACAGCTTCTTGTAGCCAGTCATTGACAACCTATGTGATATGCTATTTTGAAAAAAATTTGCTTTTTCAACTATGTAGATAATTTTTTTCTATTTAGATCATGCCTATAGACAGATGTAGCTGTCTATTTATGAAGACGTAATGCGTGCAATACAATAGAGTGGGCTTTGGTTCAGGCCATTGTCCATGATTAGATGGTTTTCTTGTCTATCTCAGTTTCATGCTACTGATTTGGTGGCTTTCCTGATCCTTTTTGTCCTGCCTTGATGCGTAGCTAATTAAGACTTCGCCTACAATATTGTCTGTGTGTTGTCAAAGACCTATTGAGTGCAATACAGTACATTGGGCACTTTGGGCCAGTCCTTTGATGTCTTTCTTGTTAATAGTTCTGTTCCTGATAGTGGTGTGTGAATGCGTAAAGCTGAGGAGGTGCTGCTGCTGCGCTAGAAGTAGAATTAATCCTCCCCGACTGTCAGAATAACAGGAGTTCTACTATGTGCTTTAAGTAGCCCTGCATTTTGACTGTGCATTCTGCTACTCCTAAATTAGGTGGAACTGGCAAAGTATAATGGAGGCATGGAGATTGTCAGACCTATTTAGCGTGCAGAGCCCTGATTGCAGGCATCAAAGGGGTAGGCAGTCACGTCATCCCAATGGCATGCCCTGCTATAGCTTAGTGTACCATCATTTCTAACTAAGTGGCATGGCGATACTCCTCTCACTGTTGCCCCTTGTCTGCTTCCACAACAATTACAGTTCATGTTTCTCTGTGACTAAACTTTTTAGGTCTGGCTTTTGAGATTTCCCCAGACTATTGGTTTTTCCCAAATATCATACATAATGTACATACATAGAGGTTTTTTGTCAGCAGGCTTCATCCATTGGTCAGTCACATTGGCTTTCGCCCACTACAGCTTACAGCATGGGTCAGTCCACATTATCTATTGGGTCCCTTCACTTTGAATAACTGCACAAAGTCTTTCCACATTTTTCACACCTGCCTTAAAATAGCTCTTTTCTCTTCAGTTGCAAAGCTGATTCAAAGTGTGCTATTCTAATTTATTTATTTGTTACATTCGTTTGAAAACCAGCTATTGCTTTTTATCTCCAAACCTTTCAAAGTTCATGTTATAAAGTGATCAAGTAACATTGTAGCACTGTAGCTGCCTGTGATTTGAGCGCTGTGTTGGCTGGTGCTTTATTCTTGTTTCCTTCCCAAGTGATGATGATGATAATAATAATAGTAATAATATGAATAATAGTAATAATAATAATAACAATAACAATACAAAGCAGAACTGAAAAAGGATTGTTGTAAAACAGACTCAATGTTTTTAAACTCATATTTTATGGCAAACATATGGCAGTCACATTTAGGTGACAACATATTTCTTTTTGTATTTTTATTGTGGCATATGCTTGCAATAAAAAAATTAAAAAATGGCAATTGCACCATCTTCCAAAGGCCAGGCCCATTGGCTATGCCAATGTTTGTTTTAACCATAGCCACTAAATGTGTGTGTGTTTTTATTGGAAACCTGTACCACTTACTCCTGCAGCAATGTATGTTTTGGTCATTGGTGGGGAGCCTTTGGGGCACATTTATGATTATGTCACTCAATGTGGCACCGCAAAGGATCTTGCTGTACACCCTTGCATGAAAGAGAGAGAGCAGAAATACACCATATTTACAAAGTTATAGAGCATTATAGTTCTCTCCTTGTGCTAGCACACTGTGTGGCCTAGCGCCCATGTAGGCAACCTTACATTTTAGTGCAAGGGTGCCTGCATTAACACAGGATATTATTTGTGCAGCAATGGACACCTTCCTGCACAAGAACAATCCTTAAAAACATAATCCTCTATTGAAAAAGGATTATGGCGGTCATTCTGACCGCAGCGGTCACCGCCCGCCATGCGGTCACCGCCGAATGGCCGCTCCGCGGTCAGGAGACCGCGGATGCCATTCTGGCTTTCCCGCTGGGCCGGCGGGCGACCGCCAAAAGGCCGCCCGCCGGCCCAGCGGGAAAGCCCCTGCAACGAGGAAGCCGGCTCCGAATGGAGCCGGCGGAGTTGCAGGGGTGCGACGGGTGCAGTGGCACCCGTCGCGATTTTCACTGTCTGCAAAGCAGACAGTGAAAATCTGTATGGGGCCCTGTTAGGGGGCCCCTGCACTGCCCATGCCAGTGGCATGGGCAGTGCAGGGGCCCCCAGGGGCCCCACGACACCCGTTCCCGCCATCCTGGTTCTGGGGGTGAAAACCGCCAGAAACAGGCTGGCAGGAAGGGGGTCGGAATCCCCATGGCGGCGCTGCAAGCAGCGCCGCCATGGAGGATTCCCTGGGCCAGGGGAAAACCGGCGGGAAAACGCTGGTTCCCCTTTTCTGACCGCGGCTTTACCGCCACGGTCAGAATAGCCCTGGAAGCACCGCCAGCCTGTTGGTGGTGCTTCCGCTGCCCTCCGCCCTGGCGGTCAGAGACCGCCAGGGTTGGAATGAGGGCCTATGTCTCTAAGGATTGGTTTTATGTGCTGCAGAATGGTAGAGGAAGCAGGAACTAAAGAGAAAAAAGATCGGGTAAGGTACATAATTTGGTGCAAACTCAAGTTTATAAGTCTTTGTAAATCTGGGTTTCTGTCAAAATACATGGGTGGGTGCATGGGAATAACACCAATCTAACGCCTATCAGATGCAAAGTAATGCAAGGCAGAGCTATGTGCCGCTTTACGTCACTTTGTATTTATCAAGAAACACTCAAAGCCACACAAAGTGACTTTGCATGGCTTACTAAATGCCGGAAATGCAACCCCAATGTAAAGTCATGGTAATTCTGGACACTGTTGTCTACAGCTTCCACATTATGAGCTTTAAAATGTAAATTATGCAAGCCAGACAAATCGATATCTTTCAGTGAGAATCCTCACTTTTCAGATGGCAGTTAAGTGGCACAAATTGTTAAGCAACTTCACTGCTGCATGGACGTGCTGTTTTACGAGCCGTAATTTACATTATAAGCAATTTTACATATGCTCCATATACAAAAGTACAATTTGGAGGTTTCGTATCTTTCTGCATCTGAGGTTCCGTTTCTAACAATTATTGACAAATACAGCATTGGCTGCAAAACTACATATCCTTGTTTACCCACTGTCATTATCAGACTGCTTGTTTATTCTACTTAGTTTCCGAGGTTGATTACTAACAATATATTCAGAAGTGTCCGCGAAGGCACATTTTAAATGTATTTACCCACAGCCACTATTAAACATGTGTTTGCTTATTTGTTTGAGGGGGTCTGCAAGGTTGCACTTCCAGTTATTCCTAACATGACCTTTAGCACTGGCAGTAGCAACTTTGTTTCTTATGTGGTGCTTGCAGACAGTGCTGTCCCTTGGTGATGATCTGTCAGACAGCGTTGCCTCTTGGTGATGATCTGTCGTATCTATAAAATAAAATAAAAACAACTCTCTAAAAGGGGCTTTTAACCTGCCCATTACTTACCATTTATTGGCATCATTATCACTCTTCTTTGCTGTCTTCTAATTTGGCAGCTCTGTGATGTCGTCACTTTCTGGTCTTTGTGTGGAGCATGGACCAAAGCACAGATTAATTTATTTTATTTAGTGTCTGGTTCACTGTGATTAAGGTACTATTTATTCATTGTTTTGAAATCCTAAATATCGCAAAATCGACCTGACAGGAAGGTATTGGGGCACTTTACATGAACGCCAGTTACATTACTAAAACTGCATTACACAAATTCACATTCATATATTTTAAGCCAGGAGATTAAGCGACTTTCTCAGAATCAGAGGATGTCAAGGGGACGCTGATGCTCAAACCAGGGGTCACATGTATGTAGTTTTTTTGGGTCCCAAACAGCCAGAGTCACAGAATTGGTCCGTTTGCAACCAAAAAAAAGCATTTTGCTATGTACAAAACCCTATTTTGCAATTCAGTAATCTATTACCGAATTGCAAAATGGGTTTGTGACTCACTCTTAGGAAGGGGGCATGCCAAGGGCGTCCCTTCCTAATAGAGACTCTCAGGGGGATGTTTGATTGTTTTGCAACCTGGAATGCGGTTGCAAAACAATCGCAGTTACCGCTAATTTCAAGTTAGTGGTAGACCATTTGCAAATGGGAAGGAGACCCACAGGGACCCCTTCCCCTTTGTGAATGGGGGCGCCAATTTTTTTTTAGGACACGTCCTATGGACCACTGCCTACTCTGAAAAAATGAAAATGAAGCTTGTCATTTTTTTTTGTAATGTATCCTGTTTTCCATTAGGAAAAATGAGCTGCATTAAAAAAAAAACTGCTTTATTTAAAAACCAGTCACCGACATGGTGGTGTGCTGATCCCAGCAGGACACCATCCCTGTGAGTGCGGCCATTCCCAAATGTGTCGCAAATTGCAACCTGCCTCATGCATATTAATGAAGCAGGTCCCTTGCGACCCGTTTGTGAATCCCAATCAGTGTCTGAGATACTGTTGTACATCAGGTTTTGCGACTCGCAAATTGTGAGTTGCCAAATCTCGCAATTTGCATGTCACAAAACTTGACATTTGTACATGTGGCCCCTGGTTCCTTCAGTCCGAAGACGGCATCTCTGGCCATGGAGCCACATCCTTCTTCCCTCCAGGATGAGCTCTTCTATTCAGGCTGGGCATGAAAAGCAGAATCTTTCTATGTGTATGTAAAACGAGCGCACAAGCAATGTCACAGAGGTCACATTTCAAGCTATCTCAGCTGGCTTTGATTTTTTTTTTCATGTTGTACATCTATTATTTAATTCATCGTCGACTCTACTAGTCTGGTTGTTAAATCGGGCTAGAAAGGGATTTAGTGGTTTATAGCAGGTACAGATATTAAGACGTAAACCAACGTCAGGTTTTGGTAGCCTGATATTATTTTAATTTGAACTTAAACTGAGGCTCTTATTTACAAGGCCATTGTGCCACTGTTGCATCATTTTTTTTGATGTAACGGTGGTGCAAGCAGTGCTTTACACTGCTCCACATTTACAAAGCCTCCCAGCACATTATACCTGCACCAGGTATGATGTATCCAAGGTAGGTGTTCCCTCAGGAAACGCCACACAGAACTGACACAGTGAAGTTTACAACATTTCACTGCGTTGTTCTGTGACTTCACTGGGTTGGAATTTTAACGCCTACTCAGAGCAGGAGTTAAACTGATGCATGGCTTTTTTCTCTGGGAGCCGTCCTCACAATGCTAGAGTAGCTTAATTTTTTTGATACTAGACCAGCATTGAGTGAGGTTAGCGACACAGATGCATCAGATTTTCTGACACATCTGTGAAAAAGTGCGCCAGGGAGCTCAGTATTGTAAATACAGCACATCCATGGTGTTGTTAGGTGGTCATAGGGGAGTGCAAGAAATCTGACGCATCAGAGATTATGCTAAATGAGGCCCTGTGTTCAACAAACTGCCTTTTTTTAGATTTGTACCAAAGCCAAGAATTTTGCACTATATTCCACCTGACAATATCTCTGGTTGCTCAGACTGGCTTGCGGTAACATCGCTGCAGCCTCTTGGTGAATGGATAATATTGTTAATATTGTTCATATTGTTCACTACTCAAACGTCCTATTTAGAAATATATGACCAGACCAAGCAGACTTCATTCAGAGACCATGGAAGTGAGCCCACAGGTTCCTTAACGCCTGCCCTCACCCAGGCGTTAAAAAAAGGTGCACATCAGGCTGTGCGCCGGTTTTTAAGGCCCGCCCCCTCCTGTGCGTCAAAATGACGCAGGAGTATAAATAAGGCGCACAGGCCTTAAAGTCATTTTTTGGGCGGGAACGCCTACCTTGCATGTCATCAATGCCAGGCAGTTTCCCGCATCCAAAAAATGACGCACATGGAGGAATTTTGACGCCCGCGGGCTCGGGCGTCAAAGTTTAAAAATGGTGCACGGTTTGCGCCCTATGTGCATCAAAATGTTTGACGCATATTCGGCGCAAACAGAGTATAAATATGCCCCATGGTCTCTGACCATGGAAGGAGTCAAGAGGTGCCCTTCCCTGCCCCCAGGGACACCCCCTGCCACCCTCGCCCACCCATGGAGGATACCCATGGATGGGGGAACCCATCCCAGTTAAGTACAGGTAAGTTGAGGTAAGTATTTTTTTTTTTTTTTTTAAAGTGGCATAGGGGGGCCTAATTTGGACCCCCCCCTGCATGCCACTGTGCCAATGACAGAAGTCCCCTGGGCATGGCCATTGGGCAAGGGGGCATGACTCCTGTCTTTGCTAAGACAGGAGTCATTTCAATGGGGGTTGTGCGTCGAAAAATGGCGCAAGTCCAGTTTGAGGCATGATTTTTGCCTCAAACCTGACTTGCCCCATTTTTTGACGCACAACCCCCATTTTCCCGTACGCCGGCGCTGCCTGGTTTGAGTAATTTTTTTTACTCTGACCAGTCCGCAGCTAACGTCATTCCTTAAATAAGGCGCCCGCATGGTGCGTAGGAATGGCGTTAGCCGGCGGTAAAATTTTTGACGCAAACCAGTGCCAGCGCTGGTTTACATCAAAAAGTATAAATATGGGCCAAAGTGTGGGTTATGGAACCAGTAGAGTTCAGAGCTCTCCAGAAGTGCTGGACTGGTCCATATGAGATCCATATGAGATCAAGGAGCGTAAGAGGGAAACCACTTACTTAGTGGACCTCCGGTCCCCTAGGAACCCCCAAAGGGTGCTCCATGTCATCAGACTGAAGCCTCAATTTGAGAGGTCTGAAGTCAGCAGCTCCTGGTGACATATTAGGGTGTGGAGGTGAAGAGTGAACCTCTCCCCGACCTCCCCTCTGCACAGGAGGGTGCTGGGTCGATGGAGGTTGTCAATCTGTTTGACTCCCTGACCCTGGACCAGCAAGGTGACTGTTACCAGTTATTGGAGCAGTACTCCTCTCTGTTTTCCCTCACCCTGGACTCACACACTTGTCTGCCCACGACATTGACACAGGAGAAAGTCCCCCTGTAAAGAACAACATTTACAGGTTGTCAGACAGGGTGAAGGTCAGCATCAAGGATGAAGCTGCCAAGATGCTGGCTCTATGGGTCATTTAGACCTCCAGCAGTCCCTGGTCCAGCCCTGTTGTGCTGGTACCAAAGGCTGCCCCACTGGGTGCCAAACCAGAACTTCGGTTTTGCGTGGATTACCGGGGTCTCAACTCCGTCACTAAAACTGACGCATATCCCATCCCCCAAACTGATGAGCTCATTGACAGGCTAGACATGGTCAAATTCCTCAGTACTTTTGATTTGACATCAGGTTACTGGCAGATCGCCTTGACTGAGGGGGCAAAAGAAAGGTCTGCATTTTCAACACCTGAGGGAACATTACTAGTTCCAGGTAATGCCTTTTGGCTTGTAAAATGCCCCTGGTACCTTCCAATGGTTGGTTAACGGGGTCCTGGCTGGTAAGGATGTATTTGGTGCCGCCTATCTAGACGCCATTGCTGTCCACTGTGCCAGCTGGAAGGAACACCTGCTTCACCTCCAGGAGGTGTTCCAGGCTCTGGAACAAGCAGGACTGACAATCAAGGCCAGGAAGTGCCAGATTGACAGGGTTCTGTGATGTACTGAAACGCAGGCCTCAGACTTTGCTGGAAGGACCCTGCTTTTCCCTGAAGTGCTCTTTAAGGGTTTGGATTGAGCTTGCCTCCTGTTTCTGAGGACTTCAGCTCTTCAAGAAACTCATTGTGCATCGAACATCAATGAAAAGCCTGCATCGCAACTGAGAAATCCATGCACAGCCGACCGGAATGATGCAGCACCGACTTCCCGACTGGAAATCTGAAGCAGTGTTTGCCTTGCGATGGAAAATTTGACGCATCTCCTACTGGATCGGAGCAGCGCCTTCTCCTTTTTACAGTGCGTCAACGATTTTCAAAGCATCGTCCCTGGGTGTCAAAATATCCCTGCATTGCAGTGAGGAACCAAGACGGTGTGCCAAAAAATGATGCAAACCCCATTGTCTGTGCCACACCGGAAAATCTGATGCGACACCTTATTTTTCCAAGCATTTTCTCCTCTGCAGTCTCCGTACGTCATTATTTTTGACACATCCCAGGTACTGTGTGTAACAAAGAAATAACTGTTTATTTCTAAGGATTGAGTCTCTTTTAAACCTTTTAAAAGTGATATTTCAACTTGTGCTTATTGGATTTTTGTAATTTTTACCTTATTTTATTCAGATAAATATTATCAATTTTTCTAAACCTGTGTGGTGTATTTTTGTTGTGTTTTCGCTGTGTTACTGTATGATTTATTGCGCAAATACTTCACACATTGCCTTCTAGGTTAAGCCTGACTAGTCAGTGCCACACTATGAGAGGGTAGGCACAGGATAATTTGGACTGTGTTGTGATTTACCATGACTAGGATTGTGGTCCCTATTTGGACACAGGTGTATGCCTCTGCCAACAAGAGACCCCTTTTCTAACAGTGGCATAGTGGTGCTGGTGAGAGGTGAATAGATTATTGGATTCCTCAAAATGAAACAGCTCTGGGCAAACTAAACATATCCTGACAAACCTGTTAAATTATAAGAGGAGGAGACAACCCTACTAGTGGCTGCACAATGAGAGCTCTGGTGGGATGTAGAAAGGGCAGTATCTGGGTAGAATATAATCACCACAGCAGTCCAGAGCCTTGCCATAGATTTCTTTTGTCCCATTTAAAGTATGAGTTCTGCCCTTCATCCAGGTTATAGTCGGGTTTTAAGAATGCATCAACAAGGTGAACTGAGAGTAAATAAAGGTGCAAGACCAATACTTGAATGTCACAGTCACTGCTGACTTTGACAGAGATTACCTGAGTCTGAGAGAGTCCAGATTGAACCCACACATGGAGACCATTTTACTGCACTGAGAAAACAACTTAACAATGAATGGGTGAAGGTTAATTGCACGCCTGTATGAGGACAGGGTAAGTCTTGTGACTGAGTGAGTACAATGTGAGCAGCATGCCTCTGTGAGTGTAGAGTGAGTTATAACTGTGTGTGTCCAGCTAGCAATGTGCTTCTGTGAGTGCACGGTGAATCTTGTGGCTGTGTAAGTTCATGATGTTACTTGTGCCTGTGTGAGTAAGTGGTGCGTGGTATAAGTGCAGGGAGAATGGCTCTGTATGAATGGAGAGTGAGTGTGTTTGTATAAGTGGTTGGTGAGTCTACTGTCTATGTGAGTGCGAGGTGTGTTTTTTGTGGTTTGTGTGTGTGCGCAGGGTGAGTCTTCAGCCTGTGTAAGGTGAATGGTATGCCTGTGTCACTGTAGAGTGAGTTATACAATTGTAAGTGACCAATCAACAGAGGGATTGTGTGAATACAGGGTGCGTCTTGTGCCTGTCTGAGGGATGGATGAATCTTGTGCCTGTGTGAGTAAAGGATGAGAGGTGTGAGCACTTCTCCTGCAATTATATTACCCCTTTGATAGTGTTACTCCCACCACAGATGACAGAAAAATCCCTAAATGCTGAGTATTCCACAAATCAATACTTAAACAAAAGAATGTTGTTGGGAATTGGAGCTCTAGCAGGACTGACAGAAGTGTACAATGGAGCAGAATATTCACAGTTGTGTGACTGTATAGCTAGGATTGTGTTATTTTTTGAATATGCAACACCTAAATAATACCATTTAATATATTATATTTTACAGTATAACTATGAATCAAACGGTAAAAAGCATACAGTACACAATATGTCACTTAACAAGCATAACAAAATGGTGATACAATCAACTTTCGTGGCTATAACCATTTTACAATCACTAAATGGACTTCAAAAGCAGAACAACACTGAAAGCGGAAGCACAACTCGATATAAGTCACTGGTACAACAGAATGGTTTAGGCATGTTTGTGAACCAATACTGTTCGTAAATGCTAACCTTTTAGAGTCCAAATTTTGTAATGTGGAGAAGTTCAAATGTGCCACCAAAAAGCTGCTTTTCATCAGATCCACAATCTTTAGTATCAGGATGCTACCTGGTTGCAAATAAGGAAAGGAACCTGAAGCAAATAAAACACAGTGGTAATTAGAAACGCATTGTATTAGTAACTTGCAAATTAATGAACAGTGTCTTGAAGTTAAGAAAAAAGTTACTGTTGCCAGGATGATATGCTGATTTCCGTGTTTAGGGTTAGCTGTTGTTCGTCTCTTGATCGAAGATATCATTCAAACTGGGGGCTCTAGAAGCTCCGGGTCAGCAGCTTCTCACGTAAGGGGATCAGACTCAATGATGAAGGGAATGCAGACTGTAGTTTGACTCACAGCAATATTGTGCCAACCCAAAGGAACGAAAAGATTGCTGGGCTCTGTAGGTCCTCTCTCAATCCAGTTAGCTTATGGAACAACCTTTTAAAAAGATGATTTTGAGAAAACTGACAGCATGTCAACAATACAGGTTCACCCAACATTTCCTCGATGACTCGACTCCACAGTTATCAAAGACAATGTTCTCACATTACCTTCATTGAAGAATATCGAATAGTAAGCAGCAACAGTTCTACTCACATTGTAAACACAAGGGGGCATATTTACAAGAAACTGGCGCATCGGTCCCGATGCACCACTTTTCTTGTGTCGCCCCTGCCCCACCTAACAACACCATGGTTGCGCCATATTGACAAAACTGCACACCATGGAGGTTGTTAGGACAATGGTGTCAACATTTTTGATGCTATTGTGGTGCTTTGCTGCACTAGCATCAAAAATGTTGACACTAGTGTAGCAAAGCACGGGGGGCATTGATTAAAGTGGGTGCGTCATCTTAACAGCTGTTCTGAGCCGTCATTAAGAATGGTGAAAAAAATGGCACAGTGAAATGGTGTAAATTTCACTGCACTATTTTGTCGGCCTCCCTGCAGTGTAAAACGCCCCCCTTGCATACATTATGATGGTGCAGGCATAATGTGGCACCAGGGTTTACAAAGTTGCACAATTCAAGCATTGCGCCATTAGGTAAATACGGTGCGGGAGAAAGGCCTCTTTAATGCCACTTTTGTGTAAAAAAATGGCGCTCGGTTGGCACAAGGTACCCCTAGAGGCTTGTACATATGCCCAAAAGTTCCTTCACAAATGCTCTCAAGACAGGACAATTCATCCACCTCCGCCCCCTCCTGGTTAATAACCAACCTGGAATCTGATGATATCATGAATTACTCGCTGATCACCTACGTATCATTCCTGGAGAAGATCACTGAGTTCTTAACCAACCCCAGAGATCAAATCAAGGCCTTCCTTCAAGGCAACAGTCTGGTTTCAGATACCAGTGTAGTACAACTAAAACAATCATATAAGGGGATGATGATATCATAAATATCTATAACAATAGTGACACTTTCCTTCTTATCAATCTGGACCTCACCAAAGCCTGCATACCATTTGCTCCTGAGCCCAACTTGACACACTCATGTCCCTATTGGGCTTCTTGTTCAAGTCATACCTGGAGATAAGTGCCCAGCTGTTCTGAGACCCATCATGTCCTGTGGCATCCCCTAAAACTTCTTTGTCTCACCAGTGACCCCCAATCTGTACATGAAGTACCTGCTTCACCTGGCGGCTGACAAGTTTATCAGACTCTGCCAGTAAATAGATGAAGCACAACTGTTCAGTCGCAGCTCGCGGGAGTCACAGGGGGCGGGGCGGCGAGCGGGGGAGGGGGTGAAGGGACATTAAAGACATTTAAAAAATGAATTAAAAAAAACGTACCTCCGCTCGGTGCACCGCTCCTCTCCTCTGTCGCTGCAGGTACAGGCTCCCAGCCTGCCCTGCAGCAAATCCAAATGCTGCTCAGAGCAGTGTCAGGATTGGCTGAGAGCACCCAGCCAGGGCACTCCCAGGCAGACTGAGAGCCTGTGCAGGCTCTCTCCAGCCCGGCAACTGTATTGCTGGGCTGGAGAGAGCCTACTGCGCATGTGTGTTTGGCCGGCCCGAGACAGCCGGCCAAACACACATGTGCAGTGAGGGGAGTGCACAGTGCACTCCCCTCACTATGCTCCACCCCACATGCCCCACCCTTTAACAAGGAAAGGATAATAAACACCGTTTATTATCCTTTCCTTGTAAAAGCATTTGCAGTGCTTGCTGCTGGCAGGGGGCGACGCTCATCCGCCCTAGCGGAGGAGCCGCCACTGCAACTGTTCCTGAAAGTTTCATCTATCTTCAAACTCAGTCATCTGAAACACTGCCTGGCTAAGATCTAGACTTACACTCCATCTAAACTGAGTTTTTGCTCATTAGCAGTAGCTGCAAACAACAAAAGGCACAAGACTGTCTCTCTAAGACAAATCTTGACAACTTCAGTCTAGGACTTGTTGATGGCAAGAAGGCTTCCACTTTTGCATTGACCTCAGCTTTATGGCCTATATTACACATACGTCAAACAGTTTCTGACATTAATTGGCCTTGTTCTACAAAGTGAAGCCCCTCTTACTGGAAGGAGACTTCAGAACAACCATCTAGGCTCTGATCTTTTCCTATTTTGAACAAGATAATGATACCGCTCTGAGATGCAACTGACTCCAGTTGAGTGCACTCTCTGGACAGCAGCCATGTTCTTTAAAAGAGTGACAGGACGAAGATAATACTCAGGAATTTTAACCAACTTTTACAGTCCTCTTTCATCACATCTGAGACTTTCTGAATCATCTACAAGGCAGTGAAACAAGAAACACAAGCATAACCCTGTTTTGTTTCTAGTATCTGGAACAATGCTCCTGGCCGAGGAATGCCATGCTCCATTCCTTCTCCACTTCTGCAAGGATTTGAAGACCCATCTCTTCAAGCAACACTCTATCACAGTGTAAGCATTCAACAACAGCACACCCCTCATGTATTCACACTCCCACTTGCTCCCACTAAACCCATTCTTCCACTCAATGCTTTGTCACTCCCTTTTCACTGTGAATTGCTTCGGTGATGCTGTATACCTGCCCAACCTCCTCCTACTCCTCGTGTTTATTCACTACCCAATGTATAACACTCAGGGCCTCATTATGACCCTGCGACATTACGACTATGGCAAATGCGCCACAGTGAGACCGCCGGCACCACCACAGTTCGGCCGCCAGCTGGCCTGGTGGTGCAGGTGGTCCCAATCCACCAGGGCAGCGCTGCTGGGGATTACACCACCATGTAAATACTGGCGGAGACGAGTGCCAGGGGCCCCATAGGGGGCCCTGCACTGCCCATGCATGTGGCATGGGCAGTGCAGGGCCCCCATGGGCAATCCTGTCATGCATTTCATTGTACACATAGCAGACAGTGAAAAGCCCGATGAGTGCTTCTGTACCTGACGCACTGCAACATTGCCACCGGCTCTATTGTGAGCCGGCATCAATGTTGTGGCATGTTTCCCGCTGGGCCGGCTGGTGGAAACTCTGTTTTCACCCGCCGACCCAGCAGGAAACTCCTAATAGCCTCGGCGGTCAGATCACCGCACTGGCGATTTTCTGACCGCACGGCTTCGGCGGACAGAAATTGTAATGAGGGGCTCAATGTGAACAGTGTTCCGTTGCTCTGTAGCTACTTTTGCACTATGTAAAAAAAGACACAGAGATGAATAAACAATGTAAAGTGAAGAAGAGCGAGGTTAAGAGGCCTAAAATCATAGAAATCTAGTATGCCATCTGGTATCATAATCAAAAAGAGACTCAGCAAACAGGGCATCTCTCCCTAGAGAAACACAGGTAAAAAGTGCATTTAGGTCTCACATACCAGACAACACTAACTGTCTGATTGCAAAAGACCTAACTTGGGCTTATCATGAACTGCAGTGGGCTGACAGCCTGTCCATTGCCTAGTATTGGTTGGCTTTATTGTCGCTGTTATTTTCTTTCTTTTTACTCGATGGCTTTCCTTGTCCTATTTTCTCTTTGTCCCTACCTGGAGCATAAGCTCTTTGCTAACCTTTAGTCTGGCTGTCTTGTATTGTTCCACTGCCTACATTTAGGAAGCCACTTTTTTCTTCTTGGTTGCTCCTCTCTCTCTCTTGCGTGCTGGTCCCCTATTCCTGTGTTCTGTGTGTTGCCTTCATCCTCGTGTGTTGCTCACCTAATCTCCCCATCGCTATCTGCCTTGTGTGCTGCTGTTTGCCTCTTCCCCTGCCAGGCTTTAATTATTTTTATTCCCTCTGCCCAGTTCCTGCTGCATCTCCTCACTCGCTCCTGCCCCCCTCTCCTTACACCCCTGCAGTCCTTTTTCCACTTTCTTTTTGGGAGGGAGTGGCAGCAAATTGCTGGCAGCCCTCCTGCCTTACAAAAAAGAGCTTTCAAACTCCTCCAGTTTCATTTTCATTCATTTACTGGTCCCTCATTGATTGGTTAAAAAAAGAATAGCACACTCATCATATTGTAGGCCCGCATACATGTAGTGATGCATGTGCTCGCTTGCATGATGACGCATCGATGCATGTGTGCCACAAAATTATGTGGCTGTGTCATTGTGGCTTTTTTTCATTTGGCTGATGCTGCACAGCATCTAAAAAAATACTTTTTGCAATGCTGTACAGCATCACCAAAAGGTATTGGCAATCAATGCCGATAGGTCCTAAACACAACACCTATTGACTTTGCAGCGCTTGTTTTGTTGCCGAGAAAAATTCTTACAAAAGAAGATAAATAGTCTAAAATAGCAAAAAAATAAGGAATATAACTGAAAGTGATATATGGAACTCTAAATCATGAATTAGACCACATGACCGTTTGTGCGGAAATGTGAATTCTATATTGCTTTACTTTTGTCATTGAACAACCATAAGACTGGGATGTATGAATGTTACTATATAAATATTCAACACTGCTTGTCTAAATTGCACAAAACAAGGTAACTATTGAGAGTGTTGATGATGTTACACTGAATCCCTGAAATCCCCTTACCCTATATATATTGATATTTATGGTAGTGGTCTCTGTTTTGCTGACACCCCACATAACACTACATAGTATATGGAAATGCTAATTTCCATAGTGAAGCTGAGGCTAGCTGGCCAGTGCGCTCATTTGCTGTTGAACGACCTCTGTGAATTCAGGTCCTCCTAGGCCTTAAAACTCAGTTTTGGCACATCAGATTTGATTCCGCTCCAGCCAGTGCACGGATTTAACTCAGTTATTCATGCTGTTGTGATCTTGAAGGCCAATGCACTATTTCTTCTTGATACCTATTTTGTTGATGAAGTAATCAATAATAATATCTACAACATACCAAAAATATATTAGATCAGAGCTAAATAAGGTGCAAAATGTATTTGCTTTGTTTTTTCCTGCCACTAAAATTGAATATAAACTTCTCATTTCTTCCTAACACGAACAAAATATTTTTCTATACTTTGTCGTTGAATGTTTTGCTGATATACTCGGCCTGCAAGTGCATTTATTACACTCTTTCTTCTAATTAGCAAGGATTATGCATACAAACACTGCCAAAGGATCAATTCCAATGAGGTTTTGTAAAACGACAGAAAATGGAGTAATCGTGGCAGACTACAACTGACTTTCTTATTTTTCCCTCTCCCCTGCCCTCTGCGCTTTCACAGCTGGCAATGATAACCAGGGGGCAGCTGAGCCAAAAAACTGTGGAATACATGAAGCACACTTAACCCCTGATCAGATTGTGCTGTTCCGAAGTCTGCACAATGGATGGTACCACAGAGGTGAGCTGTTTTCCTCACGCCAGATGCCTTTCAAGCAGCATTTGTATTATGCAGAAATAACTTTGCTGGATCATAATAATTTTTGCAAATTTTCATTAGGATCAGTTGTTAATTCTTTTGAGGATCACACGTACTGTCTACGAAAGAACAATGGCGAGATATCAAGGATCCGAAGGGACGAAATTATCTCGGAAGGCTCTGGGAAGGAAATTCAGGTAATGACAGCGAGGACGGCGCGCCCTGCAAAGATTGGGAAAAAAAAGCTAGGCTGCTATTTGCCATTCCATGGAAGGCAGCTTAAAAAATAAGACTCGCTAACAACTGTGAGATGATAGAAAAGAGTGAAAAACAGGACTGCCTTGTTAAAAAAATCAAAGGTTAGAGTAGACCTAATTCTCTTTTCTAGGCCATAGCACATTGCAATAAGAGCTGTGATGTGGAGAGCTTGCAGGGCACTCCACACGGATTAATTGACTAATTCTCATGTCACCGGGAAACTGTAAGTGCTTCTCGGGGGAGGGCTGCTCGTCCTAATGATTCATTAAGATGCACCAGCCTTAGCTGGTGCAGAGGCCTTATACTGGTGATCTCATATTCCAAGAAGTGTCGCCTTTATAGCACAACCCCCCTTGTTTTCTGACGCTCAGATTACCAACGGAACAAAATATTACCCAGGATTAGGTGCTGTGCAAACTGCCAATCACAAAAGATTGGCGTATTTCACAGTATGAGGTGTGTCATGGTGTGTAGGATGGTGATTTGGGATGTCAGCGGCAACGCATTGGTCGTGTGTCTGCGGGTCTTGTAGTCTTCCTGTATATCTGCTAACTGACGTCAAGCTCAGGTGACTGTGCCCTGCTGAGAGTTTTCCCAAGTGTCTACTGTTAGAAATGGGGTCTTTGGTTGGCAGTCAGGTTAGCCCCTGTCAAAGCAAGGACCCTCACTCTAGTTAGGGTAAAAGAGGATCACCCTCAGCTAACCCCTGCTTACCCTCTTGGTAGCTTGGCACGAGCAGTAGGCTTAACTTCAGAGTGCTAGGCGTAAAGTATTTGTACCAACACACACAGTAACTTAATGCAATCACTACAAAATGGTACAACACAGGTTTAGAAAAATAGGAAATATTTATCTAAACAAAACAAGACCAAAACGACAAAAATCCACAATACACAAGTCAAGTTATCAATTAAAAAGCAAAGAGTCTTTATGTAGTTTAAAACACACACTAACACTGTTAGCGTGAAAATGTACCTTGGGTGTGTCAAAAAAAATACTGCACATGCGAGTGTATGTCAAAAAGGACTTGCGATGCGTCGATTTCACTCACGAGTGAGACCTTGCTTTGTTTCTCCTTTCGTCGGGTCGGGGCGCGCCGTTTCTTCTCTCCACAGGAGAGCGATGAGTCGATCCGATCAGCATTCTCGGGGCTGGGCAGGCCTTGCATTGTTTTTACACGCCCAGCGGTACTTGCGTCAGAAATCCAGCAGCACGATGATCCAAAAACCACGCTGCGCAGGTTGCGATCTCCCAGCCTCCATCAGCGATGCTGCGCATCGTTCCTCCAGCTCCGTGGGTCAATTCTTCGGTCGCATTGTAGGCGAGTGTCAATTTTCAGCCGCGAAGCCGGTGAGGCATTGATTTTTCAGCCGCAGATCAGAGTCGCGTTTATCTTTTCCCGCACAGCGTTCTGTGAGTGGATTTCTTCCTCTTAGGCTGCCAGCTTCTTCTTTCAGGGCCCTAGGAACTGAATGGGCACCACAGGGCAGAGTAGGAGTCTCTCCAGAGACTTCAGGTGCTGGCAGAGAGAAGTCTTTGCTGTCCCTGAGACTTCAAACAACAGGAGGCAAGCTCTAAATCAAGCCCTTGGAGATCTTCTCAAGCAGGAAGGCACACAAAGTCCAGTCTTTGCCTTCTTACTCTGGCAGAAGCAGCAACTGCAGGATAGCTCCACAAAGCACAGTCACAGGCAGGGCAATGCTTCTTCCTCAGCTCTTCAGCTCTTCTCCAGGCAGATGTTCCTCTTGGTTTCCAGAAGTGTTTTAAAGTCTGTGGTTTCGGGTGCCCTTCTTATACCCATTTTCTCCTTTGAAGTAGGCCTACTTCAAAGCAAAGTCTCTCCCTTGATTGTGAAATCCTGCCTTGCCCAGGCCAGGCCACAGACACTCACCAGGGGGTTGGAGACTGCATTGTGGGAGGGCAGGCACAGCCCTTTCAGGTGTGAGTGACCACTCCTCCCCTCCCTCCTAGCACAGATGGCTCATCAGGAAATGCAGACTACACCCCAGCTCCCTTTGTGTCACTGTCAAGTGTGAGGTGCAACCAGCCCAACTGTCAAACTGACCCAGACAGGGAATCCACAAACAGGCAGAGTCTCAGAAATGGGGTAAGCAAGAAAATGCTCACTTTCTAAAAGTGGCATTTTCAAACACACAATCTTAAAATCAACTTCACTAAAAGATGTATTTTTAAATTGTGAGCTCAGAGACCCCAAACTCCACATGTCCATCCGCTCCCAACGGGAATCTACACTTTAATCATTTTTTAAGGTAGCCCCCATGTTAACCTATGAGAGGGACAGGCCTTGCAACAGTGAAAATCTAGTTTAGCAATATTTCACTGTCAGGACATATATAACACATTACTATATGTCCTACCTTAACCATAGATTGCACCCTGCCCTTGGGACTACCTAGGGCCTACATAGGGGTGCCATACATGTAAAAAAAGGGAAGGTTTAGGCCTAACAAGTGGGTACACTTGCCAAGTCGAATTTACAGTTAAACCTGCACACACAGACACTGCAGTGGCAGGTCTGAGACATGATTACAGAGCTACTTATGTGGGTGGCATGACCAGTGTTGCAGGTCCACTAGTAGCATTTGATTTACAAGCCCTGGCACCTAGAGTGCACTTTACAAGGAACGTACTAGTAAATCAAATATGCAAATCATGAATAAACCAATCAACAATACAATTTACACAGAGAGCATATGTACTTTAGCACTGGTTAGCAGTGGAAAAGTGCTCAGAGTTCAAAAGCCAACAGCAACAGGTCAGAAAAAATAAGAGGCAGGAGGCAAAAAGATTGCTCACACAGATGCCTGATTTTCGGCTGATTAGTAAAAGACCTGCTCAGGACTGACTGTCTGATTCTTCAATAGGGTTCCTATTTCACTGTTACTGATTAGAAGGAACATAGCCCTTCGAAAAACACTGTTTTTTCACTAGCAGGTGTTTTGGGGTTTGGGGGCATGCAAAGCGTCTGATTTGTAAGTGTCATGAAGAGGTAACACTATGGATATCAGTGTGAGGAAACAAGTGTGTGGCACTAAGCGCCCACTGTCATCCTTTTCTTCCTTCAGCAGCAGGTAAGAGGAGGGATTTAAGTAACCTGGCGCTTTTGCCTAATATTGTTAGGCCTGGCAGTAGGGCAGTGTGAAATCTTCTGCACAATGCTACTTTCCACTAATTAAATTGCAACAATGACTAGCATGCAAGTAGGAAATGTTAGATACATGCTGTCCGCACAAGTGCTATACGGAAACTGGAAACCGTTTATCATTTATACTTCCACAAGAAAGTAATATGCAGCTCACTGCCTCTACTTTGATGGATATGTGAGAGAGTATTAATTATGTTAGAGGTCATGTGAATTGCCATTCAGTGCATTAACAGAAAAAAAGCACTGGCAAAGCCAATAGGTCCAGTGTTAAAGTGCTAATAAAAGTTAATACAGGCATTCACAAATGCTGTTTACATGGGTTGCATGCACAAATTTTGAATGACACATTAAATCCAACCCTTTCGCCTTTGCAAAAAGATTGCTCACTAAATAGAGTGCATATAAGAGATAAAAAATTGAATTTGACAAACAGCATGATCATTGTAAGTTTTATATCTAAAACTCAAACTGTGATTAGGGCTGCACCTCCATATTAATGGCATCTCTGTTAGCCAACTTTCTGCATGTGTACCTCAAGTGATATCAATGTAAGGTGTGCTACATTTTACATATAGCCTCTGTGCCAGGAGGTCTGTGGTCATCTAGTGTGATGAAAGAGAGGAATGTTTCAATAATAATATCCCTGCTTTCATCACACCTGGGCCAAGATTTTCATGGAGACAGAAGAACCGATTCTCTTTCAGGGGCATATGCACAAAGTATTTTTCCAGTCAGAAAGAGTCTGATTTACAGATTCATGCCTTTCGAAACAAAAAATGCTTTTTCATATGTACAAAACATAAATTGTGATTCAGTAACATGTTACCGAATCACAATTAGTGTTTAGAGATTCAGTATTTAGAAGCAGCGTGTTTAGGTTGTCCCTTCCAAATACAGAATTTCAGTGGTATTTATGGTTGCAAAACATATATTTTTTACCACCCCCTCAAAGGAAGTGGTAACCATTCGCAAATCCCTTTGTGAGTGTTGAACCAAATATTTTATAAGAGCAGGCAGTGGTCCCATAGGCCCCCTGCCTACTCTTAAAAAATGAAATGTAAATGTTTCATTTTATTTTTTTAAACACCCCGTGTCCGTTTAAGGAAAATTAGCTGCATAAAAAGCAATAAAGGTTTGCTTTAAAAACAAAAAAACTATCACAGACATGGTGGTCTTCTGACTTCAGAAGGCCACCATCCCTGTGAGGTCTGCAATTCCTAATGGGTCACAAATTGTGACTTACCTCATTAACCCCTTCGCTGCCAGGCCTTTTCCCCCTCAGGTGCGGTTTCTTAGGCCATTTGGGGCAGTTTGCGCTTAGGTCCTCATAACGTTTTGTCCACATAAGCTACCCACACCAAATTTGTGTCCTTTTTTTCAACATCCTAGGGATTCTAGAGGTACCCCTGGAGGAGACCATAGTGGAATGGATGGCCCAGCACAAGCAAATTCAGCAAAGAGTGGTGTTTCTTGTAATCCATGCTGAAGCATGCAGATCACTTCTATATGTGTGGAAGGAGAAATTCTTACAATCTGAATGGATAACCTTCATGGCTGTTGATTGTAAATCATTGCACTATCTTTGAGCTTTGAAATTAGATCTTCAAATAAAGGCTATTATAAAGCCAGCTACTTTTCAAACTGTTCCTTTTGAGTAAAATCTGCAACCTTCTACTGGAAGTGGATTTCCCAACTACAGCAGAGGTCATTGTTTTGTTTTGGTTTGCTTCTGAAAGTGCAACGCTGACTATCTTTACAGAACGTGTCATGCTAGTTTTATATGTTGGTGGGATATTTGCCAACATCATTCTCATTCCATGAAGCCCGTGTTTGCCTCTTCTGAAGGTTAAACTGAGGTTTAAGTTATCGTATCTAGCAAAACACTACACCAACATGTCTTGCTGAAAATCTAAAGCTATCAGGTGCAGATTTGCAAATTTGAAACAACAACATCTTAAGGCTTCATGTCGCAAGGTTTTAATCACTCTTTCTCAAAATGACTTACCACTGCTTGGAGTTAATTTTATTGTATTATGTGAGGAGAGTTACTTATATACAGTGATCTCTAGAATATGTTTAAATAAAAGAATATTGGTACCATTCAAATCATAATAATGCCAAGAAAAGGAATTCTAAATACAATTAGAATTAGAATTAGTCACTACTTATGATAAGATTTAACAGTACTAGCCCAACTAGGATCAGTCATACATGATTCACTTGAAGCCTACAGAAAATACTATTTGCATAACGTGGTTATGCTGTTTTTCATTTTGGATATAAGAATTTTCTCAACTGTGGGCAGGGCTAAATAGGTCCCTGTCGCATGTACTTTGCTAAAATGGTGTGACTTTTTTGTGCCAATGTTACTGTAAGGCTACCTGGCTGCCCAACCAAGGCCTAACACTAGCACTGGATAATTTTAAAAGATTAATGCCTAACCCATTGCAAAACAACAATACACATGCAAGCCATCCTACATGTTGCAGTTAGTTGAATTATGAAATCAACTGTGTAGTTCAACTTAGAGAGTTGTCTTCTGCAGCACTGAAAGAAGAGTGCACCCTGGTCTTGCCTTTTGGGCATTCTTTTATAAAGGCATTGTTTAGGCCATATCTTAATTCTTCCTGTTGGAACTGCTTTCACCATCCTCAGTGAAAAACAAAAGCTCACTCCTTTCTTCAGGATGGGAATAGAAGCCGGACAGTTGCACGTACCTTTAAAAAGCATCATAGAGGAGGCTTGAGGAGACATGCAGAGATAGATCAGAAGGCAAGCTCTAATTACCACAAACCTTAAGAAACACTCCACAATGCTAGGGGGTTCATATATACTTTGGGGAACCCTAATACAGGCATCCCTCCAGACATATTCCCTAACAGGCTCATGAACACTATACACAATATCATGGGCCCAGTCATGAAATATTACTCAGATTACAAGAGCCAGAGGAGTACTTTCCAACTGGGAATCGAGCAAAAAGGCGTATACTCACTAATCATGTGATCTTTCACCAACAATCAGTACTGTTGGGCCCTGATGATGTGGCAAGATTCACTCACTTTACGTTAGACCCTAATTACCCAACAGAGTCTAGTACTCACTTGTCCATCAACATGCCATACCCTAGTAGAGCTCTTGTCATGAGACTCAAGTCTCCTGCACACAAAAAACACATACTGTGTCTGCCAGACCTTTAAGGCGAGGAGCAGTTTGTTACATGGACACTGCACCAGCGACTATTATTTACTGTGATGTTCTTCAGCTCATTCAGTCTTTGATGCCAATGGACCAGCCACTCGTTTGAATGTCTAACTTTTACCATTTCCCTAGGTCCATTCTTTGTCTAACACACTCTTACCACTCTTCAAGTTATTACGCTGATATACAGTATCACTCCTCCTTCTTTCCCCAAATGATTAGTCTGCACAGCTACCAAAGCGTTTTAAGTCATGAAACAATATATCAATGACACCAAAACGTTTCGGCCAAAAAACAGGTATCAGTAGGAGTTGAGTCCTCCCCAAACCGTACCATAAAACAGGCAAGGGATCTCAACACCTATCTCCCACACAGACAACTAAAAACTACTATTGGGAGGACAATAAATATGTCATCCTTATGCCCCAAGCAGAGTCTAGATTGCCATTCGTCTAGAACCGTAATCACCACACTAGATTAGAGGAAAACGTTTTCTTTGCACTATAGTGTAAAAAAAAGTGAGTCAACAGTATTACAGTTCCTTCTACTGACGGAAGTTTTCAGGATAAGAAGGCAAGATGGAGGAACCTTATAGATTAATTAAATTCGCTTTTTATGCTTAATAGTTTGGCCTTTAGAAACACTTAAGTGTACATGAAGTGGATTGTAGACTGCATGCAGAAGCTAGGTAGTGTAGCTCATCAATATCTTATTTTGGGATGATATACTTTGGACGGGCTTGGTTTTAAAACCCTCGCTATAGGAAGTACACTTGGACCACGTTCTGTGAAGGGATAAAATGTTGTCCGGGATAATAGACTACGTGAGATGTATGCAAGACCTAAAACCAAAAACCTTAGGGGAAATAGAAGACTGTATAAGCATATGTCACCCACCTCTGGTCATGTAGGGCCTGCACTTATTTTTGAACTGTAATGTGTGGTCTGGGTACCAATATTCCACATATGGTATTACAATGTTGCTTTTGGAAAAGCCGTTACAATTTTCACTGTTTTGAGTGGCTGTAGTTGTGTGTCTGAATAAAGTGTTGAAAAGTCCAGAAACAGGAGGTTGATAAGGAAGCCAGCAGGTTTGTTATAGAATTTGAAAATGGTTGTATGTCGAAATTTCAACTACAGACACATTGTGCTACCAAAATATCATAGCCAAAATATCAGGAAGTTAAGTGCATATAGCTAAGTATAGGCCACATCTACGTACCTTGACGATAAACATACATATATCATCAAGGTACATGTATGTTTACTGTTTAGTTTATTTTATTTTAACAGTTTGATAGTTTGCCAATAAGGCAATACAAACCTCACATTTATATACATTAAGATTAAAAGAACAGACTACTTCTCAAAACCCTCCTTTCATCATTAATAATTTTTTTCTCACCTATATACATATACATCTACAATATGCTGATTATACATACAAATTATTCTAAAAAACACAAATAGGAGTTTTCCTATAGTATGACAATATCCTTATTATTTGTGCAAATTACAATTGTTTAGGTGCAAAATACACTGATTATAAATACAAAGGGGCAGATTTAAGAGCCCCTAGCACCTCCTTGTGCAACATTAGCATAATTTCTTTTTACGCTAATATGGCCCAATGAGGCCAAAATCACTGCGCCAAAT
This sequence comes from Pleurodeles waltl, assembly GCF_031143425.1. Lineage (NCBI taxonomy): Eukaryota > Metazoa > Chordata > Amphibia > Caudata > Salamandridae > Pleurodeles > Pleurodeles waltl. The sequence goes on from NC_090447.1 coordinate 401,212,888, forward strand.
TTACAAAGTGGGGCAATGCATGCATTGCGCCACTTTGTAACCCTTTGCGCTACATGATGCCTGTGCCAGGGATAATGTATGCAAAGGGGTTGTTTCCCCGTTAGGGGGGGCAAAAAAATGGCGCAAAGAAATCTAAGATATTTATTGCGTCATTTTCTTCCACACTTTTAACCCCTGCTCAAAGCAGGGGTTAAAAAGAGGGACACCATTGTTTAAAATTGGCCTCAATGGGCTTTGCAGGATTAGCGTCAACATTTTTTATGCTAATCCTGCAAAGCTCTGAATTAGCTTAAAAAAAACTATGACGCTAGTTCCCTAACTACCGCCATGGTAATATGACGCATACATGGTGACATTAGGGGGGCGCTAAGAGGTGCTACAAAAGTGGCGCTGCACTAGGTGCAGCGCCACTTTTCATAAATCTGCCCCAACATCTTCTAAAAACGACATACATGAATTTTACCTATAATTTGACAATCTCCTTATTATTTGTGAAAAACGCGGCTCATAAGTGCCCCACATTCTAAATCCACAGGCAGGAATTTACCTATGATATAAGAAGATCATTATTACTTGTGCAAAATACAGTTATAGCTCCGGATAACGGTTGTCCACTTCTCAATTTAAAAGACCAAGAACCAAATAAAATTCTAAAGATTGAATACATTTCACGCTTCATATGTTATAATATCTTATGGTATGCTGTAACACTAATAGGTAAAATCAATTTGATAAGACTCACAATTCATAGATAGTTGGATCGAACCTCCACATTCAATAAGAATGAAGCTATTGCTATGAGCTACTCGAATCGGCTAGCCGTTTGACAACTATAGACAAAAATTTGCTACAGTAGAACACAATCTCATATTATTACACTTTAATATTTACTGTTATTAATTCATTAATGTGACAAACCTGTAAAACTTCTAAAGACAGGGAGTAGCATACTTCTTATTATGCCGAAGCAAGTGCAAAATACAATTATAGGCAGAAAAGACAATGGAGCATGTTGCCAGAATGGACAAATGCCACTTTACTCACCAACCTGTCTAATCATCTTCCGCTTAATAATGCCAGGACCTGCCACAGCCTGACCTTCAAGGCCCACTTCCTAGGCAGTCATATCATGCCAATAAGACTGGATAGTACCACCATATATGACCACCATAGTCTGACTCCTTTAGATGTTGCAAATTATCTCTATTGCCCACATCATCTAAATCACCCTTCCTAGAATGCTCTTTTACTATGTGTTTTACTTTTTGTTTATGCTGTGATATAGACATGTTTTGATGGTCGAACCCTAGTGAGATATCCAAAAAGGCCCATTGGCCTGAGTGCTTCTCCTGCAAGTAGGATTTTATTATTTGTCTCCAGGAGCTCTCATCTGACTCTAGAAGAGAGGCCTAATAATTAAGAACCCTCTGCTTGTATTTAAATAATATATCAGTCAGGCCCAGGGCACTGTTGACGGAGCCTCTAGGCAAGCTGAGCCATCTTTTTCAAATATTAGTTTTAATAATCTGCAGCCGCTTTATGTTCTTTGATGGCATAACTTCACAGCTGTACTGGAATAAACTTACAATTTTTAGATTAAAAGTCTCTCTTAAGACTTCGACGGACTTATGCCCCAATGCTAAATCCAACTTATGTAAAGCACCTGCAATAGCTTTGGAACAAACTTCCTAAAGATCTATATGTGCCTTAAAATGTAGGTTATATCTGAAAAAGAGGCCTAAATATCTATATTCTTTTACCACTTCCACTTGCACACCGCTCAGCAACCACTTGTGCCTGATGGACTGCACACTTCCTTTCGAAAAGACTAGGACCTTTGTTTTAGATGTATTTATTTTCAGATCATTGGCTTTGCAGTACTCTGAAAAATCATCCAGTTGCCTCTATAGGCCCACCGGCGTAAGGTCCAATAGCACAGTAACATAAGCATAAAACATTACTGAAATGGCCTCACACCTAGTTTAGGCAGAAAAGACTGAACCTGGTTTAATACTACCATAGCATCTGAAATATAGATTGAGAACAGGAGCTAGGTAAAGTAAAATTAGAAAAAGTAAACCTTGCCAATATTTTGGTCCACTATATTTTGTCCATAATATTATCATAGCAAAATATTCTCAAGTCGATATTGATGTGCAATAATTCAAAAACATACGTTTAGAGGAGCAAGGACCCAGATCAACTGACATAAACATAGAACGCATCATTCAATATTCATCTACCAATCTGAATGTTCCATGGATTAGCATATGTGTACCACAACACACATATTCCCTGTGTTAGGAGTACGGCAAACGAAGCATAAATAAACATAAAGAACAGCCCAGAAAGTTAATGATCACTGGGGCAACAATAAAAGACATACATTTGAAAAGAAATACAATAAAATACATGACTGAAACAAAAGAGAAATTGTACATTTTCTAACTCTGTGAGAAATTCTTGTGATACTAGTACCATGCCACCTTTGTCCCAAATCTTTCATCATATGTTTCTTAATTTTTTTGACCGATTTTATGCCCACTTTCCAGGCCCTCGGAATTCATGTCCACCACATGCTTATGATTGCCCTTGATAACCACAGTTCTATTCCTTCAAATACCAATGCCATTGAACTCGGAAACCCCACCACTCTTGCTCATCACTAATTTCCCAAGACACAAACCAAGTTACTTTAGATCTCTTCAACCTGCACTGGGTCTCAAAACTTAGAAAGGCTCTCCAACAACACAGAATACTTGCTATGAATTAAATCGCCAACATGAAGGTTTCTCACAAAACCATCCCTTCTCCACTCCACACACTCTTCTAGACAGTGCTTGCCTTAGTTTCCTTCCACAACACACCAAAAACTTCTATCCTATCCACAACATTCCTCATCCAAAAAGGGCAAAGGTAAAAAGATACTCTTTTTTTCTCTCACCACTTGAAAGGGTAACTTATCCATTATCATATGAGGTGCGGTCGTATACAACCACAACTGTCTCACAGCTTCAAACAAATTGGCCTTGCTTCTGAATGAAAGCTGAAGACTTTATTGAATCTCTCCACTTTTCAGTTGCTTTGATGGTGATACACAACAGGTGTCTTTAGGCTTTTCTAAAACAGGAATTGCTTTCATCATCAGTGGAAGCCTATGAACTCTGGATGAGCAGATTCTGCTAACCCATTTTTTACATATAGAGTTCTAAGCACAAATTAGACTTTGGCTAAGTTTGCTGTCACAAATTGACAACTTGAGATATACTCCAGTTAGAGGTACGGCCCAAATAAATCTGAGCAAATATTGGTAAAAACTCTTCAAAGCTACACTTTTCTGAAATGTACTACTTTTGGGTTCACAAACTGAACGAGATTTTATCTACAGCAAATGTCATTCCTGGCAAAAGAGAAATACCACATCAGGACACATAGTTTTATTTTTAATAAATTGTATAAGCCCTTCAAAGTGATCTTAAAATGAAATAGGTGCTTTTTGTGGCAATGTGTAATCTTTGTAATGTTTCCCTAACATGCTTTGTTTAATGTCCATAGGAAGAAGACTTTGTCATTGGCCTTCATCCATCACACCATGATAGCTATTGTCCAGGCAAAGTTATTCAAACCTCTTCCACCTTGAAACTTGTGGTAAGTGGTATTCTATTTCTATTATGTCCATGGGCAAAGTATGGTTATCTCTGAGCTATAGGGGGAATCCATTAATGACCATTGTTTTTGGACGTGCTTTGGAGTGGCAAGACAAGGCAGCATGTCACTAACTGGACAATAGTTTTTCCTTGCAGCAGATGTCTTATATATCATTTGTTGGAAATGGCACTTTCTGCAGGATCATACCCAGATATTTTGACTACCTCCTCCTCATTTTCTGACCTTGTTTTTATTGGATTTGGGACCCTGGGGGTGACAGTTGGGCTGTGTGCATTCCCTCTAGACAGTCACACACAAAGGGACCTTGGGTATGACATTTGCATCCTGATGTCCCATCAACAGGCTGATGGGTCTTTCTGGGCTAGATGGGTGGGAGGAGCTGACACTTTCTCCTGAATAGGGCAGTCCCTCTCCTCACACAAAGGACTCCATACCCCCCTGTTGAGGGTCTGGACTCACGGCAGGAAGGACAGTGTCTTTGTGATCTTCAAAGGCACCTTTAATTCTCCCCCACCTCAAAGACACATTTAGATATTGGTACTGGACCCCAAACCCCAGGAAATCAGAATTCTACTGGAACCAAAGACACTCTGCCAGGAAGAAGGACTGCTGTGCTGGTAGGAGTGACTGCCACTCTGCAACTGAATTACTGTGTTGGACTACTGCTTGTTGTGTGCTGTGCTGTAGTATAGACTGCCAACTTTGCTGCTTGCCTTGTTGTGCTGGCCTGCTGCCTGCTGTTTCTTGCCTGTAGAGAAAAGGACTGGACTTGTTCTCTACATCCTTGAACCCATGATTCTCCAAGGCTTGTTGACTTGCCTCCTGTTCTTCTGCAGTCTGAGGTACATCAAAGACTGCCTGCAACTTTCCTGGTGCTGCTGGACTCTGCCATCTGTGAGTCCTACCCTTGCTTGAGGTGCCCCTCTCGAGTACAAGGACTCAGAAGTGGGTTGTGCAGCTGTGTACTGCAAAAATTGATGCATCACCCCAACTGTGTGTGAAAAATCTGTTCATCGCCCCTTCGATGCTGACGCAAAGGCTGCCCGACGATATCGGATCCATAGTCTGCACGGCTCAGTGATGGCGCTCTGCGTGGCTCGGCAACATCACATCGCATTTAACACACCAGAATTCGGAGCTGACGCGGGGCCCAACTGCTTGGCAAATATCGACGCATCTACCCAACTGCACTGATCAGAACAAGCGCACTGTGCCCTCGACATCAACGAATTGCTCCATGAAAGGTACTGTTTCAGCAGACCCTGCTTGGGCTCTGGAGCCAGCCTACCTTCCATCGCGGTCATTCTAGATTTTAGATTTGCACCGGTCCTTCGCAACCTCAAATAACTTTTTGACCGCTAGAAATTTCTAAGCACTATTTCACATTTAATCTTTAAAAAAATCATATCTCAACCTCTACTTATTGGATTTTTTTGTCATTTTCATCTTATTTTACTCAGATAGATGTTCTCTATTTTTCTAAACTGGTGTGGAGTTGTTTTGTGGGGTTTTCACTATATTACTGTGTGAGTGTGGTGCACAAATACTTTACACATTGCCTCTTAAATTAAGCCTGCTGGCTCTGTGCCAAGCTACTAGAGGGAGAGCACAGGTTAATTTAAAGTGTGCATCTGGCTTACCCTGACTAGGATTGTGGACCTTCTTGGACAGGGTCCATACCTCTTCTCACTAGAGATACAATTTCTAACACCCTTACTAAAAGTAAAAAATCTTTCTCTGGTTAAATAACTTTCCTTCTGCCCCTCCTAGGAAGTTAAAATATTGGATGTTGCAAGATAATTTCCTCTATCACCCAGCCCTGAGAATTTAATGAAACAAACATGCCACCAAGAGTGGAAACATGGCATTGGTTTGCGAAGGTTTGCCATTTCAAAGCAAATTGAGATACATCCCAAAAGCAATAATGTTCACTTCTTGCATTCTTGATAATGTAAACAGATTGTATGAATTCCCAACAGAACACTAAACACATTTAATTATTTTGTGGAACAGCTGTGTTGGTGTTATTCTGAGAAAAACTGTACCACGACCTCTGAATACAAAGCATCCATAAAATTACACAATATTGTCTTATTTATCATTGCATTCTTACAAATGCTGCATGATTGGTCATCAATCAATCATGAGATTTATAGAGCGCACAACTCACCCGTTAGGGTCTCAAGGCGCTGGGGGAGGGGAGAAGCTACTGGTCGAAGAGCCATGTCTTGAGGCGTTTCCTGAATGTCAGGAGGTCCCGGGTCTGGCATAGGTGGAGCGGTAGGGAGTTCCAGGTCTCGGCGGCGGGGTGAGAAAAGGATCTTCCTCCTGCAGTGGTGCGGCGGATGCGGGGGACGGAGGCGAGGGCGAGGCTGGCGGAGCGAAGATGGCGGGTGGGAGTGTGGAAGGTGAGTCCATCGTTGAGGTAGGCTGGGCCTGTGTTGTGGAGGGCTTTGTGTGCGTGGGTGAGGAGTTTGAAGGGGATCCTCTTTGATACGGGTAGCCAGTGTAGGTCTCTGAGGTGGGGTGAGATGTGGTTGCAGCGTGGGATGTCAAGAATGGGGCGGGCGGATGCGTTCTGGAATTCGTTGCAGCTTTGTCTGGAGTTTGGTCGTTGTTCCAGCATATAGTGCGTTTCCGTAGTCCAAACGGCTGCTGACCAGGGCGTGGGTGACCGTTTTCCTGGTTTTGACTGGAATCCACTTGAAGATCTTGCGGAGCATGCGAAAAGTGTTGTAGCAGGAGGAGGAGATTGTGTTGACCTGCTGAGTCATGCTGAGTGTAGAGTCCAGGATGAATCCAAGGTTGCATGCATGGGTGGTGGGTGAGGGTGCGGTTCCTAGGGATGTGGGCCACCAGGAGTCGTTCCATGCTGAGGGGTTGGTGCAGAAGATGAGGATCTCTGTTTTATCTGTGTTTAACTTGAGCCGGCTTGATTCCATCCAGCTGGCGATGGCGTGAAGTCCATTGTGGAGGTTGATTTTGGAAGTTGTAGGGTCTTTCGTGAGGGAGAGGATCAGCTGGGTGTCGTCTACGTAGGATACTATGTTGATGTGGTGGGTTCATGCGATGTTGGCGAGTGGGGCCATGTAGATGTTGAACAGCGTTGGGCTGAGGGAGGATCCTTGGGGGACGCCACAGATGATCTTGGAGGCTTCGGACAAGGACGTGGTAGGCAGATTCTCTGTGTTCTGCCGGCGAGAAATGACGAGATCCAGTCGAGAGCCTTGTCGCGGATTCTGGCGTTGTGGAGGCGTGTGCGGAGGGTGTGATGACAAATGGTGTTGAAGGCTGCGGAGAGGCCCAGGAGGATGAGTGCTGCGGTTTCGCCTTCGTCGAGCATGGTCCTGATGTCATCTGTGGCGGCGATGAGTGTGGTCTCGGTGCTGTGGTTTTTGCAGAATCCGGATTGGGAAGTGTTGAGTGCCTTGCTGTCTTCCAGGAAGCGGGATAGTTGGCCGTTCACGATTTCTTTGATGAACTTGGCTAGGAAGGAGAGGCTGGAGATCGGCCGGTAGTTCTTGGGGTCATCTGGGTCCGTCTTGGGTTTCTTCAGCAGGGCGTTGACTTCTGTGTGTTTCCAGCTTTCCGGGAAGGTGGCAGACTCGAAGGAGCTGTTGATGATGTCGCAGAGGTGGGGAGCGTGGATGTTGCTTGCTTTATTGAAGATATGGTGTGGGCCGGGGTCTGATGGGGGTCCGATGGTGAGCCAGAGTGGATGGAGGCCATGGCGTTGGCGGTGTCTTCTTTGTTGACGAGGGTCCAGGTGCGAAGGAGGTTGGTGTTGCTTGGGCGTTGGGTTCGTGGGTGTCTGTAGTCTGCTGGTGGGTCTGGGGGTTGAAGCTGTTGTGGATGTCTTCTATCTTTCGGCAGAAATGGGTGGCGAGGGAGTTGCAGAACTCCTGTGATGGAGGGGGGTCGTTGGAGCAGGGCCTTGGGTAGGAGAGCGCCTTGATAATGCTGAAGAGCTCTTTATTGTTGTGGGCGTTGGTGTCTATGCGGTTTTTGAAGTGGGTCCTTTTGGTGGTGCGGATCAGCTGGTGATGCTTGCGGATGGTAGTCTTGAGTGCAATGTTGTTGGATTTGGTAGGTTCAAGGCGCCATCACTGTGACTCTTTTACCCATGCTATGATTATGGTTAGAATAACTTTGTCGTATATATTCAGAATTGCCTTTTCTTCCATAAATATTTCAATCACTATAACTCTTATTAATGCTTTGTTTATGGTTAGAACATTTGGGCCTGTATGTTCAGAATTACCTTCCTTCCATAGATACTAGAATCACATGTATATTTTATCCATTGTTGCTAGATGTTCTCTGGGTAATTACTATCTCATAATCACCCCATTACACCATCTATACGATCCCTAAAGGACTTCAACCTGACACATGCTTGAACATGACTTATAACACCACAGTTTTCTCGAAACTGCTGTCTGACACTTGCTATATAAACATAAATAAGAATCCTCAGAAGTCTTCTTGAACACTGTACCACATTATTTTCTTAAGAATCCACTTCACCTAATAGGCATTATGAATGGCCAGTACCCCACTATCAAACTGAGACCAGTAGCACCTGTTGTACCTAAATAAAACATGACTGGTCTTCCTTTACAATTCCTTATGTTTTAAGTTCATTAACTATTTTCTATGCGTGAAAAGGGTTGAGAGGACTCTACAATGGACATGGCTGACAAAGTGTTACTATGAATCCTTTTGAAGATTAAAGGCCTATGTAATGAAAGACATGGCTTAAAACATGTACATGAAACTCCTGTGTTCCACAGAGTGTGACCTTGCTAGTATTTGAGAACCTCTCTATCAGCTTTCTGTTAGAGCATCTGGACATACCACACCATAACAGATGTGCCTAAAACAAGCCAGACCTATTGACTTAGCCAAAGCTTGCTAGCAGTATCAGATAAATCTGTAATAATGACATTGTTGTGAGACATTAGAATTGAAATATTTCAATTATGAAAATATGAGTTTGTGAATTACACGTTAGTGAGGTCTATGTTGGGGGTAGTGCTCTTTTGAGTGTCACAGTCACTCCTGTTCTCAACACTTTTCTCTGCAGCCTCTGGAAGATACGCCCCTTTTCTCCTCACATTGTTCTGAAATACTACAACTGTATATTTGACAGTTCGTCTCTTTCCTCTTCCATACCCTTCTTTCACTTTCCTCGCACACGTACTTCTTTGCATCTCCTTCACTTCTCCACCGCACAAACATACTGAACACACCCAGTCACCTCTAAGCACTTCTTTGCTTTCACGCTGTCAATATGTCACGCTCCCGTACCTTCTTCACAAACTTTCTCTCATACTCACAGTGACAAGTGGCACATGTCACTTTTGCTCTGTGCGGTCTTCAGAGGGGCCACGAATTGTGTGCGCGTGTAGCCTTACCACTTTTGTAAGCCTGGGGACAGTCATTGTGAGCAGCTGACCTGCCTTCAGCATCAGCTCCAGAGTTCTCAATAGTGGCCAATTACAAACACCCTCTGTCAATCTGAACTCAGTCAGACACCTCCTGGCGGGCACATTCACAGTGCCCACTATACAAGAGTAATATGCTGCAGGAAAAAACTACAGAAAAACAACATCCTGGCCAAATCAACTACTCTTAGGGAAGTAAATTAAATAAACCATGAAATGTGAACAGGAGTAATCCCACTGGAATGGATTACCATTATGGTTATGGTCTGGCTTCACGGTGCAGCTGTTGCCAGACAATTATGTGATCATCACTAGAGAAGGACTTTGGCTCTGCACATATGTTGAGAGTCAGGAGTACATGATTTGATTTGACAGGAGTTTTGTGCTTCCTCAGAATCTGAACGAGCGTAAAGCAGTCTGACACGTCAGAGTGGGTAGTTTCTCGAGCTCTTCCAGGTACACAAACCATGCTCAGACAGTTGAAAGTTGAACCATCTGCGCACATCAGCACGAGGTCTACACACATCCCCAGGCAAGCAGAAGGGAAAGGGGGGGGGGCAATGTATTTATACCCCTGGCACCCTCCAGGGACCTCTCTTGGTTCAGGAATATGGTGCAAAAGTTATGTGTCGGGGTCTGCAGGAGGTCTGTTCTGCGGGTTCTCACAGAGGTGAGCCTAAGAATAGTTTAACCTCCTGAGAGTAGAATTACAAGGGGTCTTGGGTAGGCAGGGCACCTGTGCTGTGGCACCTTGTCAATTTACCACAGCTGCCTCAGACAGGAGTCTTGCAAGGCCGAGGCTGGCCGCTCCTTTGCCTCCAATAGCTTCCCGATGCTGTCACCAGATCATTTACAGGGTTGTTTTCCCTTCAAGCTGTCTGCCAGTAGTTTGGCTACCTCCATTATTGATGTCTACCTCTCTGTCGACGCAACACTCCTTGTGTCTGTAGGAGTCTTGGCAGTGTGCTTTCACACATATCTTTTAACAAGTTTGCGGGAAGGACGGGCCTGTTCCTAAGGAAGGCAAAGCACAAACAAAATCTCGATATAATTTACTAACTGTAACCAATTACCTGACTTCTGCATCTTACAAAACTAGGATGGCATACAAACAGCCAAGGAAGAAGCTTTATAATTTGAATCGACCGACCAGCAGCTATTTCATTTAGGCGCTATTTCACATCTTGTTCAGAGAGGGCCATCTCTTTGTCTTCCCCACCTACCCACTTTCCTACATTGGTAGGTAACAAACACAGAAGCCAACTAAACTTCTTTTAGTTATTTATATAGAGCTCTCATAGCTCCTGCAGGCCTATGCCTAGATATCCTAGCTGAAGGCGCAAGGATCAGAATAATTAATCTTGAAAGTCAGCAAGCACATTCCAGCAAGTGTCATCCGCACTGCTTAATTTGCAAAAACATATAAGTGCCCGGGGCTCTCGTCAGGAGGCCACTGGAGCTTGCTCCCCATTCCCCTGCCAGAGCTTCCAGTGACAGCACCAGCACACTACTAATCATCACATTCTTCAAAGCGTGACAATTCCAGCAGTGCTTAATTTGCAAATAAAGTGCCGGTGCCCAAAGCCCTCCTCTTAAACACGCGGCTGCTGCAATTAATGTGTGAGCCAGTCTGAGGCAGTGTGATCCTGAAGCCATCACAGGCCGCTTTAATTCGTTTACAGCCACACCCTGCCCCTTCCCTCACTCTTGCAGCTTTCTCTCTTTCTGATGCTTTTGCGGTTTTCACTTCCTCTATCTTTCCCATGTGTCTTTTGCTCACAGTAAATGCTTGGGGCAGAAGAATAAGCGCCGGCCCTCAAAAATAAGTGCAGGTCCTTCGCACCAGAAACAACAAGCATAAATTAAGCACTGAATTCCATGCCCCCAAAGCTATAAAAACAGCCTGCATGGTAGGTACTGGTCATTTTTATTGTGTATAAAATCAACAAAACAGCTGTTGTGATCACCTCTAAATTCGATTCACAGCACCACCATTTGGAAGACTGTCATAAGTGCTGGTGTTGACAATTAAGTGCTAGTGTCGAGCACCGGAAACCACTGGCCCAAATTAAGCACTGCTCATCCACCTGTTAAAAGCACAATAATTGCCTAAAGCATTAAATCATGGGTGCTTGCAAATATTTTCCCAAGGTTCAAAAAGTTTGGTCTGTGATGTGATTGAGGGCGTCATTTATGCCAGTGGGTTGTGGTCGGGCCAGGGAGGGATTGGCAGTAAATCAGGTGTAAGGGAAGCAATGCATATACATCTACTTGCTGAATTACACAATGTGAAACCAGATATCCTGTGATTAATCCAGGCTTTCCCCACTTCACCAAACTGTGTGATCCTACGCAATTGTTTCATTTCACTTTTCTTCATTATCATATGAGGACCTCAAAATTCATGACTTCAGGATGCATGCTGTAGAAACACTCTCCGTTGTTTGATTTAATAAACTACATGTTTTTCATGTGTAATAAGAACCCAGATCACCCAAAGAGGTCACATAACAACTAACTTGCATCTTTAGTTCACTATTGGTATTGTATGAGGGTGAAGGGAAGCATTTATGTTTCTAATTTCATGTTTGAAAACTACCACTTTTAAAATAATACTTCTCAATGCAGTGATATAATCTGATATACTAAAGTGAAAAGGTAGTGCATGTTAATTAAATATACTTTTTGAATTTTGAAGAAACGTTATCATATTTTTACACTTTTGTTATAAGATGTCTTTAAAAATGATGTGCTCCTAAAGTGGAGTAAGACCCACTAACTACTTTCTTTAACACAAAGTAACCTTTAAATAAATACTTGTCCGTTCTATTTAACATTTATTATTCTTAGCATCAATCTAGTAAACAGCAGCCAAGTGCTGCTGTTCACCAGGGGGCCACATTTAAAGGTCAGGAGGGCCACATGCAAATGCTCAAATCAACTCAGATCTCTTTTCAGTGCCCAGAAAGATGAATTAGAACTGCATTAAAGTTAACAAAAATTGTATGCCATAATTGTATTTATAAGACACGAGAAACATTTCCAACATGGACTGTAAGCAATATTACATGCAAATCTCCAAGTGCTGGAAAAAATGAAAAAACAAAAAACAAGCATGTAACTGAGTTTTTTTCTGGAGGGAAGCACTCTTATGTCCATGGGCAAGGTCCACAGTATATAAAAATCCCAAAAATAAAATGTGAATGCTGCCTACCACCCAGAAGCTAATCTGATTCATTCAAGCATTAAGTCAAAACATTAACCGTTGACGTCAGAAAGATACTTATCTGGTGGCTGAACTGTAGAGGTGAAACTGATAATTTTGGGGGGCCATCCAGGCTTCACTTTTTGACCGAGCTGTGTGATCCTAGGAAATAATTAATTTCAGCAAGACTCGTTTTCTTCATTACCACAGATGGGATCTCATAGGAATACTCAAGTTGACGATGTTCACTGTCCAGAACATCTTATAATGGTTTGAATTAATCGCCTATCATGTTACTACAGCTTTAATAAAAATATAAAATACACAGCACACATGACAGCTGGTTTGCCTTTTAAGTTCACTAACAGTGTGGTTCAGAGCAGGGGGAGGAATGGTTCTCAGATCAACTTAAAAAGCAAATCTCACTTTAATACTTTCGAAAATGATCCGATGTACCAAGGTGAAACGCTGCCACGTGTTACATAACCCATGTTTTTGAATTTTGAAGAAACCTTATCATACTCTACAGTGATGTCTGGCGCATGAATTACATGAATGCATGGGCTCAAAGAACCAGAGCTAACCCTGGCTCAGCTCTGGCTGCACAACATTAGCATGTGGTGTCCACAGGTTGGAGAAAGTGAGTCTCTGGCAACATCACCCCATCCTATCTCCCGCAGTTACCAGCACAACTCATACCTGTGGTGGAAGATGAAACTGGAAAGTATGGTCTGTCATCTAGAACATGTTTAGAAGTTCTGGAACTCACCATGGAGTTTTGGCTCTTTGCGTTTTTCGCCGGCATACTGCTTTAAATTGGATAGCTTGGTGGTTTCTGTTTTCGCTGCCCAAGCCCACCTGTTCTGACTGCATTGTCCAATTTTTTATTCCTGCTACTTAAATCTAGTTATACACACCAATTCTAATGTTATTATAGTTTATTCAAATACTTCCGATGATTGGTTTCTTAAAAGAATACAGGGACAGGGATTTGATTTTATCGAAAGCTGACCATTTCAAATACAGAAAAGGGTTTTGCCTTTGTCAAGGTGAGCACTTTCTGCCTGATCTACTGCACAATCAGTGATTTTAGAGAGCCACACATGACTTTCTCATAATTTGCTTAAACACAAACTTTGGTCCAATGATTACAAGGATTGAATAATACATACATTATTAGAACATTGGAATGTTGACCGTGCCATTGAAGACAATGGAGTGTTTCGGACTTCTAATGGCTGGTAGAAGCCTAATCCATCAACATTCCAAGGTTGGCCTTTCACAGCTCTAGCTGTGAACACAGGCCTCATGGAGCCCAAGGGGATTTCAACCCCCTCGGGCTCCGTGAGGCCTTTGTTTTACTAATTAGAAAATTCTGCCTTCTAGGGGCAGAATGTTTTAAGAGCCTTACAGCCCACCATAGCTGGGCTACGGCAGGCTATAAGGCTATATTAAATAATTTATTTTCGGTATGACCTTGCCCACCCCTATGAACTCAGAGAGCTGGGAAACCGTGGAATGCTTAAATGTTGATCACTCACACTGCACATTGGAAGTTATTGGAATACCTTCTAAACAGCACCTGATACCCCTGAAAACGTGTTGAAGTGCTTTGTTGGTAAGTAGTGCGCTACTCTGGTACCCAAGATTTATTCCGATATTAGGGAGGGCTTAGGCATGAAAGACTCTTGCATGGGCCAGAAAGCCTGAGCATTAAAGAGTTCATGAATGGTCTAATAATGGGCCTGCAGACTCACAACACCATTGCTGGCCACATGTGTTACAATGCATGTTTAATGATACAAATATTAACAATAATCACCAATACACATTATTATTATTGTAGGAATACCTGAGGAAAGCAGACAGAACCAAGTTCATGTGCTACAAGGCTGGACTCAATTCCCAGTAATAATAATTATCATGGTTAAAAAGCATTGTGAGATAGAATTTCATCTTAATTCTATGTACTGAAGATGCCTAAGGTGTTAGTGTGAGGCATGGAGAATCCCACATGTGGTTTCACATCAGCATTAATCAGTACTAACAAGTATTTATCTTATTGTTAGTGTTATTAATAATGCATGGAAGACTGCAATCCCTGTATAGAAACCTTTCTCTATGATTCTTTACAGTCGAGTAGTGACTCAAGTAATTTGTAATAAGAAAATTACAACACTGCTCAACTGTAATTACTTCAGCTCTCCTTCTCCGATACTGCGACATAGATTATAACATTTTGCGACTACAGTTCTCCAGGCAGTGCTAACGGGTCACTTGCATCCATTTGATTTCATATGAAGTGCACTGCATCATTTGTGGTTACTTCCTCTAAACCAGGAAACCATTATGGTTTGTTTATGACCATAGTGCATCATTGTTTTACCATTCATTCCACGATGGCCACCGCATTAGTTCTAAATATGGTGGCAATAATGATAGACTATTTACAATAACTTTGGAAGACAGCCACCCATTGCTGTTTCTGTTTAGTCAGGAGCATTTTCTACTTCTATTTTATAAATGTATCTTGCATATTTTGTTGAGTTTGTGTATGTATTATTGGAGTTGTTTCAAAGGGAAAATGCAAGAATGAGTCAATGGACAGATGAATGGATGCATGAGTGCCAAGATGAATGACAGAGTACATGTGCGATGCCACAAAAGACACTTTCATTCATAAGCTGGACCCATTGGTATCACCAGTGCTTGTTTTACACATCGAAGTGGGGAAATCGATCAACGTTCTTAAGAACATTATTATATGCCACCATAGTGACCAGTTTCAAAGTCAGTTTTTAACTACTGCCAGGTCTCAGACTGGGAGGTGTCAGCCATGCTGAAAGTACTTTCCTTCGTGGGCACTCTCTTTCTCTCTCTCCTTTCCTGTGTGTACTAGTGTGTGTAAGAAATCCCCTCTGTCCAGGGTGAAACCCCTAATTTCTTTTCCTTTTTACACTCTTGACATTAACCTATGCTAAGATCTTAGCACTGCTGAACAGGTCATAGAAGTATATGACTAAGTGTGAACAAAAGTCTCTGCTGCCAGTGCAGCTCCTAATAATATTAAATTGACCCAAACATTTTGTCAGTCTGTTGCCAGGAGGAAGAGAATGGCAAGAGCAAACAACCAAGGCAGATTCCAGTCCTCACTTGGAAGGGTTCCGTAAGATGTCCTCCATGAACTACCTGGCAGGTCAATTTCCTCATAAGAGTTACTGATGATTCTTACAATTTTATCTGGCACACCATAGTGGTGCATGTGTTTCTAAAGGCTATCTCTGTCCACGCTGTTGATTACCTTCTCATAGTTGATAAAATTGACATAGAGGCCAGAAATACATTCCATCTACTGCTCAATGATGACACATATTGTTGCAATCTGGTCTGTGCAGGATCTATCTCAGCGGAAGCCAGCTTGCTGGTTTGCAACTGAGCGTGGCCTTGTTCTTTCATTCTGTTCAGGATGACTGTAGTGAACACTATGCCTGGGGTTGATAGAACAATTATCCCTCTGTAGTTTGTGCAGCTACTTAGGTCACCTTTTTGTAAATCTTGATGAGATAACCTTCCTTCCAGTCTGACGGCACCGTTTCCTCTTCCCAGATCCTTCCAAACATGAGTTAGAGCAAGTCTACTTATTTTTCAATGTCTGCCTTTAGTGACTCTGCAGGAATGTTGCCAGATCCTGCTACCTTACCATTTCTCAAATGTTTGGTGGCTTGCTGTTGTTTGGTCTGCTGCAGTTGGTTGGCAAGTCCTTGTCAGCTGGCTGTATGTCTAGTGGAAACTGTGGCACAGGCTGGTTAAGAAGTTCTTCAAAGTGCTCCACCCATCTTCGTTGTTGGCCTTTGTTACCAATGATTGTATCCCAGTTTTGTCTTTAATATGTCTTTCTGGCTTGCTGTATGGGACAGAGAGTTTCCTTGTTGTGTCGTATAGTTCTTCTTTCAAGTTTCCATGGCTTGCTGCTTCCTGGGTTTCTGTTGCAAGCCTATTGATGCATCTTTGCTTGTTTGCTCTTAAGCTTCTCTTTGCTTCCTTGCTCTTTTGATTTTTCAGCTTATGTTCAGCTGGTGTTGACTGCAGCTTTCTATTCCTTGTCTCATGGATTTTGCAGAGAATCTTCATGGAGATTCATTCTTTATGTCATCATCTAATTCCCACAGGACTGGAAACTGGTCATTGATAGTGACTGAGTATTCAATCCATCTCTGTGCATGTTTGAGGAGGGTAGTGTTAGATCGCTGGTATTTGGTTGTCGGTTCCATCCATGCTTTTTTCAGCTTTAGTTTTAGCCTGGCCATGACAAGGTGCTGATCTGATGCACACATCCGCTCCTCTCATCACTCTCCCATCCTGTAGGGACCTCTGGATCTTCTTGACAATGCAGAGACTGTCGATTACATTTGCGCTGATCCTCTGTTTCTTTTTGAAGATGGTTGCTGGGATGATTCTGGGACTGTAGGCTTCCCCTCCAATCAGAACGTTGTTGGCTGCTGGTGAATTCTCTTCCTCGGTGCCCAGAATGCAGAAGCATTGCTCTTGGAGCCAGTCTTTTCTGTCCGGACTTTCCCCTTCTGGTCTCACTGATGCCAAGCAGGGCAAGGTTATATTTTTTCATCTCCGCTGCAAGTTGGGCTGTCTTGTCTGTCTCGTACATGGTCCTCATGTTCCATGTCCCGATGGTGGTGGTCTGGGTCCAAATCAGGTGGTTCAGCTTTGTGGCTTACAGGGAACTTTGGCTTTCACCACATGGCATCATAGCCACATGGAGGAGATTCCTCTCTCCCCAAGACCAGGATATCTTTTGGTTGATGTTTCTGTTGCTAGGATTTTGTTTTACATGGTGGGGTAGCTATTCCCATGCATAGCCATCCTACTTTCGCAGCTGGGCTTTGGCCCGGCAATGAAAGAATCTTTCCTCGTCCTGCTGGCCATAGAATGGAAGACATCCGCAGAAAGCAGATGAAATGGGATCCAGTGGACACTTTGGACGCAGCTCAATGACCTGGACTTTGCAGATGATCTCTCCCTACTCTCCCATACCCATTTGCAGATGCAAGAGAAGACTGACAATGGGGCAGCCACATCCGCACAAATTGGCCTCAATATATGCAGGGATGCAAGATCATGAAACGTAACATGGCCAGCACAACTGTAGTTTCTCTTGCAGGCGATGCACTGGAAGAGATTGATGCCCTTACCTACCTGGGCAGTGTCATTGACAAGCAGTGCTTGACAACCAGTGCAGCACAGACACTGACATCACAGCAGGAGTCGGCAAGGCAAGGGTTGCCTTCATTCAGCTAAAGAAGATCTGGAGCTCCAGGACCTAACACTGCAAACCAAGATCTGGCTTTTTTAACACCAACCTAAAATAATTTTTTTCTGTATAGAGTAGAAACCTGGAGGACCACAGTGACCACCACCAACAAAGTCCATGCCTTCATCAACACCTGTCTGAAGGAAATCCTCCAAATCTGCTGGTCAAACACCATCAGCAACAACAACCTATGGAAGTGAACTTTCCAACTCCCTGCTCATGAAGGAATCATGAAAAGATGCTAGGGCTGGATTGGTCACACGCTGCACAAGCCCATATCAAACACGGCCAGGCAAGCCCTGACCTGGAACCCTCAAGGGAAAACAAAAAGAGGAAGGCCAAGAAACCCCTGGTGTTGAGGCTTTGAGGCTGAGTCCATTTAGATGGGTGAGACTTGGAGTCAGATTGAAAGAAAAGCCCAGGACAGAGATGGCTGGAGAGTCCTGGTTGATGGCCTATAACCCAGGAGGGGTAATAGGCATAAGTAAGTAAAGTAGGTAAATGTTTTGTCAGCTGACTAGGCTGCCACTAGGAAGGGCTAGATGTTAATAATAGTGTAATATGAGTGGCATATGTACAATGCCACAGACTACACATGTAGTTTTCTTGCCATGTCCTTATATAGTCTAATGCAGTGTTGTTAGTAAGGCAAGCCTCTGCTTCTCTTTCAAAAAATGATAGAAAGATCTATTATTTATTTTGATCATTTTTGGTTTATGTAGTAGATGCAGACTGTTCTGGGGTTCATGGGGACAAGACAGTAACAAGTTCAGGGACAAAAAACAAGAAGATGACTTCAACATGGTTGAGTTCAAGAGCTTGACATAATAGTTGGGACTCAACATTTGCAATGTTTTTTAAAATCCATCTTGATGTAAAGTTAGAAAGATAGGGGGTCTCATGGTTGAGCCTTGAAAATGCAGACACCTTCTCCAAAAGGGGTGTGTATTGTAACAAAATCAGTACAAAGCTGCTCTTGAAAGCTGCTGTAAGGTGTTTTGTTGGATGGCCTTAGACAAATAAATTGGACGGGTGATTTGGTGTTCCCCTGTGCCGGGTCATTCCAGGTTAGCAAAGGGAAACATTTTATACCGTTTCATGTTTTCCTGCCTTCAGCATTTCCAGATTGTGGCAAGCAGATACAAAAATTATTTTTCTTTAATTTTTCACGATAAGCATATGCCACAAAAATACAAAGGAAAAAAAGAAAATATGCAGTCATCTAATCATGACTGCTTTATGCTTACAATAAAATTTTTAAATGTCAACTACTGTCAATGTACGCAGGTGTTGTACTGCTCTTTGTGAGGGACCCACCATCTAAGCTGACCCATACTGTTCGCACAGTTAGCTGTTTCAGAAGATTCTCAGACATTATGATAAATTGGGGAACATCATTATTTCCACTGACCCCAAGCATGGTCAGTTGCAAGTTAGGTTACCCGCTAAAGTGGTTGAAATTGTCTGTTAAATGTTTGTGCATTCACTTGAATTGTGCTGTAGAAAAGGTTCTCAAAAACAACTATGAGGTACTATATGTTAAATTATCAAACCTAATCAAGCACTGATCCAACTATAATTGTTTATTGCAGCCTGCATCGCCCTGATGAAAATGGTGATGTTTCCAAATCTCCGTTTCTGATTCCTTTACATTTGTGACCCATTATTAAGTAAATTTTTCACCATTCAGAAATCCTTCATGGTTAAGGTTGCTGTATATGGAAACAACCTGCTATTAGGTGGGACACATCAACACTAATCTACCATATAGCATGGGAACATTTTGCATCCCCAAAGTATGGTTTATGCGCATAGGTCCAATATGCCCACTTCTGGTTCCATCCCCATCCGTTTTGCCACACTTGATGGTGGAGGAAGACATAGCACATCCATATTGTTTACAGACTCTAATGTGTCAGTCTGGTAGGAAAGATAGAGGCTCTTTTTAGTTTGGTGCGTGTACCAAAAGGTGTTGGCACATGTTGAATAAAATGACCTGAATCTTGATGTTATGGTAACCTTATCTGCCTTTCAACTATTCGATGTCACTCATGGTAGAATTCACTCTTAAATCATGGCTCTCAGCACTGGATAGCTGTATTCCCTGCGGCTGTTTCTTGTTCTTGCAATCAACAACTCTCAATGCGCACAGCATCCCACTTGATACTTTTGGCTTAGAGCTAGCTGCCTGGCCATATACACAACATTACCTCAAGAAACTCACATTACTCCAATAACCTCCTCAATCCCTTACTCTGTGACATCTGTTGTTATCCTAAGATTGCCACCATTTGGTAGATAGGATGTATAAACCGATTCTGCTGAGAAAGTACATCATGCAGGCTATTGATGAAACATAAGTAGTAGAGAGAGCTGAGTACTCCTCTATTCGGTGAACTGTGTTCACTTTACTGCACTCATACAGAGGAAGTGTTGCCCAACAGCAGGCACTACGTCTTTAACTAGAAACTCCTTCAAAGAGTTTACTATGCGCTGAAGGAGCTACTGGAGAAAATAATGAGGACCAACTCAGGTTGCTGGTGATCATGTGCACAGAGAACAGGATTGAACCATCTGACCTGGAGCTGCCCCGGGATAGGGAACTATTGGACATCGATTTATGAGTCGTTATGCCTTATGTTGGACAC
The DNA here is from genome assembly GCF_031143425.1 of Pleurodeles waltl. NCBI lineage: Eukaryota > Metazoa > Chordata > Amphibia > Caudata > Salamandridae > Pleurodeles > Pleurodeles waltl. The sequence continues at coordinate 401,233,183 of NC_090447.1, forward strand.
AGCACTTCAATCTAACCGCTTGATGGTCCTTCTGGCTTATGTGAAAGATATTCCAATAGCACTTAGTAAATACATAGCTCTTGCCCTACTATTAGTGAAAAGAAACATTGCCATGTTGTGGGGCAGACTTCCTTTCCCAACAGCTTGAGAATGGTTGAAAGATCTCATTCACAGTAATAGTATGGCAGATGTGCACAGCACTCTTGTTCTGCAGTCACCATATCTGAAAGACATATGTGGCCACCTGGTATTGTGTCTCCTAAAATGTGACTGCATGTTAAAATACAAGCTGCTGAAGGTATAGTGGACTCCTAGGGAAAGCATGTTGTATCGGTGGACCACATTCACAACATTTACAATGGCACACCCTGATTAGACACTATGGGCCTCATAGCACTGCGCCACCGAAGTGTCATTTCTCTTTTATGCTCCGATGGTGCAGTGTGCCATCCCATATTTACAAGGCTTTTCATGGTCTTTTTTAATATGGGCCCCTTTCATGGCATACAACTGCATGAAAGGGGCGTTCCATGGGTGTTGCTGTGGGTGTTCTCACGCAACACCCATGGAATGCTAAGGAATCCGAAGCATGCCCAGATTTACAAGTCTGGGAATGCATCACTTACTACACCACCTTAGAGGTGCTGTAGAAGTGACGCAACGGGAAATATATCTTTATTTCTCCCCGTTTTTTCCAGGAGAGCATTCTGCAGCCACACAGAGAGAGGAAAATACCTCTAGTGATTCTTTTTGTGCAGGAAGGTGTTCCTTCATGCACAAAAAACAATCATCCCCACAATGCAGGCATCCTTGCACCGTTGTACAAGGGTGCCTGTGTTGGTGATAGGCAGCAATTTGTGCATCAGCGCAGGGGGAGAGGACAGAAATGCGCTGTATCCTGTAGATACAGCGCATTTCTGCCCTTTCGCAGTGGCACAGGGTGGTGCAAAAAGATACTTGCTGCGCCATACTGTGCATCTGGACTTCTAAATAAGCCCCTATGTACATTTGGTGCTTGTCATTCCTAATGCTTACTAAGTAGAACATGATAAATAAATGTTAGACATCTATCACAACAAATCTAACAAATCAGTAATGTTAGTCTGAATATGTGACTGTTATTGGAGAATCATTTGAATGTTTGCTTTGAGATGATTGCTATATCTGATGATCAAAATAAAATCACAAAAATAATTTAGAAAGTCTCCAACAATGGGGCGGTTTAGCCATTGTTGTTTTTAAAACAAGCTACTACATGCGTTTTATTATTATTATTTCTGGAAGAGGCTAGAATAAATCACTACCTAAGCAAGGAGTCAAACTTCAGTTACATTGTTGCAACGTCATGCAAACACTTTATACCATACACTTTAAAAATGAGTGCAGGCAAAATAAGTAGCCAGTGTTTAAAGTGAATATAAAAATATAAATATATATAGTACACTTTGAACCAGCTTTGCAACTAAAGAGAAGGGAACCATTTTAGACAGATATGAACAAGATGCACAGTATTTGTGCGGCCACTGAAGGTGAAGGAAGCCAAAGGAAAAGGGCTTACCCACTGCCCCCTAACTTATGCCTTGGCTGGCAGAATGTGAATAACAGTTTAACAGACCATTGGATGAAGCCCACTGACCAAGGGCCAAACAGTAGTCAGGTGAGCTGTCACAAATGCCAGACCCAGAAAGTAGTGCCTCTTTAGCTGTATTCATTTAAGAGGCACGATACACCTAGTGCTACCAAAGAAGATACCCTCTACTGAGAATTTAGTGTCATATTGGCTCTGAAATTATCGGTGAAATTTATCAGCCAGAGGAGCTAATTTCTGAGGGAAATAACATTCCTTTGTGTCTCATTGTCAGTAACAATTACTGAAGTGCAGCATGCGGATGGTAGCTTCCTCCGTCCAAAGCACCCCCTCATCTGCTACCAAGATTACACATTTCCCATCTAGCTGCATGCTTGGAGCGGTCTAACTCATGAACACCCACCTCCCCACTGCCATTCCCTGTCCGCTGCCTCCTGGTCCTCCACGATAGGCGCTTGCTACTGAGTGGGTGCCTACAATGCTTAATTTATGCTTGTTGTTTCCGGTGCTAAGCACCGGCACTTATTTTTTAGGGCTGGGGCTTATTCTTCTGCCTCAAGCATTCACTACGAGCAAAATACATATATGAGCAAGACAGAGGAAGGGAAAAACGAAAAAGCGTCACAAAGGGAGAAAGTAGAAAGCTGCAAGAGTGAGCTGAAGGGGCAGGGAGTGGCTTTATATGGGTAGAAGAGGCCCGAGATGACTTCATGATTACGCCGCCTCAGTATTCCATGTTCCCACATTTAATTGCAGCACCCGCATGTTTAAGAGGAGGGCTTTGGGCACCAGCACGTTTTTACTTACAAATTAAGCACTGGGTGCCTACCTCCGCACTACTACTATGTACCCTGCTTTAGGCGCATGCTACGCCTCAAAATCTGCCTTTGCCTCCAGATGTTAGGTGTAGAGATGGTACACACCCAACTTCCTGTTCTATGCCCATACCCAATCAGCCTGCTCTGTTGGTGTTACAAGTGTATTAACCCCTTATTTACCACCCGTTTTTCTCCCCTCAGTTCATTATTGTTGGGTTTACAATGCACACTGTCAACGTCACGAGTTCAACAATGTACTCAGTTCTTGTATCGTACCGTGACATGTTGTCACTTTGTTTTACAAAAACTAATAAAGAATTTTTTTTTAAAAACCTACTGTAGTGCAGCATTACACAAGTGCTTCAGACTAGCATTAACTTATCTCAGGATTGGCTGATTTGTGGTTCCTGTAAACCTTAATATAAATCATGGGTGGGAGGGTGCGCAGTACCAGGCGCAGTGTGCACTTTTAACGGTACAATAGGTATATCAAATCAGCAGTGAGGAAGCGAAGTGATCCTTGTGAATGCAAAGAAAAGTGTTTAATGGGTAAGTAATTATTCCTATGAATTCATCAGGCGCTCGGTGCACTTATACAACGCAATAAGCCTGTTAATTTCAATATCGTACTTGCTTTTGTTATATTGTGTTTTTAGAAAATATAACAAATCAGTAACTAAAGTTTGTCTCAATAAATCCTAATGGGTCAAGAATTGGAGTTAGATGAACCACTCACTGCCATGTGTTGGGTCTGGAGTATGTAAGCACACCCTGTATTCATCAGAGTTTCAGAAAACGAGCATCACTGAATTAGAAAATAATATCAATTTGTTTTCGGGAAATAGATTCAAAGTACATTCTGGGGTGGTTGTGTGCACAAGAAATGCACCTACTATTGATTTATTTATTTTGCATTTTTAGAGTACAACTCTACCAAGGAAAGTGTCAGCAATCAGTATGTTTTACAAAGAAAATGTCGTGAGGTGAAACGTCTCTTTACAAAAAAACAAATGAAACATTTATGAAACAGAGCAAATAAGGGGAAGACTTAAAAACTGGCTCAGAAATCAAAAATATATGATTAAAGGCACAACGCAGAATGATAGGAAGAAGAGATGGGGCAGAGACAGAGTCGATAGGGAGAGGCAGAAAAAGAGTGAAATGAAAGCAGGGTGGGGCCCTATAAGAGTTTGAAGTGTAAGTGTAGTTAGGACACAGGTGGAAGAAAGTAGAATGGACTGGAGGAGAGGGTTGAAAAGAAAGGTAAGAAGTGTTTATAAGAGATTTTGAAGAAGCTTTTCAGTTTTTTTAAAGAAATGTAAAAGGTCATCGAGGTATGTCAGGTTTTCAAGCAGAGAGCTCCAAAGAGAGAAGGCAGTCTCAGAGAACGGTTGAGGGCCAGACAAGTGAGAGTGGATTAGTTGTATTTCTAGTGTTTGTTGTATTTCTAGTCTTAGGACATCTGGGCTCCTCAGACATCTATGACCCTTAGAGGTATTAAGGAAGATCACAGACTGCCATTTATGGCCATATATGCAAGGCATTGGGAATTGAATAAGCTCTACCTTCTAGTTATCACTCTCAATCCAATAGACAGACAACGCAAAGCATTTAGGGACATATTTATAAGCCCTTAGCACCACCTTGTGGGTTGGCACCACTTGGCGGGGTGGCACTCACAGTAGCAGAGTCTGGCTGCTGGTTACAAGAGACTAGCCCTTGGAGTCACTCTGGTGGTCCTAGGCACAGTTTGCAGGTCCAGTCCTTCCCACCCAGACACTGGGGGAGCAGGGCAGCAAAGTAGCAAAGCAGTCATTCTTCCTGGCAGAGTATTTCACAGGTCAATAAGTGTACTGAGGAGTTGGTGTCTGAGGTCCAATATTTATACCTGGTACCATCTTTAAAGTAGAAGAAGATTCTAGAGGATTCCCTTTGAAGTGCACAGGTTTCCTGTCTCCCCTGCCCTGGCTCCAGACTAACTACAGGGGGTATGCAGCGATTAGTCTGTAAACAGGACATAGCCTATTCAGGTGTGAATGGGGGTGTCTCCTTTTCTGCCCTTCATTCTGCCAGTGAATAACCATCCAGGCATACCTAAGGTCTCTATTGTGTGTGACTGCTGGAGAGGAATACATAAAGATCAACTGCCAACTACACCTAGTCATGTAACCCAGAGAAAGGCTGCAGGCAATAAATAGCTAAGGCAGGAAAATGCCAAATTTCTAAAATTGGCATTTTCAAAACAGTAATTTAAAATTTGTCTTTACCGTCAAAGAGGATTGTTCATTACAATGCCAAAGACACCAAAGACAAACTGTTTACATATTCCCATTTGCAGGTTATCATTTTTAAAAGTAAGAAGGTAACCCCAATGTTATTCTATGGGAGAGAGTTGCCTTGCAATTGTGAAAAACACAATTAAGGGTTTTTCACTATCAGGACATGTAAAACTAAAATGTTCATATCCTACTTTTTAATTGCATTGCACCCTGCCCTGTGGGATATTTTGGGTCTACCTACAGGTGACGTATATGCATTGAAAATGAAAGTTTAGGCCTGGTAAAATGTTGATTTTGCTAGGTCAAAATGGCAATTTACAATTGCACACACAGGCTGCAAGGGAAGGCCCAAGACGGGTTTACAAGGCTACTTAAGTGGCTAGTACAACAAGTGCTGCAGGCCCACAAGTAGCATTTAATTTATAAGTCCTGGTGAGAGGTATAGCATCTTACTAAGGATTTATAAGTAAATTACATATGCCAATTGTAGATAAACCAATGTTGCCATATTGTAAGGAGTAAGCACATGCATTTTAGCACTGGTTAGCAGTGGTAAAGTGCACAGAGTCCTAAGGCCAACAAAAATGAGACCAGAAAAATATTGAGGAATAAGGCAAAAAGGTTGGGGGAAGACCACCTTACGGCTAACAGGCCCAACGGACATACAGTTACTCCTGTATCTCTTCTGAAGAATCCGTCTTCACAGTGAACATCTTTGTTGTGTCGGAATGACACAGGATAGGAGCATGCACAAACATCTGTTTTTATTTTATTGAAGCTCCTTCAACCAGATCATTCCCCCAGAAACCTTTCTTCTAGTTCTCTTTTCTAAGAATCCAAGTAGTAGTGCTGAAATCTCTGCAAAGTCTTTGATAAACTGTCAATACATATTCATGAATTCAAAGAAAATGTGGATTTCTTAAATGTCTGTTGGGGTGTCCAATCTAATTCCTTCTTATTATCTATAAAGAACCCACCAGCACTTAATCTCAGTCCTAGCTGTTCAGCTTCTTTCTTTTGAAACCTCACATTTCTCTGATTTACAATATAAACGATGAAACCTAGACACCACCTTACCCACATCCCTTGATGTTCTGTAGGTGATATCTCAGATTACACCAACATATTATTGAGATACAACAGGATACATTGATTCTGTATATCAGAAAATATCAAGTCCTTAAAACACCAAAAAATACCAGGACTACTGCACAAACAAAACATCATGCCACAATACTCATCATGCCCAAACGTGGTGCAGAAAGCTGCTTTAACCCATCACCTTTCTTAATGCACAGCAGATGATATGCTCCTCGCATATCCCCTTTAGTAAAGACTCAATCCCAATGAACAGATTCCAAAATATCTTTGATAGGGGCAAAGGATATTCTTCCTTGAATGTGATCTTATTTAGGCATCTCTAGTCAAAGCACGGTATTTAAATATTAATGTTTGTTTCGGTAAAAACATAAAATAAATAAATAAAGGTGCCCCGGCAGGTGAAAACAAATGGAACAATCAAACCATTCTGCAGATTCTCCAGTGAATGACCCTTCAAGACTTCTTTGTCCTTCTCAGAGAGTAAATGTACCCAAAAGGGAAAATACTCCAGGTTCAATTAAAATAGTACAAACATACTTTCTATGGCATGGAAGTATGATGGCTTCAGGTTCAGAAAATTCGAAAAAAGCATGGTACTGCAATGGAATAGAAAATAAATTGGCCACTGCAGTCTTAGAAGTGGCATTTTCCATTATGTCTAATTGGTTGCTAATAACTTCCTGAGGCATAACTATGGCCATGACAGAACTGTGAAGATGAAAATATGGTACAGGGTGACCAATCCACATAAGGCTGTGCCTTTTAAACCATGGAATTCCAAACATTACAGCATAATTGGGAAATGTGGTCAGATCAAAAGATAAGACCTCAGTATGACCACCAGAAAACCCTTGCAATTAAGATGTTGTTTCACAAATTAGACAGGAAGTCAAAGGTGATCCATCAATAGTTGTAATCACTTCTAGATTATTATTTAACTTTCGTGGAAGATAATTCCTTTAGACCCAATCCTGATCAATAAACATTTCACAAACGCCCGTATGAGGCACTGCAGACGTATTTACAACCATCCCTTCTTAAATTGGTATTGAAATTGGTAAAAGGAAAAGAGGATTATCAGGATTATTCTAAGAAAGCCCAATCTACGGGAGCCAACACATTCATATCTTCTTTTCAGGTGAGAGTTTTAATTTGCCAGGCTTCTTCGGCCTTTTGGGTAAGGCTATTGGCAAATGTCCTCCATCACCATAATATAAACACAAACCAGCCAGTGTTCCTTTTTATTATCAAACAGGGGTCCCATTAAAGTCTCTATTTGTAGTTTCAGAAACCCATTTGTCAAAACTGAGTCACATCAATCAAAACATCCATTGTTCCTTGCTGAACATCACATTCAGTTTCTTCAGCAGAACACTCCGAGTCGAGCTGCTCAAACATTTTCTTAAATGCTGCCAAATTACATCGTAGAACTTTGACCATGCATCAGAGATGGTCACCAGCGTAGCTGGTCCAGCCAAAACAGGTCCAGAAAGGAAATTAATCAAATAACCTACTTTAGCTTGATCTTAATTCAACTGTGTGAATCCAATAATTCTCAAACCTAGACCATTGCAATACCTTTAGATTGTGCTCTAAGATCTGATTAAGAGCTGAACTCTATAAGAGAAATTGTTGTACTTTTTGTAGGTCCTTGCCTGGATCCACAGCATCACAGAACATATAGATTCCTGGGCATCACAGTCTGTAAAGGACTGGACACGATGTAGGTCTGCTGAGTTGCTTTTCAGATTTCCTGAGGAATGAGTGATTCCTCCCTGTAGACACAGTATCACCCTGCACATCATAACATACATAAAAAATGGCAGATGTCCTCTAACGATGGTCACAGTGATGAGGGAAGAAACATGAGATGGCTCCAGTTTAGCATCTCTACATTTGAAATAGCTGTAAGGCTCATTTGTTTTGAATTCTTTCCAAGTTTTGATGTGGAATTTCAAGCTGTAAATACATTTGTCCCCGAAAACTATGTATTTGCTGCTAGATTTTGCTCTGGCTAGGTTCGGCGGAAACAGAAAGCGCACAGTGGATATCAAGAGAGTTGTATAAATGATGAGTGCAAAGGTTTGCAGCATGCTCATCATTTGCTTCCTTGTGCATCATCTTAGCCACCTTCTCTTGACCAGATTCCAGGCAACGCTATCATGAATATGTCCAGCACAGGTAGGTGACCATAGCTGCTTTATCAAGATCCCAATTGCTTTATTAGAGAAATTGTGCACTGGTGCAAATACCAGTTCACAATTATTTTGCCCTGCTTTGATAAATTCGTGAAATGGAATTGTGCATGCAAATGCTGCACTAGTCCAAATTATAGAAATGTTTTGCACCATGTCAACATTTTTTTTTAAATGTGGAACCGTTGCTGAGTGTACATAACCCAATTTTTGCTTAGATATGTGAAGGAGATTTTAACAAGCAGAGCCCATAAATAAACCCTTTCAAAAGGGATAACTCGTCAACTGATTTTGTATTCTTTTGGTACTAAATAAATTAAAAGGAAGCATCCAATTTTGCCTCAAAATGCTTGCTACTATTCACTTTCAAAAAGTGGAGACCATATATTGTCCGTGCTTCTTGTTGCATTACCATGGCAAAACAAACTTGAAAAAATGTGCTATGTATTCCCTGGTGCAAATACTGTGTGCTCCATTCCCTATTACAGAAGCAGTGAGAATTATAGAAATGGACATGCCTCGTGTTTGCATCAGTGTACATATTCAGTACTAGGTGCTTAAGTGTTTAATGTAGAATTAAGAGCAGTGTGTGAAGCACAAGGGTTAAGCAAGATCTGCTGTGCCATGGGAGACGTCATATATGTGCCTTTAGCAGGGTGATAACGCGTCCAGTCCTTATAATTTACTTATGCTTGGACACGCCGGAGGACGGTGAACCTTTTGACCGGGTTGAGTTCTCCTCATCCAAAGAATTGTCGGATCCCTCAAATCAATAATCAATAATCATTTATAATCAATAACCAATACTCAATTAGTAATCAATCAACAAATTAGTTAAACAGAAAATCAATAATTAAACACACCATGACCTTTCAGTCATGAATAACCACACCTGTTTATTAAAAGTTAATGAGTTTATTTCCCTATATTAACAAAGCTAGCACAATGTAAGTAAGCCTCAAAATCAAACGATACACATATACGAACATTACTGGCTGTCCATAGCGACGGAAGAAACGCAATCTACGCAAAACTTGGATTATAATGCACTCAGCTATAGCAATACAAATCACTAATAAGAGTAACTGAATTTGACTAATTGCATACATCGGTCAGCATAACAAGATTTCAATTCAGCACGGTGCATCAAATGAATACCTCAACTAACCTCTGATTAGCATTGGCATGTGGGGCTTCATGCAAAATGAATTTAATCAACATAAATTTAGACTTCAAAGGGGCAAACTTTAAGGCAAGTTTTCCTTGCAGCAGCAAGGAGAATGGGGGGGCAAAAGTTATTATATGGGCAAGGCAAAGTAAAGTTAAAGTTAAAGTCTCTAGGGTGAGAATTCTTTAAAGTCTCTCTCTCTGGGATAGAGAAAAAGCATCAAAGTGTCATCAAAATGGCTTCTCAAATCTGGCTTCAAAATAGCATCAAAGAAAATGGCTGGCTTCTCTTCGTCCGGTGGGATTAAGTAAGAAACGTTCCAAATTCTTCAGGTTCTTCCATTGGAGGGTCCATGGGGTGGTTTCTGTTTAACCAATAAATAGGGTCTTTTCTCTTAATGCTCATCTACGCATAAGGTGTCCTTGGAGTTTTGGAACACAAGTAGCAACAAAGTTGCCAATTAATTTTACATCAGTGTCCTCATTGTCTGCACCTGCAGAAACTGACCTTGCTTCAAAGGGGATGAAAGTTGCTTAGCACGCAACTTTAAGATAAGTGCATTAGTCATTCTACTGGAAAAATACAGCTTTTAAAGGTTTAAAACACGTCTTTGTTAATACAAGTGAAAACTACGCAGTTAAAATCGAGACCAGGCGACTAGGCCAAAGCCTCTGCTAAATTTAAGCTAAGCATATAACAGTTTAACAAGAAAATCATAGAATATAGCTTCAATTATGACATATTCATACATTTGTCAGTTTTCATGATTAATTAAGCTTGTTTATACTAATGGCGAACTACTTCGTGGGCACATTTTTCTACATACATTATTTTTCTTTGCTAAAATCACATTGTCTCATACGATTTTGTTACATGATATATAAATGTTTGTTAGTCTTTCTTTTTCTGCTTCATCAAGGGCATATTAAGAATATTTGCTAGAACCTACTGGCTGGGCAGCACTGCATAGAACAGCAGCTGAGGCCAGCCAACCGTACTACACAGCAGTGATCTGAGACATAACCTTTTTTGTATCATGGTCTGAAGACTTAGGAATCCTACTGTGAAAGTGCAAACATGTGAGATTTTTGTTCCATGTTCGAACTATGTGCAACAACATTTTGTGTCCTCCCCCCAGTATAAGCTATTTTCTTAATGCTGTGTAGGGAACTGCATCGTTACACATGGCTCCTTACTTTGACAGTGCAAATGTGTTGCTTAGGCTGCCTGCAAACTAGGATAAAACCTCTGCTCCACACATGATGGGACTTAGAGTAAATTTTCAGTGACCCATTAAGGCAGCCATTATTGCGTTTAATGGAGGCTATAAATTGACAAGTATATGTCCCCCCCCCCCAACATTCACACCTTAGGTTTACCAGGACTGCAAAAGGGCCCCAGGTCATTCAGTGTGCCTGTGGCTAGTACTGCCTTTTATTCAACAGCAATTTGTGCCCTTAGACTTTATAGCCCCATGCATACTATGGAACAAGTTCCTACAAAGTATTTTTTGCTAACAGTGCCAGGATTTATTATGGATGCTGTTGAAGAAATGGGAACAGCTGACAACTCTGTTCCACTGCTAAGCAAGGTCTGTACTCCTAGCATTTAAGCTGCTGGACTCCGCTATTTTTTCAAATTTGCATTTCCCATCACAATTCTAAAAGTGATAGAGTTGTTATTCTAAAATCAATTCTGATTCCTGATGTAGAGAAGGCACTAGGGGCCAGATGTAGCAAGGTCCGAATTTGCAATTCAGAAAGTGCGAGTCGGTGCAACTCGCAATTTCCGAATCGCAAATTCGGATGCAGAACGGTGTCTCAGACACCGTCTGCGACTCGCTATGGGGTCACAAAGACCCACCTCTTTAATATTAATGAGGTGGGTCGCATTTTGAGACCCCATAGCGAGTCCCTGCACTCACAGGGATGGTGGCCTGCTGAAGTCAGCAGACCTCCATGTCTGTGACTGCTTTTTCAATAAAGCAGTTTTTTTATTTTTATTTTGCAGCCCGTTTTCCTTAAAGGAAAACGAGTTGCAAAAGAAAAAAAATAACGAAACCATTTGGTTTCGTTTTTTCAGTGTAGGCAGTGGTCCATTGGACCACTGCCTGCTCTTAAAAAAACTTTTTTCCCACATTCACAAAGGGGAAGGGGTCCCATGGGGACCCCTTCCCTTTTGCGAATGAGTTACCACAAGTGTGACACTGGTGGTAACTGCAAATTGCTTTGCGACCGCATTCGCGGTCACAAAGTAATTCTGCATTGCAATGTGAGTCGCAAATAGGAAGGGAACACCCCTTCCTATTTGCGAGTCGCATTCACAATTTGCGAGTCGGTACTGACTCGCAAATTGTGAATGTGCATCGCAGAAGGCTGTTTGCATGGCGCAAACTGCGATTTTCGCAGTTTGCACCATGCAAACGGCTTCCTACATCTGGCCCTAGATAACAAGAACTCTCAGGGTGTGAGCATTCAGAAAACAGTAACATCTGGCTGAAAATGGTAAGGATCCAATTGGGAACAAATGGTCTGTGATGTGAGGGAATGCATGCTAATCGATGCAGGGGAGGGGGCCATAGAGGCATACCTTGCATTCAGTTTCTTCTGTGGCTCTATAATGGACGCTGGTGTCCCGACTGATTTTTAATCCTCACTCTGATCTCTCATTTCTTGCAGTGACCCAGAAATTGACACATTCCTTTGCAATAGGAATGGCCAACCACAAAACGAAAATAGAAAAATTTAAAAAACATATCTGGTGCCCGAGCAAAGACTGAGCAGGGACTTTTTCCCACCACTTTTCAGAAGTGGCATGTTGATGGTTGTTAAAGTTTGCCGTTCAGTTACTTTCATTTTCCCCACTTTTTCATTTTATAGGGTTCCTAAATACCCTGTACATATTGTGTGAAATTTAATGGACTCTGTTTTCTTTGTATTTTCTTGTAGATCCGATACTATGATGGCGCAGAAGCTGTTGTTCCAAGGGACCAGGTATACCGGATAACTCCTGAAATGTTTCGGCGAGACTTGGCATACATTGAAAAATGTGAGGAAAGATGGGTAGGCCAGCCAGTCGTTGCAAGAGACGATAAGGATGGGACGTACCAGCTAGGTAAGTCTAAAAAGAAAGTTGTAAAGTATATGGAAATTGAATGCCTACGAATAGCTATAGAGAACTTTTTGGAGTGTTTCTTGCTTTGTCTTGTAGGACATATTTTATAGTAGCTTTTGCATTGCCTACATGTGGGGCATCTTTAAGGATTAGATTAAGATGTGGGTGGTAAAAGGACACCTGCAAAACGGGGTAACTGTTCTGCCTGCCTACATTTTGCATCTTTTACCTCATTTAGAGGTAGATGGTTTCAATCAATCAATCAATCAATGCATTTATAGAGCGCGCTACTCACCCGAGAGGGTCTCAAGGCGCTGGGGAGGGGGGGTGGGTTACTGCTGCTCAAAAAGCCATGTCTTGAGGCGCTTCCTGAAGGCGAGATGGTCCTGGGTAGTTATTAGGTGTGCGGGGATGGAGTTCCATGCTTTGGCTGCCAGGTAGGTGAAGGATTTTCCTCCTGCGGTGGTTCTGCGGATACATGGGATGGTGGCCAGGGCGAGGCTGGCTGAGCGAAGCTGACGGGTGGGCATGTAGAACGAGAGGCGGCTGTTGAGGTATTAGAGGCCAATGTTGTGGAGAGCTTTGTGTGCGTGGGTGAGGAGCCTGAAGGGGATCCTCTTGTTGACGGGGAGCCAGTGCAGGTGTTTCAGGTGGGCGGATATGTGGCTGTGGCGGGGGATGTCGAGGATGAGGCGTGCGGAGGCGTTCTGTATGCATTGAAGACATTTCTGTAGCTTTGCGGTGGTCCCTGCGTATAGGGTGTTTCCGTAGTCCAGGCGGCTTGTGACGAGAGCATGGGTAACTGTCTTTCTGGTTTCGGCGGGGATCCATCGGAAGATTTTTCGTAGCATGCGTAGGGCGTTGAAGCATGATGACGAGACGGCGTTGACTTGCTTGGTCATAGTGAGGAGGGGGTCCAGGATGAATCCAAGGTTGCGTGCGTGGTCTGAGGTGGTTGGTGCGGTGCCCAGATCCGTGGGCCACCAGGAGTCGTCCCAGGCGGAAGGGGATTGTCCGAGGATGAGGACCTCCGTCTTGTCTGAGTTCAGCTTTAGGCGGCTGAGCTTCATCCATTCCGCAACGTCTTTCATTCCTTCCTGTAGGTTGATTTTGGCGGTGGTTGGGTCTTTGGTGAGGGAGAGTATCAGCTGGGTGTCATCGGCGTAGGAGATGATGTTGATGTTGTGTTTGCGTGCGATGTCGGCGAGGGGGCTCATGTAGATATTGAAGAGGGTTGGGCTGAGCGAGGAACCTTGGGGTATGCCGCAGATGATCTCGGTGGGTTCTGAGCGGGAGGTAGACTCTTTGGGTTCTGTCGGAGAGGAACTAGATGATCAGTCAAGGGCCTGTCCCAGGATTCCAGTGGAGCGGAGGCGGGTTATTAGGGTGCGATGGCACACGGTGTCGAAGGCAGCCGAGAGGTCCAGGAGGATGAGGGCGTTGTTTCTCCGTTGTCCATCAGAGTTCTGATGTCGTCGGTGACTGCGATGAGGGCGGTTTCTGTGCTGTGGTTGGCCCGAAATCCTGATTGGGAAGGGTCGAGCGAGTTGTTAGCTTCAAGAAAATTGGTCAGCTGCTTGTTAATGGTCTTCTCCATGACCTTGGCTGGGAAGGGGAGAAGAGAGATGGGGCGGAAGTTCTTCAGGTCATTGGGGTCAGCTGTGGGTTTTTTCAGGAGGGCGTTGACTTCTGTGTGTTTCCAGCTCTCGGGGAAGTTTGCAGATAAGAACGTAGCGAGGGAGTTGCAGAGTTCTTGTGAGGGCGTGATGACGTTGGAGCTGGCGCTGGGGTTGGAGAGCTCTTTGACGATGTTGAAGAGTTCTTTGCTGTTGTGGGTGTTGTTGTCTAGTCGCTCTTTGAATGATGTCCTTTTGGTGAAGCGGATCAGCTGGTGGTGTTCACTGGTGGCGATCTTGAGGGCTGACATGTTTTCTGTGGTGCGTTCTCTGCGCCAGGTTTTTTCGAAGGTACGGCAGGATTTCTTGGATTCTTTGAGGGAGTCCGTGAACCACGGGGGGTTCCTGTTGGCGGAGATCTCACTGGGGGCCCTCTGAGGAAATGTCTGCAGATATTTTTCTGATCTGGGGCTGTTATGTTAAACAAAGTGGTCCAGGACAGAAGAAATGCTAATATGACACCCAAGTGCTGGGTCCTATTCTCAAAATACATTTTGTAGTACTTAACATAGTACAATAGAGGACTACTCACGTACTACAAAATGCTATTCACAAAGTTATGGGTGGATAACACTGCCTCTCCAATCTTTTCTGTTAGAGATCTCAGCTACAGAGACGGAGATCTCAGCACATGTAAATGTATTTTAATTAATAAATGTGGAAGGGGCAAGGGTGAGTGGCTGGGAAAAGGGGAATATTTCCTACTAAATGGGAGGGGCTTAGGGAGATTTAGGAGAGGTTTATAAGCACACATCCACAAAAGAGTATGACCATGGCTTTTCACAAGCTACACTCCTAAAGTTACTACAGCCCTCAAGGCGTCAGAGCAGGTGTAAAAATACTCCAGCCCAGTCTTGGAGTAAGTCAGGCACCAAACATAGCCACTCACAGGGACTGCGGCACACTGCCATTGTAAATATTTGAGGCAGAGAAATAAAATAATACACCATAAGAACTAATGTTAAAATAATCAAAGTATTTCGACATTTAGGGGTAGATTTATGTAAAGGCCCACAACACAGCAAGACAACTTACTGCACTGCCCGCTTGATGGGGAGAGCACAGGAATGTGCCATATCTCATTAGATAAGATGCATTCCTGCTCTCTCTCACTGCACCAATGCACTTAGTGCTGCCTAGCGCCAACAAAGGTACCCTTCTGCCCCTGTGCAAGAATGCATGCATTAGAAGCAGGATAGTTTTTGTGCACGAATGGACACTTTCCTGCACAAAAACAGTCATTTTAGGACTTTTTACTCTTTCTACATGTGCTGCATTCGCAGCACACAAAGAAACTGGAGATAACAAGGAGAAATAAAGATATTTCTACTCAACACCCCTCTGTTGGTAAGGCGTATGATTATGAGCATTCCTAGGTTTGCAAGTCTGTAAATTTGGGAATGCGCCAGAATCCATAGGTGGATGCATGGGAATGCCCATGCTCCACTCATAAAACACCTTCCCAATGCAGAGTAACGCAAGGCAGAGTTTTGTGCAACCTTGCATTACTCTGGGTTTACTAAGCCACGCAAAGTCATGCAGGGTGGCTTTGTTGGTGGCTTAGTAACTCTCACTTAAGCCCTTGCATTGCTTTATGTCGCCTTGTGTGATGCAAGGGCAATGCAAGGGCTTTAGTTATTTTTTATAATACATGTAATTAAAATAAACTTATATATGTATTAAAAATAAAATACAGTTACATTAATTAAGCATAATTTATGCAAAACGTCCTACATATTACATACAAATAAAAATATTAATGAGAGTGAGATTTTTTAATTGTCTAAAATGTATTATTTATAAATTATATTAATTAGTACTCACTAATGAATTAATCTGCTGCAGCATTTCATTTATTAGTTCAAACTTAAAAATGTATATTTAAAATTAATTTTCATGTACATTTTATATAACAACGCTTTCAATACATTTCTGTTAAAGACTAATAAACTTTAGAACACTTCCCTATACTTTATCTTAGGGAGATCTCCATCACAATACTATGTTTAAAACTGACTCCTTAGCACGACCTAACTTTATAGCAATTTTCCAGCAGACCACAACGATGTGGCTTCTTAATCAAACATTCTCAAATTAATAGCTTTCCCTGTAATGTTGGTTGCCGAATCTTCTCAAATCCATATTTGGGATTTGCAGTGCCTCATAGAAGATTTTTTTAGCCTTCTCGGTAGTGCCAGTAGTGTTATATTTGACACAGTGTCCAATATATAAAACCTCATAACACAACGTCCCAGGGTCCTTCAAGTAATAAATTGTATAGTATTTGGTACTTTACACGGGTAAACCCTGAGCGAATAGGTTGTACAGAATGCAACCCCTGTCACGCTGGCTATTAATCTGCCCACCATATCATTTCCGCCTCATTTCCGCCTATCGCTTTATTAGATCGTCGGATGAAGACGTGAGTTCTGGGAGGACTGTAAACTGCAAACCAGGCATAACAAGACCAAACAAAACCTGATCATATCCTAACTAATCAGTAGCCACGCCTGCCGGCTCTGTAATAATAAATTGTCATTTGGGGCCAGCAGAGCTTGGGAGAACATTTTTGCATGGGACATGGGCTTTGGGTGAGCGTTCCAAAACAGGCAAAGTCTTATAGGCTGGCACCTAATGAGGTCCGCATCTTTAATTCGTACATAATTTACATTTTCTAAATTCTGGAGGTATGTTCTCAGGGATGCAATAATGCCTTTAATAACACAAGAGTACATTGCCTAATGTCACCAGGGTTATTCCTTCTTACGTAAACTAATTCAAAACGAAGATGTCTGATATCATGTAATATTTTGGATGTTGTCACTTTTCTCTGTTCCCGTAGCTGAAGTACAGGCACGTGTCGGCTACAACAGACAGTATGTGATCCGCTGGTTGGACGGGACAACAGTGGTGCAGAAAGCTTCCTGGATCTTCGGGAAATACAGCCAGCCTCATATTCTTAAAGCTGGGGACCATGTGCTTTCATTGGCCTATCCATCTTCACTGACGTTCTTGCCAGGTGTTATACTTGGTTCAAATGGAGCCAGGTTGCTGGTCCGCTTTTGCAATGGTGAAAGGTCAGTATCTCTGCTGCCATTACAAGAAGTGCAAAAGAGGATTTTTTTCAAAGCTACAAAAGGAATATTAAATAAACTGCTTTCCCTGAAATAGTTGGCAGTTAGAGGCAAACCATAAGATACACCTACGCAGAGGTCTCCAACGAGTAGCTCATGAGCTACTAGTAGCTCATGAACTACCCATTAGTATGTCTCCTGTGTGTAGCCCAGCCTACAAAAACTGAAAAGTTTATATTTAAAACAAACATATAAACTTGTCTCATGTGGTCAGTATTAAAATTCTAATAATATTTGTAGCTCTCGATGATTTTCATCAACATAAGTAGCTTTTACTACAAACAAAGTTGGCAACCCCTGTAAATAGTCTTCAAAGAAAAGACTGTGGGGGTCATTCTGACCCTGGCGGCCGGTGACCGCCAGGGTCACCGACCACGGGAGCACCGCCAACAGGCTGGCGGTGCTCCGAGGGCATTCTGACCGCGGCGGTTCAGCCGCGGCCAGAAAGGGTAAACCGGCGGTCTCCCGCCGGTTTACCACTGCCCTTGTGAATCCTCCATGGCTGCGGAGCGCGCTCCGCTGCCATGGGGATTCTGACACCCCCTACCGCCATCCTGTTCCTGGCGGGTCTCCCGCCAGGAACAGGATGGCGGTAGGGGGTGCCGCGGGGCCCCTGGGGGCCCCTGCAGAGCCCATGCCCATGGCATGGGCACTGCAGGGGCCCCCGTAAGAGGGCCCGCAAAGTATTTCAGTGTCTGCTAAGCAGACACTGAAATACGCGACGGGTGCAACTGCACCCGTCGCACCCCTGCAACTACGCCGGCTCAATTCTGAGCCGGCGTCCTCGTTGCAGGGGCATTTCCTCTGGGCCGGCGGGCGCTCTTTTGGAGAGCGCCCGCCGGCCCAGAGGAAATGTCTGAATGGCCGCCGCGGTCTTTTGACCGCGGTGCGGTCATTCAGCGGCGGTACCTTGGCGGACGGCCTCCGCCGTCCGCCAAGGTCAAAATGACCCCGTGTCTCATTCCTCAAGACAGTGAACATACATTTTAAAATGCCAGATTACGAGCAGATTACAAACCCATGGGTTTGTCCTGAAAAATTTCGAATTTATTCCCTTGCTGTCCTTAAAGACGATATCCACTTTCTGCAAAATCTTTGCTGTGAACACATTGATTTGGCACCTTTTCACATGGAAGGGGAATCAATGGATTTCATGACTAATGTAGTTTGTACTTTCTTTTTTACATTTGAGAACAGAAGCAATGTATGTGGTTACATTTTATGATTTAGCTATTTCACAAACCTCGTGTAATCAGCAAAATAGCAAATAGAAAATGCATACAAACAGAGGTAGAGTGGCATTGGATCATCCCTCTTCAACAATTGATGTGTTCAAGTGTCAGTCACATTTTGCATCTACCCAATACAACATGAGGCACTGGGTCAGCTTGCTAAACCTACTGACTCTCTTACTCTCTGAGTAATGACATTTTCCTTCATAACATGCATATCCATCTGAAAAAAGAGCATTTCATTGCCAGGGATGGTGGGCCACTATTCTAATTTGTCAATGACTTGTCGTTCAATCCATATTATTTTTATTGGATTTTTAATCATCCTTTTAGTGTCTAAAATATGTCTTAAGGTTACAGAAATTCATGGTCTGAGGGTATTTATAGTTAGGCCAGCTTTAACATAGGAAATGTCTTTTAAGTTTGGCTTATAACGTTGGCACAGTTTGAGGAATCATCAGAGAACTTTCCAAAAAGTTACTCTTTTTTACCTAGTTTGTGCATCACGTGTTACGGGGTGATTCATCAAGCGAGGTCTGAGAAAAAAGAGAGGCTTCCCAAAATGCATAATCCTCATGCATTTTCCTTAGACATATATAAAAAGCACTTCTGCAAAACCTGCTTAAAGGAATTACACCAATTTTGGTAGGAAGCTAGATCTTGGTTCAGAAAGTGTGCTTTTTGTGATTTGATGTAAATCCATTCTGTAGTTTTGGAGATATTAAGCTCCACAAATATATGTATATCTGGACGGTTCGGTTCGAGGGACTCTCGACAGAGTTTCTCAAACCTGATTAAAAAAGAATAGAGCCTTCTGATAGGCCCGGAGTTCTTTCTTACCCTTGGGTCAACTTGCTTGGGAGCAAAGCTCTGATTGGCTGCCAGCAACATGAAGAAAAATGTTGCTGACAGCCATTACAGGACTCAGGGACTTGTTCCCTTGCCCTGCAATTATTTTTAAAAAAGCATATAAGGATGCAGGGTAGGAATACCTTGCCCCCATAGCACTTGTTAGGAGGGAGGAGTCTCAGAGAGACCCCACCCTGGGCCCAAAAAAGTTTTAATAACCAGATGTTTTTGACACAACCCGATTGGACTCCCGCAAGATCGTGGCAAAAAAGAAAATGGCGGCCTCCCTGGGGACTCAATTGCCCAGTGCCAGTTTTAAAAAAGGGGACAAATGACCCCTCACTCCCTCCTCACTGACTGCAAATTGATACAGAGGATCCTGTCCCTGAGGCCAAAAACATTATATTTAGGGAAGAGGGGAGTGCAGTCCCCCTACCCAAGCCCAAATGGGCCCCAGAGACGCCATCGCCTAGGGACAAGCAATAAATAGATGGGAAGGGGGTGTGCAGCTCCTGTCTCTAAGCCTTGAAAGGCCCTGGAGAACCCTTGCTCTGGGGCCAGCTCTTTAACTCTGTCACAGGGAGCCCACCCTCCGGACACAGTGGTTTTCCTTCACTGCAGTACCAAAGGCACGGAAGGAAGTGTGCCTCCACCCGATTGGACCTTTGAAAATGCTCCCACCAGATGGCAGCACATTTCTCTCTCGCTGCCCATGCTCTTGGAGGCAGGCAAACAATGATTGCTCACACCCACAAGGAGAAAGCAGAAGTAGCTGCTCTTACCGGGTGGGAGCAATGCCGGCTCCAATGCGGGGGCCCTGGCACTTCCCCCACGGCCTCCTATTTTATCTTTGGCCTGTGGGATGCGTCCCCGGGACCTATTTGGGTTTGGGGAGGGGTTCCATGCATCCCCCTCCCCTTAAAGTAATCTATTTGGCCCCAAGGGATGGTTTCCCTGGGGGCTCTTAAGACTTGGAGAAGGGGGCCATGTGCCACTCTCCCCTTTAATTAGAATATTGCAGGGGCTGGGTTCCCTAGGGCCCATTTGGGCCAAGTTTAAATTGTTATCATTGAGACGCTCAACAAAGTTGATTGCATTTGCCTCAGGACCTTGCCAAATGATGAACAAGTCATCCATAAATCTGTCCCACCACATAACTTTCTCTGTATCCTGAGTAAACTCAGGTGCCATGGACACCTGCTTCTCCCACCAGCCCATCAAAGATTAGCACACCTGGGAGCAAAGTTGATGCCCATGGCAGTTCCTCTAATTTATCTATTGAGAGTTCCATTGAAGAGAAAAATGTTGTTATGAAAATGATACACCTTCATTTCAAGCAACATTTTGGTATGGGCATAAAAGCGGATATGTCTTGCTTGCAAAATGTGTTCACATGCAGCCACCCCATCCTGATGTTGTATGCTTGCATAAAGGGCTCTAATATCTAAAGTCATCCATAGGAAATTGTCCTCTCATTCCATGCCCTCAATTATTTTAAAGAAATCCGTGGTATCTTCTACGTAGGAGGGCAATGTACACACCATATACAGCGAGATGTGTTTTCTAACAGATTATATCTAGAGGATACACTAGGACACAATAGATTAAACATATATACATATATATATATATATATACAATAAAATAAAAGTAACTATTGCACCAGCTTGCCCATGCCAGAGCTATAGGCTTTGCCAGTGCTTGGTCATTTTTTCGCTAGTGAATGTCAAAAAAGAGAAAGAGTCATTTAGTAAACATATTCCTTTTGCGAATCTGTTGATTCAATTTTAACCTTTCTTCTATAATAGCAGACACAAGGTAACTGTTTGGAAGAAAGGTAAGGCGTCAAGTTGATTGCAAATATCCACCAACACTACTCACCAGAGAGAATGGGATTGCCAAAGAGATGCTCTACAAGCAGATTATAACTGAAACCAAACAAAGTTATGAACTTGAAGAGATTAAGCAAGTTTAGGGCATAATTATTTGTCTTAAGCAGCAGTAATGTTTGTGGAGTGTACTAGAGGTATGTACGAAGCAAAACAAAGACCTTTAGAACACTGGACATTGGCAATCTGACACCCTAGGCTTAAACACTCACATGGCCTTTGAATGCCTCTGAACACTCTGGTGGATGGTGCTGCTGATGACTCCTGTTGCCTTGAGTCCTGTCCTCTACAGACAGACCACCCCGACTCTTCCCACTATCTCCATGCCTCTGGCTAAGCTCCAGGTTTTGGGTGTCAGCCACTATTCAAATAGATTCCATGACTAGACAAACAGGATCACCTTTCAGAATTAAATATTTTCTTTTCCGGGGGATACAATGAGACTCAGGATATTTCCTGCTTTCATATTTTCTGCCGCTTTTGCCAACAAATTGGTGAGGCTGCTCTGTTGGCGCTGCAGTGGTTCAACCCTGCCCCAAACACTTCAAGGAATATTCACTATGGTAATGGTTGTTTGATGCTGTGAGGATTGATATCATTGACAGATCAACTCAAATGGATATTTGACAGACTAGCTTGTAATTTTAAGTGAGGAAAGGCAGAGGTACCAGTGCAGCTACATTCAGGGAGATAAACAGTTTCCTAACCTGACTTCAGTGGCAGACGGACTTTGTGTTAAAGACTAATTGTTCTTTAAAAGCACATGGGGCTCTCTTGGGAAGTGAAAATAGTTTTAAAGACAAGAAATGGCCACATTTCGAAAAATATCAGAATTACAGACTGATGAAGAAGTAAGGGAAAATATATTGGCAAAGCAATATGTCTAACTTGAGCTTATGTCAAGTACAGTCTATTATGGAAATATCAGTCATCATTTGCTCGAATACAGCCTCCTGTCCCTAAAGACAAACTCACATGCCAAGGTACTGCCTTCTGTTGTCAGAGGCAGCTGCCTATGTCCAGTTAGATCCATTTTTTGTCTAACTGAGAAGCATACACGTATCAAATGCACTTCATATTCCCAAACACACCCTCATATGTTAGACATAGGCTTTGTCTTCTACGTACAGCCTCACATGTATCAGACAGTTTCTCAAATGTCACCCATACTTATACGTCATTCAACAGCAATCATATGCAAGGAGCTGCCATCACATGTTAGGTACAGCATCATTTGGCTAGTGAAAGCCTTCATTAGCTGTGTTCTGCAAAGCTATTCTTACATACTAAGGCTCAGCCTTACATGTCCAAATACTGTAACCACACAAGCTCAGATACCCGCTGACCCATGGAAGGCCTGGTTTTTCTCCTCCAGAAAAGATCCTTGCTCTGCAAAACACCTTCAGGCACTTCAACAACTAGTCCGCTAGTATTCCTTGCTGCTTTGATATTATTATAAATGGCCGCCAATGTGTATGTCCCCCTACTCTTGACTCAACTGTCACTGTAAAGAGCTACACCTAAATCAACAGTAGGATTTGGAGATGGGGCTTCTAGTCAGTTTTGGTCCCAATGTCCTGGCAGGTGTTGTTGAGCTTGGTTGGTGAAGGTGCTGGGTGTTCTAAAAGAATCAGTTAGTGGGGGTCCATTTATATTCTACAAATTTGGCTATTACCACAGTTTTCTCTACTTTTGGTCAGGGATTACAATGGACACTGAGCCTTCATGACATATGTTCAGTAAAGGACAAGCCATAGAACAGCAATGTATTTGTCCAAATGGGAAGTCTTCTCAACTGACTGCTGCTACAAACTGACTCTGGTTATTTCCCTTTTTCTCCAGTTGTGGTACATAATGCAAATCTAGATCAAATCTAGTCCATCCACCAAAATCGAGCTTTCTCTCTATATATATTGTGAGATGGAATTGAATGCCACACATGTAGTGGTGTCATGTGTGTATATATACAACATCTGGTATCAATTAAACAGACCTTTTTGTGAAATGTGCCTTATTAATATGCTCATGGGTCCTGTTTGCAGCTACCACATAACCCTGAAGATGCTGTGAGTTCTGGAGATATGGGAATTTTAGGTCAGTAGGGAAATGTTTCTGCTCCAGCAATATCTGTTGCCATGTTTTTATTGGGCCAGCTAATAAAAAGTGTTCGAGCCTATGATGGCCTCACCGAGCCCATTTTTTATACTACTCTGAGATAGATGTAGACCTACTGATCTAGCATCCTTCAAGGGTAATTGAGGATGTGTGAAGAGGAAATGGTAACATTCTTGAATTTGTGAGAATTATTTAAACAATCCAGCAAGAGATTTATAACAAACCTTTTTAGGCAGTTTCGGTATTTTAAGAAATGTGGGAGTTTTACACCAACCTCAAGGAGCATTTTCTGTAGTTAGAAACAGTTTGAAGCAGCTTTGTCCATAGCCACCCTATTTAACCAGTCAAAACCTGCTGCCTGATAGTATTTAGGCATATGTGGGAGTGCCAACCCTCCATCCTCCACAGAGAGCTGGAGAGTAGCCAATCTTGTACGTGGTTTCTTACCCTGCCAAAGAAACGTTCGTACCATTTGATCAGTTTCAGTGAAGAACGCTTTTGAGACGGTAATCATACTCAGGGTTAAAAAAACAAACGTGAATAGGGGCAGAATAGCCATTTTAATGATTGCAACCCATCCGATCCTGGATAATGATAAACGGTGACAATCAGAGGCTGCTCTCTTCAAAGTGGCTATAAAATTCAATTTATACAAGTCTGTCAGGTTGCATGTTACAAAAAGCCCTAGATAACTAATAGGCTGAGTGTCTGAACAGTTCTCCTGCATAACTCTAGGCAAAATTTCCGAATGGCAGTGGAATAGCAGAGTCTCAGTTTTGGCTTGATTGATTTTGTAACCCCCAATTTCTGTGAAGTCCTTAATTTTCACTAAAGCATTACAGATATTTAGAGAGGACCCCCTAGAAAGAGAACAATGTCATCCGTGAAGAGTCTGAGTTTCGGTGCTCCAGTCATGGGCAGCAAAATTGCAAAATCTTGTGGAATTGCCAGTGCCAAGGGCCCAACAACAAAGAGAACAGGACTGGGGACATTGGACACCCATTATATATTATGGGGCACATTTAAGAGCCACTTGTGCCACATTAGCGCCACCTTAGTGTAATTTTTTTAATGCTAAGGCGGCAGTAAAGTGGCCCTTTCACTGCGCCATATTTACAAAGTTGCGCAATGCATGCATTGCCCCACTTTGTTATTGCTAGCGCCACATTATGCCTGCACCAGGCATAATGTATGCAAGGGGGAGCATTCCCCAATGGAGGGGGGGTAAAAAAAATCCAATTTTTAGCTGCATTTTTAACACCTGCACACAGCAGGTGTTAAAAGAAGGCACACCATTGTTTTCAGTGGGCCTCAATGTACTTTGCAGGGTTAGCGTCAACATTTTTGAGGCTAATCCTGCAAAGCGCCAAACTATCATCACACATTGTGACGCTAGTTCCCTAACTACTGTCCTGGTGCGCCATATCTTAAATACAGCACACACATGGTGGCGTGAAGGGGGCAAAAAGGGTCTGTATTGGATGCAGCACCACTTTTCTTAAATCAGGCCCTAAATCTTATCAGAGATTGGAATTTCTGATATAAATTTAGGAATGTTTGACAGAGGAAGTGCATAACTATAGTGCTGTTTCCAAACTTCCTTTCTTGCCCAAACCTTTGGACCTCCTCATCTTCAGCCATTCAGCCTCATTTCCCACCTCCCAAAACCTATAACACCTCCCCCAAACAGGTCCTTCATGTTGATGATTTAATTCATTACATTGTCTGTCCTCATGCTCCTTGACCTCCTTACAATTTTGTTGATCACTCCACCCTACTTTTGCTATCACTGACAAAACACTCAAATGGATCTCATCCTATCTTTCTTCCCATCAAACGTTCTCTGCTTCATGGAGCTCGTCTCTCTCCTCACATGTTTAATTTCTCTGCTTCTCACTTTCTATACCACAACTCTACACAACATTATTCCCCTCCCGATTGTCTAATTTTTACACTGATGCTCAAATGTTCTTCTCTTTTTCATCTGTTACACCTGCCCTTCAAGCTCGATCTCTGATTGTGTCACAGCCCTCGGTCTATAAACGGATTTCCCCTCTCTTATTCTGAACTCCTCTAAGATGACAATCCTCTTATTTACTGCCAAAACATTGATTTCTTCACTAGTCCTCAGCAAACTGGACAGCTACAACAGTTTATTTGCAAGTCTATTGAGTACTTATTTTTGCCACTGGATAAGATATTAAACTTCTCCCACAAAGACTCTACAATTTCCAGAGACAGAAACCTATCTATTTGCCAAAAAGAGGGACCGATATAAACTTCTCTCCCAGGTCTTCAAAATTATTAATGAACTACGCCATAACTACTTAACGAGAGTTTAGTCTTACCTCCTGCAATATTCGCTCAACATACAAAAACGTTGTTGTCACATCCAAACCCTATGCATCATCTACAAGTTCCATCATTTAACTGCCTCTTCATACCTGGACTTCACCTCACTCCTCACTGACCTAACTTGTGAACTATCTCCTCTCTTTGCACTTTTAAGATTCCTTTATACTGTCTTGAAGAAGAAGGAAAGACCAATTAAACCTCCACCACACTCCCGCCTCCTCAGCTTTGTCTCTGTTAACTGTATCACTAAGTAGGTGTTGTAAAATATATTATTGTGTGTAATACATTGTAATGTATGCTCTGCCGCGTATTGCCTCATAGTTACCGGCCACAGTTCCACTATCATGTTTACGTTACCTACCAAACTATTTATTTTGAGATAACTACCATGGATGCTTTGTTGTGTGCAGCACGTCTTGCTGAAATGCTCCGCTAGTGTCCATTAAATAAATAAATACAGTTATCTTTTGTTCAGTGATACGAAAGGGCCGTTCGATTTTTTTGATATGCGAAAAACAGATCCTCCAGTTAATTGCTACGACACCCTACCACAATTACTACTATCTGAAAATTATTTTATACCGTTAGAGCAGTTATCTCCCCATTGTTATTGTAGCTTGGCTGTACAGTGCCAAACACTTATCTTGATGCCAAACAACTATATTGTCTCTGAAATTAAACGAGCAGTGGTATCATTAACACGTGTTTCTTACATCCCCTTCTCAGGAATACTTTCCTA
Organism: Pleurodeles waltl; assembly: GCF_031143425.1. Lineage (NCBI taxonomy): Eukaryota > Metazoa > Chordata > Amphibia > Caudata > Salamandridae > Pleurodeles > Pleurodeles waltl. Next base: position 401,259,435 of record NC_090447.1, read on the forward strand.
ATAAAAATGAATGGCCTTCTAGTTCTTACCTCACTTTCAGTTTGACAGTTTGAACCACCATCTTTTTTAATTGGCAGTCCGCCCCACTAACATATGCCTTGCTCGCTAACACAGTTTCCTAAACTCACCCATTGTGGCTAAGAGTTACCATTATGTCCAATCAGTGATGGTACTAACTTCTAACAGGTTTTCTCCTCTTCCTGGTTTTGGTGACAACAATTGAGTTGGCCATATTGCTGAATCTGCAGTTGTTGTTAAGAGTAAGATCTGATATTGAGGGCATTGACCTTCTTCTGCTTCTGCGTGCCAGTGAAGGCCAGAAAAACACTTAAAAGTAGTCACTTCACTTGAATATTGCAGGATTGCCCTTAAAGATACATAGGCTTGCTTTTTATAAAGCGATTCATCATTGTCTGTCTCCAGGAGACCTGAGCAACATCAGGTAAGTATATTTTGATGAGTTTCAAACCTTTTTTGTTCCTGTAAATACTACACCATCAGACCAGCCTAAAGGTGACCAGTTTATTTAGATTTCTTTAAACCTTAATTGTAAAGCTGCTCCTTTGAACATTCTTTACTCAAATATTCAGGTATTAGAGTTCACATTACTCGGTGGAGGGGGAAATTTGCTTTTTGTGAACTTTTATAGTATTTCTTAGCTACGGTAAACGCTCTTCGGTGTTTTGACAGACAATATGGAGACCACCCGTTAGTACCTTTGTTAAGAAGAACTGCAGATAAAATACCTCCTCAATCTGATTATTGAGCAGAGTTACTGGTAGACTGAGGTGTGAGCTGTGATCAAACTGTAACCACAATCCTTGCAAGGATAAGGCACAAACATACTCCAAATTAACCTATGCCCCCGTCCCCCACTCCCTAGCCCTAGTAGCTTGGCACAAAGAAGTCAGGCTTAATTTAAAGGCAATGTGTAAAGTATTTGTGCAACACTTCAACATTAAAACAGTGAAAACACCACCCAAAAAGGATCAGACACTAGGTTGGAAAATTGAATACAATTTAATAAATAAAACAAGCCCAAAACAGCAAAAATCCAATCAGTAGACCCAGAGATATGAATTTTTAAAGGATTCAGTGCAAACAGGACCAAAAAAAAAAAGAAAAAGTACCAGCTTGGGATATCTGGTAGCCCTGGACTGTGTCAAAGTCACATTTTCAGGCTGACTGCAATGGAGCGCAGGTCGGATACAGTCACCAGGTTAGGCCTGCGAAAGTTTACCCTCTCAAGTTCATCCCATGCATCTTGTTCGCAATGAAGAGGGCCGCGAGGAGCACGGAGAACGTCGTGGGAGGCTGTTGGGGTAGCACAAAGAGCCAGCTGGCATCACAGGTGTTGCTGGAGCTTTGCGTTGGTGGTCCCCATCAGTGGTCAATTCTGGAGTGTGAATAGTCGGGCTGACAGAGCTTCACGCCGAATCGTACTGTGAGCGCAAGGTCTTGGTGTGAACTGGCCCATTTGCAGTTGCTAAGAGCCTAAAAGTTGAGGTCACTAAGCCACACTAAAGGTCCAGGACCTAGGGGGCCCAATTTGGGGGTAGGGAACACAATGGAGCTGGGTCGAGGAACTTGTGCATCATGTTGGGGAGCCTTTTATGTCACTGAGGCTCAGATCAGGAGACCAGCAGGCTAGTCCTGGAGTCACTGTGGGACTCCTGAGTTTAAGATGAGGTTGCAGATCTAGTTCTTCCTTCCCAGGCAAGAGGGCAGCAGACAGCAGGTCAGCACGACTAGGCAGTAGTTCCTTCGGAACAGCAGTCAAGCAGGGTGGCAGTCCTTTCAGCAGCATAGCAGTCCTTCTTCTTGGTAGAGTATCCACGTGTCCAGAAGTGTACTGAATAGTTGGTGTCTGAGGTCCAGTATTTATACCCAGTTGTGCCTTTAAAGTGGGGAGAAGCTTCTAGAGCTCTGCCTTTGAAGTGCACAGGTACTCTGCTTTCCTGACTCTGGACTAACTACAGGGGATATGCAGTACTTTGTGTGAAAGCAGGACACAGCCTATTCAAGTGTAAGTGGGTGTGGGCCCAGCTCCTCCCTCCGATACGGCCAGTGATGGCTTATCCAGTCACATCTAAACTCCCCATTGTGTGTGGGTGTTTAGGAGGAATACCATTGTGTGTGGGTGTTTAGGAGGAATACACAAAGCCCAAATGTCAGCTACACCCAGTCATGTAAACCAGAGACAGCCTGCAAGCACTAAATGGTGAAGGCAAGAAAATGCCAAATTTCTAAAAATTGTAATTTAAAATCTGACTTCACCATAAGTCAGGATTTAAAATTCCAATACCAGAGACACCAAACGTGAACTACTCATCCACTCCCATTTGAAAATTACACTTATGGAATGTGATATGGTAACTCAAATGTTATCCTATGGGAAAGATAGGCATTGAAGTAGTGAACAAGCATTTGGAATGCAATCGGTCTCGCATTTGCTCGAGTTAGAGCTATAAGCATTATAAACTCCTAACCAGACTTTTCTTGCCAAATACCTTGAAAATCAAAGGTAAAACAGTTTCACATAAGCGAGCTGATTCATGGCGTCACGGCCGCCATGAGCATCAGCGATAAAGAGAGACACAAAAGGAAAAAGAAGTTTGCTTGCAGTCAAACTGATCAGCAAAAGTGCAATTAGCCACGTAACAGGGGCGATATCCAAGGCAGTAACAAAACCTCCTCAGGGAGGGACAAACGTAAACCATTTACCAATGTCATCAAAGGATTTTTGAAGGGCAAGCCCACGAATGAGTGATATTGATGGGTGTGAGGTGGGTGTTGTTAAAAGCCCAGATACATACCAACACATCGGAAAAGCAGCACATGAGCACTGCTATGCTCAACCTAAAAACGAATTTAGGAGATTTTTAGTACCAGGACATGTAAATCTTAAAAGTACATGTCCTACTTTTTTTTAATACATTGCACCCTACCCTCTGGGCTGTTCAGGGCCTACTCTAGGGGTGACTTCTGTCCATTAAAAAAGAAGGTTTGAGCCTGCTGAAATGGCAGTTTAAAACTGCATACACACAGGATGCAATGGCAGGCTGGAGACATTGTTTAAAGTGCTACTTAAGTGTAACACACTTGTGCACTTATGTTTCTCCAGTCTGGCTGTATACACAGTCTGGTTGGAGAAACTGCACAGACTTCCATGCAGTGTCTGAGCGGTAGGCCAAGCCGCTCAGACCAATCCTGGCACTGCTCTCCTGCTAGGTTTAGTATGAGAGCAGCACAAAGATTGCTGGGGAGCCTGTGCTGGTGTCCCAGGTAAAGCTGGGACACCAGAAGAGAAGAGGAGCGTGAGGCGGCCGGAGGCATCGGGAAAGGTAAGTTTTTTTTATATATTATCTTTTTTTTTCTCCTCCATCCCCGTTCCCCCACCTACCCCCTCCTGTTGAGATTTGCGGTGGCCGCTGCTGAAGGCAAGAGCAAATTATCTTACTCTAGAATTTGAAAACTGGTTAAATAAAATATCTAAATGGCTGGAGCAGTAGATGAACAAAGTAAAATTGGTCAACAAGCACAAAAAGAGGTTAAAAGTTGTAGCAGAGGAATATAATTCTTGCAATAGAAATGACTTGATCACTAAAAGTTCTGTTTTACAATTTTGGGTTAGTTGGAAAATATATCCAATTTCAGAAAAATTGCCTCCTAGGGAGATGAGGTTACAAGTATTGCTTTCATGAATAGAGATTAATCCTGTGTGGCGGATTAAAGGGCTGATGCCTGTTGTGAAATAGAGGAATGTGATTATTTTTATAAACAGGATGTAAACATTATTGTTAAGCATCTTATGGTGGATCGTCTACTGTTATTTCAGCAGAAACCTGGCCTGCAAATAATATTTCAAAGGTATAACAATATCACCCACCAGAGTGCTTGGGACTTGATCTCTCAAATGTAGATATGGATGTAGTAATTGCAATTACCCCATTTGGTGTTTAAAAAGCCTGAATACTTTCATATATGACTGGCAACAGTGTGCTGTTATTACTTCTGGTATCATCTTTATTTTATATTTGGTTTTAATGACATAAGTGAAATATTTTGTAGCTCCATTTTCTTTGTTAATTTGTGAAAAATCAACAGGGAGTGTCACATAAGGGTTCTGTGTCTCTAATTTTAATAAAGGGTAACTGATTCAAAACTGATTAGAGTAATAGTCTGTCAAAAGTAAACATGAGGTAGTCGTTAAACAGGAATATGTGTTCTTCGGCAACCATCAGGGAGGAGTATTGTTGAATTTGACAATCATGCATAGTCTGACTGACATAAACAATATTTCTTCAATGTAAATCCAAGTAATATCCACATTTTGAGCAGGAGGCCTTATGAGGGGCGTAGCTAAGTCAGGAAGATATGGGGGTGGTTTGAGCTCCAGATTTTCGGAAAATCAGTCTGGCATACAATGTTTAAATTCATTAAAGGATAAGCAGGGTGCATGAGAGGGACCTAAGGGACAGTGGAAAGGGAGAGGAATATGATTTGGTAGGAGTAGTGAGGGAGAAAATACAATATTCTTTAAAATAACCTTCATTTTTGAGGACTTTCAAAACAGAGAGTGAGCGTGTGTGTGCTTTTTTGTCTGTGTTTACGTACAAATTCCTGCTGAAATCCGACTGACATCTCACAATACCTGCTAAAAGCATTTTACCCAACTATTTATCACAAAATACATTTATTATGGGGTGAAACACCCCAAACAGCCCCCTTGAAGATGCACCCCAGGGCCTTACCAGTGGTACAGATTCTGTGACATGTTTGAGGGTTTTGCAGTCACTGATGATGGGTTCAGTTATCCCAAACCACTGTAGTGACATTTACAGCAGCTGGCCCTCCTTGCAAAGACGTTCAAGTCCATCATTTTTTCTCACTGTGCCACTTGAAAAAGGGGGCAACCATATGCAAAACTGCGTTGGTCCTTCTCCATTAGAAACAGTCCAGCCTGAACTGCCATGCCACATTATCTTTTCTTGGGAAGAAAAGCACGCTTAGATCCAGATTTACAAGAATCTGGCTCATCAGTACTGATGCACCAGATTTCTCACAATCCCACCACCACCTAACGACACCATGGCTGCGCTGTATTTGGAATACCGTGAACCATGGTGCATGTTAGGCCAATAAAGTAAAATAATTTTACTCTATTGTGATGCTTTGCTGCACTAGCGTAAAAAAAGTTTGACGCTAGTGCGTGAAAGTGCAAGGCGGCCCATTAATTTCAATGGGTGCGTCCTTTTAACGGCTGCTTTGAGCAGGTGTTAAAAATGACGCCAAATCTGGTGCAATGAAATCTTGTAAATTTCATTTCGCCATTTTTGCACCGGAACACCCCCTTGCATACATTATGCCTGCCGCAGGCATAATGTGGTGGAAGGGATCGCAAAGTGGCACAATGGATGCATTGTGCCACTTTGTAAATATGGGGTGGCGATTTTTGCCTCGTTAAGCCACATTAGCATAAAAAAGACACTAATCTGGTGCAAGGAGGCACTCTGGCCTTGTAAATTTGGCCCTTAGATTGGTGTCAGCCTTTCTGAGCAACATCTGCAAGCTGCAGCTTCAGTCTTATGGTACACAATGCTTCAGAACCCAGGTTAGAACCTACCCATCAGACTTAGGGGCATATTTATACTCTGTTTGCGCTGCATTTGCATCATTTTTATACGCAAATTTGGCACAAACCTAACTCCATATTTAAATTTTGACGTTAGACACGTCTAACGTAAAAAATATAGGAGTTTGCACCATTTTTTGGATGCGTTCACCTACCTTGCGTCAATGAGATGCAAGGTATGCGTTGCCATCTAAAAAATTGTGCTATCACCATAGCCCCATATTTATCCCCCATGCTAAAATGACACCATTATTTAATGCCTGGGTCAGACCAGGTGTTAGGGGACCTGTGGACCAATTTCCATGGATCAACCCCATGAAATGGGTCCACAGGTGCCCTCCTGAAGCCCCAGGTACACCCCCAGCCCCACCAGAGGGACACCGGAGGATGGGGGACTCCACCCCAGGTAAGTTCAGGTAAGTATTTTGTTTGTGTTTTTTGCCTTTGGGGCCCTAACTTGGGGCCCCCTGCATGGCACAGAGTGCAACAGCCATCTCCAGGGGACACTTGTTCCCTGTGCTGGCCAATGGGGTGGTGGACATGACTCCTGTCTTTCCTAAAACAGGAGTCATGTTTTTTTGTGGTGTGCGCCAGGAAATGGCGCTAGTCTGGTAAGAAGCTTTTTTTGGCTAGCGTCAGTTTTTGACGCACAACCCCCTCCTTCCCTTCTGCCACCCCCACCTAGCTAGTGACTTTTTTGAAGACACTAGCCCCAGTTTAGCATCAGCTTGTACCATTCCTTTAATATGGCACCTGGCTGGCACTGTGGAATGGCGCAAGCTGGCGCTATACTTTTTGCTGCAAAACTGCGTTTGCACAGTTTTGCGGCAAAAAGTATAAATCTGGGCCTAAGTACTTCATGCTGAGAAAAACAAACGGAATAAACTGCACCTTAGCAATTAGGACAACAGGGCCATGATGGTGGTGTGTTTGATTTTGCTCCCCATCAGAGGGTATGTGACCTGACTGTTCGAGCTGAATTGTTCTTACTGCAGCCGGACCAAGGCTGACTTGCATATGCTTTGTTACCCTTTTGTATGGCACAGTGAGCTATAAAAAGATGAACTGGAATACAGCTCAACTTAATTACCAGTGGCTTAGATTAATTCAGCCATTTTAATAATCACTTCGACAGCCAATGCTAGCTCAAATGGCATCTGACAAAGTATATGTGCTTTCAAAGTTGTAATTAATTATGTTTAAGGTCAAGAATCAGAGTTTGTAGATGGAAAAAAAATCTGACCGTCATACAAATCTTGCACCACTTAGCACACCTTTCTCAAAAAAATTACTGGAGGGTGCTGGTCCACCCATTTGTTGTTCTTTTGGTTGAGTTGATGGCCGACGATTGTCTTGGAATAGTAAATTGATAAAATAAAGTAGGGGTGAGATGCCGTGAAATGACAAAGAAAGAGTGCCTGGTGACAGAGTGCAGCATGCGCCCTTGCAAAAATATTAATTAAAAATGAAGTACAAGGTGCAGTGAGAGACGTTTTAAGGCATGGGCAAAATAGGCAATTGCCCAATGTCCCCTCCTTCCAAGGGCCTCCCTTGGGAAAGAGACCATTCTCAGTTTCTATCACTCTGTCTCACTTTTATTTGTTTTTGTTATCCATATTTATCTTTTCCTGACTCTACCTATGACTCTCTGTATGCAAATTAAGGATTTTTGGGACCCGGACAAGAAATATTTCAGCTGTTTTTGTGTGAAAGTTTAAATATGATATTCTTTGGCATGATGCCAGCTCGTTTTATCTGAAAATAGGCAATACATTTCACATTTGTTCCACAGAGGGGGCTTCAAAATATGTCTTGCCTGGGGCCTCAAAAATCCTTAATATGACATTGTGCAGTGAACAGAGTGGGGGTAAGCAAGCCCCAGAAAAGCTGTCTGCTAGCAGTGTGCACCTGCTATGTCCTCCCAAAGAGAAAAAAATACAAAATAATTAGAAATAATGGGTGAAACCCTAAAGAGAGCGAGGAAAGAAATGCAGTCACTCGGAGTATTGAAAGCTGCATGAAAAATAGTATCCTCAAGTCAACCGTGGAAGGTAACAGAAACGTTTCAGAGGGTGAGTAGGGAAGGAAGCTATCAAATAAGGAGTTGAGAAGTGAGACAGACAAGAAAAACCTCCAGTCATGACCAAGAGGGCTAACCCAACGCCCACTCTCTCTACGGTGTAGTTTATATTATAGGACTTTGGCAACAGGCTGCTGAAACTGTTTGTAGAATGAAAACCAAAAATAAATCACAAGACAGCAGGCAAGTATGCATGCACACAACGCCGGCATGGCTGCAAGGCTTATAAACTAAACAAGGTGGTCAGTCACTTATTTTTCGCAATAGATACAGGGTGACAGGGCGGAATTGGTCAATAAACGAGGCACTCGAAGTAGCTTTTGTAAAGAGTTACAAAGATAAGGTGTGCTGGTGTGTCAAGATGAGAATTGTCTGTAGGTTCGGTGTCTTCATTGACGCGTAATGGGGCCTCGGGGGGGGAGGACGAGGCACGAGGAATTCCCCCCCGGGGTTTTTGGGGGAGGTGGCACGACCCGCGACGCGGTTGGGCGTCCGGGGTGCCAGTTAAGGGAGGGGCGGGGGGCTTATTTATACGGACATTTTGTGTCCCCAGCCACCATTTTGTAAAGGTGACCTGGTGGCTGGGACGTTAGTCTGGGCTCCGCTTGGTGCGGTTGAAGGTGGGGGTGCGTGAGGATTTACGGATATGGGCAAAGTTTTTGGAAGTTTTTAACGGCATACCGTTGAAGGTGTGGAGGAGTTGCGACTGGGACGTGCAGTTGTTCTCAGATGCGTCGGGAGCTTATGGTTTTGGTGTGTATTGGGATGGACAATGGTGTGCTGAAGAATGGCCCATCGAGTGGAAGCATGGGGGCCGCAGTATTGCGTTTCTTGAGCTCTTTCCGCTGATAGTGGCGGTTTGGCTATGGGGTGTGGAACTTCGTCATTCGCGGGTGCTCTTCCGGGTTGACAACATGGCAGTGGTGCAGATGGTGAATCGTCAATCGGCGTGCGAAGTGGGGGTTTTGCAGTTGCTGCGTGTATTCGTCCTTCAGTGCTTGCGTCATGACATATATTTTAGAGCGCGCCATGTGCCGGGGGCGGATAATGACATAGCGGATGCTTTGTCTCGTTCGCAGTGGCAGCGTTTCCATGGATTAACCACGGGCGTCGCGCAGAAAAGAATACGCATGCCGGAAGTGCTTTGGAAAGTAGGCGATCGCGGATGTTACAGCTGGTTTTGAACTCCTTGGCTCCGTCTACACGGCGAGCGTATGCAAAAGCTTGGAGTGAGTTCTTACAATCAGGGGCTCGTCGTCGGGCAAGGCAAGAGGACATTATAGAGGATGTGGTCCAATTTATTATGGAGTTGATTGGTAAAGGGCAGACCAGGGTGACGATTTCCGGTAAGTTGTCGGCGCTCGGTTTTATGGGGAAGTTATTATGGGGTTACCCCCCCTCGGCGGGAGAACTGGGCTTAAGGATCCTACAGGGTTGGGAGAAGTCGTTGGGAGCGACGGGGCGTGTCAGGCGACCAATATCTATGGCAGTTTTGAAATTATTGCTTCAGGTCTTGGGGGACATATGTTATGATGCTTATGAACCGCTAACGTTCAGGACATTGATGGCGTGGTTGTTTTTTGGGGCCTTTCGGGTGTCTGAGTTGCTGGGAGTACGAGAGAGAGAGGGGATTAGATGGAATGAAGTGCAGCGAAGGGAGGACAGTCTGGTGTTGCGAGTCCGACAGTCGAAGACGGATCAAAAAGGTGCAGGGGCGATGGTATACCTTAGGCCCTATCCGATTAGATTTGTTTGTCCGGTAGGGCTGGGGGTCCGTCTGAGAGAGAGGGCTTTATTGTTAGAGGGTCCGGTTTTCTGTCATGCGGATGGTAGGTGGGTTTCCGCAGCCCAACTTTTGGCAGTCTTGAGAAAGGGACTGGCTAGGATCGACCTGGAGCCAAAGGATTTCGGCACGCACTCCTTTAGAATTGGAGTGGCCACAGAAGCAGGGAACAAGGGATGGAACAGAGAGGAGTTGATGGCTCTGGGACGGTGGAAATCGGATTGTTTTAGGCGCTATGTGCGGGGGGATGGTTACAATTTTAACATGTGCGGAAACTACTTTTATGCTTGTTTTTCCTTTTCAGGTGTGGTCCTGGGGCCAGACGCGGAGTACCTGGAAATATGGGTCATTGGACACTCATTTATAAAGTGGGCGCAGCGGCAGGCGCGGAGAACATCAATGGGAGACAACTTGGGGCTAGATTCGGCGCGGTTCAGGGTTAGGTGGATAGGAAAAGGGGGCATGTTGTGGGAGGAGCTGTTATCAAGGCTGCAAACGGTTAAGGGCAGGGCACATTGTCCGGATGTGTTGCTTATTCATCTAGGGGAGAATGATTTGGTGCGATCAACAGGACTCAACTTATTGAAAAAGATGAAGGGAGATTTACAGGTGGTATCAGAACAGTGGAAAGGTTCCCACATAGTTTGGACAGCGTTTGTTCCGCGTCGGGTTTGGAGAGGGGCGAGGAAGCCCGGAGCGATTGAGAGAGCCAGGCGGAAGCTGAATAAGGAGATGAAGGGTTTTTGCGTCGGGCGTGGAATAACATTTTTAGAGCACTTAGATTTGAAATTCGAAGACGCCGAGTTCTTTAGGGATGATGGAGTGCACTTATCGTTTATAGGGATGGAGTTGTACCTTTTTCAGATAAAAGAGCAGTTGACGAAGTTGTTCAAGGAGCCCTGGGGGGGGGGCAGAAAAGTCAGGGGCCTTTTCTGGTGGCGGGGACAGCTGCAGGGCAGCTAGTTAAAACTCGGGTGGAGGACGGATTTGGCAGGGCATGTCAGGTATTAGGACGGGAAGGAGTATTAAGTAGACAGGGACAGGCAGGGGACTGATCATTAGAGGACAGGTTCAAGAAGCGGATGGGATAGGGAAAGAAAGGAGACAAGAGGAAGGAGGAGACAGGACGAGAAGAAAGGGGGGAGGGACCGGGTTAGGGGAGGGGGAGGGGCGGGGCCAGGTGATTGATGTCTAGTGAGGCCTTAGTTTTGTAAGGCAAAGGCCAGGCGGGGTAGGCTTAGGGCACCTGTTCCAATAAAGCGGCATTTTACACACATAAGAACGCGTGTTGGTCTGGTCACTCTCTCCCAATGGGGCCTCGGGGGGGAGGACGAGGCACGAGGAATTCCCCCCCGGGGTTTTTGGGGGAGGTGGCACGACCCGCGACGCGGTTGGGCGTCCGGGGTGCCAGTTAAGGGAGGGGCGGGGGGCTTATTTATACGGACATTTTGTGTCCCCAGCCACCATTTTGTAAAGGTGACCTGGTGGCTGGGACGTTAGTCTGGGCTCCGCTTGGTTATTTTCCCGCCCACCCTCCCAGTTATCAGGTTGCTTTGTTGGGGCGGGTGCCTCTTCTTTGAGTTTGTCGCTTTGGGCAGGTGCGGGCCGCGGCGGGGACAGCTGCAGGGCAGCTAGTTAAAACTCGGGTGGAGGACGGATTTGGCAGGGCATGTCAGGTATTAGGACGGGAAGGAGTATTAAGTAGACAGGGACAGGCAGGGGACTGATCATTAGAGGACAGGTTCAAGAAGCGGATGGGATAGGGAAAGAAAGGAGACAAGAGGAAGGAGGAGACAGGACGAGAAGAAAGGGGGGAGGGACCAGGTTAGGGGAGGGGGAGGGGTGGGGCCAGGTGATTGATGTCTAGTGAGGCCTTAGTTTTGTAAGGCAAAGGCCAGGCGGGGTAGGCTTAGGGCACCTGTTCCAATAAAGCGGTCGCGTGTTGGTCTGGTCACTCTCTCCCAATGTGGCCGATTGCCGCATTCCTGCTCTAAAAGTCAGTTTTGTTTCTTCCTCAGTGTTTTTTGTCACGAAAGGCGTTTTCTGTTTACACAGTAGAAAATGCGAGATACGGAACATTATTCCACAGTAGTCGAGTCTGTATTTGATAACTGATCTTGAAAGTGCGAGATTGAGATAATCACTGGCAAATTCTGTAGCGGTTCTTCCCATTTACTCTCAGGGTTTTTTTTATTTCTGCCTGCTACACACATCGCTTATGCATTCGGCGGGCTGCAGTGGCGCGTAGCCCATGATTGTATCTGCCCGCGAAGTCTACTCATGCTCTTAAGTGTATGCAAATTGATCCTGACTGTAGCTACAGTTTATAAATAAAGGGACCAAATTGTCTGTTAAATTCCAAGCTAAGAAATCTGAAAGGTTTGCCATTTCGCGGCGAGGGGGAGGGGTGCTGCCACAGGTCTGTGCTTTCATGTCAGGGAGCTAGGCCTCACGTGCATAGCTGAAAACGGCTGAATAACATTATCGATGTGTTCTGTCTTCCAGCTCCCGCCATGTGGAACCTCATCTTTGTTTCGGACTCTCCGAGGAGCAGTTTAACGAGGCCGCTCAGCTCTACCACAAGGTGATTTCAGAAATCAAGTCTGGGAGCGCGAAAAGTGATTCGGAGCACGACGACTCCATGTCCGATACCTCCTCGGTTTCCGTCACACCCAACAGCTCTGAGGAAGAGGACCACTTGAAGCCAATTGTTTCCCGCGCTTTTTAAGGCCGCGGCGCTTAACTATATCAAGTTTGGACAGTCCATTGGATGATTGGCAGTCTGCACATCACTATACATTTTTACCCTGATTTGACAATGATTTATTTCAACTCACGATTATCAGCATGATGGACGAAGGTTGTTTTCTGAATCCCCGATTTAAAGTGATTTGATGTATGGAAAAAACAGTGGGGTGTTCTCTAGCCTCTATTTGGTAAATCAACAGTGTTTTGGTTCGCACAGAGCTCAAGCTGAGCTCAGCCTTCTTTACATTTCCAATGCAGCTGCCTTGCCGTGTGCTGTGGCAATGCTTCCCTGAAACTGCCTGCCACAGTTTGGTCAGATAATTTGTGCTGTTGGGAGTCCCAGTACTTATATTTTTACCACCTACCACACTGTCCCGACCTGCTGCTGCTTTAATTTGTTAAATTCCAGCAGACAGCAGAGCATTATTCTTTTTATTTCCACAATGGTGTATGGAAATAAGACATTTATCCTTTGCCATGTGTTGTATTGTCAGCCCGTCTACTATTTCTACAAGCCACAATAAAAGTAAAGGAAGGAATGTGGTTCTACCTCTTGGAGGGCATGCGTGCAGCTCTTTGTGCAGGCCTAATGTAGATCTGGGAGGACCGACAGCAGTGCTTTAAATGGGCCGGTACTGTCCGGTACTGAGTACCGGCACTTTTTTATTTTGAAAGGGAGAGTACCGGCACATCTCAAGAAAAACGTAATACTTTTAATTGGAGAGGACCGGCACTTCTCGGAAACAAGCAGGTACTCTGGCACAGAGTACCTGCACTTTAATTTTTCCATTTCAAGCACTGACCGACAGTAATGTATGGCCTTCCTCTCTGGCACACACCCTCTCCTTGCTCAGTCTCCTGAGCCCTGCTAAAAATGTAAGAAGTGCCACAGCAGTGCTGTAGCTCTCTCTTCTCTTCTCCTAACTCAAGCTCCACTTTGGACTCACAAGTTTCTTTTCTTTGCCTTCTTCTGCATTGACTGGATGAATTTCTGCTAACTAGTACAAGTGAAATTCACTGTGCTGGTCTCTTCTTTCAGATATGCATAGTATGTAATTATAAACTAATAAACCATAAATGTATTTGAACAAAGTTTAATTCAAGTAAAGCAAGTTTCAAATGTTATTGTCATTGGAATCACTTGTTTTTCTTATGACCTTGAAATATTCTGTTGCAGCTGTTGCAGGTATCAAACTTCGCCTTGCATTAGGTAGAATGGGGACAGAGTTTGGGCGATGTTTTATTAGGAAGAGCAAGAATCAGTGCTTTAAATGGGCCGGTACTCTCCGGTACTGAGTACCGGCACTTTTTTATTTTGAGAGCGAGAGCACCGGCACATCTAAAGAAAAACGTAATACTTTTAATTGGAGAGTACCGGTACTTTTCGGAAACAAGCAGGTACTCTGGCACAGAGTACCTGCACTTTAATTTTTCCATTTCAAGCACTGGCAAGAATTATAGCAAATTCCTTTGTGTTCAGGCCTCTTTTGAAAAATGTTTTTGTAAAGGGGCAGGTGAAACGTCGTAATCCAATGAAACATCCCAGTCGTATTAATGAAACCTTTCAGGATAATACGACCTAGCCAGCACTTTTCTACTTTCTTTTTGACGTAGTTCATGCAACACATGGCCCTGTACCACCAGATTCCTAAAAGTATGTCCACTGCACCCTCTAATCCAAATACAAGACCAGATTTGCTCTGCTTCATGCAAAGGAGCACTGTTAAAAAACACTGTGTTGCACAAAAGGCAACCTGCCAATAACGTGATCAACTGTGCTCATGGTGAGGATGGCTGTTCTGCGTGATGTTCAGCCCTGTGTTGTGGCGCAAATTAAAGCCATCAGTGTCTAGTCTAGGATTTGTACTCTAAGTTCTCCATCCAGTACAAATGTCTATATGTATACAAGCGCTAAGATGTGTACTTGAGTGTAAGCATGCAGCAGTGCTTTAAATGGAAATGTGGAAGTGCAGGTACTCACCATTTAGAGTGCTTATTTGCTCCTGAGAAGTGCTTGTACTCTCCCATTAAATGTACTGCAGCAGTGATGAGAAGTGCAGGTACTCTCCCTTCTAAATTAAACAAGTGCAGGTACTCAGTACTGGACAGTACCTGCCCATTTAAAGCACTGGTATGCATTACACATAGAGATATCAGGCACTATAACACTTAGGGGCATATTTAAGAAAAGTGGTGCTGCACACAGTGCAGCGCCACTTTTCTTGCATACCTTACTGCCCCACTAACGCCACCATGTGTGTGCCTGCGCCGTATTTAAAATATGGCGCATAATGGCGGTAGTTAGGGTACTAGTGTCAGAATTTTTGACGCAAGTTCGGCGCTTTGCTGGATTAGCATTAAAAATGTTGACGCTAATCCTGCAAAGCATCCAGAGGTCCAATAAAACCAATGGAAGCCTCTTTTTTTAACGCCTGCTCTGAGCAGACCTTAAAAGTGCAGAAAAAAATGACGCAAAGAAATCTGTTAGATTTACTTGTTCCACTTTTTTGGTCCCCCATTGCATACATCATGCAATGGCACAGGCATCATGGGGCGCACAGGATTACAAAGTGGCGCACTGCATGCTTTGCACCACTTTGTAAATATGGCGTGGCGTTTTGGCCATCTAACGCCACATTAGTGTAAAAAAATGACACTAATGTGGCATTAGAATTGCACTAGGGACTCTCAAATATACCCCTTAATCCCTGGCTTGAGTCAGGTTTCACCTGGCATTAGGATTTGATGCAAAGCTTCACCACACTACTTTAGTACATCTAGTCGTGTGCCAAAACGTATGGGGTTCATGCTATTCCACCCCAAGTACGCCCCCTCTGCATACATTTGCATAGTGCTTGTGCAAAGCAGTTTTAGTGTTGATAGAGGGTCTAATTTCAGCACAAAATAACTTTTGTTTGCAAAAGTTGTTTGTCGCTCTGCTTGAGATGAATGTGTCGAGTTAGCATCAGCACAAATGTTTAGTAAATCAGTGCCACAGTATTTCTGAAACAAAAATATCTGACAGAAATGAACCTAGACATCTGCGAAAGCTGACCACGTCTTTAAAGAAGATTTATCTCTTTTTTTTTTTTATAATCACATTTTTATTGTTTTGTAAAAGGTACAAATTAGGACAAACAAATAACTAGCAAAACTTGATCTCTTTCACACCGGTTGGACAATAAATTCTGATCTGATCTTTCAATGCTTCAGACAACTGTAAGAAATCACTTCATCACATTAAAAACAAGGGTAAAAACAAGGAAGGAAGAACAAGGGTATACATATATTCTAAGCCCCATTTCTTAGCTTAGGAGTCCCACCCATTTCCCCCATATTCTTTCATACTTGTGAGGGCATCCTCTTGATTCATACACCACTTTTTCTTGGGCTGCACACCAGTCCACCCCGTCCTCCATTTCTGAAGAGAAGAACCTTTGATATTCTTCCATGCGGCTGATATATCTCTCTTTGCTACCGCAGTCGCTATACCGACCAATGTTTTATCTGCTCTAGATCCCTCCATATCGTTCATCATCCCTAATAGTATCGTTTTGGGAGTCAGTACCTGTGATGATCCCAAGGCTTTATTCAGCTCTTGATTTATCCCCTTCCAGAACCTCTGGATCACTGGGCAGGACCATATCATGTGATAAAAGTCAGCTTTGTCTTCCTTGCATCTTGGGCATCGACCAGAGTCAAGGGCACCCATTTTGTACATTCTGTCTGGAGTTAGATATGCTTTGTGTAGATAGAAGAATTGTGTCACCCTTAACCTCGTCGACATTACCAGCATTCGGGGGGCCATCAGTGCCTCCACCCAGTCTTCCTCTTCGAGTGGACCCACCCATTTCTCCCAGCCTTTCTTGAGATAATCCAGATCCCCTGGAGAGTTTGAGATCAGCATTCTATAGATTTGAGAGACCCCCTTCCTCCCCAGATTGCCCATTATTGTTTTGGCTTCTACCGGGTTGAACTCTGGTATATGGGATATTTCTTTCAAGTGCTTAGTGAGGGCATGTCGGAGCTGGAGATATTTAAAGAATTGTTTCGGAGATAGTTGGAATTCTTGCTGCATTTCATCAAAGGATTTCATCAAGCTTCCTTTCCATACGTCCCCAACCAAGGATATTCCCAATGTGTCCCAATTCCCGAACCCCTCCAACCCAGCCGTCTCTCTCAGCCATCTGCCATGCCACAGCGGCGTTTGCCGAGTGATCACTTTGCTCCAACCGGTATGTCTCAGAGCCGCTCTCCATGCCAGAAATACCGCTCTGGTGATGGGCTCTAGATTCAAGGGGATTGGAGCCCCATATAGCACATCCAGGATATGGGGATATCCCAAGGTGTCTAATTCCACCTGATATGCTGGATCTGACCAGCCTCCGTTGAACCAGTCATGTTCCACCAGGAGCTGTGTTGCCAGGTAATACAGGTATGGGTCAACCATGCCCAACCCCCCGTCATATATGTCTCTTTGGCAGTTCCGGGTTGCTACCTTATGTCTCGCTCCCCACCATGTAAAGGAGGTGGTGATTCCGTCCAGTTTTTTAAACCACGAGCGTGGAATGTTAAATGGTAAGTTCTGGACCACGTATAAGAGGCGAGGTAGGATCATCATCTTGTACAAGGCAATACGGCCCAGAATATTCAGCGGTAGAGACTGCCAATACCTAAGGTCTTCCCGTATACGAGACATCAGTGGATTTAGATTCAGGGACCAGGACAACTCAGGGAGCAGTGCGACCCATATTCCCAAGTATTTAAAACTTAGCCGACGCAGTGGAACCGTCTCCTGCCAGTCAAAGCAGTCTCTCGACTGCGTCAATGGGACCAGCACCCATTTGGACGGGTTCATTTTGAGCCCCGAGATCTCTTCGAAGTGTCGCAGTAACTGGAAGCTCCGGGGTCCGGTCACTCCCGGGTTCGCCATGTACAGCAGGACATCATCCGCGTATAAGGCCACTCGATCTTCATAAGAGGGGCCCCATCTCCAACCCTGGTAAATCGGATAATCTCTCAACATTCTCGCCAAAGGCTCAATGGCCAGAGCAAAGAGGAGAGGGGAGAGGGGGCAGCCCTGTCTCGTTCCCCGCTGTATCGGAAAGGCCGAGGACAAAACTCCATTGACCCGCACCCGCACCATGGGTCTGGTATACAGGGCCTGGACCAGTCTGCAAAATCGTGGCCCAAAGCCTGCCCGCCGGAGTACCGCGAAAAGGAATTCCCAGTTCACTGAGTCAAATGCCTTTTCAAAATCGATGAATAGGAGAGCTAATTGCTGGGGTAAACGGTGACGTCCTGCAAGAGCCACTTGGAGCCTTCGAATACAATGGCGTGTGCTACGTCCGGTCATGAACCCGCATTGGTCTGGGTGCACCAGTAAGGGCATCACCCTTTTAAGGCGAGAGGCCAACATTGTGGCATAGATCTTTAATTCACTATTTATGAGAGATATGGGTCTGTAGCCTGCGCAGGATAGGGAGGGGGGCTGGGTCTTAGGCAACACAACAATGGTGGCAATGTCTAGACCATCCGGAAAGAAGCCCTTTTGGTCCACCTCGGCATAGAGATTCATTAGATGGGGGACCAGCTCTTCCCTAAATCTTTTATAGTATTCTGGGGGAAACCCATCAGGTCCTGGAGTTTTCCCCACCCCCATTGCCGCTATGGCCTCGCTAATTTCTGCTTCCCTGAACTGTTCCTCCAGAGCCCGTATGTCCACCGCAGGCAGAGCCGGGAATGACCCGACCTCCAAGGATCCGTCTGGAGAGTCCCCAACCTCTGAGCTTGTGGCTCGTTATAGGGTCGTATAGTATTTGGCGAATGTTTCGGCCACCTCCTGGAGCTCCACCACTCGTTCTCCCCGTTCATTGTCTATCTCAGGGACGATTCGGGGAGCCTGTTGTTGGGAAACCAACCAATACAGTAATTTCCCTGTTTTATTACCCCAACCGTATACTCGAGCCGTAGAGGCCCGCCACATGTGTTTTGCCGTTTCTAGGGATAGACTGCGTATTTCTTCTTGAATCAACAAGAGGTTTCTGGTTATTTGTTCGTCTGAATGAGATTCCTGTTCTCTCTCCAGAAGAGTGGCACGGGCCTCCAGTTGTGTGATTCTGGAGTTGCGGGCCTGTTCCCGAGCACGGATCAGACCTTTGGCTATCCCTCTCATTACTACCTTACTTGCGTCATCTTTTCCAGCACTTTTAGGGGGCATACCATTGAATACATTGGGCTCCTATGTACTCTGCATGAGTAGCACCAACAATTTGGCGCTACTCCTGCAGAGTACATCAATAGAGTAAAAACAAATTATATTATTGCCCCCTACCCTGTGCCATGGTTCGGCATATTTTAAATACTGTGCACATGGTGGCAGTGGGGGGGGGGCACTAAAGCGCACAAGAAAAGTGCCACTGCACTGTGTGCAGCACCACTTTTCTTAAATATTCCCCTTAGTTTGGTCAGGAGAGTGTGGTGTGGGGTCTCACCAGGACTTCCCTCAACCTAGAGGCATTTGGCCTCGGCACACTTTGGAAATCTGATAAAATAGTCAGTGGAAACTTAGGGCCTGATTTAGTTTGGTGGACGGGTTACTCTGGCACAAGCATGGCGTATATCCCGCCCTCCTTATTACATGTGCATTATAGTCTATGGCATTTGTAATAAGGTGGATGGCATATCTGTCACATTTGTGGTGGAGTGACTTGTCTGTCAAAATCTATATCGGGCTCTTAGTAGCTAATCAAACACAAACAGGAAGTAGATAAGGTGGGCCTGCTGACATGCAAGACACATACATCACCTGTCAAGCATTTGCAGGTAATCAGAAACACCAGGTATGGAACTGAGAAACTAGAGGCACAAACAACATGTATAACTCGACGTGAGAAAATTAGACAATCCCACTTACTTTACTTTTAAATATATGGTAATGAATCTCAGGGTCTTTGTCAGAAAGAAGGTTCACAGAATTCTTACTTCCTTTTATCGGATTACAGTGTAATACAGACCTATATATAAATGACTCCAATGCAGCAGTATCTATCTATCTATCTATCTATCTATCTATCTATCTATCTATCTATCTATCTATCTATCTATAAATACACACATATATACACACACACACACACTAAAGGATACAAAGAAAAGGAAACAGCAAGAAAAACAAGAACGGTGTTTTTAATTTAACGACCCAGTCGGTTAAGTGAAAATGCCAGCATTTAACTGTAATAATTTCATTTTTTTATTTGAGAATCACTTTCAATATGCACACATCAAAAACTGCTTGTGTATTCCCAGGAGCCAAAAAAGAACCAACAACAGAAACATACTCCTCACAAATGGCTCTGAAAATCTGACCATGCGAGTCTCATGACTCGTCGGTATTGAAATTAAAATGCTTGCCACAGACATTTCGAAGTCCTTTCATAATTGCTTGCATAACATTTAACGCAAACATAATAGTAGTGTGGGAATTATTATAAATATAATACTTGCACCAGTCGTTATACAGCTCTTGTCATCATATGCAGTTTGTTGGAGAGAACTGGGCATGCTTGAGCCACTTTGCAATACCTATGTCTTGGGGATACTTTTCCCCTTTCTTTTTATCCTGACAATTAGCACTTAAGTAAAGGGCAATATAGTACCCCAAGTTCTTGTCTACTTTCTTTGGCCTGTCTGAAAACTGCCTTTCATAAGAGCAGAAGCTTAGCACGTGACGATGTGGCTCCATTTAAACTAAAGGAGAAAACCCTTTCAATGGAAGCCAGCTACCTCTCCTATCTCACACTGACTGTCTTTGCCTTTAACAACACTCCACTGCTTCAAGGCTGGGTTTGGGCCATAGAAATACCATATGGATACATGCATCAAAAAGCTGATCATTGTTGCATGGTCCCACACACTTTTAGCTCTCTAGTTCTTACTTAGAACTCGGTAATGAAGCTACAGTAGTAAATATTTAGATACATGATTACATAGCAAGGGAATATATGTGTAAGGAATATAATATATAGAGATTTAAAGTTGTAGCGTATAAACACAGATAATCACTCTATCAAAATCCTATGCATCAATCATTACAAACATTAGTTTAGGCATATCTCATAAACTCAATGTGAACTTTGTCTGGTGTCTATACGACTGAAGCGCAGATGCCGACACATGTTTCGGTGTCAGGTGGTCAGCCTACCACACACCTTCTTCAGGGCACACACAGATGGATCAAGCGAAGAATAAAACCCAAAATGTGGGGGAGGGGCAGCCCGACAATTCTCTGCACGATAATGAGATCCACACCAACTTACAAAAATAACCAGTACCATTATATGTTTTTAGGCATCAGAATCAATATGATCAGGTAAGTGCGTTTTGCAAGAGAAATACTTTCAGGTTTCAAAAGTCGACACAGTGCATTTTTCAGAGTTGGCAATGTTATCCTATGGAGGAATAACAAATACTGCATACAGGCATAATATGGCAAATTACAGAATCAATCTCCTGGATTTAAGTATGGGGTACGTATGGGGCGAGGTCCACAATAGCACCAACAGGTCACCTCTGGTGACACTGGGATGGCCAGGGTGGCCAATGTATCCTATGGGGTAAAAACATGTACTGCATTCGGGCACTTTACAGTGACTTACGGGACCAATCTCCTGGACTTAAGTATGGGGCAAGGTTCAAGGCCACACCAACGGCTCACACCGAGCTGCAGGGTGCAGAGGTGCAATACAGCGCTGAGTACCCAATGTTAGTCAATGAGGATCAGACTTGTTTGAAAAAGGCTGCAGATTTGGACTGGGAGGAAAGTCGGGCTGAACCAGCAAGTGGGCTCACCACTCACGATTCTTGGGGATGTGGGAACACCTAAGGTCCCTTCTCCAGAGATGATGGGTGCAGAGGTGTCTTGAGGTGTCGGATTTATGTTACCAGGACCACTCGCAGTCTGCAAACAGAGGCTGTAGGCAGCAGCGGTGAGCCTACAGTGGGGAAGACAAAGCTGGGCTTTGTCTGAGGAGGGCCAGGGGACCACACTGACACTGTTGGCACACTTCAGCTTGGGCTAGGCGGCACGGGTGCAGTGGTGCTTTCCGGTGTCAGGTTTTGGCGGTCCTGAGTCCTCTCAGGTCTTTTGGGTTGCCTGCAGGATATAGGAAATCAGCTCTGCTGCTCCACAGGAGTTCCTGTGTTTTTGTTGAAGGCAGGCAGTCACCCCAGGCTTTTGGAGGCACAACAGCTTGCAGGATAAGACAACTTTGGCGCAATTTGGCAGAAACAGCAGACAGGTCAGCAGGGCTGGTGCCAAGTGAGTTGCACCTCTTCCTCAGTCCTTGCTTTTGCAGCTCTTGAGTGTCCTTCTTCGTAGGTCAGCAGGAATCTGACTTCCTTATACCAGAGACTCCCTAAATACTGAATTTAGGGTCATTAGGGGAGTGCAGGGTAGTAGCCAATGGGCTACTTGCCCCTATGGTCATTACACTCCCTACACAACCACTTCCTGTGGGAAGTGGGCATAATCCTGTCCCAGAGTTTCTAATTTTGCCAACACCAAGATGGTGGATTTCTAAATGGTGTGTCCACATCAGGCTGCTCGCTTTGGGGGTGGGACTGACCTGAGCGGTGGACACACCTTTGTGAATGGAAAATGTTACTTACCCAGTAAGCATCTGTGTGTGGCATGTAGTGCTGTAGATTGCCATAGTGCCACATCCCTGTCTGCACACACACCTGTTGCAGGAATGCCTTTCACGACAATGGTCTAAGGCACAGGGTTGGCTGGAGGATCTAGTGTTGGTAGACAGTGGTGGAACAAAGCCAATCTTGTAAAGGGGCGGCCTTTTCTATACCATGTTCCACAGATCATTCTGACAACCGACACCTCTCCGATGAGGTAGGGCTCTCACCTACAAGATCTCAGATCCAGGGTCTTTGGGATCATACACATCAAACTCTACACATCACAATCTAGAAATGCCAGCTGTTCAACGAGCATTCGAAGTATTCATAATTCATCTTATCAACAAAGTAGTCATTATACCTACAGACAACATGACAACCATGTTTGATGCTCTCCCTCTCTCATCTCTCATAGACAATTTGACATTGGGGCATTTGCCATAACATTCACCTGTCAGCAAAACACCTCCCAGGTACCCACAACAACAACAGTGCTGAGCTCCTCAGCAGAATGCAGTAATAAGTCAACGAGTGGAAACTCCATCCACAAGCCCTAAACCCTTACTTCCAAAGGTGGGAGTTTCCAATAATAGACCTATTTACAACAAAAGAAAATGCAAAATGCCCACACTTTGCCTCCAGGTTCCCACACCCTCAGCCAAAGGGCAATGCTCTATGGATGGCTGCATTAAATGCCTCAAGTCCAGTCACATAGCACGATGTTTATATGATCCCACTCCTTATTATCGATCGTCAATAAAGGTAGGTATGTTTCTATAGCAGTGTTATGTCTTCTAGACTACAACTTTCAAGTCCCATGTAAACAAATGCTAGCACTCACAGCCGTTTATCACATTGCAAATCCAAAACTACAAGTACTCAATTGAAAAAGAAAAACTGGTCTGATCAATTAAGCATGCCCTAAATTCGTAACCTGAGAGGTCGGAGCCTAAGTCTACAAGTCCACATTACCACTGCACCATGCAACAGAGTGCAGATACAACCCTAAACAACGCCGTAAGGTGTCCCGCCACTGCCCTAACATGCTGTCTCAACTTCTCATCTCATTTTGATTCCCTGCCTTACCGCATTTAATTGGTAGTAAGGTATCCGAATGTGCAACTTTTGCCATCTTCCACTGCTTCCAGTGTGTACTATTTACTCTGTCCACTGCTGCCTGTACACAAGTAGTTACAGGTGTAATAAATACAACACCTAGGCCTAGGCCTAGATTCTGAAACCTGTCACACAACGCAGCGCAGGAGCCACAAATGCTGCCCTGTGTTGCGTGACAAGGAGAGAACAGGAGAGCACCATATTCATATAGATATGGCACTCTCCTCCCCCTCGCCTTAGTGCCAGTGCTGATTTCAGCTGCCGTGCACCACGCACAAACCTTAGCACCATAGTGCTAGGGTGTGTGTACAGGGAGTGCAGAATTATTAGGCAAATGAGTATTTTGACCACATCATCCTCTTTATGCATGTTGTCTTACTCCAAGCTGTATAGGCTCGAAAGCCTACTACCAATTAAGCATATTAGGTGATGTGCATCTCTGTAATGAGAAGGGGTGTGGTCTAATGACATCAACACCCTATATCAGGTGTGCATAATTATTAGGCAACTTCCTTTCCTTTGGCAAAATGGGTCAAAAGAAGGACTTGACAGGCTCAGAAAAGTCAAAAATAGTGAGATATCTTGCAGAGGGATGCAGCACTCTTAAAATTGCAAAGCTTCTGAAGCGTGATCATCGAACAATCAAGCGTTTCATTCAAAATAGTCAACAGGGTCGCAAGAAGCGTGTGGAAAAACCAAGGCGCAAAATAACTGCCCATGAACTGAGAAAAGTCAAGCGTGCAGCTGCCACGATGCCACTTGCCACCAGTTTGGCCATATTTCAGAGCTGCAACATCACTGGAGTGCCCAAAAGTACAAGGTGTGCAGTACTCAGAGACATGGCCAAGGTAAGAAAGGCTGAAAGACGACCACCACTGAACAAGACACACAAGCTGAAACGTCAAGACTGGGCCAAGAAATATCTCAAGACTGATTTTTCTAAGGTTTTATGGACTGATGAAATGAGAGTGAGTCTTGATGGGCCAGATGGATGGGCCCGTGGCTGGATTGGTAAAGGGCAGAGGGCTCCAGTCCGACTCAGTCGCCAGCAAGGTGGAGGTGGAGTACTGGTTTGGGCTGGTATCATCAAAGATGAGCTTGTGGGGCCTTTTCGGGTTGAGGATGGAGTCAAGCTCAACTCCCAGTCCTACTGCCAGTTCCTGGAAGACACCTTCTTCAAGCAGTGGAACAGGAAGAAGTCTGCATCCTTCAAGAAAAACATGATTTTCATGCAGGACAATGCTCCATCACACGCGTCCAAGTACTCCACAGCGTGGCTGGCAAGAAAGGGTATAAAAGAAGGAAATCTAATGACATGGCCTCCTTGTTCACCTGATCTGAACCCCATTGAGAACCTGTGGTCCATCATCAAATGTGAGATTTACAAGGAGGGAAAACAGTACACCTCTCTGAACAGTGTCTGGGAGGCTGTGGTTGCTGCTGCACGCAATGTTGATGGTGAACAGATCAAAACACTGACAGAATCCATGGATGGCAGGCTTTTGAGTGTCCTTGCAAAGAAAGGTGGCTATATTGGTCACTGATTTGTTTTTGTTTTGTTTTTGAATGTCAGAAATGTATATTTGTGAATGTTGAGATGTTATATTGGTTTCACTGGCAATAATAAATAATTGAAATGGGTATATATATTTTTTTGTTAAGTTGCCTAATAATTATGCACAGTAATAGTCACCTGCACACACAGATATCCCCCTAACATAGCTAAAACTAAAAACAAACTAAAAACTACTTCCAAAAATATTCAGCTTTGATATTAATGAGTTTTTTGGGTTCATTGAGAACATGGTTGTTGTTCAATAATAAAATTAATTCTCAAAAATACAACTTGCCTAATAATTCTGCACTCCCTGTATGTGTGAGTCTAGCATAAGTTTTGTACAGGGAGAGTATCCCTCCTGTACAAAAAACTAAGCCTAGACCATTGAAAAGCCTTTTACTACTTTGTATGTTTGCTGTACAGAGCTGCACACATGCAAATTTGGAAAAGCACAGAGAAATTAAAACATTTCTCCGTTTAACACTTGCTTTTCAGCAGCGTTAAGTTTTGGCGCTAAACGCTTTCTATTGATGTTTGACAATAGGGTTTAGCATCAAAAAGCACGGGTGGTAGCATGGGTACGCTCATGTACCACCCATGTAACGCCCCTTTGACGCAAAGTAATTCAAAGCAGCATTTCGCATAGCTTTGCCATTCAAACCAACGCCCATATCAATTTGCGATGGGTTGTGAATCCCCAAAAAGGTTTACGGTTGGTTTAGCATTATAAAAATAAAGCTAAACCTTAGAGAATCTGGGCCTTAATCTTGTTGCTCGGTGAGGCAGTTTCATTACTTAGTCACCCACAACACAAACACATCACAGCACACAAACGTGACAACACACAAGCACCTTTTCATATAAAACAAGCATTTAAACCTATTGCCTTTGTTAATGTTTATTAACGTTTTAGCTTTTCCTCCCACTAGTTCTGTTGCATGGGTGTAGCTATCAATAGTGCAGCAGGTGGAGTGGCACCAGTGCACATGTGTGTGAGGGGGGATCAGTTCACCTTAATTATTTCTTTTGTTTTCTACAAACCAGGAGGTGGGAGGGAAAAGTATCCTTTCTTAACCCTTTTCTTTCTCCTAAAGAACGAGCAATATTGCTGCTGACATCATGTGAATAACAGACATGGCTGCATGTGCTGTATTTTCTGAACGGTGCTTATTTTAATTAAGGGTAATCAATCCACCTGCCTGCATACAATGGCCCATATTTATACTTTTTGTGCCGCATTTGTGTCATTTTTTGACACAAAAGCGGTGCAAACTTGCAAAATACAATTGTATTTTGTAAGTTTGCACTGTTTTTGCATCAAAAAAGATTGCAAAATGCAGTGCTCAAAAAGTATAAATATGGGCCAATGTGTGCCTTTAGTGAAACAAACAGTGCACGTCAGAACGTAAAAAAGCAAGCAATGCTGAATCAAGGCCATACACCCTAGCAGAACCTGAATGAGGAATGGATTCTGCTTATATTCTATAGCTCTGATGGTGCCATAAGACAGCGTGGAAGAGCATTACAAGGTAGGGAGTTGGGTAAACAGGAATGCAAGGAACATCTACATCTGAGTCATCATATCAGTGCACCTTTGGAGGGTGAAGAAGATGTCCACTTTGATGGATCGCAAAGTCTTCATTGTGAGAGAGGTGATGACTGAGGGATTTAACGAGGATAGAGTCTTAACGCAGGGACATTATACACCAAAGCTGTATGTCAGGTAGGAGAGTGGAGAAGTTGAGCTTAGACTTTTATCCTGTAGTTTTGTCATATTGAGAGATAGGAGCCAGTGGTCTTAGCTGAACTTTCTGATTCAGGCAAAGAACTATGGGACATATTTATGAGAGCTTTGCACAATACAATGTGGTACATGTATAACGCAAACCTCTATGTCAGATTTGTGAAGCCACTTTGTGTGGCTTTCAATGGCTTCAAAAATCTGGAGTAATGCAATGCAGCGCCAATTGCTGTGCTGCATTAATATGTGCAAGGGAGGTGTTCCATGTGTGTTGCCATACAACTCCCATGATTTTTTAAGCATTTCCAAACATGGTAAACTTGGGAATGCGCCAAAAAGATACTCCTATGCAGAAGAGGCATAACAAGGAGAAATATCTTTATTTTTCCTTGTTACTTCCTCTTTTTATGTGTGCTGCATTCAGCACCATGGCGCAAGGGTGCCTCCATTGGCGCAAGGTAACCCATTGTACACCAACACAAGGGGAAAGGACAACACTGTGCTATGTGCCTTGAATATGGCTCATTCCTGCCCTTTCCCAGTGATGCAGTGCAGTGTAGCAAGGTGACTTGCTGTGCTGCACCACTTTGCCATAATTATGGCCCTTGAATTAGACACACTTGGGTGGGAGCCTGGTAGAAATTGGGTCTGTAGTTGCTAGAGGTATGCAACCTGTAGTTGCTAGAGGTATGCAACCTGTCCAAGTAGGGTCCACACTCCTAGTCAGAGTAAGTCAGTTACACTCCCTAAATTAACCTGTGTGCACCCTCTGGCAGCTTGGCACAGAGCAGTCAGGCTGAATTTAGGAAGCAATGTGTAAAGTATTTGTGCAACACACTTAAAATACATAATCTCAATTAAAACACCACCAAAAGACTCCACACCAGCTTAGAAAAATATAGAATATTTACCCAAGTAAAGAAAGATCAAACCTACAAAAATCCAATCAGTCAAAGCTGAAATATTCATTTTTAAAGATTAAGGGCCTGATTCAGAACCTGGCGGACAAGTTACTCAGTCACAACAGTGACTGATATTCCATCTGCCGAAACATAAATCCCATAGGATATAATAGGATTTATATTTGAGCAGATGGGAAAACCGGCACCACTGTCACGGAGTAATTTGTCTGCCAAGTTCTAAATCAGGCTCTAAATGGGAAGACAGTGCTTAGAAGTCAATAGCAGTTAAGAGGTTACTTGAGGTCATGAGGGAACGGTGCAAATCCAAATTCCAGGCCGACCACAATGGAGGGTAGGCTGATTACAGAACCGATGCAGGGTGCACTGAAACAGTACTTTTGATGGAGCAATGCATCAAAGGCAGGGACACGTATCAATATTTTTACTGCACTTGGGGCGTCAGCACTGGGCTCCATGGAAGCACCATTGTCAGGCCATACAGAGCGTTGTTCTTGGGCCGTGCACTCTGTAAATGTGCTGTTGTCGGTTAGCTGCTGCATCCCTACTGGTGGAGCGATGTGCTGATTCTTCTTCCACTCAGGGCGGTGTGTCGCTTTTTCAGGTTTTAGCTGCATGACCCTCTTCTGAGGCCCAGAACCGGAAGGGGGCACTTCAGGCAATGGTAGGAGTCACAGATGCCAAAGTTCAGCAGCAGCAGGAGAGCTGCAAGCAGTCTTTGATGTCCCTAAGACTGCAGAAGAATAGGGGGCAAGCCAACAAGCCCTTGAAGATTCCTGAGTTCAAGGATGTAGAGAGCAAGTCCAATCCTTCTCACTGCAGGCAAGAAGCAGCAGGTAGCAGACCAACACAGAAAAGAAATTGGCAAAACGGCAGTCCCTCCTACAGCACAGCAAGCAGCAGGCCAACACAGTAATGCAGTTGCAGAGTGGCAGTGCATCCTGGCAGCACAGCACTCCTTTCTGGCAGAGTGTCCTTGGTTATAGTAGTGATTTGATTTGGTGGGGTTTGAGGTCCCGTATTTACACTTTGAGGCCTTGGTTCCTGAAGGTGGGAAAAAATCCAGGCTTTCCTTTGAAGTCCACAAGGTCCCTGCCCTTCCTTCCCTGGCTCCAGACACTCTACAGGGGGTTATGCAGCCCTTTGTATGGGGAGAGGCACAATCCTATTCAGGTGTAAGTGTCGGCTCCTCCCTCCCTAGCCTAGAAAGACCCATCACCCTGGTGATGGCCCATCAGTATGCAAATGTCACACTCAAACTTTCTTTGTGTTTGCCTGTCTAGAGGGAAGGCCAAAAAGCCCAGTTGTCATCTACCCCAGATGACTATTCAGAGACAGGCAGAGGCATGAAATGGTTAAAGTAAGAAAATTGCAACTTCCTTAAAGTGCCATTTTCAGACTTACAATTTAAAATTTGACTTCACCATAAGTTGTGATTTTAAATTGTGAATTCAGGGAAATCAAACTTCATATTTCTATCTTTTCCCATTTGGAAATTACAATTAAAAGATGTTTTAAGGTAATCCTACTGTTAGCCTATGCGAGAGATAGGCCTTGCAATAGTGAAAAAAACAAATTTAAGAGTTTTTTTACTACCTGGACATGTTCAAACTGAAAGTACATATCTAGCTTTTTAAATACACTGCACCCTGCCATTGGGACTAAACAAAGGGGTGGCTTATATGTAATAAAGAACAAAGAAGTATGCAGACCTTCTTTTATTGGTGCTTTCAGGGAATGGAGCTGAGCAATGTTCATTTCCTCTTGGCTAACAGCAACACTGAAGACCCCGCTGAAGCACTGCTGACCAGGCCTGGGTGGAACTCCATGGGATTCTGCCAAGTTATCTAAAAAACGCAGCTAGATTTCGCAGAGTTCTGTGAGCTGGCAGAATCCAGGCACGTTGCATTGTTTGTGCTGATTTAATCAGCGCGAACTGCATCAGACGGTGCATCAGAGGGTGCTGCTTCTTGCTGCCGCTCGAGAAAAGAGCACAATCCAGACATTCAGACACATTGCCCTGAAACCAGAGACTGGGAGGAAGGCTTTCCCAGGAGACTATTGCTACAATTGTAGGTATATTGAGTGATGAATGTGGTGCACAAACTTCCTCCATATACAATTTGTGGCTCTTTCGATCTTTGTTGAGTCTGGTGCTTTGGTGTTGGTCCAACATGTGGTTGGTTTTGATCTGGCTGAATAGTGAAAGAGCTGGGCTTAAAGCAAGCCCTGTGTGTATTTCGGCTTGCATCTGCTGATGTAAGTGAGACTATAGACTTTTCTCTACATCAAGGTTGGTGAGGAACCACTGACCCAGGTTTTTGGAAGTTCAATTTTAAGGGACTGAAATGACAAAACCCTTAATCAGGACACAGGCTTATCTTACTGGCTATAATAGCTCACTTTCCTAAGACTCAAATAAACTGTTGCTTTCTTTGGTAGGTTGCTGGTGTGCTGTATTTTTAACTGCAATTGTATTTGCATCTTGATTTTGGTGTTCATGATCATTAGGATCACAAAAAAAAGGTCTGTCAACCTATTACAAAATATTATTTACAAAAACGTACACACTACTCAGTTACTGAAAATGTATACAAATAATATTAGAAAATAATTATTGTTCGTGGAAAATGTCCATGAGTTTATTAATTGTTTCTTCCATTTAATTCAAAAGCAACTCACCTATTGTGCTGATTCCAAATTCATAATGCATCGGTTCAATTTTCAAACCGCATTTGTTGTTAAATGTTCTCCAAGCGTTAGAATTCCTCCTGCCAACATGTGTTTCATCCAGTAGACAGGTGGTGAATTTGGGCTTCCTCAGGACTTCAATGAAGAAATAACACATTTATGTGTAATCCTTAATCTGGATTCTTCCAGGGTAACAACCAGCCTCTAAGCTTCTCTTGCTCAGAACCTCAAGAAACCATTCAGACTAGGGGGGTATATTGTATTGTGTATGTTCAGGGGGCTGGAATCCCATTGTTCTGCTTAGGTGAGAGTGGTATCTAACTCAGGAGGAGTATATACAATGGAATACTGCTTGCTGATCTAAAATGCTTTTTGTGATTCTGAATACAGCAAAAGCACAATGCCACAACACATCACAACAATCACTGGCAAAGCCAATAGGTCTCATCTATGAAAACTATTGTCTCCCCTAATACTTTTTTGTCTCATAGATGGCCACCTTTCTGCATTCAAACATGGTCACCGCATTTTGGGCTAAGTTAAAATCGTCTAGAAGACTTCCCATGTTGCCATTGGTCAAAGAATCGTACGTTTACATTTAGTCCAATAATGATTCATCCCTAAATCTAAGATATAACTAAACTAGCTTTCACATGTAGATGATTGGCTCCCCTTTTCCTGTTCCCATCACCAGGCTCGTCAGGTAACATCTTTGTATCCATCTGTACTCCAGTCAGTGCATCCATTGTTAGCTCCTGGGGACATTGCTCTCTCACACTCTTAACTATACAAAGTTTCTTCTACTAGCACAAGACATTCTAGCAAGCAGTTCTTATGAGAAAGTTAAAGACATCTGCTGTTTGGTCAACTCAGTGAAAAACAATACACGTATTAATTTCTTCAAGTGTACATTTCTCACGGTTTTATCTGAACAGTGCAGCTTAACGGAAGGCTGTGCAAACTAGGTCCAAAATCTTGCTAACTTAATTAATAAAGCAGATACATAATGCAAAGTCATTAGTATAACACATGATTACATTTTCTTAGTAAAGCATTTCAATTAAAATGAATATGCATTTAATAAGGACACTTCGTGATTAATGACGGCAACTCTCAAGTGGGCACATTTTACAAGGTGCACATTATTTTCTATATTAAGTCAAATTCTATGCAGATTCATATTTCAAAATACATGAATATTTACTAGTAAAATTCAGCGTTCACATTAGAATCAAGGGAGATCCACTAAATTGTTTACTGCTACATCAAAAAGTGTTGAAAATAACTCTAGCATATGTTGTAGATCTGGTCAAATGATAGGCAGCTATGAACAATATTTTACTAAATGTGACAACGTTTTTGTTTTCTGGAGTGGTGTTATGAAGGGCGTTTTCATCCTAACTGGCCACTCAATCGAACTGGAGGACGAAGTAATCCTCTTTACTGGACACAGCCAAACAGGAGATAAATAAGACCTGGCATCGATAGGGAAAGCATTGTCAGTGGATGGTAAAGTGATCCCGAGGAAGCAGAAATCTACTTGTGAAGCAACCACACAGAATTCTACAGCGTCTAAGAAACAATATATTTCTGTTATAAATGCAGAGAAGGTATTTTTGAGATGTAATGGAAACAGTGTTAGGAACTTTATGAAAACTGATTTCATAAATTAATCTGACTAAATTGGCTGTGCTTACTTTTTTTTATTGTAGACGTGAATGATTGATTAATCTTTCCGATGTTTATCCTACTTAATGTAACCCATTTAATAAATGCATTATGTTGAGATTTATTGATTAACTTTTATTACCCTTTTGCTATTCCTGGTATAAATATTTCCTCGCTTTTTCTTCCTTGTTTCCCTTCCGCTGCTCATGGTTTCAAGTGTATTTAATAAAATAGGGTATATAATTTAGACTTATTTGTAGTGAATACTTACCTTGCATTGGATATTGAGACATACCGAGAAGTGCTTTCAGAAGTGAAGTGAAAAAAGGACTGAACTGAAGTTCAAAATGAAATGTAAAACCATCTAAAATCAGGATCTGGTATTATTTAGTCTACCATGGTTGTTAGAACTGATTGAAAAGCAAGCACTTGTCTAACCACATGTTAAGCAGTGGTTCGTAATTGCAAGATGTATGTCTACGCAGTAAGCCCACACAAACGAACAATTCTTTATTGGGTGGCATTGAGAAGCCGTGCCGAACAGTCATGCGCGCTCTTCTGTAAGCAAACACACAGGCAAACAAAACATCATGTATGCACACAAAACAACACAAACAAGAAAACAGACACATTATTCACTAACACACAAAGAAACAAAATTATACATAGAGGCAAAACTGCAAAGACACACGAACACTAACAATGGCACAGCCATCCATGACTCATAAGGTCAACCAAAACACACAACATGTACACACGTGGTTAAGAACTCTCAGGCAGATGCACACATTTGCAGGCATGCAAAGCCTGAACAGAAAACATGCACGCATGGACTAACGAACACGGAGAAGAACCCAGCCTTGAATTAGTGGTGGAAGAGGGGTGGGCGTCATTCTATTTTCCCCCGTTGGTAGGGCTCAACTTTCTCAGGCTGATAAAACAGATTCCAGGAGATATCTCTGCAGTGGTCAAGGTTAGAAGGATGCAACCAAGTTCTCTGCTAGCAGGAAGGGTCTTCCAACCGTGAAGTGGGAGGGGTTAGCTTGATTTTTACTAATATGTTCCTATACGTCCCCAAGACCTGAGTTCTAGTGTGAACAAGAGGGGCAAAGGCTCCGCTCTCCTACACCAGACTTGAGCTGCCATGGCAAGCAAACTGCAACACCTAACACCCCTGCCACCAAGGTATTCTTATTCAGAGTTAAATGTGTGCCACATTATTATTGGGCAGGGCTTCCTTACTTCTACTCCCAAGACAGGTAATAGAAGATTGAGGGTGATAATTCTGCAATTGAAAGAGTCAGCAGGATGGGATCAAGTGCCCAAGGAGGTTAGGCTGAAAAATTGTCACTAGCCCTGAAGTCGTAGCCGTTACTTTGATTTGCCCTAGATTGTTCTTGCAGGGCCCCAAGGTCAAAGTTCTTTGATGAACAAGGCAGGCAAAAACGTTGCTTTCAAAGAGCAGATGTGAGTGGCTGTATCTAGGAGACTCAGTCAACACACGTTGCTGGCTGTAGCCGGCATTCATAGGGGGCTGAGTTGGAAGTTGTCTTGAACAGGAAAATAATTCCTCCTGGATGTTTCGGATCAAAACTCTAATACTTGAGGTGAGAGCACACTTACTGATGTGTGGGGGAGTGGGAAGAGACCAGACAAAGGAGCTTCTAATGAAATTTAACTCGCGGAGACGCGAAGAAAAGCTGTTTTTCACAAATTGAATAACATGGTAAGTAACAAATCCATGCAATGCTGCTGTCATAGATGGAACAGTTGTAAGTCTGTTGTTGTGGTATTTTACCTTTTTACCCGAAATGTCATTCTCTACTAACCATGAAAGTGGAATCTGCCTAGAAGAACATTTTAGAAAGGCAGGTTATTTCTTCTTGATTAAACTAAGAGCAAGTTTCTCTTGGATCTTAGGAAAGAATTGGGCTTGCATAAATAGGTGAGGGTAGAAAGGTAGCAGGTGGCATTTCCATATGTTCTTGTGTTTTAAGGGCAGCGACCTACCAAGTGCTTTGCCTCAACTTTACATGTACAGGGATCCAGTCTGGCTAAGCGATGAGCAATGACCTGTAGCATGACAATTGCCACATTTGAAACATGGAAAAGTCCTCTTTTGGGTGGCAGTATCCTGTACATTACTCCGATGTTCCAATAACTTTCTCAAATTCTAAGACCTTCCATAAGCAAAGAGGGGAAGTTGTCTAAAAATACCCCGGCGATCCTCTTCTGTCTGGAGCATCGGCCAGTACTTCAATATGATTTTCTTGAGAATAGTCTTTCTGGTGGAATCGCTACATACATAGACCACAATTAAACGCACCATTTGAGATCCCAGCACATTCAAAGTAGGGAATGACTACATGGTAAAGTAAGTTCTACAAGGTGGATATCAGATGAATCAGTTGCTTTAGGGACTGCATCGCTACTTATCATTCGTATTACTTGTTTTGTAGAACTACTCATCCCCTGAAGAAGGGCGGCAGTCTGAAATTCATTGGGATTATTGAAAATGTGTTGAAAACCATCTGTAAATGTGAAGGAATATGAAATTGGAGTCTCAAGTTAGTATTCTCAGATTGGTTTGTGGGTGCAGTGCTAGGCATCAAACAGAATACAGTATGGACGATGAGTAGCCTCATTTGAATTTAGTAAAGCTCCAACCTTCCCATTAAAATTAACATTTTGTTTTATTTTATATTTGCCTGTGAATAAAAAAAAACATTTCATAATTTATGTATTTGTTTGATGGTTGTTTGTTTCTCTGTTTTCTTGTATTGTTTTCCAGTTTAAATCATGGAAAATGCTTAGACCTGGCTCCCTGGCATCCACTAATGGCTCAGTGGGGGCCCCCTGATTCCAATAATGATTCAGTGGAGGTCCCTGGGTTCCAGTAATGATTAAGTGGGGGTCCACAGAAGTCGAAAGGTTAAAAATCACTATTCTAAAACATACATTCTCTTTTCTTTTTTCTGTACTCATATACCCAGTCTGTCATTCATGCATGCAGTTTGGTCTTGCAGACAGCCTCAAGCATGTCACCTCTTTTCTCCATTCTCTTAACACACATTGGGGGTGATTCTAACCCTGGCGGTCGGTGTTAAAGCGGCGGCCAACCCGCCAACAGGCTGGCGGTAAAAAATATGGAATTCTGACCCTGGCGGGAACCGCCAACACAGACAGCCACTTTAACACTCCGCCCGCCACGGCGGTACAAACAAACAGCGCGGCGGTCACCGCCAACAGCCAGGCGGCAGACAATGTACCGCCCACACTATCACAACTCACCAATCCGCCACCTTTTCCGGGGCGGGAGCACCGCCGATAAAAACACGGCGGAAACAGACTACGAACGGGAAAACGCACACCACTACGCACTCCAGGAGGAAGGAGGACAGCATGGAACCCGAATTAAACATCCTACCTGCTCTCGTCTACCTTCTCATCTACCACGAGTACGAAGTCCGGCGCAGACGACAACGGTGAGTACTGCACCTACGACACACGGGAGGGGGGAGGACGAAAGGTTACGGGCACACACATATGCGACCCCCCCCCCCAACTATGTACACACCAATGCAGAGCAACAAGTCACAGTGACACCACCCAAACACCCCTGAAAAATGCTAGGACATAATCAAAATTGGAATAAATATTTATGTACCAAAAAGCTCCAGAAAATTATCGTACAACCATGAAAGATATTCACAAGAAAACAAATGACATACACATCAGTGTATAACTGAAGTAACAAGTCCTGCACATCCTACGAATTCATCATGTCCGTGGGGCAAAGTTTTGAGAAACAAGGGCAAAGCCCACACAGGAGACCTGAGTCCTTTGGAGAGAACACTGCAGGGGCATCAGATGTAAAAACTACAGGCACCTCAGGGGAAAGGGAAGGGGGGGGGCACCACAGCTACATGAGTCCACGACGCCAGATCCACGAGGAGACACCATGCCCACTGTACCATCCTGGGGAGTGCAAAGCCACAGTCTCTCAATGTATCTACAGTGGGTGGGCTGCCCACTGTACCATCCTGGGGAGTGCAAAGCCACAGTCTCTCAATGTCTCTACAGTGGGTGGGCTGCCCACTGTACCATCCTGGGGAGTGCAAAGCCACAGTCTCTC
Source organism: Pleurodeles waltl (assembly GCF_031143425.1). NCBI lineage: Eukaryota > Metazoa > Chordata > Amphibia > Caudata > Salamandridae > Pleurodeles > Pleurodeles waltl. Next base: position 401,295,200 of record NC_090447.1, read on the forward strand.
AATGTCTCTACAGTGGGTGGGCTGCCCACTGTACCATCCTGGGGAGTGCAAAGCCACAGTCTCTCAATGTCTCTACAGTGGGTGGGCTGCCCACTGTACCATCCTGGGGAGTGCAAAGCCACAGTCTCTCAATGTTTCTACAGTGGGTGGGCTGCCCACTGTACCATCCTGGGGAGTGCAAAGCCACAGTCTCTCAATGTCTCTACAGTGGGTGGGCTGCCCACTGTACCATCCTGGGGAGTGCAAAGCCACAGTCCATCAGGTGGATGACAGTCTCCACTGGTCAAGGAGGAGGCATGGTGGGCACAGTGAACCATAAACAGTTATTGAGACGGCGGTGCCCAGCGGAGCGGTGTTTGAGAAGAAGGGCCCAGCGGAGCGGTGCTTGAGATGAAGGGCCCAGCGGAGCGGTGCTTGAGACGGCGGGGCCCAGCGGAGCGGTGCTTGAGAAGAAGGGCCCAGCGGAGCGGTGCTTGAGATGAAGGGCCCAGCGGAGCGGTGCTTGAGATGAAGGGCCCAGCGGAGCGGTGCTTGAGATGAAGGGCCCAGCGGAGCGGTGCTTGAGACGGCGGGGCCCAGCGGAGCGGTGCTTGAGATGAAGGGCCCAGCGGAGCGGTGCTTGAGAAGAAGGGCCCAGCGGAGCGGTGCTTGAGAAGAAGGGCCCAGCGGAGCGGTGCTTGAGATGAAGGGCCCAGCGGAGCGGTGCTTGAGATGAAGGGCCCAGCGGAGCGGTGCTTGAGATGAAGGGCCCAGCGGAGCGGTGCTTGAGACGGCGGGGCCCTCTTCAGCGGTGCCTATCCTCACGGCGGGGCCCTCTTCAGCTGTGCTCTTCTCCACGGCGGGCCCTGTTCAGCGGTGCTCTTCTGCACGGCGGGCCCTGTTCAGCGGTGCCTATCTTCACGGCGGGCCCTGTTCAGCGGTGCCGTTCTCCACGGCGGGCCCTGTTCAGCGGTGCTCTTCTGCACGGCGGGCCCTGTACAGCGGTGCCTATCTTCACGGCGGGGCCCTGTTCAGCGGTGCTCTTCTGCACGGCGGGCCCTGTTCAGCGGTGCCTATCTTCACGGCGGGGCCCTGTTCAGCGGTGCTCTTCTGCACGGCGGGCCCTGTTCAGCGGTGCCTATCTTCACGGCGGGGCCCTGTTCAGCGGTGCTCTTCTGCACGGCGGGCCCTGTTCAACGGTGCCTATCTTCGCGGCGGGCCCTGTTCAGCGGTGCTCTTCTGCACGGCGGGCCCTGTTCAGCGGTGCCTATCTTCACGGCGGGGCCCTGTTCAGCGGTGCCTATCTTCACGGCGGGCCCTGTTCAGCGGTGCTCTTCTCCACGGCGGGCCCTGTTCAGCGGTGCCTATCTTCACGGCGGGCCCTGTTCAGCGGTGCTCTTCTGCACGGCGGGCCCTGTTCAGCGGTGCCTATCTTCACGGCGGGGCCCTGTTCAGCGGTGCTCTTCTGCACCGCGGGCCCTGTTCAGCGGTGCTCTTCTCCACGGCGGGGCCCTGTTCAGCGGTGCCTATCTTCACGGCGGGCCCTGTTCAGCGGTGCTCTTCTCCACGGCGGGCCCTGTTCAGCGGTGCCTATCTTCACGGCGGGCCCTGTTCAGCGGTGCTCTTCTCCACGGTGGGCCCTGTTCAGCGGTGCTCTTCTCCACGGCGGGCCCTGTTCAGCGGTGCTCATCCAGGAGGTCAAGGGAGCCAGACCTGGCCTGGACTCCCTGCTCAGTCGCCCTCGGACCGTGACGTTTCTGGACCCTTCGGGGACGGACTCCTGGCCTCCTTAGTGTCCTCCTTCCCAGCTGGGATGTGACATGTGGGGTCCACCTTCTCCGCGCTCCTGCTGCCCTTCCGCTCCTTTGATGGGGCTCTCGGGCCCTTACCTCCCCTAGATGGTGTGGCTGGTGAAGTGGCCGCACATTGCTCCTTGGGGGCAGCCCTGTCGGTCCTCGCACGGCGGCCCTTGTTTTTGCGGGTCCTCTTGCCGGGGGGGGGGGGGCTGGACGTGTCCTTGCTGCTGATCGATGTGTCACTGCTGGCAAAGGGTGGACTCCAGATCCCATGCACAACAGTGACACGCGAAGCTGGGCTGGTGGTGGCTGCGGTGCTCTTGGGACTCTTTGCAGATGGAGGGGGGAGCTCATCGGAGGGAAAGAGGTCAAGATTAGCCATGAAAAGTTTTATAGGGCCAAGGTAAAGGGTAGGAGAAGTGGTGATGGGAGTGGAGGAAGAGGAGGTGGTTGTAGGAGAGTCAGGTGTGCTGTCATTGGGTGAAGGTGCTGGTGCTGTAGGCTGTCGTGAGGTGGATGGCTGTTGGGTGGGTGGCTGCCTGCGTTTGTGTGTCTTGGAAGAGGGGGTGACAGACACAGTGGGAGAGGACACAGGGGACGTGTACATGGCAGTGGGGGTGGTGACTGCACGAGTGTGGACTGTACTGGAGGGTGAGGTGGTGATGGAAGCACTGGCTGATGTTGGGGTGCATGCAGGTGTGAGTGTAGACGTCACAGGGAGGGAGGAGGGAGACGAGGAGGAGGGGGACACAGAGGTGGTTGTGACTGTTGGAATGTCTGCATCTGGGTGTTGCTTGGGTGAGTGTTTGTGGGATCTGTGGTGCTTGTGTCTGGATGAGCTGCTCTGGGGTGTTGAGGTGTGTGCAGGCTGGTCTGATGGTGTGGATGGGATAGGCTGAGGAACAGGAGACAGAGAAAGGCTGGAGGCAGTAAGAAGAGGGAGGCTGGAAACAGGGACAATGGCTGCCGTCAGTGCTGAGGCCAGAGCAGTGAACGCTCGTTGATGGGCAGCCTGACCCGAATGAATGCCCTCCAGGTACGCATTGCTCTGTTGCACCTCCCTTTGCACACCCTGGATGGCATTCAAAAGGGTCGTCTGCCCAACAATGAGCGTCCTTACCAGGTCAATGAGCTCCGCACTGAGGGCAGCAGGGGCAACAGGGGCAGGGGCTGAGGTGCCTGGGGCGAAGGAGACGTGCGCCTTCCTGGGCGAACGGGCACGGAGCGAAGACTGAGGGGCTGCTGGGAGGGCGGGGCTGGTGCGCTGGGTGGCGGCTGTACCTGTAGAGGCGGGGGGCACGGATGTTGCCACCACCGCTAGGGAGCTCCCATCCGAGGACGTGTTGCTGTCGCTGCTCTCACCAGCGGTCCCCGTCGTGGTGCTCCCCTCGCCCTCTGGATCACTGGTGCCCTCGGTGTCTGTTCCTGGGCCCACCGGGGCCTTGTGTCCTGCAGCTCCCTCGTGCTCCGATGCCAAATCTCCTCCGCCTGATGATGCTAATGCACACATGCACAAGAAGATGAAGAGAAAGGGTGGGGGGAGAAAAAAGAAGGCCAGGTTGAGTGCATGCAATGTCAACACCGTTGGCGGAGAGGACAGACACAGGAGCCTAATGCACTAAGCCGCGCATTCGGGGTACACTACTCAGTACTACTGACTAGGACAACAGGCCAAGAGACGTCAAACGCGCACATGGGAGATGCTGGACCTTCAATGGCTGTACTTGTCACCCTACAGAGGTGGGGGCCGGGGGCACAGGGCCATGCCTAAGGGAGAGGACTACACTACAGAAAGCGCCCTGGCCTAATGTCACCCACAGCCCTCCTCCCCCACCCAGACGCCTCCACTGCGCAGAAAGATAGGAGAATGTGCTGATACTCACCCCCTTGTGTCTGCTGTGATGTCTTAAAGCGCCCATCCAATTCAGGGTAGGCCACCGCCAGGATCCGGGACATCAGGGGGGTCATGGTGCGACTGGCACCCCTCCTAGGTTGGGAAGCCATCCCCAGCAGTGTTTCTGCGGTGTTCCTTGTTCCGCAGCGGATGTCCTCCCACCTCTTGCGGCAGTGGGTGCCCCGTCTGTTGTGGACCCCCAAGTTCCGGACTTCCTTGGCGATGGCACGCCAAATCTCGATCTTCTGATGGGCGCTGACCTATTTGACATGTACAGGTTGGAAAGGAGGAAATCATCAATGACCTGCATGTTAGATGTGATTGGCCCCCCCCACCAACTTTGCCATATGGCACATGCTCTCATCTGTCGTGCGTTGCACTCCTCATTCGCCCCCCACCCCACCAACTTACATCCACCCCAATCCACACAGGCATAGCCCATTCCATGTGCACCCGATGTACTCACTTGTTGGTCTGGAGGACCGTAGAGTAGCGCATACTGGGGGAGGACCCCATCCACGAGCTTCTCCAACTCTTCAGACGTGAAGGCAGGGGCCCTTTCCCCAGTCACAGCAGCCATTGTCACTTCCAGACCGAGGTCACAGCAGCACTTGCAGTATAGGTCCTCTCCTGTGGATGATCAGGTCTCGAGTGATCAATCAGCTAGGAAATGGCGGTCACGCCCGCGGCGGTGCGTACCGCGGCGTTGCGCACCGCGACCGCCGGCGCACATCGTCATTGGCTCCTGAAACCCATAGGGTTCAATGTTAACCAATGCGGCTTTGCGCCGCGGTCTTCGACCGCCTACCGCCACGGTGTGCCCCGCCAGCGCATTGACCTCACATCCCATTGTCCCACTTCACAGGTCAGGCAGCCGCCATTTCAAGGGCCTACATGGCTTAATTTTGACTGCGACACACAGGCCTAGGCCTTGCATTGCCACACATACACGCCTTTCAACCCATTGCCATTCTTTAACTGTGCAAGCTGTCTGGACGTACCTGTGGTTTGCCTGACTCTGTGCTCCATGTTGTCCTTCCTAGGCACCGTCCGCTGGGACTTGCGCGGAGAAGGACGAATCCTCGCGTGTACCGACCGCTGGTGGACCTGTCGACAATGGAAGAACGCCATATAATACTTTGATACAGACTTGACCGTGCCACTATCCATGAACTGTGTGCCCAGCTGGAGCCAGCCCTGATGTCCCCCATCCGCCAACCCACAGGGATTCCCCCTCTGGTGCAGGTTTTGTCAGTCCTCCATTTTTTGGCAACTGGGTCATTCCAGACCACAGTGGCCATGTCATCTGGAATGTCTCAGCCTATGTTTTCAAAGATTTTGAGCAGAGTGTTGTCTGCCCTGATGAAACTCATGCTGAGCTACATCATTTTCCCAGAGGAGGGTGACTTGCCTACAGTGAAGGATGATTTCTATGCCCTTGGACATATCCCCAACATCATTGGTGCCATTGATGGGACCCATGTGGCTTTGGTACCCCCAAAAGACGATGAGCAGGTGTACAGAAACAGAAAAAGTTATCATTCGATGAATGTCCAGGTGGTTTGTTTGGCTGACCAGTACATCTCCCATGTAAATGCCAAGTTCCCAGGGTCAGTGCATGACGCGTATGTGATGCGAAATAGCAGCATCCCCTATGTGATGGAGCAGCTACAGAGACAACGTGTGTGGCTAATAGGTGACTCTGGTTACCCCAACCTGCCTTGGCTACTGACCCCAGTGAGGAATCCCCGGACCAGGGCAGAGGAACGGTACAATGAGGCCCATGGGCGAACTAGGAGGATCATCGAAGGACCTTTGGCCTCCTGAAGGCCAGGTTTAGGTGCCTGCATATGACTGGGGGATCCCTGATGTACTCACCAAAGAAGGTGTGCCACATCATCGTGGCCTGCTGTATGCTTCACAATCTGGCATTGCGACGTCAGGTTCCTTTCCTGCAGGAGGATGGTGCAGATGGTGGTGTTGAAGCAGCTGTGGAGCCTGCGGAGAGTGAAGAGGAGGAAGACTCAGAGGACGACACAGACAACAGGGACAGAGTAATAGAACAGTATTTCCAGTAGCACACAGGTAATAATCCCCCATGCCATTTTACATTTCCTGAAAGCCTCCTGCATCTCAACTTTGTCGATTTCCCCCCAGAACTATAAACATGATGTTTGATTTTCCCTTCCCTTTTCTGTGCTGTATGAGCCACTGCGTGACCTCGGCTTGGTTGGCCCATGGACTAATGCTAAGTTACCTCGGTATGTGTAATTCACAATGGTAATAATACGTAATTGATATGTAATGTGTCATACATTTGTAAATAAGACAGGCTGAGTCCTGATTGATTTCAGTGCAATGTGTGATTTATTATTAGTGCATAGATATTGGTACATGATAGTGAAACAGTGATGGGTGGGGGTGGAGTAATGTCCATGGCGGAGTCCAGTTCTCAGTCTCACAGGTGCATTGTCCATATGCCTGTGGCAGGATGGAGCAGGGGCAGTTCAAGGTTTGACAGGGTGGCAATGTGGAACAGTGGGAGGACTTCAGGGGGTATGTGATGCTGGCGGGGGACTTGACATCCTACTCTGTCGGTTTTTTTGATCTCAGGCTCCTTTTGCGGGGCGGTTGTTGTTCAGCAGGAGGTGGGGTTCTGGTGGGCTGTCGTTGTGGTGGGGCCTCCTGTCCACTAGCGCCGGCGGAGGTGGTAGGCTGTTCCTGTTCCTGGCTAGTGACAGGGGCCCTGTGTGATGCCACATGGTCCCGAAACGTGTCCTCTATACGGTTCAGGGCCTGGACTATGCTCCCCATAGCGGTTGAGATGTTGCTGAGTTGGTCGCTGAACCCCATGTAGTGTTGCTCCTGCTGTGCCTGGATCTCCTGGAACCTGGCCAGTACCGTCGCCATCGTCTCTTGTGAGTGTTGGTAGGCTGCTATGATGGTGGTGAGGGCCTCTTGGAGAGTGGGTTCCCTGGGCCTCTCCTCCCCCCCTGTCGCACAGCAGCCCTCCGAGTTGCCCTGTTTCCCTGGGCCTCTGTCCCCTGGACGGTGTGCCCACTCCCACTGCCCCCAGGTCCCTGTTGTTGTTGGGTTACCCTGGGGGCCCTGTAGTGGTAGACACACCGCTGCTTGACCTGTCCTAGAGACAGAGGCATGGGCCCGCTGGGTGGGAGCTGTGCTGTTGTTCCCAGAGGGGGTTGGGTCTGCAGTGGCCTGTGTCTGGGTGAGGGGAACCGACTGCCCAGAGGTCCCCGATGGTCCGGGCTGGTCGTCAGGTTCCAGGTCGACAGAGCTGCTGTCATCACTAGGGGCCTGTTCCGGGGGTGGGATGGACATTTCTGGTCCCTCCTGACCGGTGTGTTGTCGTTCGGGTCCTGCATGGGGTAAGAGGGTATGGTTATTGTTTCTGTGTGGGGTGGGGGTTAGCATGCTGGGGGGGGTGAAGTGGTTGGCCTTGTACTTACCAGAGTCCATTCCTCCGTGTACTCCAGCGAGGCCATCAGGATGCAGGATGTTTAGTACCTCTTGCTCCCATGTTGTGAATTCGGGTGGAGTGGGTGGGGGTCCCCCGCCAGTCTTCTGCACTGCGATGTTGTGTCGCGAGACCATCGAGCGCACCTTCCCCCGTAGGTCGTTCCATCGTTTGCGGATGTCCTCTCGATTTCTGGGATGCTGTCCCACCGCGTTGACCCTGTCCACGATCCGCTGCCAGAGCTCCGCCTTCCTTGCTATGGTGGTGTGCTGGACCTGTGAGCCGAAGAGCTGGGGTTCCACTCTTATGATCTCCTCCACCATGACCCGGAGTTCTTGGTCCGAAAAGCGTGGGTGCCTTTGTGGTGCCATGGGGTGGTGTGTATGAGGTGTGGGGTGGTGTATGTGATGATGTGTGTGTTGGTGTGTGGTGCTTTGTGCTTCTATGTGGTGTGTGTGATGTTGTGGTGTGCCTCTGTGTGTCTGGCTCTCTATTCTCTGATGTGTCTCTCTCTCCTTCGTCTCTGGTTTTTGTTGGTAGGGGTTTGTGGGTGATGTGGGTGTGTGTTTTATATGGTATTGGATGTGTGGGAGTGGTGTGTGTATGTGTTTCAGGTGTGTGCCTTTCAAATTGTCCAATGTGGTAGGGGTTTGTAAACGTGTGTGTATTTTGACCGCGGCGGTGTGTACCGCCAATGGAATACCGCGGTTGAATGACCGCTGCGTCGATTTGCGGGTCATAATGGGATGGGCGTATTTCTGTTGGCGTGGCGGTGGAGGTTTGGACTTCTCCAGTTTACCGCTGGCCGCTGATGTGGCGGACTGCAGTGGAGGGCGGATTTTCGGAGGTTTTGCAGTTGTGGGTCAGAATGTCCGTGGCGGCTGACCGCGGCCGCGGCGGTATTGTGGCGGCCTTCTGACCGGCGGTAAGCGGCTTTTACCGCCGAGGTCAGAATGACCCCCATTGTCTCTTTCCTTTCTTGTCTGTTAGTCCTCACACATTGTCTCATCCATCTATCACAGAAGCTCAAACATCTCCTAGACTGTTTTTTAGGCCTCAGCTGAGATAGGACATACTCTGTCACTTGATAGGTCTTTGGAAGACTTAAACTTAAAGCAGGCTTAGATCCTGCCTATTGCTTACCATTGGCTGGTTTCATCATCATTTTCATGTCCTTGTTTCTCATTGGACGGTGCATACCAGTTTCACTTATTCTCTGTGTGTGTTTGTTTCTTCTATGGAGCCTGGATCAAGTACTGATTAATGTCTTCATTAGTATCCTACGCTACTTGTGCTCGGATTGAGGCACTTTAGCACTATAGCCAGGGACTTATTTAACATTTAAATGCTCCACTGCAGCTACTGGCTGCATGTTTTTCTGGACTGTGACTTTTCTCCAAGCTAACACAGTAGCCACAGAATGCGTCTGCATTTTGTTTCCTTTGCTGTGCCTCTTCTCCGCAGTAACACTGTAGCCATGGACGTATTTAGGGCCATATTTATGGAAAGTTTGCGCCGCCTTAGCGTAATTTGTTTAATGCTAAAGCAGCGATAACTTAACTCCATATTTATATTTTGACAATCGACATGTCTAGCATCAAAATATCTGAGTTAGCGTCATAATTTGAAAGCGCAAACCCAGCTTGTGTCAGATGGTGACATGATATGCAAGGTAGGCGTTCCCTTCTAAATAATGACGCTTGCCCTCCAGCTCCATATTTACCTCCCGATGCTAAAACGACACACACTAAGGAGACGGACCCAAAAAAATGACACAAAGGCCGATTAGCATCAAATTTTAACGCCTGGTTAGACTAGGTGTTAAAGTTATGCTAGGCACATTTCTATGGGAAACAGCATGGACTCCACCATAGTGTAACTATTTTGGGCACAGGGAGGCCCACCTCAACCCACAGCATCACCACCACCCACACCACAGGGACAATACAAGTGGAGGGAACCCATCCCAAGTAAGTATAGGTGCTTAACTGTTGTGTGCCACTGGGTGCCACTTACATGGGGCCCCCTGACTGGCACTGATTCTGTGGGGGTTGTCCTGGGGACACTGGTCCCCTGTGGTGGACATTGCGGTTGTGGTAATGTCTCCTGTCTATTATTAGAAAGGCGCCATTTTTTTGGCTGCTTGTGCGACCAAAAAATGACGCTAGGCTGACTAGGGGCAGATTTTTTGCCGCTAATCAGTCTAGCATCATTTTTGACCCACTAGCGCCATTGATTCTGACACCATCCATCACCAGATAGAGTCATTGTCTATGATGCTAACCATTCCTTTGCCCCATCATCTATAATTTTTTCAATATGGCACATGGATGGCGCTAGGGAATGACGGTAGCTCGATTTAAATGTTTTGACGCGCAACTACGCTAGCGCAGTTGTGCGTCATTTTCCATAAATATGGGCCTTAGAGCTTAAAAGATCCTGGACAATATTGCAGCAACTGACTTATTTAATGTTCAGATACACTTAGTTTATTATCCACATGCAATTTTACTACGTTACTTTTAGATTCTTCAAAGTGACACTGTACCCATGGAATTATTTAATTTTCGAAAGCATTCCTTTTTTTCAATTGGCAATTTTAGATTTTTATTCAAGCAGTATGTGACTGCATGCTTTTCTCAGCTGTGTCTCTTCTCCACACTAATACTGAAGCCACAACCTTAATTAATGTTTATAAGCGCCAGGGCGATACTACAGGGACAAACTTATTTAATGCTTAAATACACCTTGTCCATTTTCCAAATGCAATCTTTACTACAATGTTGATTTTAGAACCTTCAGGGCAACACTGTACCCACGTAATTATTTTCCACACCACACCATGCTACACATTCCATACAATGACAGTCTATACCTTTCAATAACATACCATACTATACAATGACAAGCCATATCATATCAAACAATGACAGGCAATGCCATACCATACAATGACGATCCGTACCATATGATACTATACTATAACCGGCCATACTATAACAGGCCATACCATACAATATAATACCATACCATACAACAAGCCATACCATATCATACTATACAATGACATGCCATACTATACACCATACCATATAATACAATGACAAACCATACCACGCTATATGTGACAAGCCATACAATATGATATCATGCTATATGATAGGCCATACTTGTTGGAAAGTGCCCTTGTTGGCATGGTTACCCCCCCCCCCACACTTTTTGCCTGATATTGATCCCAACTTTGACTGCAAAGGTACTGGGATCCTGCGAACCAGGCCCCAGCACCAGTGTTCTTTCCCAAAATCTGTAACTTTGTTTCCACAATTGGCACACAGTTAAGTCCCTGGTAAAAGTTACCCATGGTACCAAGGGCCCTGTGGTCAGAGAAGGTCCCCAAGGGCTGCAGCATGCATTATGCCACCCTGGGGGACCTTTTACCAAGCACATTCACACTGCCTTTGCAGCTTGTGTGTACTGGTGGGGAGAATAAGGCAAAGTCAACATGGTACCCTTCTCAGGGTGCCATGCCCACAAACCACTGCCTGTGGCATAGGTAAGTCGCCCCTCTAGCAGGCCTTACAGCCCTAAGGCAGGGAGCACCATACCACAGGTGAGGGTGTAGCTGCCTGTAAGTGCAGTGTAGCCATACTGAGTATATGTTCTGAGGACTCCACAGCTCCATAATATAATGGCATTACGGAATACTGGGAAGTGTGGTATCAAACTTCTCAGCACAATAACCCCACACTGATGTCAGTTAAAAATGCACCACGAGGGCATTTTAGAGATGTATATCAGCCAAATTGCTACTGCAGGACTGACCAATCTGTGCCAGCCTGCAACTTTAAGACAGGTTTCTGACCACATGGGGTGTGAGTCTTTGTGCTCTCGGTGACCAGATACAAAGCCTGTCATGGATGGAGGTGCTTCACACCTCCCCCCCTCTACAGGAACTGTAACACCTGGTGGTGAGCCTGAAAGGCTCAAGCTTCTTGTTACAGTGCCCCAGGGCACTCCAGGTAGTGGAGTTGCCCGTCTCCTGGACAAAGCCCCACTTTTGGTAAGTCCAGCGGGAAAATTAGGGAAAGCACCCTTAAGGTGTCCAGAGCTGAGGTGACCCCCTCCCTTCAGAATCCTCCATCTTAGTTTGGAGGACAGGGACCAATAGGGTTAGGTTTGTGTCCCCATCCCCAAAGAGGGTGGACACAAGAAGGGTGTAGCCACCATCAGGGACAGTAGCCATTGGCTACACCCCTCTGACCCCTGTAACGCCCCTAAATACAGGATTTAAGGGCTCCCCTGAGCCTAGTTTGTCAGATTCCTGGCGACCTCACAAGAAAGAAGAAGGACTGCTAAGCTGAAACCCCAGCAGAGAAGAAGGAAGAGGAAAACTGACTTGGCCCCAGCCTTACCGGCCTGTCTCCTGCGTCAGAAAACCTGCAAAAACAAAGCGACGCATCCTGCGGGGCCAGCGACCTCTGCCGAGCCTCCAGAGAACTGCCTGCATCACTGAGTATCAAGAGCTCCTGTGGACAGCAGCCCTGTCCCAGATTAAATGGCACCTATGGACCCCAGAGCCTTCCTGGATCTGCGAGTCCTCACCACTCTGCACCCGACGCCCATGGCCTGTGTGGCACAACTGACCAGAGAGGATACCCAGGCAATTCTAAACAAGTTCCCACCCTGGGTTGACTACTCCTGCCCTCCACAATAATGCCTGCAGTGTGAATCCATAGGACTCCCGTGACCGCAACAGCAGGGGATGAAGCTACCCATCACCAAAAGGTGCACTGCACCCGCTGCTCCCTGGGCTTGGAGAACCCGACCTCTGGTACAGCAACGTTTAGCAGGCTGCCCTCTTACTTGTCCAGCCTGTGGTTTTCCAGAACGGACCCCACTGACCCAGCCTGCAACATCTAAGTGACCCCCAGGATCCCCTCATAGGAAAGCATGGGAAGCTTGACGCTCTGTTTGTCACCCTGCACCGGCTGCCCCTGTGTCGCTGAAGGTGTGTGTTTGGTGCTTGCCTGTGGCCCCCTGGTGCTCCTCTAAACCCCCCAGGTCTGCCATCCGAAGATTTACCTGCAAGCAGATCTGAAACCGAGTGCCCCCAGTCTCCATAGGAGCCCATGTTAAATTTGCCTCAACTTTGATCTCTGCACCCGGCCGGCCCATTTTGCTGGTGGTGGGTATTTGTGGTTAACTTGAACTCCAACCTGTGGCCCTCTTACCCCCCCAGAGACTGGAACTGTAAGTTATGTACTTACCTTCACAACTTACTAACTTTTCTTCCCCCAAGGAACTGTTTCTGAAAAATGCAGTGTCATCTTTTAAAATAGATTATTGACATTTATTCAAAAACTGTATGACTTGCGAATTTGAACAGAAGTAATATTGATACATATGTGAAATACTTATTTATTGATGTACTTACCTGCACCTTGAACCTTGTGGTTCTAGAAATAAATTAACAAAAGATATTTTTTTCTATATAAAAACAATTGGTCTAGAGTTAAGACATTGAGCGTGTGCTTCCTCTATTGTCTGTGTGTGTACAACAAATGCTTTGCACTACCCTCTGATAAGCCTAACTGCTCGACCACAGTACCACAAAAGAGAGCATTAGTATTATCTACTTTAGCCTCTATTAAGCCACTGGGGAACCTCTGAACTCTGTGCACACTATGGCCCTCATTACGACCCTGGCGGTTAATGCCGCCTACCGTCATGCTGACGGCTGCCAACATACAGTGAGCGCGGGTATTATGACCCACACATAGAAATCTGCCACTATACAGACACTCACACAAGTCCGCCAGACCAAAGGTCAGTGATAAACCGCCCATTACCAAACCCACACTGTTACGCCAACAGGAATACGCCCACAGTATCAAGACCCACGAATCACCGCAGCGGTCTTTCAACCGCAGTAAACCATTGGCGGTACACACCACCGCGCTCAAAATACACACACACTTACAAAACTACACCACATTGGACAATTCAAAATACACACACCTGACACACATACACACACCACACCCACACACCGAAACCAATATAAAACACACACCCACACTACCCACAACCCCTTACAGTGAAAGAAAAGAGAGCAAGCACAGAGAGACAAGCAAGGAGCACCCACTCAATCAGAGGCACAGAACACCATCATCCATACACCATTCACGCACATCACATCATACACCACAACACATCACCCCACACATCACCCCACACATCCTCATACATATCACTCAGACGACATCCATGGCACCCCAAAGACACAGGTTTTCTGAGGAGGAGCTAAGGGTAATGGTGGAGGAAATCATCCGGGTAGAGCCACAGCTATTCGGATCACAGGTGCAGCAGACGTCCATTGCAAGGAAGATGGAGCTATGACGGAGGATCGTGGACAGGGTCAACGCCGTGGGACAGCACCCAAGAACCAGGTATGACATCAGGAAGAGGTGGAACGACCTATGGGGAAAGATGCGTTCCGTGGTTGCAAGACACCAGATTCCTGTACAGAGGACTGGCAGTGGACCCCACCTCCTCCCCTACAACTAACAACATGGGAGGAGCATGTCTTGGCGATCATGCATCCCGAGGGCCTGGCAGGAGTAGCAGGAGGTCTCGACTCTAGTATGGCAAATCTTTACTACTATCACCCCCCATCCTCCCTGCATGCCATCACAAACTCCTACCCCTACCCCCATCACTCCACCACCTCACATATACCCCATTATCACAACCCACCAATCCCAGTACCAAGCCCTGCATGCAACACCAATGCATGGACACCCATCACAGACCTGCATGGACACCCATCACCACAGCATGCCTAGTAGAGAGACTCACCCAGCCCACAAAATCACCACTCACACAAGGCAAAGCCGACAGGAAAATAACAATCATAGATAGAAACACACCCATTCACAATATGGCCCACGCAGATACATTAACAATGCATTTGCATCCAAACAGGACCCCTACTCAACGTCACCGGAGAGGAGGTGGCAGCTACATCCAGTCTCCCCCATGAAGAGGCCCACAGTGACAACAGCAGCTCTGCATGCCTGGATCAGGATGACCAACCTGGCCCATCAGGGGCCTCTGGACAGTTGGTTCCCCTGCCACAGTCCCAACCCACCACAGAGCCTCCCCCCTCAGGATACACCACCACAGCACCCACCCAGCAGGCCCATGCCACTGTCCCCAGGACACGTCAATCAGCAGTGTGTCCAACACTACAGGGACCCCAGGCAACCCCACAAACCCAGGACGATCAGGGACCTGGGGTCAGTGGCAGTGGGCACACGGTTCAAGGGACAGAGGCACAGGACACCAGGGAAGCTGGGAGGACTGCTGTGAGACAGGGGGAGGACAGGCCCAGGGAACCCACTCTCCATGAGGCACTCTCCAACATCCTGGGAGCATACCACCATTCCCAGGAGACCATGGGCTAGATATTGGCCAAGTTGTAGGAGACCCAGCGGCTGCAGGAGGGACAGTACCTGGGGATGAGGCATAACCTCACAAAAATCTACACCATCCTGGTCACCATTGCAGGGGTGCTGGCTAACATGGGCAAGACCATAAGGGAGGCGGTGGCACAACAAAGGGTGCCTGACACTAGCCAAACCGAGGAACAGCCTTCCACCTCCAGCGGTGCTAGTGGACCGGAGGCCCGGCCACAGGACCAACAGGCCACCAGCACCCCACCCCTGCAGAAGGAGAACCACCCCGCAAACGGTCCCTGCGATCCAGGCAGAAGACAGAGAACATTGCCAAGACCCCGCCAGGAAATAGCACTCTCCTGATAGTCACCCTTCTGTCCTACTCTGTTATCCTGTCCACCTTGAACTGCCATTGCTCCCCTTCCTATGCCCTCTTGGACAATGCACCTGTGATACCAAGAGACTGGACTTTACCATGGACTTTCCTCCACCATCACCCCAGCCACTTGCACATACCACTACACTTATTAGCACCTCAATAAACACCCTTGAAACAAATACCAGTCTGGAGTCAGTCTAATGATTCACAAATGTATTAGTACAACATTATCAAAGCATTGCAACGTATATGTACAGTGAAATATACTACAGGATGAGCTTTGGTGGGCAGCAGTGCATAATTCTTCTAGCCGGAAACACCTATTATTTTTGTCAAAAGTATTTTTGTTGGTGATTGATAGAATACGTCTTTTCCCTTTTTATAATTCCTGGTATCGGTAGCCTACAGCCTCCTTGACTGGGCAAACCTCTTTTAATGTTTTTTTATCGCTGAAGACATTTCTTTATTTTGCCTTCTAAACGTATTCTCAAGTCTGTCTCAAATGGTAGAAGCCATCCGTGTATCAGCAACAACTGTCAGTGGCAGCATCCCCAGTGGGCAGCCGTCCGAGGCTGCAGGAGACGGGCTGGTGCCTCCCTCTACCACTAACAGCACCTGCATCACGGCCAGCATCGCCAGCATCCCTGCCGCAGGCACCGCCGCAAGCACCGCCACCTGCCCTGCAGGAGACAGCCTGGAGCTTCCCTCCACCACTACCAGCACCCCCACCAGCACCGGCACTACCACCAGTTTGCAGCCTTAGTCGCCACAGGATGGAGTTTGGCCCTGCCTCCATGGAGTATCATGCAACCTGTTCCCTGCAAATCTCGGTCCCTCAGACAACCAGGTGGGGGAATGTGAACTGCCACACCCCAGGTGCTGCATCACTGGGCACAAAGCCCCCTCCAGAACCAGTGGAGAAATGCATCCACTCACCCAATCCTTGACAGGATGAAGCACACTGGGCACAATGCCCCCTCCAGAAACAGTGGAAGAAGCCATCCACTCACCCAATCCATGTCCGGATGAAGCACACTGGGCACAAAGCCCCCTCCGGAACCAGTAGAGAAATGCATCCACTCACCCAATCCTTGGCAGGATGAAGCACACTGGGCACAATGCCCCCTCCAGAACCAGTGGAGAAATGCATCAACTCACCCAATCCTTTGCAGGATGAAGCACACTGGGCACAAAGCCCCCTCCAGAAGCTGTGTAGAAGCCACCCAGTAGAGAGACTTGGGCCTTGCACTCCCCAGGACCAAGCAGTGGGCAATGCACCCACTTGAGAGACTGTGGCCATGCACTCCCCAGGACCAAGCAGTGGGCAAACCACCCACTAGAGAGACTGTGGCCTTCCACCCCCCAGGACCAAGCAGTGGGCAAACCACCCACTAGACAGACTGTGGCCTTGCACCCCCCAGGACCAAGCAGTGGGCAAAGCACCCACTTGAGAGACTGTGACCTTGCACTCCCCAGGACCAAACAGTGGGCATGGAGCCCCCTCGAGGAGCAGTGGCATTGTACCATCTTCCGGCTGAGGTGCCCTCACCTTCTCTGTCCCCCTGAGGTGCCTGTGTGTTTACGACCTGATGCCCCTGCAGTGTTCTCTCCGTATTGAGGCAGGAGTCAAGTGTGGGCTTGGCCCAGTGGCCCACGGATATTTACAAAGGACAGTGTACGGCCTTCTGTACATATTGTAAATATTTGTATATACTGTTTTTCTATATTCGTTAAGTATATCTGCATATTTAATGTTGGTGCTGAGTCGAGTAAACAGCAGCCCGGTACTGCTGTTGACCAGGGGGCCACACTTAAAGGTCAGGAGGGCTGCCTGCTGCCCCCGGGCCGTACTCTGATTATCACTGCTATAAAACAGTTTTTTTCTCCTTTTTTCCTGCTCTGTATATTGTCCTTGTTTAGCATCTCAGAATATATTTGCAGGAGCCATGCTTTTGTAATGTAAGGCACCTTTTATTAAATGGTCTATACTACTCTTATGGAGCTAGAGGTGGTCAAGCCAACACATTACTAGAGTGAGCCGAGCCAGAACTGAATCAAGGATTATGCTTTGATCTAGGAGCTTAACCATGAGCCAAGTCATCAAATTTATTTGCATGTACATCACGCAGCACACATCTTACACAAATATAAGGTTCTTCAAAATCCACAACAAGAGTTATTCTTTAACACAAAGTTTTTCACTTTAGTACATTAACTACATCACTGCATTGAATGACATTTGAAAAAAAGTGATAGTTTCTAAACATGATCTTAGAAATATTTATGACCTCACCCCACCTATGAGGATGACGGTAAACATGTCAGTTGTTATATGCCATCTAGATATGGCCAATACGATTATTAGAAATGAATTAACGTTAGTCTATGAAAGTGGTTTATGTATAGTGCACATGCTGTACTTGATTACTTTAAGTTGATCCAAAGGTGATGGTCAAGGAAAAGGAGGCGTTGTCAATCAAGTAAGTGCATAGGATAACACATTTTGGAGGAAGCTGGAATGTAAACACAAGTTTCCCAATTAAATAGTGTACATTTCAGCTATTGGATGGACAACCTCCTTCTCTTCCCAAGTGAGCTCCAAATGACTGTTTTGTGTGCGTAGTACCTTTAGAAGTTAAATTAGTATACTATGATAAACAAATGCATGTAGCTTAATAGCGCTGACATAAAAAGTCTAGGAAGTTGACAGAAGGTAGGTCAGCCCATTTTTATGATGATATCTCTGCGTTCATCAAACACACAAAAAGTGATACGAGAAATGCTTTGAATAGTCTAATCCATTGGCAGTTGCTCTGTGTAGCTTTCTAAACCATAATTTTTCCGCCCACTGGTCAACTCTAGAGGCCTGCCTTTTGCAAATCAATACCAACCCTATTACTCACGGGAACAGTCTGTCAGGTGAGTCCACCTCCAGACGGGACCACAAGCTACCACAGAGTGATTTTGGCCTCGTTAGTAAGGTACAGTTCAATTCCATGCTGCAGCTAGCAAGGGGTCCCCATCTGGGCATATCCTCTGCCCCTTAGGGCGTGAGATCAAACATATAAAAGGTAATGGGAAGAAGGCTTGCAAATAGTCTAAACCACTGGATAGCATTACGTGTGCACAGTAGAAGCTTTTTAGCATTATACCTTGCTACTGCTCTGTCAGCTGCTCTACCTTCACAAATGAGCTGTTTGCAGCTCCCCGTTTGCAGACCGCATCCCAAGCAATGCAGCCTCACAGTCCTAACCACGGGGTGTGGGTGGCCAGGATGAGTACAAGGGTGTCCCATACCTGCCAGGAATCCACGAGCAGTAGGCTACTGAAGAATTCATTGAAAGTGTTTAATGTGTACAGGTGCAGTCATTGCAGGGGCCTATCTCCCACCCTGACCCTTTCTGGTACTGACCACATCATAAACAGTGTGCTCTGGCCATCAGACTTCTCCCACTTTGCTGCCTGTCCAGCAATATCTATGTTTATTCCTTTGTTGGCACTGTGCAGACAAGCTGTTTGGTAAGTTATGAGAATGGACATCCCGGGGAGGAGCCAAAATGGCGGCCGGGAAGGACGCCTAAAGTGTGAGCTCCGCACTGAGCTCATCGAAATTATCCTAAAAGGCGCCCTCGGAGTGGCGCTGGGCACCCGCGGGCACAGGATTCGGCTTAGGGGAGTCGGCGCTCTGCCGTGGAGCCGGGAGGCGCAGCGGACAACAACGTGTTAGCGGCGGCTGCTCCACGATGCGCCCCGGGGCCGAGGGCCTGCTGAGGACTGCGGAGGCCTGAGAGGAGTGTGACGCTTCCTGCGGACCTGGCCGCGGTGCAGCGGGGAGCGGTGAGTGGGCGTTCTAATGGGGGGGCTCCCAACTGGGAGGGCCCCGTCGGACCGCGGCCTTTCTCCCCCTCTTCACCCCCGTTCGCGTCGGGCGGGGGCTGCGGCCGCACCGAGTGTGCTCTGACGCGCTGAAGATTGGGACGAGCGCGGAGCACTGGAGACGCGCGCCGCCTTGGGGCTGCTGGCTGCGGTCCGATGCCCGGGGAACAAGAAAACAAACAATAGAGGAGGAGGTCAGCTCGGCCGTGTGTGCTTGCGGGCCGAGCCGCATCGAGTCTCTGCCCGGGCCCGGTGGTGATACCGGTGAAACAGTGGAGCAGCTCCCCCCCAGAATACAGCAGCAAATTCTCCTTCCTGCTCCCCGCTAACCAGTGCGGGCCGCACGGTCCCTGTCAAGAAACCGGTTGAGGGAGTGAGGCCAAGATCGAAACACACAAGGACCGGCACCCAGTGATCATCAGTTAATACCAACCTTACAGTCACTGGAAAGCACACTCCAAGCCCACTCTACACAATTTGAAAAAGTACTGCAGGCAATCATGGACACTAAATCCTCCTTGGAAAACAGAATAGACACGGTATCGCAAGATTTGAATTTACTCAGAGTGGACCACCGCAAACTGGCGGTGAGAGTGAAATCAGCAGAAGAGGTGTTGAATGACCTGACCCCTACGGCTTAGGATAACCAAAAACAAATCCAACGCCTGGACGCAGAGGTGAAGATCTTATGGCGACGGGCTAAAGAAGCAGAAGGTAGATCCCACCACAATAACGTACGCTTTTTAGGGTTCCCCGAAAAATTACTGGAGCAGAGCACGGAAATATTCCTAGAACAATGGCTAATCAAAGAAGTGCTGAATGGGACCCCATCGAAGTTCTTCTCCGTGGAAAGGGCGCACAGAGTACCGGGGAGGCCGCCGGTTCCGGGCCAACCACCCAGACCACTGATAGCTAGATTCTTAAATTATAGAGACCGCAATGCAATACTGCAGCAATTCCGTAGCAAAGGCCCACTTAGACACGAGGATTCAGTCATTAACGCCTACCCAGACTTCACCCAGAAGGTACAGAGACAACGTTATTCCTACACAAACATCAAGCAACGCCTCCACGAGCATAATATTAAATACGCTCTATTGTTCCCTGCCAAACTTAGAGTGATATCAGATGATCGCACACACGTATTCACTTCTCCGGAAGACGCCTGGACGTGGCTACACGCCAAGGGCCTTGCACGACCACGGGAGGACATGGAGGAAGGGGAGGAATGGCTTATCCCCTCATCACGCAAGCGCTCCAGGAAGCGACCGAAGGGACAACCCACTGAAAAACAGACAGCAGAAGAAAGGGCAAAAGCTTTGAAATAAACTCCCCTGCACATACAGAACTCTTTCGAGGCGCTTTGGCCGCTCCCTGCAGACAGCCCGGAATCTGATTCGGCTAGCTCAGACTCCACGCTAACAGAAGTGTTAAAAGGCCCGAAGCTTACCCCTAGATCTACGGATGCATTATAAACGCAAGCTATTAAGCCGTTTCTCCTACCGAACTAGGGAACAAATTGGAAAGACGGCACAGGGCACTCGGGGCGAAATTTCTTGAAGGAGGATGCAACCTCCACCTACGGTCATCTTTTGAACAATTTGCACTCCCTCAGCGAGAACATTGTTTACTGCCATTGAGCATGTGATCTGGGGGGGGGGAACACTCCGGGGGCGCTCACAGGCACATGCAGACCAGGACTCCGAAAAGATGTGAGCTCCGTACAAGAGCCACACCTGGATGCCGAATACCTCCCCCACAGATATCCATACGGATACAGGTTTATATGTTGAGTAGATTAACACGAGTTCATAGTTGGGTTAGGGAACTAGTTGGGGTGGGAAGAGGGGGTAATAGTTAAACTACAAGTTTTGGGTCAATCCTACATGCAGGGAACACTGCGGCGGTTATCAGGCATAATTACATACCCGATAGGAATGGGTGGAGCCCAGAAGGGTACGGTGGCCCGGAGCGGATCACAAGCAGTTACACCACATATCCCTACATGGCTCAAAACTCTAATCACTCCGCATATCAATCTGACATAGTTACGTGGAACGTGAGGGGCCTTGGGGCACCACGCAAAAGATCTTGGGTACATGCTGACAGAAGCGCACACAAAATACAATGAAGCGGAAACCCGTTTACGCGCCATGATCACAAATACCACTTAATGCGTCTGCAAACAGAGGGAGATAGATCGGACAGGCTGCTGGTGTGGCTCCTTCGAGGGGACCGCCAGCCGTCCCCCATAGGGGCTATAAGAGTAGGCGCAGGCACAATGGCCACCACGCAAGAAGAAATAAATGGGGCATTCAGGGAATACTACACAAATCTTTACACCAGTCGCACGAGATGCACAGCCCAACAACTTGAGTTTTTCCTTGAAGGCTCACCCCTGGTGCAGCTGACGCGGGCAGATAGGGAGACACTTGAGGCTCCTCTGTCACTCGGGAGCTGGAGTTAGTTCTAGCGCAGATGCCCAGAAACAAAGCGCCAGGCACAGACGGCCTCCCAATAGAATACTACTCTGCTTATTCGTCCAGTTTAAAGCCACGTCTGTTGAAAGTATTCAATGAGGCATGGTCCAACAAAATCCTGCCTCCAACACAAAGAGAGGCAAGGATAGTGGTCCTCCCCAAGCAAGGGTGCGATCCCACAGATGTCAAATCTTATAGACCACTCTCGCTCCTAAATCTAGACTGTAAACTACTAGGCAAAATACTGGCCAACAGGTTAGCACCCATCATACACACCTTGATACACGACGACCAAAATGGATTCATCCCTAAACGCAATACTTTCCTTAATATCCGGAGACTGCTGAGCGTCATGGGGGACACCCCATCGGATGCACATGAAGAGATGGCACTCTCGTTAGATATCGAAAAGGCATTCAACACGCTAGAGTGGGACTTTCTGTTTGTCACCATGCAGCGCATGGGAATTGGCCCTAACTTTATACACTGGGTACAGACACTGTACACCAAACCACACGCTAGGGTTCAAACAGGAGGGGTTATATCCGATAGCTTCCCGATCACCAGAGGCACCAGGCAGGGTTGACCCCTCTTCCCCTTGTTATTCGCCATAGCGATGGAACCACTAGCGACTCGGATACGTGCAATGAAAGACAGATGGGGAATATTCAGAAATGGGACACATCACGTCATATCACTGTATGCGGATGACGCCTTAATATATGTACGTAAAGACAGCGAGGTGATGCCCTTAGTAATACCACTACTGTCTGAATACGGGGGGATATTGGGTTTGGTGGTGAACTGGGAAAAATCGTGTGCGTATCCACTAAAGAGATGGTCCCAGTCAAGAAGAGAAAACGCCCCGGCGGGGCGCCTGAAGTGGTGCTTCGACACTTTTAAGTATCTAGGGGTCAACATATACCATAAAATCGAGGACCTTAGTGATGGCAATCTGGGGAGAGCACTGATCGCTATGAAGGGATCGTTGCGCTTCTGGAATAAACTACCACTGTCGTCCCCCTTGGGCAGGGTGGCGATAGCAAACATGTTGGTATTGCCTAGGCTGCTCTATTATTTTGCAGCACTGCCTATCACTGTCCCCAAGAGCTTTTTTCAGAACTTGAACGCAGTCCTACTGCAGCTTATGTGGGGAGGGGGCAGAGCGTGCGTGGCACTCTCCACACTGCAGCGCCCAGATAGTGCAGGTGGCCTGGGAGCCCCCAACTTTGAATATTACTACGCTGCAGCGCAGCTACATTGGATACTAAACTGGATTCACAGGCCCGCGATGGCGGAATCCAAATGGCTGCTGGCGTGACTGCCTGGAGAGCTACTGCTCGCATGGCTATCAAATAAAACACTCAAAGCAGCGTCCGTTAATACATTGATGGGGGTGGCACACTCATGCTGGTGGAGGTATGTACAAAAATAACAGAAAACACTTCCTTGCTCGCCGCTCGTCCCTCTGGAGCAGGTCCCTGGGTAGGCTACGGCTGGATCGCACCCACTCACGACCTGGGCGGAGGTGGGCATATAGCTGGTAGGAGATTGCTTTGAAGAAGGGAAACTGATGACTTTCGAATCTATACAAGCCCTTTCAGAAGTAGGCCCGGGGCAATTTCTAGCTTACCACGCAATATGTCACTCAATCAAAAAGACATGGGCGGCGGGAGACCAAGAGCCAGTGATCTCTCCCACACTACATCATATGCTACAATATGACGATCCAATAAAAGAAGTGACAAACTTGTACAAAAC
Source organism: Pleurodeles waltl (assembly GCF_031143425.1). NCBI lineage: Eukaryota > Metazoa > Chordata > Amphibia > Caudata > Salamandridae > Pleurodeles > Pleurodeles waltl. The sequence continues at coordinate 401,318,297 of NC_090447.1, forward strand.
TCTTAACAAGCCCTCTGATCCTAACCTGGTGAAAGCGAGAGATAGGTGGAACGCTGTCCTGCCGGACCCGATACCCCAAGAGGACTGGATGAAAGTCCTGCACCACACCAGAGCGGTGTCGAGAAACCCCAGATTCCGTTACACACAATTCAATTACACACACCAAACATACCTATCACCAGCCAGGATCAAATGCATGTTCCCAGGCTTGGACCCAATTTGCCCTAGATGCAATGCCCCATCGGCACATTTCTCTCACATGGTCTGGGAATGTCCTAAAGTACAAAAGGAGTGGAGCGGAGTGATGGAAGTAACCACAGAATTGACGGGTATTGCATTGGCAGTTGATCCCAAGTCCTGTCTATTAGGGCTGAGAACAAGAGATAAGTCACATAGACATCTACATAGGTTTACAGACCTAACATACGTGATGTACAAAAGACTGATAGCCATGAATTGGAGGGCATCCAAAGCACCCGACTTGAAAACCTGGCACACCCTAACGCTGTGCTGGTCCCAAACAGAATATCAGGTACTAGGGAAATTAGCACGGGAGGGCCAACAACACACAGGATGTGAAGCCTGGGAAATGTTAGTAGCCAGACTAGGGGCCAAAAATGGCGAGAAGCCACCATGAGTAGGGCAATAACACAGCGTTAGCCACAACCACATAGTACCAGAACACTTCCAACACAATAAAGTAATCAGTAGTGACAGACAACGTCAGACCAGCACACGCTTTCTCTCGCCTCCCACAGTCGCTGCTGCCTGCGTCAGCTAACAGGAGCAGAGCAAATACTCTGAATACACATAACTAACGCAAACCCAACACACAATACAAACAGGAGCCAGACCAGCTTCCGACATTACTCCAAATAAATAAAGTAGAGCCAGCAAGGAACAAGAGAACTAAACAGCCACAAGAGGGGCCACCACACACCTAAAAATAAGACTCGCCAGCCACACACCACAGATAAAGATACTGGAAAGGGAATGTGACCTGAGTTGTGTTTATTTTGTTTTGTTTGAATGTAAAAGTTACACCAGATCATCCAAATCCTGTCAATGCATGCAAATGATAAGGTATTCAGATCTGCAATGAAAATACAATAAAAATATAACAAATAAAAAAATAAATGAGAATGGACATCTCAATCAAAGCTATTACCATGTATGAACAGGGCTTTTATTCCACTGAGCATTTCCCCGATGAGCTTGAGCCTGTTGATGCCAGTTTTGAAAGCCAAGGGCCACTCCTTGTGCTCTATCACTTTTCCTGAGGTGAGAATAGTTGCAGCAGGCATGGGGAAGCTTCAAAAGAGATAAAAAAGAGAAAGGGAGAAGGAAAGTAGAGAGAAAGAGATCAGACAGTGGGGAGGAGAGAGAATGGATAGATGGAAAAAGATGGAAAAGTGCGAGGAGATGAAGGGAGCAGGACTGGTTTGAGCATTTTAGCCAAGGGTGTTTTGATTCTCTAGTCCAGCCCTGTTGATTACTGAACACACAGTAGACAGAACTTGATTATTGCCTCAGGAAATCCATACAGTTCAAGCCCTCTGCACGCACGTGCACACACACTGAGCAGACTTTCTCTTTCACACCTGCCCTCAAGCAGAGATTGTTATCTCTCTGCATCCTTCTGTTTGACTCTCTCTCTCTGTAGTGTAGGCGCACTACAATGGCTTGCATGGTTGTTAGCCCATTGAAATGAGACTCGGACACCTGATGAGATTTATGCTTTGCCAGTGGCAGCTTCACACAGCACCGTCTACACTGTACTGCCCCACCCGCTGGCTCCCAGTTTATTTTATCAACCTCCATACGTGACCGGGAGGTCAACAGCACTTAACACATGTACGGAGGGGAGTCAGAGCGGCTCCCCTCCATTTATACCTACAGCGGCAATGGTAGTGCCCCGCGACCAGTTACATCACTGGCGCGACACTACATTCCTCCTAAAAGTAAACAATACAGTACAAACGAAATTACAACCAAGGTCTGGCATCGGCTCACCCCAGATGGTCTCACAATCAAGGGTATGGAGCAGGTTTGCCACGTAAAATGTACCTGGTACGAATGGATCAGACTCTGGAACACCAGCAGGTGTCAAACCAGTTGCAGCTGGTTCGGGAGTCGGACTGGAAACAGACTGACAAGTTGGCATACCGTCATCTCAGTCAGGCATGGACATCTGGTCAATGTCAGACAACTGCAGGTCGGACTCCTCTCCACCATGCGGCTGTGGGGGGATGAAACTTCTTGAGCATAGAAATGTTCCTGGTGATGGTAGAGACACCGTGCCAGGCCACAACCTAGATCCACACAGGTGAACAAGGGTCCAAGGGTTCCCTTTCAAATGGCAGGTGGAACTTACTTACAGAGGAGTGCTCTTTGAGCAGTACAGCATCTCCTACATGTAAGTCTGATGCTCTTGCACGGTGTCAGCGGCTGGCCTTTCGATTCACACTTGTCCACTTCTGATGGACCTGAAAGTCATCAATGGTTCCAGGCTTCCACTGCCGGTAATGAGGGATGGAATCTGCAACCACTCTCCCTAGGGAGATATGTCCAGGAGCATGGCCAGCGGTGGAATGGGGAGTCTGTCGATAGTTCCGTAGGAAGGAATATATGGCATATTCGATAGACTGTCCACTTGCTGCAGCAATCCGGACAACCTTGTTTAGGGTTCACATGAATCTCTCGACCTCCCCGTTTGCCTGGGGCCATCATGGTGTAATCCGTCTGTGTCTGATACCAGTAGCCTCAAAGTAAGAGGCGAGCTCCGGACTCTGAAATGGAGGGCCATTATCGGAAATAAGGCCATGAGTGGCCAGGACTTTCTCAATTCTGGGAATGAAGACTTCAGCAGTGAGAGTGGGATGATCTCTACCTCCGGATACTTTGAGAAGTCATTGATCATCACCATTGTGTATTGGCCATCAGGTAGACTCCAAAAAGCAAGACTGGCTGAAACCCATGGTTATCTTTGTCCTGGCTCTTTTTTAATAGGGACAGGCCTGCAGGGGTCCGCGGAGGCCTGGGACCACTCACACAACCTTGCCATGTTCTCAACCTGCTCGTCCATCACGGGAAACCACACCTTTGTCCGTAACCGACTCTTAGTTTTCACCATACATTGGTGTCCACTGTGGGCCAACTGCACTACCCGGTCAGTGAGTGAGGATGGAATGACCAGCCGGTAGCCTCTCAGCAAACACCCACCAGGATCGACTAACAGTTCATCAAGAACATGATACAGGCTCCCCATTACTCATTTGGAGGTGGGAATGAGCGAGGGTAGTTGCTTCCTCACAGCATGCCACTGGTTGGAACGGACAGTTTGCAAAACCCTTTGAGGGCAATCATCTTGTGCCATGCCCAGAATTATGGTTTCAGTTGAGAAAGGTAGTGGCCGGGACCTGTTGGTCACATATCTTACATACTCCTCTATTTCCTGAGCTTCAAGGATCTCGCTCTTTGTGGCGAGACAAGTAGTCCGCCGGGTTATCTGATTCCGCCCGGTATTCCAAACTACATCTATAGTCCTGTAATTGGAACAGTCATTTGTCTATCCGCAGCGGGAGCTTTGACACAGTCCAGTTGATTAGGGGAATGAGGGGATTATGGTCAGTTGTGACACAAAACGGTTGGCTACAGACATAAAGGTGAAAGTGCTTGCAACCCTAGTGCACGGCAATTACGTATTTCTCAATTTGCGAATACTGTTGCTCGGAGTCAGTCAATGACCGGCTCGCAAATGCCACTGGTGACCACTCATCATTGCCCTGTTTCTGAAGCAGCACTGATCCCAGGCCTTTTGGGCCAGCATCAACTCCAATTTTTGTGTCTTTGTGAGGATCAAAATAACTGAGTATTGTGTCACTGGAAAGGGCATCCTTGGTGGCTTCAAACGCAATTTGTTGATCTGCTTCCCCACGCCCAAGGTTCCGACGACTTTGTCAGGTTTCTGAGTGGCTGTGTTAACCTGGAGAGGTCCTTAATAAAACGGCCACAGTAGTTGACCATTCCTCGAAAACTTCGGATTTCAATCACAGTGGTGGGTGGGGGTGCGTTCTTAATGTCTTGTACCTTCTCTGGATCAGGTGCCATGCTATCTGCTGAGAACACATACCCAAAAAACGATATTCCGCTGGTGAAAAATTCACACTTGTGGCGTTGAAGGGCTAGGCCGGATTCCTTGATTTGGTGTAGCACGCTCTTGAGCCTGGCATTATGTTTCGGGATGGTCCCAGCATGTATTAGGATGTCATCACTGATGTTGATGGTGCCGGGCAGCTCTAGGAGAAGTTCGTGGATGACATTTTGGAAAACCTCTGCAGCACTAGAGATGCCAAAATTCAGTCTTTTTTAACCCATGAATCCTATATTCGTTGAAAACATAGTTATATATCGTGACTCCTTTGCCAGAATCAACTGGTGGTATCATGAGCGCAAGTCCAGCTTGGAGAACCAACAGGATCCACTCACTTCACCTATCAAGTCGTCTATCATGGGGTTCAGATGTCTTTCATGCTTGATGGCAATGTTGGGGAGACGCATGTCTATGCAGATACGTACCTTCCGTGGTTGTTAGGGCTTCCGCGCGACTACAATCGGAGATACCCCTGGCGTGGGCCCGGTGACTCGTTCTATGATGCTGGCTGTTTCAAGCTTGTCCAATTCTTTCTCCACCTATGGTTTGAGGTGTAATACAATGCGTCAGTGCCGGTGTGCCACAGACTGCACGGTCTCATTTATATGTAGTTTTACCTCTCTGTAACACAAACAGCCTATACCCTCAAACATGTCACGGAACTGGTGAAGGAGTTCAGTCACCGACTCTTGATGTATGCCAAAAGTGAACGTGACGACTCCTAGATCTTCTGCTGTGTGGCACCCGAAAAGCATGCCATGTCCTTTTTCAGCCACAGATACTTGGGGGTTGACTGACCACAGCCCATATGCGATGGATGTCTTGAAACTACCCTTGAGAGCGAGTGGCGTGTTCTGGCCATAAGCATATATCTTTACCCTTGCTGTTTCCAAGGCAGGTGCAGGAACCATCTGATGGTACACATCTGAGGCTAAGATATTTATGGAGGCATTTGTGTCAACAACAGCAAGAGTCGGTGGGTGCCTACCTTGATCTGGCACCGTGGCAGTTTCTTTGATGATTGGGCCGCTTACTGAACAGGGAGTAGATGAAATGTTCTTCAGCTTCGTCGCTGTCCATGTCACTGCCTCTCTTGGACCTGCTTGTGGTGGCGTTAACAGAGCCTTTCCCTGGTCGTAATTTGTTCGATCTGCACACCTTCATGAAGTTACTGAGCTTCCTGCAGCCTGTGCATTTCTTTCCTTTGGGCGGGGCAGTCACTTGGTCGGTGTGATGGTCCGCTGCAGTACCCACATGCCCTTGGTGGTGGGCAATTGTTTCTGGGTCTTTCTCTGTTAGGAGACTGTGCCACTGTGTTGATTGGCTCTTCCTTGAGTGGTCTTTAGAGTGCCGCCTCCATATGTGAGGCTCGGGCCTTGAATAACTCTTTGGTGTGTCCCATCGTGAGGATGTCAGGTAGGGACCTCCAAGACTCCTCCAGGATTCTCTCTTGCAACTTTACTGATGCACACCCCTGAATCACTTGGCCTCTGATCTCTTCGGTCTCATCTGTGAACCCTGCAGGTGCTGGCTAAGTCTTTAAGCCTCATTGGGAATGAATCAGTCGATTCTTCTGCTTTTTGTTTGGTTTGCCAGAACACAAAGCGGTTGTACTCTGTGTTGGCCATGGGTAAAAAATGCATATTTAGGGCAGGTATCAGGGTCAGGTGTGTTTTTGGAGTGGCCTCAGTAAGGTTCTTGGATATTCTGTAGATATCTTCCCCCTAGGTGTAAAATCATAGCTCTCTTTTGTGCATTTTCGACTTTGGTGGCTTCAAAAACTACTAGTACTTTCTTGATCCAGTTCTTCCATCATGGGGCTTGTGCGGACGGGGACCCTTCAACGACAAAAGGCTCGACTGGCGGTATGGCAGACATGGTGAGTCAGAGCAAGTAGTATATGACGTGGCCCCCTCTTGTTTGCAGTGTGCGAGGTGGAGAGACTCTTGCTTAAACCCTGCAGTACGTATGCCTATCGCAGATGCAAATGAAAACCCTGTGCTCTGTTGTGCCACACTCTCTAGATGAAGTCTGTGAGGTGTGCTCTATGACCCACATGCTATCTGTAGCTCTGATAGAATCTGCAACCAGTATATTTTATTCATGTATTCTTTATTTTATTTGCCAGATTGACATTCAGTATTGCATTCTCTGTATTGCATACACTAGTTTTTCATAACAGTACCTTTACTGTCTGGACAATGGTAAGGCAGATCGGTGAATCTGCTGCTGCCAGAAACACTCCCCAACCAGCGCAGGCCTGCCTTGCCGATGGGCAGCGTGCAGCAGAGCATCTCCATTTTGGAAGCAGGCCAGCGGGATGGAGGCGGGGCCTTGGAGGCGAGCGAGCGTGCATAAGCACGTGCTGGTGGAACTCGCTCCGGACTGCTGGGCTGGCACGGAGGACTGAGGCTGGCTGCCCAGTGTTTCCATGGTCTCCGACCACGGGAGAGGCGCTGGCGTGGAAACGCATGTGGCACGATCACCGCGGGTGAACCGCAGCCACCACGGTGTGTAGACAGCAAGTAAGGGTGCGACCCCCTCGTCACCAAAATGTAATGTCGGCGCTCCACAATGGCTTGCGTGGCTGCTAGCACATTGAAATGAGACTTGGACACCTGGTGAGATTTATGCGGTGCCAGCGGCGGCTTCACACAGCACCGTCTACACTGTACTGCCCCGCCTTCTGGCTCCCAGTTTATTTTAGCAACTTGCACACGGGACCGTGAGGTCAACAACACTTAACACATGTACAGAGGGAAGTCAGGGCAGCACCCCTCCATTCATACTTACAGCAGTAATGGTAGAGCCCCGCGACCAGTTAGATCACTGGCGCAACACTACACTCTCTTTCACGCTGGGAGGTGCAAAGCTCACCATGAGTTTGGCCTGAGAGGCCATTTGGCTTGATTCTGTGGCTCTACCACGTCTAACACGTCTAATTAAGAACAACCCACCATATGTCTGTCAGGGGTGTTTCTGGATAGGGCAAGTCATTAACGTCATCAGTATATTGGTGGATTAAACATCAGTTTCTGCCTGGAGATAGTATTAGTAGTTGTATTGCTTAGGATAAATAATTATCCAGCTGGTGAATGAGTTTAGTTATTCTTTGTCGAGTAAGACACTTCAAGAACTTGGTGAATACTGGATTCTCTTTCAGTCTCGTGTTCTGCTCCTTCCCTGTCTCTAGCTCTCTAACATCGTCCTCACACCGGTGTCTCGCCAGCCTCAGGCCACCTCAGGCACCTGTCGCCGCAGCCTGCTCAGTGCGCGCTCTCGCGCACAGATGACAGGGAAGAAGTATAAACTTTTCTCCAACCAGAGCCGTGGTGGAGACGTCGGGGAGGCAGAAGAGACGCTGCCTCACCACTGGCTCCCTTCCCTGTCCCAGCTGTCTCCTGCCCAGCCCGGATTCTGGCAGCATGTGTCGTTTCGCCTCCCGCCCTCCACTCCGTTATAATTGGTTTTGACACCGCGTCCGTCGCGCGCGGCTTATTCGGCGTGTGGGTATGGTCGCGCGCCCGATGTCTACAGAGCCCCTGACACTGCTGTCCTTTGCTTGCTTTCTCTTGTTGCCGTGGGACTCCGTAGGGGAATGACACATGAAGTATTCAGCGTTTACATTCTACGTTTCAGCATCTGATTTCAGAATTACTTTATTCCCACCACTGGCATTGACAACTTCATGGTGAATCCGGAGCGTCCGCCAGGAGACCGAGGTCTGCCCATGGTAAGTCCACCCCCGTGTCCTGCAGGTAACGAAGTTACTTGTGTCTTACGTCTCCGCAAAAAGCGCTCTCCTCGCCAAGATCTGTGTGCATCCTACATCTGGTACAGGTTCGAATAATGACCCAAACTTTCATCTTTCCGCCGGTGGCAGTGCGAAATGTACGTAGTAGCGCGTTTAACAAGTTATTTTATTCACGTCCATTAATCTGTAGAGCGCTAAAAAATGTTACATTTATAGGAGCTATGTGTGCCTGCTCCCCTTCCCTCCACACACACTCTCTCTCTTTTTCTTAGTTTGATGAATTAAACCACTGAGCTGCATCGCACTGTGTTCGGTTGCATGATTTGTAAGAGTAGGATACACAGACAGGAACATTGGATTTCTTCTGGCCCTGCTGGTTTGTATGGTGGTCTATTCTAGGCGTGTAATTGTTAAGAGAGATGCAGACTGATTTGTGCGGGAGTGTGAGAGGGTCCTAGTGTGAGATATCTGCGTTTTTCTGTAAGTAAGCTTTGTGCAGGCGCTGCTTGGTGTTTTGATCCTGAGTGAGCCGTGCGACAGAAGGGCAGGCTGCTGCTGTCTTCTTTGCTTCAAAATAGATTTCCTACAGGGCTTTTAAGTTAATCTCAAATTCTGTCTCAAGGCACGTGGGCTCCCCCTGATCCCTGCACAGACCAGCTCCTCGCCTGATTTCAGCTCATGCATTGTTTTGGGTAGGGTGATATTAGGCTGCGTGTCCTGCTCAGGAGTCAAACACGTGACCTTTCTGTAGTCTGCTGTATCTATATATGAGCCCTGCATGACACTAGAGCCACAACAGTGTTTTATACCACTAACAAGACGCACTTGCATTCAAGTTTTATAGAGATGCAGGGTTGTAAAGGAATCCATGGAGTAGTGACTAAATCTAACAACAGAGTGCCCTGAAGATTGCAAATAGCTTTTGTTGAGTTTGAGTTTTTTTCACTGCTGACAGTGAATGGACAAGGTAGCAAAGGTCAAGATGCCAAGCATTGTGAAGCAGGTTGTTATAACTGTTCTCCTCGTTTCATATATTCATTGGGTGCTACATGAATCGTTTTTATGAAACTGTCAGTCAGTGAGGATTGTACTGGGCCTCATTTACAAGGCCCTAGCGCCACCAGAGCATCACTTTTGGTGACACTCTGGTGGCGCTGTGCCATTTTCCATATTTACAAGGCAGCGTTAAGCCACTTTGCATGGCTTACCGCCGCCTAGTAAATATGGGCCCCTCCGATGCAGTTTTCTGTACGCCTGCACAAAGCTTACTTTCCGATGCAATGGGTGTTGCGGTGGGTGTTATGCTGTGGCCCATAAGGTGACCACCCGTCCATAAATTTCACGGACTGCCAGTAATTTAGCCCTTCCGTCCATTGTCCGTGATGAAAGCTTTAACGGACGGCATCTGTCCATAATTTTAGCCTTTCAAAAAAAGGACAATATATGGCAGAGCAAAATTACGGGCAGATCAGTTTCCCCAGCTGGACTGAAAGGCAGGGAGTCTCGTGTTCTCAGAGGGAGGGAAGGGCAGACAGATAAGAAACAGACCTTCTTGCCAAGGTGTCTCCTTCCCTAAGGAAATGCAAATGTGGGCAACTGGTAAATCTGCAAATGCAAAGGGGCTTGGAAACCTGCATTGACTTTAACCAAAGGAGTCACTTGAAGCTTTCTGATGACAAAGATAATTTCTTTTAGAGAGGTACTGTAATGGTGTACCAAGGTGAGCTGTGAAGTCTATGGTTTTAATGGGGTGTTATAAAAAATGTTAATAGTAAGTATAAACTGTATATTATTCAAATCTGTATTTGAGAAGCATTTTGTTTATTTAATGTATTTGCGCGTTTTGTAGCAGTCTAAATTATGATGTAATTGTATTTATACAGCGCTTACTACCCCCCTGACGAGGTGTCGAATGCACGTTTAAAATAAGCACTTACACATTCACAGTTCTTTCAGGGAGGGACCTCGGTACCTCATAGTACTAACTAACGTCCCGTCTACGGAAGAGTTATTGGCTTTGCCAATGTGTTTTAGCCATGTTATATACCAGAGTGGCTACTGTTCAGCATGACTAAAAGTTAGTGGCATAGTGGTGCAGAGTGGAGAAGAGTGGCATGGGGCAGTGACGTAGGGCCCAGTGGTGCAGAGTACTGAGCAGTGGGGTACAGTGTAGTTGTTTAGAGTGCATTGGCGTACAGTGCAGTGGTTTAGAATGCAGTGGCATGGAGTGGCGTGGGACAGAGTAGAGTGGCATAGAGTGCAAAGGAGTAGAGTGGCATACAACAGAATGGCAGAGAGTGCAGTAGTGTGGAGTGGTGCAGTGGCATAGAGTGCATAGTAGACTCTCATGGCAGAGTGCAGAGGTGTAGTGTAGAGTGGTGCAGTGCAGAGTAGGAAATAGTGCTGTAGAGAGCAGTCGCGTAGAGTGGAGTGATCAGAGTAGAGTAGAGTGGCATAGAGTGCAGTGGCGAATAATGCAATAGTACAGAGTAGATTGTTGTACAGTACAGAGGCGGAGAGTGCAATGTTGCAGAGTAGAGTGTCAGTGCAGTGATGAAGAGTGGCACAGAGAGCAGTGGCGTAGAGTTCAGTAGTGCAGAGTAGAGGGCAGTGGCGTACAGTGCAGATGTTTAGAGTGCACTGGCGCAGAGTGCAGTGGCATAGAGTGGCATGGGATAGAGTAGCATAGAGTGCAGTGGAGTAGAGTGCCATTCAATAGAGTGGCAGAGAGTTCAGTAATACAGAGTGGTGCAGTGTCATAGAATGCAGAGTAGACTCATGTGGCGTAGAGTGGAGTATTGTAGAGTGGTGCAGAGTAGAGTATAGTGCCTAGAATGCAGTGGCATAGAATGCAGAGCAGAGTGGTGTACAGTTCAGTATTGCAGAGTAGCTTGTCAGTGCAGTGGTGTAGAGTGGTACAGAGAACGGTGGCATAGAGTACAGTGGTGCAGAGTAAAGGGCAGTGGCATACAGTGCAGTTGTTTCGAGTGCACTGGTGTAGAGTGCAGTGGCAAAGAGTGGCATGGGGCAGAGTAGCGTGCCATAGAGTGCGGTGAAATAGAGTGTATTGGTGCAGAATGTAGTAGTACAGAGTAGAGTAGTGTAGAGTATAGTGGCAGTCAGTGCAGTGTTGCAGAGTAGAGTGTCAGCGTGCAGTGGCCTAGAGTGCATTGAACTAGAGCGCAGTGGTCAGAGTGGCGTAGAGTGCAGTGGCGTAGAATAGATTGGTTCAGAGTAGAGTGCAATTGCATAGAGTGGAGAGGTGTAGGGTGGAGTGCAGTGGCATAGAATGCAGTGGCGTAAAGTAGATTGTTTCACAGTAGAGTGAAGTGGCTTAAAGTGGAGAGGTGCAGGGTAGAGTGGAGTTGCATACAGTGGCATATAGTTTGATGGCATAGAGTAAAGTGGTGTAGAGTGCAGAGGTGCAGAGTAGATTAGAGTGACACACAGTGTATTGATGTAGAGTGCAGGGGCATAGAGCTGAGTGTTACAGAGTAAAGTGTACAAGCATAGAGTGTATTAGCTTAGAGTACAGTGCAGTGCAGTGTTGCAGAGTGGCACATAGTGGAGTTGTGCGGAATTGATTGGTGTTGCCAATACTGGAGTGGTATAGCGTGTATTTGAGGAGAGCGCAGTGGTGTAGAGGGGCGTAAAGTGCATTGGCAAAGAGTAGAGTGATACAGCATAGAGTAGAGAGGCATAGTGTGAAGTAGCATAGAGTGCAGTGGCATAATGTGGAGTGGTTGAGAATGGAGGAGAGTGCAGTGCAGTGGCATGGAGTGGTGTAAAGTGGAGTGATACAGAGTAGGGTGCAGTGGTGTAGAGTGGCGCAGAGCAGAGTGGAGTATGCATGGTGTGGTAACACACTGCCATTACAGACAACACAGTTTTGATTGAAATGACCTTTACATTTGCATAGATATACAGTTTTTCAAATCAAACTATACTGTGCACAGACGATGATGTGTGGAAATTACATCACCTAATGCAATGATTTGTTTTAATCATATAAAGGTATTTGTTTCCAGTACAGTTCAGAATTAACACAAATGTGCTTAATTTTTACTCCTAATTCTGATATATTCTGAAGTTTATTTAAATGTTGTTATGTGATAGAAAAAACACTTTCCTAACCCAGTATCCAGCAAGATTGTCGCATAAATCCTCTCACTTTGATATCAGAGAAAGAAAAGTAAACACTAAGGGCCAGATGTAGCAAAGGTTTTTACCCATCCTGTGTCTATGGGAAAAAGTGTTTGTACATATGGCCCTAAGTTCCCACTGAAGACAGAGCCTGACATTTGACTTTGTTCTTTGAATGCACAGCAAATGTGATAAGAACAAGATTTACAGGCCTGTTTACAGAAAGGGAGCACTCAAAAGGATACTATAAATAAGGTTTTGGCAAGGAAAGGGACAAACTCAAGCTGCATAGCCTAAAACAAATAAAGCCAGCAAATTGAAAGCAACAAAATGTGAGTTACAAACCACACGGCCAATGGCAAGCAACCTGTGGAATGAATTCACAAGGAAGCACTATGAATGTACTTAAAGTGATAGCCATGGGATACTTTCTGGGAAAGTCCAATATTTTAGTCCAGTCCCTATCTTGCAGAGGTTTGGCCGCATCAATCACCCAGGTAGTATGACGAGAAGACCTGGAGTGGTTTCCATGTTGCAGGAAAGGTCTGTACACCCATTCTATCAGTTTGTCACCAGTTCCTATGGTGTAGAGCTTCTGGCACACCTCTTGTAGGGTTAGTGCTAGGTGGCCGTAATAAAATAGGGCATTTAATGATTATTTAAGGTGGTTGTAAATAAGGAGTTGACCGGGGTAAAGATGGTAGCCTGCCACCAGGGTTTGGAAATTTAGTAGCTCGCTGTCCAGAAACAAATTCCCCAATTTTAGGATACCCGAAACATGCCATTGATGCAGTTGCTCTTAGCACAGCCGTCCTGTGCGTGTGGGAAGGCTTAGTAAAGTGCAGGAGCATAGGGTTTCTTCGTGTCAGTGAGTTTACAGGTTCTAGCAAGGCAAGAGAAAGCTGTGCATGATAACCCCAGATGGTGATCCGTAGAATGGTCAGTAGGGAACAATGAGCAGTGCAGTAGGCCTTCCTTAAAAGTCTTTACTGGTAAACCCCATCTCAAGCAGGGAGGTGGGTAAAAAGCCAGCGAGCCACCAATTGGACCTGTGCAGCTGAATAATGGCATTCTAAGTCCAGACGACCTAATCCACCCGAAGTCACAGGTAGCTTTAGAGTGGAAAGAGCTACCTGACGGCACCGCAGGGACCAAATCAGATGTGTGGCGTGTCTAAAGAAGGACGAGCAGGGGAAGGTTTGCAAAATAATACTATCATTCACTAGTGCCATGTGGCCCACTACAGAAAGCAGAAGAGAAGACCAAAAAGCAAACTGGGCTTGGAGGGACCGTGACGCTCTGCCAAGATTTCCATCCTGCAAATCAATGGGAGAATGGTAGGTATTAATCACTAGGTATCAAAAGGTAACTGGTTCCCAGTTCAATCTGAGATCTAATTGTATATAAAGGGGAAAGCAGTGCCATATGTTAAAGAAACACTAATTACATTTTAAAATGTTCACATTTTGTTTGTGCAATTTACATCCCAATTATTTTGAAGATTGTATGTGTACTTGACACTTACGGATAACCCAGATCACTAGTTTGGCTTATGCTCAATTTCAAAACCATTTAAAGACATAGACAAAGCAGACAATTGCCTTGCACAACCTTGCAAGGGGTCTGGCCTCTGCTCAACCTTTACAAGATCGAACAGCGGACCATTGCACCAGAAGAGTTTGCAAAGCGGGATTGGTATTGCTTGCTCAACCACTTGACAGTGCCTCTTCTGTTTCTCTCTTGTGTGCAGTGATAACTCCCCAGGTACCCACTACCTTCCGACAGTCTTGCTGGACCCATCTTGTCTGATTTTAGGAATTGTCCAACCTGGTTCTTCTCTTCCTTATTTATCCAGTTCTTAGCAATGACCCTTTAAATCACTTGCCGTGAATCTCCCATTTGATCTCGATTTCATCCTCCTCTTTTATTATCTTTGATGGTAGTCCGGGCTTCCATTTCTGAGATAAATATAGAGTCCCACACATACACTCTGGTGCTGTGAGACTACAGACAAGTTGGGGGTACCTCACATCTAGACATTAGGTGTGAGACTGTCACCCACACCATCTGCCCTGCCTCTTTAAAAAAAAATTAGGTTGAAAGTCTATGGGCCGTTGGGGTAAGCCAGATGTTTTTGTTCAATTTGTTTAAACTAGCATAAGGTTAATTACCTTAATGTTTCCCAAACTGTTTGCCAGGGGTTTTAAAATGTTCAGAAACATAATCAAAATGTTGCTGTTACTTTCTCTTCAAGAAAGATTGGGTAGATTTGGGTATGGGTGATGGCCTTGCCTCAGTGCTAAAGGGCATTTATTTACTACTGAACAAGGACGGAATGTGACACCTGAATGTAGCATACCAAGAGGCAATCACAAAAAGGCAACAGCGAATATATAGTGCTATGTTAAAAAGGAGTAAATAAATGCACTGACAACATAGTGAAGCATGGCCTCTTTTTGCATGTGTCTGTAACACTGATGTTTGTTCTTGAATTTTTGTCCTGAATTTTGACCCTTTGTCCCGAATTTTTTACAGTCCTGTCCAGAATTTGCCTCAATGCCAGGTGGTCACCCTAGTGGCCCAATGAGGTCAAAATCACTGCACCAAATTTACAAAGTGGTGCAATGCATACATTGCGCCACTTTGTAACCCTTTGCTCTGTGCCAGGCATAATGTATGCAAAGTGGGCGTACCCCCATTTGGGGGGGGGGGGGGGAAATGGCACAAAGAAATCTGAAAGATTTAATTGCGTCATTTTTTACGGTACTTTCATCGCTTGCTGAGAGCAGGAGTTAAAAGGAAGCGCACCATTGTTTACAATGAGCCTCAATGGGCTTTTCAGGATTATTGTCAAAATGTTTGACTCTAATCCTGCAAAGCTTCGAACTAGCGTAAAAAATGATGACGCTAGTTCCCCTAACTACTGCAATTGTGAGCTGTATCACACATGGTGGCATTAGGGGGGGTGCTAAAGGGCGCAAGAAAAGTGGTGCTGCACTGGGTGCAGTGCCACTTTTCTTAAATCTGTCCCTTTGTATTTTGTTGCTTCCCAAGATTTACAAAGATCTGTAAACCGGAGGCAGCGCCAAAAACTAACGCCACACCAGGTGTGGCATTAGCATTGTTCTACAAGGAGAAATACTTTTGTTTCTCCTCGTTTTTGCTTTTCCTATGTGTGCTGCATTCTGCAGCACACATAAGAAGAGCAAAAGGCCATTAATGATTGCTTATGGTGTCCCTTCTTGCACATAAACAATCATTAAATAATGACGATTTGCTGCTCCAATGTGTTCTGTATTGTGCAACATACATAGGACTAGCAAATTGCCATTATTGATTGTTTATGTGCAGGAAGGGACACCTTCCTACACATAAACAATCATTCCCTGCAACGCAGGCACCTTTGCACTATGGTGCAAGAGTGCTTGCGTTGTTGTTAGGCAGCTAATTTTAGCGCCAGTGGTAGGGAAAACACAGGGGGGTGCTGTATTGATTTAAATATGGCGCATCCCTGCATTTCTGAAGTGATACAATGTGGCGCTGCCAGTTTTGGCACTGCGCCACCTTTAAGTAAATGAGGTCCATAGACTCACCTGTCAATTTTGTTTTTTGATTTTGTCCTTGACATGCTTTTCCACCGCTATTGTGGGGTCCATATTTACGGGTTATTCAGTCAGTGAGCACCTCAGTGTAAGAAATGCATACATGTATTATTCACTTTGCTGGCGATTATACATTATATAGAACGGGCCTGAAAACCAAAATCAACTCTAGCATAAAGGTTCATACGAGCTCTATTCTGCAGGTGGGCACAACCTGAATTTTGCCATGAGTGCGTTCAAGGCAGCTCGTTTAGCTCTGAAATCAGTTCTCACAATTGCAGCGAACCGCCAAAACGCTAGAATGCCTGTTTGGCCTCACCTTCATAGGTTTATGTTTTTTTCAGTCATACCTTAGATCAACAAACACTGACAAAGCTAAACGATCTTGCCTTTGGGACCTACTGGCTTTGCCATTGTTCTTTGCTGAAGCTGTACAGCATCGGCAAAAGGCCTTTTGCCAGTTCTATGTAGCATCGGCAAAAAATAATGTAATAATAACTTGATGACATGCAGCACACATATGCATCATGGCGCAATGGAGCCTAGGGAGATGAGTGCATGTAGCCTAGCTGCAAATGGCATCTACCAGGGCCTGAAAAAAATCAAAAACATTTTGTTAAAAAAAGGTGAGATGAGAGGTGGGTGGGGCTTTAAGAGGGTTGGGTCCCTCAGGGTCTCAGACTCTGTAGTAATTAAAATGGACACTGGAACAGGTCTCGTTGGGGCTCGGTGTTCATGTGGTTAACTTTACAGACAACAGGACTGATTGATTTCTGAAAAACGAATGTAAACAACGTTAAAATAGCGCATGCAGTTTCTGTTTGTATTCCACGTGGTTTACTTTATCTTGCATTGCCTGAGAGTCTTTGCTTTTTCAAGGCTGTTGTGTTATTTTGTTTTTGGACAGCATATTACTTTTGTCTAGTGGATAGTTTGAACTGAGTCACCACCAGGTGTTTATTACAAGCTACAATTGAGAACTATGGAGTTGAGGCTGGAGGCAGAGCGATATTCTCCCAGTGCCTGTCAGTGCATCATAAATATATTTAGAATATTTGTACATCCTATCTTTGGCCTCTCTGCAAAGTGCATAGAGCTATTTTTTTGCAGTTGCGAGTCTATGCAGATATGTGTTTAGGACAGTGCTCAAAGTGGGCGCGATCAGAGGGTCATAAGGTGCCCATACTTTTTAAATTAATGAAAGGCCGTTCCTCTGCTTTTTATTTAAAAAACAACTGACCCGGGATGATAAATTCAGTTTAGGTTTCATCGGGACACCCATACATTGACACTCATGTCTAGTGTAAAAGGTAATTTATTTAGGACAGGATTTAACATAAACATCAACAACTTTGAACTGTATGAAATCCCTCTTGCCCAACTTTAACTTAAAAGCTTTCTTATGCCCTTCCTTCTCTTTCAATAGCTCTCTTCAAATCCCCTCCCCTAGACACTCCCCTATTCCTTTCATGACCTCCTTGTTTGTAAACAATCCACGCCCCCATTCTGATCCTTCACCTCATTTTTCCCATTGGAAGGGGCGGACAAGCCCGCATCTGGCTCTCCCCCCTCCCCCATTTCCTGCCAACCCTTGTGAACCACACCTGTCCTAACTGACCTCCAACCCTTTCCCTGACCTGCTTAATCACGCCCTTCCCCTAACAAACCCTTTCCCTACTGCCTTCCTTCTCTGCAGGGCGGGTGGGTGGTCAAACGCCTTCCTCCCTCTATGGTCGGCCCGGAAAGAGGCCGACCCCACCCTTCCACCCCCTTTTAACCTAAACCCACCCCCACTTACCTGTCCACCAATCCTGGCGCACCCGCGCCACTTCCTGCTGTCCCGAACAGACCCGCGGAGAGACTAGAGCGAGTCTCTCTCTCCGCGGGCCCCCTCATCGGGACACACATACATTGACACTCATGTCTAGTGTAAAAGGTCATTTATTTAGGACAGGATTTAACATAAACATCAACAACTTTGAACTGTATGAAATCCCTCTTGCCCAACTTTAACTTAAAAGCTTCCTTATGCCCTTCCTTCTCTTCCAATAGCGCTCTCTTCAAATCCCCTCCCCTAGACACTCCCCTATTCCTTTCATGCCCTCCTTGTTTGTAAACAATCCACCCCCCCATTCTGATCCTTCACCTAATTTTTCCCCTTGGAAGGGGGAGACAAGCCCGGATCTGGCTCTCTCCCCTCCCCCATTTCCTGGCACCCAGAAAAACCCATGTGGCGTTTTGCTGCCCCACCCGGCAAACCCCGTTTGCCGCACTGATTTTCCTTATTATTCTCTGATCCACAGATTCTCCCCCCATAAGTTCTCTAGCATCAACCTCAAACCCATCAAATAATACGCATTTCCCAATTGCGATAAGTGCACTCCATCATCCCTGAACAATGTCCCCTCTTGTTCGGTAATATCCTCGTGCCTCAGCACCTTAATTCCTTGGGCCCAGCAAAATATCCTCATTGCCCTGTTCAACTTTTTCCGAGCCCATTCAATGGCTCCGTGATTGATTGCCCCTCTCCATACCCGTCTGGGTACAAACTCTGTCCATACCAGACATGTCCCGCACAGGTTCCGCTTCAATAGTTCCAAGTCCTTCTGCATAAATTGTATCAATTGCCTCACCAAATCATTTTCCCCCAAATGTATCAGCAACAAATCCGGGCATCCCCACTGCGGCAAGTTCCCTCTGATAAATGGGAGTAAACTCCCCCACCTCATTCCGCTCTTTCCCCACCAACGCACTTCGTGGTGTCTGCTGGGCAGTCCCATTGATCTGCCGTAGATTTGTTTTTCAGCGAATTTTGCCACCCAATGGACGAATGAATGACCGACCAGCCAAGTCACTGTCTTATTGTTCCGCGGTCCGGCCACGCATCCTGCAAAGAAAGAACACTATAACAACTGTGATGCACATCTAACCCCCCCCCCCCCCAACCTGGGTTTCGTTAGGGCCTAACATAACGCTTGCAGCATCTGGATTTCCATCTACCTATGGCTTTAATCTTAGCCCAGTCCCAACCTAAATGAGCTGCTGCTGTTGCTGCCCCGATCCTAAAGGAATGCGTTACAAAATCCCCTGCTTGCCGACCAGTCCAGCCCAAATCCATCCTCAAAACCTGCAACAGCTGATAGCTAGTAAGTTTCTTGCCTGAAGCATGCACAAACACCCCTGTTTCCCTAGCCCCTCCCCACTTCTGTTTGAAAATCATCCACTCTTTCACTGGGCATGCTAGTTCGTCACCTCCTTCCTCCAACCATACCCACTTTCCTTTTCCTAACTGGTCCGTCTTGGACTTCCTGAGCCATATACCCAACCTCCCTTGATGCATGCAGACCTCTTTCTCCTTCACACCACACTCCCTGCCTATGCCCAACAATTCGGATACCCTAAATGCCCCGAAAAACATCCAGACTATGCACAACCTGAACAGTCCTACTTCGTGCTCATCCGCGCAACATACCGGCAAAACATGCAACAGTCCTTTCAGTATCCCAAAAGTAATGGGCTCTCTTGCCTTACTTCCCGCCCCGGCCCTAACCCTGCCCCATCCTTTCAACATTTTTCCTAATAAATCATTACGCGCCGGATCTGTACCAAAGAAAAGCTTCCCATAAAATGAGACACCTGCCAACTTCCCACCTATCATGGCCGGGGATAGCCCCTCCTTAATCAAAAACAGCACGAAACGTAAGGCTCGTGCCTCCAAAAGCTCAGACCCCTGAGCCCAGAAATTGCCCTTAAACTCTTCAAAAGATTGAAAATCCAACCATGCGAGCCTGTAACTTCGCCGCGTAGAAACCGCTAAAGACATCTCCACCAGCCCCGAGATCATCATGCCCCCCACTCCCAAATGTCTGCCGGGACCGCAGTCTTGGTCTGCTCCGCTACTGGCGCCAGCTCGCGAAAACGCCGCCACTGTGAACGAGATAGGGAGTCTGCAATCTCGTTGTACACCCCTGGTATTTGTGCAGCTTTAAAGATAACATTGAGAGATAAACATTGCAGCATAAATTGACGTAACAAACACAAAACTCTTAGGTCTCTTGCTCTCTGTCTGTTTACCAATTCTACTACCGTCATATTGTCCACCTGGAAAACCACCGTCCTGTTGGCCAGTTCCTGTCCCCAGACTGCCAGTGCCACTAACAATGGAAAGAACTCTAGGAACGCAATGCTCCTCCCTTGCTGCAACCACTGCCGGGGCCATGTCTCTGCGCACCACCTCCCGTCCCAGTAAATACCAAAACCAGACGCGCCTGCCGCATCTGAAAATATTTGAACTTGCCATACTGTATCCACATCTCCAAAAGACATTGGCACCCCATTGAACTTCTTTAGGAACACCTCCCATACCCTGATATCCTCCCTCAGGGCCACAGAAACTCTTATCCTATGGTGAGGTAATACCGCCCCTGACATGGACAGTCCGAGTCGTCTACAAAAAGTACGTCCTCCCCTCACTACTCTACACGCAAAGCATATATAGCCTAGTAATTTTTGTGCAGTCCGTAACTCCATTTTGTGCAGAGTCCGCACAGATGCTAGGCATTCCAGTATTTCCGTCACTTTTGACGCTGGCAATCTTGCCACCATTAGCTCCGCGTCTAGCTCAATGCCCAAAAAGGTCATGATTGACAGCGGGCCCTCTGTCTTTTCCGGTGCCAATGGCACTCCTGTCTGCAGCATTAGTTTCTGAAAGGCTGCCAAGGCCTGCCCACATGCCCCAGATGCGGCTTCCCCTACAAACAAAAAATCATCCAGATAGTGTGTCACTGCCCTGTGGCTACTTGTTTTCACAAAAACCCACTGCAAAAAGGTACTGAACGTTTCGAATAGCGCGCATTATATCCATAGGTAGAACCCTGTCCACATATATGGCTCCATCTAACTGCATGCCTAAAAGGTCAAAATCTGCTGGATGAATTGGTAACAGACGAAAGGCCGACTGTATGTCACATTTTGCCATTTCCGCTTTTAACCTGCATCTCAATACTAATTTCACTGCATCATCCACTGACGCGTAAATTACCTTGGTATCCTCTTGCGCGATAAAATCATTTACCGACGCACCCTCCGGCCATGACAGATGGTGTATAAGACGGAACTCGCCTGGCGCTTTTTTGGGTACTACCCCTAAGGGGGATATCATCAAGTGATCCGTTGGCCAGTCAAAGAATGGACCTGCTATTCTCCCAAGTGCTACCTCCTTCTCTATTTTGTCACGTATTACCTGCTGTTCTTTTGCAGACCGTAAATTGTCTGCCCACCGCCTCTGCCGGGGACCTTGGTACCCTACCTTAAAACACTCTCGAAAACCCCATTCCAATTGTCTGGCCCTAATCTTGTCGGGGTACCTGCGCAGCCATGGCAACAAAACTTCTAATCTAACTGGTGTAGGACCCTTTTGGCGAAGGAGCTCCTTGTGAGCCTCTTCCTCTTGCCACTCTCCATTGCTCTGCTGGGCTATTGAGAGAGAAACATTGTATGACTGGATGACGGCCCCCGCACTTGGAGCAATCGTGTTTGAACCTACACTGAGCCCGTGAACAGAAACCCTTGTTGAAGTTCCAACAAGCCCCTGTGTTAGCCACCTGTGTTTTTGTAGTATTTCCCGCCCCTCCCGAGGCGGGGCGTGCCTGAAAGGGCTTATATGTTACTGGCAATCCGCTCGCCATATGGGTGGATGCCGATGCCTGTGCTGATGGCATCCATTGCATCCATAACTTAGGATCTACGTCCCGCATGGTTTTTCAGGGTTGATGCTCACCCGGGCCCTAAACTCCTCGTCATAGCTTAGCCATGCGAAACCACCAAAATGCATCTGAGCCTTTCTAATAATATCCATGTACTTGAAAAGCGCAATGGCCCTGTCCGGGTATTTTTCACAGTATATACTGGCGAAAATCAAAAATGCGGACGTCCAATTGTCCATGGTAATGGGAACCCTGGGCCTACGTGCTAACTCCCACTCCTCTTCCTTGCAGTCTTCCTTGGCCTGTATGTCCCTATGTAGTAATTTAAAAACATCTATGTATTCATGTTTCCATATCCTCGCCTTAGTTTTCTCAGCAACATGTGACCCTAAGGGCATGGCCAAACCCTTGTACGGGAGATGCTTCTTGTGAGCTCCTCCTTCTTTATCCTCTGCGTTCTTGCCCTCCCCTGTGGACGGGCTAACCGTCGTTGTGACACTGGTGGATGCCGTCTCCTTGTCCTTGTTCACGTCGCCCTTCTGTGTTGCAACCACCCCCGGAGTATCTAACACTGACCCACCTCCCACGCCTATGGATTTGCTCGTGCGTGTCGCCCTATTAGCCTCCCCCCCATCACCCCAGACTGACCACCATCTCCCCTTACCTCCAATCGGTTCCTCCACATTGCGCGGTGTTCGCCTTGTCATTCCGCCGCGTGGCCTTGCTAGCCTTAAACCTGATGGCCCTTCGGCCATGACGTCGTCATGAAAAACAAAAGCAGAGGCAGGGGTTGCGCCGCACTTGCACCCCCGCGCCCCCCCCCTCTTAACCCCGCTCACTTCCTCGTCACGTATTTCTCCATCTTCCCAATCTCCCCCATCTTCGTCATAGTCCAATAACAACTCCTCTTCGCCTACCCAACCTCATTTGTTTTCCATATACCCTTGTGGTTTGGTTGCCGGTGGTTCTGTTGTACTTTGCCCCACATGACGTACGCCATCTTGATGATGCCCCCACTCCCGCGGTGTACAGAAGGCCGCCGCAGACCCCTCTATTGCTTCGTACCAACGCGCTTGGCCGTATTGTGCCCCGTTGGCGCCCCCTTTTTCTTGCCAACCTCTGACGTTGACATCGCACTGCCTCTTCCCACGTGGCCGCCTGAACCACTGGGGCTTCCCAAGCCAACCTGCCCTTTGGCCCCACCAGCCTCTTGAACCTTACCCGCTCCTGTCTGTGGTATCCAGACCCAGCTTCCCGCTCTAGACCCTGCTGTCTGTACCCCCCTCATGTCTATGACTTCCCTACCCTTCTTGTTATCCTTGCGCCGCCTCCCTAGCTCTTCCCTGTCCTTGCATAATTGCGCCCACCTGGCCTCCGTTTCCGACACGGCCCTTCGCTGCTCGCGAATTCTGGCTTCCAGGTCCCATGATTCTGTCTGGTCCCATGTTGCCTGCGCGGCGAGTCCCGAGAAACCCCCTGCCATGGGCTCCTCACTTGCCTGATGCTTAGTTATCTTCGCCTGGCGCGGTGCAGGTTTAGCCCGGCCTGCCCATCCTCTGGGTCTCCCAATGTATTTACCTCTTTTCTTGGCTGGTGGCCTGTGACCCACGGGTAAGTTATTCCCGCTCCTGGGGCATGACAGGTCCAATGGGGTCTGTATCCCACTGGGCCCCGGCACTGGCTGCTCGATCCCATCCCCTTGTTGCCCAAGGGCTTGCCCTGTCATACTATCCCCGTCCCTGCCTGTGGGCTCCCCACTTAGTGGGCCTGCGCCGCCTATTCCTGCGTCACCTGTGCCCGGGTCCTGTGTGCCCTGAGTCTCCCCGCCGAACATTAGCAGGCTAAACGTGTTAGGGGTCTCTGGCCGCACCTCTGGGGCCTTTTCTTGTCTCACTGGGACTTCGTCTTTGTCCCGCTCCGAATCCTGCGACTCGCATGCTGCGATTGCCGCCGCTACACCGCTTGATGCGGCCCGTGTTGGACGTGTCATGCCCACCCAGGCCTGGTCTAGTACCCCGGGCCTGAGCAAGTCAGCCCGTCCGGCCTCGCCCAGGACCCGGAGCACTGCCCTGACCGCCTCCGCATCATGACTGTTAGCCATGTCCCCAACTACACTCCCCTTGATGCCTCACCTATTTGAAAAAAACCCTAAGAAAATATATATATATTTTTTTTATATATATGCGGGCCGCTGCTGCTGTGGCCCTTAAACCCTGAGTTGTGGCCCGCGCACCCACTTGCCTGTGTGTCTCCGGCTACTGACCTCCCCCGGTGTCTCCTGGTTTCCCTAAATATACGCAGTGCCCGCCCAGGCGCTGCGGTCTATGGGGCCCTTGGGGCCTAGCCCCGTTGCACACTGCCACTGCGCGCTTAAAAGCGCGTGTTTAATGTCGTGTGGCTCCTCCGGCGTCTATGCCGGCAATTGTGGTAATCTGTAAAAGGGGGGGGGGGGGGGCACTAACGTCCCCGGTGCTTTTTATGCCGCCTCGCGGCCACCTGCCATGTCAGCTCAGGCATGCTGCGCTGGGGAAACCACGGCTCTACAATGCAGGCCTGAAAACTAGGATTCTGCGCTGGGGCCGGAGGCGCCTCTGTGCTCTCACCGAGCCTGCTGGGGCGCACCCCGGGGGCGCGGCCGAGTCCGCGTGTACAGAAAAAATTGCCGGGCCGACGCCCACTCGCCTTCCTGCCCGGCCCCCGCGTGCCCACCCTTAGCAGTGCTCGCCTCCCCTGCCCGAAAGAACCAAACCTGGGGAGCCCGACCCGGTCCCCGCCTACGCGCTGCCGCGTCGCCCTAACCTGCCCTGGGCCCTGACTGGGGTCACTTGCCTCGCTGCTTTCCTGCCCTCAAACGCCTTCCTCCCTCTATGGTCGGCCCGGAAAGAGGCCGACCCCACCCTTCCACCCCCTTTTAACCTAAACCCTAAACCCACCCCCACTTACCTGTCCACCAATCCTGGCGCACCCGCGCCACTTCCTGCTGTCCCGAACAGACCCGCGGAGAGACTAGAGCGAGTCTCTCTCTCCGCGGGCCCCCTCATTCAGGGAGTCTCCTGTGCGGTGACACAGAGGTAGGGGCAGGCAGTTTAACAATAAACAGGTCTCTTTGCCAGGGTGCCTCCTCACCTGAAAGTAATGCAAATGCGCACAACTGATTAATCTGCAAATGTGAAAGGGGCTTGTGAGCAGGAACTGGTTTAATTGATTAAGTCATGTGAAACTTTGTGATGGCAAAGATTTATTCTTTTTGACTGGTAGTGCAAGGGAGCTACCAGCTGAGCTGTGCAGTGTGTGCTTTTCAGGGCAGTCATATAAAAATCATTAGGTACAGTTTGGGCATTACTAAAATCTATATTTTGGAAGCACCATTTTCTCTAAAACATTTTGGTACATTTGATAGCAGTCTGTCCTATACTATGTTTAATGTAAGTTTAACAAAATGACTTGCATGTTCTCAATGCTTTCTGTCACAGGCTGCACCTTTGTAGCACTAAACATACACAAGTCACAATTCTCCAGTGCACCAACCAAGATTTTATTCTGTTGCTCTCTGGTTACACACAGATCTCTCAGTGCATTAACTAATAGAGGTTTCATAAGGTACAATAGTGCGCTTGCCAACTTTAAAAAAAAATATTTTTCATTTAAGCTGCATGTTATTTTATATGTAGCTACCTGAAGGTGAAAGACCCAAAAAAACTTACAGAAAAGTTTTTTTTTAGCCACACCTTTGGCCCCGCCACCACACTCGCTGACTCCGCTCCCATTGGATGCAGCATCACAGTTCCCATACTTCTTTTAATGTACTTTGACTGCTGATTTATGAGGTGTACATTTGTCAACATGTTGACAAGGCAATAATAATAAAAAATGCAGTGCTTACAGGTGAGTGTGTGTTTGAGTATGGCAAACTGAAAGAGATGCAAGGAGATAGTTAAAAGAGTGTGCTACAGAAGAAAGAGAATAGGTGTGAGATATGGTGATGGAGGATTTCAGAAATATGTGAAGAGAAAAAAGGTGCAAGTGTCCAACACAGACTGCAGAGGAACGATGTGTGAAAGTAAGAACTGGAGTTGTTGAGACACTCTGAAGACCATCACCTTTTTGGCAGGCCTTAGTAATGTTTTAATTCACAGTCTCATAAATTCAGAACTGAAACATTTTGAATATTAATGTTTTACAACAAAATCATTGTTGTTACTCATTCACCTTAAACAGCTAACAACCACTGGTACATCCAATATTCCTGGCTTATTTTAGGTGTATGTCAGTTCTGTTACATATCTGGATGCAAAAACAGAAAGCTCGGAAAGGCACAAACTACTGGTTGGGTGGCACTCTGTGGGGTGCACAAAATGGTATTTTACATGGTTAAGAAACACACTTAATTACATTGGCCAGACCCCTTTTAGGGACCCCCCCACACACATTTGTTCATCCCACTTAAAGCCCAGGGTGTGTGGGGAAGAAATAGAAGAGCATGTGGGGGAATAGTCATTAGCAAGTGAGCAGAGGGGCAATGGAGGAGCTTGAGGAAATAGGGTGAAGGAGTAAAAAATACAAAAAGAGCAGGTTTGGGAGAGGCAAAGGATGTGCTGGAAGGATGAAGAAGCAAGACAGAGAACATGGGATGCATATTTGAGGAACGAAGCAGCACATGATGGAGAGGAGAAAATGTGCTCTTAGAAAGTGTTCAATGAAAAAGGAAATAAAGGATACAAGTCATGAAGTAAAATAGAGGGTGAAAAAGGTATGTTCCAGGGGAGGGACAAACACAAGAGGGAAGAAAGCCAAGAAAGGCGACCAATTGGAACCAATGTGGTGGCAAAAAGGCCACTGTAAGTTTTTGCTATGGTCCACAGGCATCTTAACTGTCTGGGAGTGTGGCTTAAAAACAATTACCTATTTTGATACACCTTACCTGGATAACATGGGATTAAACTTTCAACACTCACTAGAAATGGAAAGCATGTAATTGAATCTGCAGAGATTCATAAGTTTGAATGTAGCAAATAATTTGAAAATGGGTGCTCTGAAACGCGATATGGTATGAAAGTGAAGAAACATAGGAGGTGGTTGCTAAACTCATAAAATGTTCAATGCTTCAGCTTTGCAAATTGATATATGAAAATGTGGTCTCAAGTTTGATGGGTTGTGATGAGAAGCTGATGAGGCAGACCCCGCTGTGGTTCAGTAATGCCTTAAGAAACTTAGCCCCTCATTCCAACCCTGGCGGTCAATGACCGCCAGGGTGGATGTCGTCGGAAGCACCGCCAACAGGCTGGCGGTGCTTCCCTGCCCATTCCGACGAAAACCGGGTCCGGCGGTTTCCCGCCGGATTAGCCCCGGCTGGGCTAATCCTCCATGGCGGCGCTTGGGGATTCCGACCCCCTTCCCGCCAGCCTGTTTCTGGCGGTTTTCACCGCCAGAAACAGGATGGCGGGAACGGGTGTCGTGGGGGCCCCCTAACAGGGCCCCAGCATGATTTTCACTGTCTGCATAGCAGACAGTGAAAATCGTGACGGGTGCAACTGCACCCGTCGCACCCCTGCAACACCGCCGGCTCCATTCGGAGCCGGCTTCTGTGTTGCAGGGCCTTTCCCGCTGGGCCGGCGGGCGCTCCTTTGGCGGGCGCCCGCCGGCCCAGCGGGAAAGCCAGAATGGCCTCCGCGGTCTTTTGACCGCGGAGCGGCCAAATGCCGGTTTCCGCTTGGCGGGCGGTGCCCGCCGCCCGCCAATATTGGAATGACCCCCTTAGAGTGACTGAAAGGCTTTACAAGCAGGGATACAATATGAATCTGCACTGTAGGAGATATCTGGGATAAGGAGGGATTGATGTTATTCAAGAGGCTCAGACAGGAATACCAACTGGCAGACACAGAAAGGTTCTGGTACTGACATCTAAAACACGCTTAGGCAGCCATGAACCAGAAAGGCACGCCAATAGAGGGCTCTTATTGGACAGGGTGCTGGGGGAGCCACTGAACAAAAAGGCGATCTCATGCTTAATAGGAAAATTATGTACAATTTGCCAGATGTGATGGGCAGACTCAGACAGACTGGCAAAGGGTGGTTGGCCCTCTGGAGGACAGAAACCAGGAAGAGGCCCTGGGCCTTCTGAGAGATAGTGATATGATCTGGGTTCCACCTAGTACAGCATCAAATATTGCATCACTCATATTACACTAGAGGAGCGCTATGCAAAACGGGAAAAGTTTGATCCAATTAATGCATCGAAGGATGTGGTGCTACAGGAGATTTCATACACACTATCTGGTCTTGCCGAAAGCTGC
This sequence comes from Pleurodeles waltl, assembly GCF_031143425.1. Taxonomy (NCBI): domain Eukaryota; kingdom Metazoa; phylum Chordata; class Amphibia; order Caudata; family Salamandridae; genus Pleurodeles; species Pleurodeles waltl. The sequence continues at coordinate 401,345,947 of NC_090447.1, forward strand.
GGGAGTAAAGGGAGGGGGAGCATCACAGCCTATACACAGTAACCAGTGCTAAATTAAGCAGTTCAGCAGCAAACGTGTGGATATTCCATGTATGGGGTGATGACAGCATGCCAAAATACATCAAGCAGCTACAGATGTTGGGGTTTGCAGTGACCAAAAGGAATATCATTAGGATTTGGGAGGAGAACCCGAAGTGCCGGGGGTTACTGCCTGGGCAGAAAACATGGACTGGTGCATGATGGCAGAGAAGCACATCTATGCAAGGAGGGGATGACCCAAAAATGGGAGGTATGGACTCTCCGGCAGAGATACATGGGTGTTACTGTCACTCAGTGAGCAATGTTAGAAGACCGCATGAGCAGGAAAATAAGGGTGGTGTGTGGGAAAGGGATGACAAACGGTAAGAAGGGATCAAAAGAACCTGATCTGATAAAATGGAGAACAGGTGACCCATTCCACCTGGTGGAAATTAAGACTGTTAATGGTTTGTATGTTGACAACTAAATAACAAATGTTATTTTTAAAAAAAGGTTGCTGGAGTTAATCCACCTGCAAATTGTAGCTGACCAATTACAACTGGTTTGGGCTCGATCAGTTGGAGCATACAGATTGTGGGACATTGGTCTCTACGGGTCTTCTTCCCCAAAACCTTGCACATAGAAGTAAGAATTATGTTCCTGAGAGTTTAGATTTCCTGTTTTCATGTGATTCACAAAGAATCACATAGTCACTCCCAGTGCTTTAAATGGGAAAAAATAAGTGCAGGTACTCATTAAAATGAGTTATGGGTGTGGCTGGTGGGCGGGGCTAGAGGTGGGGCTAAGGGTGAGACATGATGATACATCTATCCAGTATTCATATTGCTTTTGCATTGCCCATGACAGTGGTCCTAAGCACACCATATGTGCAGATTCCCTCTGCACATGTGGCACACTACATAAATATTAATTTACAGCATGGCCCTCAGAAATATGTATACAGTCCATTGCATTTAAAGGGAAGGGTTAGGTTGAATGGCCATGGCAAAGGATCCTTGGAACAAATTTAACAGATCTTGAACGGTGCACTCTCAACATCACTGTGTGATATTAGACATGGACAGTGTTCTAGGCCAGTATTATGTGATCCCAGTACTGTGGTATATTGGGCATTGACAAGACAGTATGCAAATGTATGCCATTGCTATATATTGGACAAGCGCTGTCATATTGTGTGTGGGTGCTTTGTGATAATAGGGCCAATTTTTGTGCTAATGCTACAATGTTGAGTGATCTTGTGTACCGCTTTTTATTTAGCTGGACTGGGCCAGCACTGTGTATTGAGATAAGTGCTACTAATGCACCAACATTATGTACAGGGAATTGACCATGCATCTTATGCATGATGTAGAGGCAGGTTCATCCTCAACACAACACAGAAAATATGTTCACTGTTAGCCAGATGTAGTGATTGTACTAGTGATTGGCATGCAGTTACAGTGCAACTGATATAATACTGAGTTGATTTATAAAATAAATTAACTGAAAGTGCCCCTAGTTCTCTTCTCTAGTTGCTGAATTTGAAAATGCCCAGCAAGGGTGGACCAAAACACCTCAAGAGGCCACTGCTGCAACAAAGGCCCCCGCACACCCGGCAGTGCACGTGGGGGGGCTGAGCTCCAGGAGGCCCCCTCAGCACTGCACTTGGCATGGGTTAATCTGGAGGGGGACCATCCATGTTCTTTGCAGGGAGGTCCCCTCCACTTTTTGCACCACTGCAAGAGGCCCAGACTGGGTGTGAATGCACACTGTAAATAAGGTGTGATAGCAGTGCCTTTCGGGGGGCAGCTGTTCTTTAAAAGGTTAAATGGGGAAGGCCTTTTACCTTTACGTTTGTTAATAGTGAGTGGCGTGAAGACCTGTGGGAATAGGCACTAAATCAAAATGGAAGAATCCCTAAACCACGAATGCATCCAAGCCATCAACAGCAGCACTATTGGCCCCCAGCAAGTTAATAATCGGTGTGTCCCTGGAAACTGACTGGAATAGCAGCATTAATAATTACTTCTATAAGAGTTGCAGCACACACCAAACCATGTGAGAAATGTATTAATAGAATAGGTTAACTCGTCACACAAAATATAGGCCAAACATGCTATTCCTTGTTTTGTAATATTTTCAGCTTGTTAATGGCTACTTTATGCTTGCATTTGGCACAATACCTAAATATTCTTGAGTGCACGTACACCCAGAAATAAACAAGCAGACATGAACACACACACCGCATTCCACATATTGTTTTTAAAGTATATCATGAGTGTCCTGATTCTCTCCCTCTTTCCGTCGCTTTTCTCTTACACAAACCAGGCACACACAAGCAAGCCAACACACAGACACTCACGCAAGAGACTCGTGTGGGATGAAAGCCATTTTAAACTCCTTACCTCCGTGGTTTGTGGCTTTCTTAATTGCTCCTGTTATTGGGCTTCCTGGATTCAGTGTGTTCACAAATTCACGAGATAGTGTGAACGAGATTGACAGTGCAGGGCCTTAATGGGCCATGCTCCGTCCTCCAACATAGTGTGTGATCCTGGGCAACCGGACATTATGCAAATGAGACTATGGTGAATAGTTCAGCAGTGGCTCAGCTCGGGGCTACAAAGGCAGTTTGGCTGTCACAGTTTCGTCTAGGCAGGCTCCACTTTCACAGCCTCGAGCTCAGAAGCACGAGCAGCAACGAGCCTTTTATGAGTACCGGTACTCTCATTGCAGGCAGAGAAGTGTCGGTACTCACAGCGGTAAAAATAAAAAGTGCCGGTACTCAGTACCTGTGAGTACCGGCCCATTTAAAGCACTGGTTACTCCTAGAAATACATCACTCATCGCTTCCCGAGAGCACAACAATTTGCCTATTTTACACATGCACAATTGGGTTTTTAACACAATTAACATTTTCATTTCTGTGGTGGAAAACATTTAATTATTGGTGTATTGTCTACACCACAATGAAAGACACATACTCTCAATACTTACAGGAGTAAGTTTATATGGGTTTCCAGAAAAGAAAACACCTCCAAGAAATATGCAATCAAGTAACCTCTAAAGTGTGGCGCCCCACAACACATAAATTTAGTATGGTGGAAATTCCACCTTATTAGTGAATTTCCCACAGTCATAAACACAATTCAAGAGTGTAAAAAATCCACAAATCCGATTATTTACGATTACGAGTTGAATCCATTAAAAAACACTTAAATCTATGTGATCATCTGTTTTGATTACTTACTCGTAATTTCAATTGCATTTACAATTAGAACTACAGGGAGTGCAGAATTATTAGGCAAGTTGTATTTTTGAGGATTAATTTTATTATTGAACAACAACCATGTTCTCAATGAACCCAAAAAACTCATTAATATCAAAGCTGAATATTTTTGGAAGTAGTTTTTAGTTTGTTTTTAGTTTTAGCTATGTTAGAGGGATATCTGTGTGTGCAGGTGACTATTACTGTGCATAATTATTAGGCAACTTAACAAAAAAAATATATATACCCATTTCAATTATTTATTATTACCAGTGAAACCAATATAACATCTCAACATTCACAAATATACATTTCTGACATTCAAAAACAAAACAAAAACAAATCAGTGACCAATATAGCCACCTTTCTTTGCAAGGACACTCAAAAGCCTGCCATCCATGGATGCTGTCAGTGTTTTGATCTGTTCACCATCAACATTGCGTGCAGCAGCAACCACAGCCTCCCAGACACTGTTCAGAGAGGTGTACTGTTTTCCCTCCTTGTAAATCTCACATTTGATGATGGACCACAGGTTCTCAATGGGGTTCAGATCAGGTGAACAAGGAGGCCATGTCATTAGATTTCCTTCTTTTATACCCTTTCTTGCCAGCCACGCTGTGGAGTACTTGGACGCGAGTGATGGAGCATTGTCCTGCATGAAAATCATGTTTTTCTTGAAGGATGCAGACTTCTTCCTGTACCACTGCTTGAAGAAGGTGTCTTCCAGGAACTGGCAGTAGGACTGGGAGATGAGCTTGACTCCATCCTCAACCCGAAAAGGCCCCACAAGCTCATCTTTGATGATACCAGCCCAAACCAGTACTCCACCTCCACCTTGCTGGCGTCTGAGTCGGACTGGAGCTCTCTGCCCTTTACCAATCCAGCCACGGGCCCATCCATCTGGCCCATCAAGACTCACTCTCATTTCATCAGTCCATAAAACCTTAGAAAAATCAGTCTTGAGATATTTCTTGGCCCAGTCTTGACGTTTCAGCTTGTGTGTCTTGTTCAGTGGTGGTCGTCTTTCAGCCTTTCTTACCTTGGCCATGTCTCTGAGTATTGCACACCTTGTGCTTTTGGGCACTCCAGTGATGTTGCAGCTCTGAATTATGGCCAAACTGGTGGCAAGTGGCATCGTGGCAGCTGCACGCTTGACTTTTCTCAGTTCATGGGCAGTTATTTTGCGCCTTGGTTTTTCCACACGCTTCTTGCGACCCTGTTGACTATTTTGAATGAAACGCTTGATTGTTCGATGATCCCGCTTCAGAAGCTTTGCAATTTTAAGAGTGCTGCATCCCTCTGCAAGATATCTCACTATTTTTGACTTTTCTGAGCCTGTCAAGTCCTTCTTTTGACCCATTTTGCCAAAGGAAAGGAAGTTGCCTAATAATTATGCACACCTGATATAGGGTGTTGATGTCATTAGATCACACCCCTTCTCATTACAGAGATGCACATCACCTAATATGCTTAATTGGTAGTAGGCTTTCGAGCCTATACAGCTTGGAGTAAGACAACATGCATAAAGAGGATGATGTGGTCAAAATACTCATTTGCCTAATAATTCTGCACTCCCTGTACAGTATAACACTGTCACGCTCCAAGTTTACTTTTAATGTGCCTCACAGTTCGGTATGCTTTCTCCATGGTTTGCAACTACAACTTTGTCAGTTGTAGCTTGGACGTCATGGAGGTAAGGTATGTGGGGTGTGGGCTCCTGTTTGTATATAATAAATTTATGAACTTTAATTACACCAACTGCCTTTTGTATGCTGTTCTCCTCGTAACATATTTGGCGATGAAGGAAAAAACTCAGGAGCTCAAAGTCTGTCACAAGACTGCAATGGAACCCGTGCCAGTGGACTGCAGGGGGAGTGCCACTTGGATCGAGTCATTCTCCAACACACTGGTAGAGTGTCACATATTTATGTGGTCTCCCTCTGCCACAAGAATAAGACGAGAGTTGATTTGCTTTCAAGTTTGGCACCTTTGGGAAAGGCTTGTGTTCGCCGCGAGAGTGTCCCGTACACTCACTTGCTGCTGTGCATGACCAAACTCAGAATTAAACATGTTTTATTTACATTTTGGCAACACTGGGAGAGGCGCTTGTTCGGCGCGAGAATGTTCCATGCACTCACCAGCTGCTGGCTGCTGCACACGACGAAACTGTTCATTACTAAGCGCGAGACTGTCTCGATCTACTATGCAAGATTAGACAATTATTTTGCCGAATCCTGAGCATGCACAACTATATTATGGCGCTTTATGCCTCACACACGAAAATTCTCATCACGTCACGTTGTGCACTTTGCAGCCATACCTGTTTGGAGCAAATACCCATTAAATGTGTCTTATGATGATGCCGATTCACTTCAGGGTGGCACAATAACCTCTTCCCTGCCAGGGCTTTTCCCCCTCAGGTGCCAAGCCTTTTTTTGGCTACTTGGGGCAGTTTGCGCTTAGGCCATCATAACTTTTTGTCCACATAGTCTACCCATGCCAAATTTGTGTCCTTTTTTACCATCATCCTAGGGATTCTAGAGGTACCCAGACTTTGTGGGTTCCCGCGAGGAGACCAAGAAATTAGCCAAAATACAGCGAAAATTTCATTTTTTTCAAAAAAATGGGGAAAAAGGGCTGCAGAAGAAGGCTTGTGTTTTTTTCCCTGAAAATGCACCAACAAAGGGTTTGCAGTGGTAAAATCACCATCATCCCAGCTTTCAGGAACAGGAAGACTTAAATCAGAAAATCCAATTTTTCAACACAATTTTAGCATTTTACTGGGACATACCCCATTTTTACTATTTTTTGTGTTTTCAGCCTCCTTCCAGTTAGTGACAGAAATGGGGGTGAAACCAATGCTGGATTCCAGAAAGCTAAACATTTCTGAAAAGTAGACAAAATACTGACTTCAGCAAGGGGTCATGTGTGTAGATCCTACAAGGTTTTCCAACAGGAAATAACAGCTGAAATAAAAAAATATTGAAATTGAGGGGAAAAACACAGCCATTTATTTCAAGGTTTTACTCTGTAACTTTTTCCTGCTATGTCAGATTTTTTAAAGCAATATACCATTACGTCTGCTGGACTCTTCTGGTTGCGGGGAAATGAGCTGCACCTTGCAATGGGTTTTCATTCTATTCCGGGTATACAGCAATTAATTTGCTGAAATATTTAGAGTGAAAAATAGGTATCAAGAAAACCTTTGTATTTCCAAAATGGGCACAAGATAAGGTGTTAAAAAGCAGTGGTTACTTGCATATCTCTGAATTCCCGGGTGCTCATACTAGCATGTGAATTACAGGGCATTTCTCAAATAGACATCTTTTTTACACACTGTCCTACATTTGGAAGGAAAAAATGTAGAGAAAGACCCCAACTCTCCCAATAAAAATGGCAACTCACTTGTGTGGGTAGGCCTAGCGCCTGCAACAGGAAATGCCCCAAAACACAACATGGACACATCACATTTTCCCAAAGAAAATAGAGCTGCTTTTTGGAAAGTGCCTAGCTGTGGATTTTGGCCTCTAGCTCAGCTGGCACCTAATGAAATCTACTAAACTTGTGCATTTTTTAAAACTAGACACCTAGGAAAATCCAAGATGGGGTGACGTGTGGGGCTCTCACCAGGTTCTGTTACCTAGAATCTGTCGCAAACCTCAAAATCTGGCCAATAAAACTCTTTTTCCTCACATTTTGGTTACAGAATGTCCTGGAATCTGAGAGGAGCCACAAATTTCCTTCCACCCAGCATTTCCCCAAGTCTCCTGATAAAAATAGTACCTCACTTGTGTGGGTAGGCCTAGCGCCCGCGACAGGAAATGCCCCAAAACACAATGTGGACACATCACATTTTCCCAAAGAAAACAGAGCTGTTTTTGGAAAGTGCCTAGCTGTGGATTTTGGCCTCTAGCTCAGCCGGTACCAAGGAAACCTACCAAACCTGTGTATTTCTGAAAACTAGACACCTAGGAGAATCCAAGATGGGATGACTTGTAGGGCTCTCACCAGGTTCTGGAATGCGAGAGGAGCCTGAAATGTCCTTCCACCCAACTTCTCCCCAAGTGTCCCGATAAAAATGGTACTTCACTTGTGAGGGTAGGCCGAGTGCTGGTGAAAGGAAATGCCCCAAACACTATCTGGACACATAACAATTATCAAATACAAAACTACCTGTTTTTGCGGGGGGCACCTGTGTTTTTGGTCCTCGGCTCAGCAGCCATACAGGGAAACCTACCAAACCCAGACATTTCTGAAAACTAGACACCCAAGGGAGTCTAGGGAGGTGTGAATTGCGTGGATCCCCCAGTGTTTTCTTACCCAGAATCCTCAGCAAACTTCAAAGTTAGCTAAAAAAATACATTTTTCCCACATTCCTGTGTGAGATCACTGCACCGGGACAAGTTTCCTACCACCCAATGTTTCCCTCAGTCTCCCGGGAAAAATGATATCACATTTGTGTAGGTGGGCCAAGTGCCTGTGACAGGGAAGAGCCAAAAACATGTTGAAATAGAGGGGGAACCAAAGCGGGTCCAAAACGGCAGTTTGAAAAAAAAACATTTTTAGGCTGGCAAATGGGGCCGAATTGTTATTGGTATGGATGCAACAATGCTGGGTGATAGGTCTTTTGTGGATTCCTGCAGATTACGGAAGGTTCCATCACAAAAATAGGGAAAAAATATGTGATTTCAAGCAAAGTTGGAGCTTTGCAGGGCATTTGTGGGTAATGTAAAGCACACCACCCTGGACTCACCCAGATGTTTAGTTTTCAGATGTGTCTGGGTCTTGTGGATTTTTCTACATGGCAGCGTCCCAAAGTCTAAAAAGTGCAGCCCTCACCACTCTAATTGGGACGATTTTGAGCGATAGCCAAGCTCTCATGGCCCAAATGTAAAACCAAAACCCAAAATAATCAAATGTCCTCTTGCTTGTATGGAATAAGATGTTTTAGTATGCAGGAGAGAGCTGAAAGACTCTTACCCCCTTGAGTTGGGGTGGGGGCATAACCAGGCCCATACTGGTTGGTAGCCACCACCCCACTATTTTTTTTTTCAGTTTCCTGGCATCTAGTAGACTTTCTGCCCCCCCCCCTGGGGTGGGAGTTGGGGGAAATTGCCCCATCTGCCCACTGGAGGGCAGCACAACTTTGGCCCCACTTATTTTGAGAACAAAATCTTCCCTGGTCTCTTGTGGGCTTTCTGCCCCCCATCGGGGCAGATGGGCCTTCCAAAAATAGGCCGATCTGTCCCCAAGGGGGGCAGATATGGCCAACAGTAATGTGCCCCCATGGGGGGCGACCCTTGCCCAAGGGGATGCCCCCCAAACAAAACACACACACACCAATCCCTGGTGCCTAAGTGGTTTCTACCCCGGGGGGCAGATCGGCCTAATAGAAATAAGCCGAACTGCCCCCAAGGGAGGCAGAAATGGCCTAAAAACAATCCCCACTCCCCCAAACTCCTCCCCAGCAGGGAGCAACTCTTGTCTAAGGGGTCGCTCCCCTTATCAACATGAATAAAAAAATAAAAAACATCCCTGGTGTCTAATGGCTCAAGAAGAATCTGTTTAAGAGAACCATTTGGCACTCAGGAATTTAGCAGAGAATTGTAACTTTTGTGCTGCGATAGACACCTATATCAGGGATTCATTTGTTTATAGCTGCAACTCAAAAAAGATCCAAGAATGTTTACTCAGCTGTGGGGATCCTTCACTTCTAGGTGTTGGACATGGCAAAAACCATTGAACATTGTATAGTTTCCAGCAAATGTATTGCTGGTGAAACTACATCTCATGCTTTGAATGTTGTTCAAATTTCTGATACAGTTAATGTTTTCTCTGCTAAGGATAAAAATTCAAAATTTTCACAAAAGAGGGGTTTGACTTGTTGTTTCAGGTGTTGCTCAAAAATACATTTTGGCAACAATACCTCATGTCCATCTTTGGGAAAGGAATGCAGTTAATGTCACAAGTTAGGCATTTTCAAGGTGTTTGCAAAAGTGCTAAGAGCAGCGTTTGAGTAAGTTCTGTGGCCATCGATTCTGCCACTGAGGAATGTTTACACAACTTGAGTGTTGTTCTCACACTTCACATGGATGGTAAAGATTGGAAACCGGTTAAAGGTCCTTTATATGTAGTACACATTGGGGATGTTAAACTCAATATGATGGAAGACTCAGGAGCTCCTATTACAATTATTTCAGACACACTCTATAATCACACTTAGAAAAATACCAAACCACTAATGCTTCCTGATCCTTCACGAAAGGCTTATGGGGATCAAGACATACATATGATTGGTTTATTTGTAGATAAACTGGTCAGTTTGGGAAGAGAAATAATCACAAACATCTATGTGGCTGAAAAAGGTAAGCATATTGTTGCATGGCAAGACCTAGTTGGGTTTAATGCTAGTACCTGGTTCTGAAAACCTGGCTGTAAATGACATGCTGTTTGCATCAGTTATTGACAATTATGACAACTTATTGGCTGGAGTTATTCGGAAATATCCAGAAATCTTTTATAATTAAATTAGCACAAAAAAAAGAAAAGAAGAATGTAATAGCTGTTGCCCATAAGCTAAGGCCAGCACCTTTGTATGTGAGACCAGAGCTCAGGACACTTTTTGACATTGCTCACACACACTTTACTGAATGGGTAAGTCTCATTGTTGTTGTTCGAAAAACAAATTGTGACATTAGGCTGTACTCTGACTTATGCACCCTAAACAAAACTTAATTGTGGATTGCCACCCTTTAACAAAGATAAATTAATTGTTGGTGAGCATTGGCAGTGCTAAATATTTCTCACTCCTAGATCTACGCTCTGCTTATCACCAAATACCACTCGCTGCACATTAGCAAGACCTGACCACATTCATTACTCCCTTTGGAGCATTCAAACTTCTAAGGCTTAAAACTGAAGCACCCAGGTCCAAAGCAATCGGTGATGTTCCCCCTCATCATGAGGGGGAGGTCCTTTGAGGCACCATTGCTAGGCTGAACAGGTCACGCCCACAGGGCTGTGAGTTCTTCAGCCCAGCAAAGTTCAGCTCAGGCAGCTGGGAGACTGCGCAAATAGTGCATGCCTAGCTCCTGGCTGTCTGACCTAAAAATGAAGAGTGTCTGTCAGGTTGACCTTTGCTTAGCCTGACAGACACTCTTTGTGAGGGGCAAAAGGTGGCGGGCATGGCCCCTCAGTCCCAAAGGGCGGGCTGCAGCTGAGCGTGAATGAATAAAATCCTAAAATAGCACTGCTCTGAGAACTTAATTGACTCAAGAAGTCTTATGGTTACAAGTAGATAATTCACAAAAAAACCTTTGTTTTTTTATTTCCGGGTAGTCCTAGAAAACTTTGCTCAAAGTGCGGTACTTGGACCCAGCCCTGGATCAAGCGGGTGGGCCAGGCCCACCCAAACATGACCTTTGGCCCTCTCAGTAACAGCAAAAGACACCACAGAGAAAGCACCTGTTAAGTGCTTCCTCCATGTCAGCAACTGTGATTTTTTGGTTTCACTTTTTTTCACTTCAATTATCAGTAAGGGGTCAATAAGAAATCTCTAGAATACATTTTATTGTGCAATTTTTTAAAAATAGCTGTTTTACCTCTGTACTGATAAGGGGAAAAAAAACACCTTTAGATGATTTTCCCTTTTTTTCTACTGTCTGAGACAAAACTCTGGGCATGCCTGTAGAAAGAAAGCAGCCTGGTGGCGACCTTGGCTCATGTCTGTGGCAAGCTTCAGTGGGGAGCTGTTGTTGGGAAAGAGGAGGCAGGGGTTTACCTGCCAATGATGCAGTCAGGTGCAGTGGCACCACAGCCCAGGTTGTAAGCTACCTCCAGAATTGTCGAAAATTAGGCACACAGTGGCCCACCCAAACGCACCCTTGGCTCCTGCAGATTTAAATTCCTGGAACCGGGCCTGCTTGGACCACGTCCTACCTACCACTGTAGCAAGAGAGAGGACATTCTGCGCCGTGCGCTGCGCAGACTCCTCCAGGTGCAGTCTGATGACGCTAGAACACATTGTACTTTAATGATGACTAAAAGACGCGCAGAGCGGATTCACACTGCCACAACTCAGGACTACATTGACGACACTGCTCCTCGCCTGCATCACGACCCCTCCTGTCCTGCCCGTGTTTTCTTCGCCGTCTCCTTGATTAGACATCCAGCAGTGGCACTAATCTGTCCATCCGCAGCCAGCGCGTGTGCGCACCTGGTGCCCCTGGGTCTCATCGGGCACCCGTGGCATTGCCATGACTACCACGCCACTGACGTGCTCCAAACACTCTTTGAGTTAACCATGTAGCGCGCGTGGCCTCAGAGGAGACCACGCCCCCATTAGCTTTTATTGGCTATGCCTGTTCCTGTCTAACCAATCCATAAGCACGCCCTTTTCACGTCCCTCTTAGACTTGGAAGAAGGTCCAGGGGAGGCGACTGGTTCTTGGATTAGATTTCTCATCATGAAATGCGTTTGCCACAACTCCCGTTTTTGCATTACCATCGCTATAGATTATATCTGAGAAAGAGTTATCAAAAAGAAACTCAGATGCTACCATGTTTCTGACAGTCTCAACTACACGTGTAGAAGCCAAGTAACGGTGCTGCTTGGAAAGCCCAGCACCGGTCGGAACGAGCCCCAATGCAATGAAAACAGAAATGTCAAGTGCCAGTTAAGAATTAGTTATACCCAAGTCTTGCAGTAGATATGCACTGTTACGTGCCGAGTACGCGCACTTCTTAATTAAAATGTGCGAGGGCCTGCACTTTACATTTAAGTACTAGCACCTTTCTGGTGCAAAATGGTAATTCAGGGATAATGAGGCCAATATTTCTATAGATCCATGTCAAGCACTTTTTAGTTTTGTATAGCTGTCTGGCTGCAGTAGGACATTCCAGCAACCGAAGAAACAAAACACGTTTGTAACCAAGGCCAGCCAACCGTGAATCTGAAAAGGAAAAAAAGGAGACACATTTTTGGACTTTAAATTACGTTTTCAAGACGAGGATAGAACGGTGTCAGGTGAACTGAGTAAACGAAAGAGTGAAGGAAGAAGTAAAGATGTATTTTTGAGGACAACGAAGGATTGATTTTGTTAAGTGCGAAAGTAATAAAATCAGGCAGTGACAGAATGCGTAAAACGTATGCTGTGAAAAGATGAGACAAATATTTGTGAAAACCGGACGCACGAGAATAAACATGTAGAGGGGACGTGCACCACATACCTGCTTTAAGTGCAAATACTGAGAAGGTAAATTAAACTGCCACCGAGAACTGTGCAACGTGGTCCTTGTATTCAATTCAATTCAAAATTCTTTGTTCGGTTTAAAAATAAACCATAAAACCTTACACATAAATTTAACACATAAAAATGCATATACACATATAACTAATTAGAATCGCATTCTTGGCCGTGACCGTCATGATTTAAGCCAATAGTCTTTTCGAAATATATCTCTCTAAATACAAGGATCATTGTAAAACGTCCAATTAATACCAGATAATAACAACGTTAGTTAAAAACTGAATCAATAAAAATATGTTCACATCGCATGATTATTAACAAACTCAAACAAAAAACACAAATTTAGGTTTATTCATGGAAGCGCTCCTGCAATAATGTGCCAAATATGGCCTGTTTAAATCCTAAGGACCATGCACCATGGGATTGCATCTGCTTACATTGTTAATTAGTCCACATATCTAAGCAGGCTAAACGATAATAAAAATCTATCTATTTATTTATAAATCAATAGTCCTAAGCATTTATAATAAAATGAAAGGAAAAATAAAATTATAAACAACCAACTAATACCGTCGTTTAACTATGAACATAATCAAATTATGGTCATTCGCACGTAGTAGTTGTACTACCAAACCCATGTGCGTGAACGCGGCATGATGTGTTTAATTTAAGTGTTTATGCAATTCTGACAATTATTCCATCAAAAAAGTATCCTAAGAGCACACACTAGCGAACTATAAATTCGCAGAAAATGAAGGCTTTACATTTATTAACGCATAAACGTAGTGTGAAATAATCATGTGTGACTTTAACCGAACTAATAAAGATTGTACGGGGACAAAATGTACCCTCAGAGTAGTTTGCCAACATTTAATAAGCGTGCTTTATATAACGTGGTATATTAGAATTGCACTAATCCGACATAATCGTAAACGTATGCTATGATTTGCTTGTTTGAAATGTTTTAGCTTAGCATTACCTTAGTGCAGGCTTCGGCCTAGTTGCCTGGTCTCACGGTTTAGATGCTCGTATTTTTCCAATGTGCTATTAAACGTGTATTTCTGCTTGAAGCTGTACTTTTCCACTGAGATCGTTCACATGCTTATCTTAAGGTTTCGTGCCAGCCTGGCATATTTTCTCTTTACTCCAAGGTCGATCTGCAGGTGCGGACAATGGAAGCTCTGAAAGTGAGTTAATTGGTATAAAATGTTGCAACTTGCGTACCCATCTCCAAGGATAATGTATGCTTAAGTAAAAGCTTGAGAACTGTTTTTTTTGATTGGATAATTTGAAGCTAACCTATGAACCCTCCAATGGAAGACCCTACTGGATTTGAACTGTTGTCTATTTAAACCAGGTGCACGAGAAGAAGGTAGCCATTACAGCCATTGCACCCAGCAGCCATTATTGGACATCGCCCATACCCGCCATTTTGCAGGACATTGCAGCTATTATGGCCCACTTTGCTGCGACGCCATTTTGAAAGAGACTTTGATGCTTTCTCTAATCGAGAGAAAGAGACTTTAATGATTCTGGCCCTAGAGACTTTAACTTTGATCCCTTGCATGAAGTAGTAGATTTACCTTGCCGCCGTGAGGCAACTGCCCCGTCCACACCTGCCCCTTTGCCCCGTCCCATGCTGATCGAAACGGTACCCATGCTGATCGAGAAACGGTACCTGTGAGACGAAGACTTCCTTGAATGCTGATCGTAATTGGTAAATATGAAAGGAAATTGTACAATTGCATTGTGTTCCCTTTAGGTAACCAACTGCTGATTTTGATAAGAGCCCTAGCTAGGAGTTTTCTAAATTAATGTTGCTAAATTGTTTTTGTATGAAGTCCCACATGCCAATGCTAATTTGAGGTTAGACGAGGATTCCTTATGTCGCACAATGCAATTTGAGATCTTGTTATGCTGACTAAATGTATGCAATTAGTTCGTTACAGATTATAGTTTTAGTGATTTGCATTGCTATTATCGAATGCCTTGTTATTCAAATGCTACATAGATTGCACTTGTTTCGCCGTTATGGACAGCTATTAATGTTCATATATGTTTATCATTTGGTGCTGAGACACATCTATATTGTGCTAGCTTTGTTAACATAGGGAAATAAAATTCACTAACTTTGAATAAACTGGTGTGGTTATTCCTGGCTGAAAGGTCAGGGTTCGCCGAAATGTATTCTGGATTAATTGTTAAGTGTTATGTTGATCAAGGTATTGCTTATGTTCGTTATTGATTATTGATTTGATTAAATTGACCGATATAGAGTACGGAGAGTCCCACTTAGTCAAAAGATTCATCGGCCTAAAGAGCGTCCGAATACAGGTAAATTATTAGTACGGACCGCTCTATCAGTAGATGGTAGCAGAGGATGAGCTTGTACTATAAGGTGATTGAGCATTTGAAGACGAAGGTTGCCGCGCAAAATGTGGATTGGCAGAAGATCGATCGAACTGCCCAAGAGACTAAAGAATCGATTCATAGTTACTATGAGAGATTGTTGAAGGCGTTCAAGAACTACAGTGGCACGGAAACAATAGAGGCGAAGGACATGCTTCATTTTGTGTTTAGATTTGTGGAAGGGCTGAGGCCAGAGATAAGTCAGATGATAAAGTCGCATTTAATTTGCTGGCAGTCGAAACCGATTGATGAGGTGTTGAATTATGCGAAATACTGTAGCGACGAAATTGAGGTAAAACAGAAAAGGTTGAAAGAGAAGGTGATGATGATGCAGCTTAAGGCAGCTCAGACAGGTTTGCAAGGTCTGCAAGGGTTGCAAGGGTTCCAACAACAGGTACCGCAACCGCAGCCGCAGTTACAGGGAAACATGGCGTTTCAGCCACAGGCGAGAGGCAGAGGCAGAGGAGGTTTTGTGAATAATGGTCCGGATTTAAACACTGTTGTGACGGGTGTGCAGGCAATGAAGAAGGTGATGCCGTGTCACGTGTGCGGAATCGTCGGTCATTGGAAACGCGAGTGCCCGATGGTGGTGCAGGAAGGTGCAGGTGCAGGTGTTGGTCAGCAAAACAATGATGTCAATGCATTTCAGACAATGAGGGGACCGAAAATGAGAGGTCCAAACCCAAATTTTCAGGCCGTAAATCAGTTGCAGGGATTACAGCCCATGCAGCCGCAGCAGATGCAGATGCCTCGTATGCAGATGACGCAAATGCAGCCAATGCAACAGCAGTTACCCATGGTACCTAATCAGCAAATGCAAATACCCTTGGCACCAATGAGTCAGCAGCAAGTGATGGTTCCTCCACAGGTCTCGGGTCAGGTAATGAGTACAAATGGCACCGTACAACAGTTCCCATTACACAGTGAGAGTGGAATAAACAATGTATGGGAGAGTGAAAGTTCAGGAGAGGAAGGAGATTGTGTGCTTGCAGCATCCTTGGAAGTTGATCAAAAGGGTCCGTACGTAGAGGGAAGAGTAATGGGTCATCGTGTTTCATTCTTGGTTGACACGGGAGCCACACGTTCAACAGTTAAGAGCAGTGAAGTACCAAATTTGCCACTCTCAGGGAGTACAGTCCAAGTGGTGGGAGTAGCAAACAGGCACCTGACAAACCCGATTACAGATCCGGTACCAGTCAGCATTGGCAACTATCAAGGGTTACACAAATTTGTGGTGTGTGACTCAAGCCCGATAGCACTGTTAGGGAGAGACCTGTTGTGTAAATTGGGTTGTTCGATTATGTGTTCGAACGAGGGAATCAAAATTCAGACGAGCAGTGATGGGGAGGAAGAGGACAGTGTAGAGGGGGATGAGATGGAAACTGTCGATGAAGATTACCCTCTGATTTGTCTGTTCCCAATGATAACTGAAGAAGATATCCTAGCTGAATTACGGGAAACAGTCGGAAGGGAAGTGTGGGATATGACAGGGAAAGAGGTGGGATTGATGAAAGGAGTGGAACCAGTGAAAGTGACTGTAAAGCCCAATGCAATATTTCCCCAGACCCCACAATACCACATGGCACAAGACACCCTCATGAAAGTTGCCCAACTCATTGACAAATTTGTAAAACAGGGAGTGCTGAAAGAAGTGTTAAGCAGTCCATGTAATTCACCAATAATGGGACTAATAAAGCCGAGTAGAAAGGTCCGACTCGTGCAGGACTTGAGGAAAATAAATGACATCATAGTCAAATGCTGCCCTGTAGTACCGAATCCAGCTGTGATAATGTTTCAGGTCCCTTGCGATGCCGAGTGGTTCTCAGTCATCGATTTGTCACAAGCGTTCTTTTCGGTGCCTCTTCATGAGGACAGCCAATTTCTCTTTTGTTTCAAATTCTTAGACAGAGTGTACAGTTGGTGTCGAATTCCTCAAGGGTTTTCTGAGTCACCGTCAATCTTCAACCAGATTCTAAAGAAAGACTTGGAAGCATTAGAATTGCCATTCGAGTCAACTCTAGTACAGTACATTGATGACTTACTGATTGCATCAAAGACAGAAAGTGGCTCCACAGCCGATACCATTGCTCTGTTGAACCATTTGGGAAGGAATGGACATAAGGTGTCTCCTTCCAAATTACAGTTCTGTCAGAAGAAAGTGAAATACCTAGGTCACCAGATAGAGAAAGGGTCACGGAGAATAATGAAGGAAAGAATAACGAGTGTACTTCAAATGAGTCCACCAAAGACAAGGAGGGAGGTGAGGAAGTTTTTGGGAATGGTGGGTTATTGTCGCCAGTGGATTCCCAACTTCTCGGCTCTAGCAAAGCCTTTACTGAAGTTGACCCAGAAGGATGCCTTGGATCAAATTGAGCTGAGAGGAGACGAGATGGATGCTTTTGTTGAATTGAAGGAATGCATGTGTAGGGCTCCAGCTTTAGGTATGCCTGATTACACAAAGCCTTTCACATTGTTTTGTCATGAACGTGATGCATGTTCTTTGTCTGTCTTGACCCAAGCCCATGGTGGCGTAAACAGACCAGTAGCGTATTTTTCAGCTACTTTGGATCCGGTCGCAGCAGCACTTCCAGGGTGTTTGCGCGCCGTAGCAGCAGTTGGTATCAGCCTCACTCAGAGTGAAGGAATAGTGATGGGACACCCAGTAACAGTCATGGTCCCTCACTCAGTTGAGATACTTTTGACCCGCTCCCGAACGCAGCACATGACTGGAGCAAGACTCACAAGGTATGAAACGATAATTCTGGGCTCACCGAATGTGCAGCTGAAAAGGTGCACTACGTTGAATCCAGCAACCTTGCTTCCTGGAGAAAATGCTGAAGTTGAGAACGCTGAAGACGTCGAGCATGACTGCCTTCAGGTGACTGAATTTTGCACAAAACTTCGCATTGATATTAAGGATACTAAACTTGATGAAAATGACCAAATTGTTTTCTTTGATGATTCATGTCTAAGAGATGGGATGGGAATTTTGAAAGCAGGATATGCTGTATGCACTGTAACAGGTGTCTTGGAAGCGGGATGGCTTCAAGGAGTCTATTCTGCACAAGTAGCAGAACTTGTAGCCCTCACAAGAGCATGTCAACTGTCTGCATTGATGAAAGTCACCATTTACACTGATAGTCAGTACGGGTTTGGGATTGTGCATGACTTTGGACAACTATGGTCACAGAGAGGGTTCCTGACTTCTTCAGGATCCCCAGTGAAAAATGGGGAAAGGATAAGGGAATTGTTACACGCCATTCAAATGCCAGCCGAAGTTGCAGTGGTAAAGTGTAGTGCTCATACGAAAGGACAAGACTATGTTTCTCTGGGAAATGCATATGCGGATCAAGTCGCAAGATTTTGTGCCTTGAATTGTATATTACTCAGAGATGAATGGAATTCGATAAGTGAACCAGAACTCGAACCAGCTGAAGCATTTGCCTTGAAGGTTGTAGATACAATAGATGAACTAAAAGCATTACAGAATAATGTCAGGGAGGATGAGAGAGATTCCTGGATTAAATCACAATGTATAAAAAGACCAGATGAGTTATGGGTTTCAAATGAGGGAAAATTTGTTTTGCCAAATAGTCTCTTATCACAGCTTGCGCGGTTCTATCATGGGCAAGCTCACCTAGGGAGAGATGCCATGATAAGATTGTTCAAAACTGATTGGTTTAACCCCAGATTTCGTCAAGCTGCAGAAGCAGTTTGCCATCGATGTGTCATTTGCCAGCAGATGAACCCAGGAAAGGGAACAGTTGTGAACGCGAGCCACATTGGCAGGGCCAGTGGACCATTTAGTCGAATGCAGATGGACTTCATTAAGATGCCTGTGCATGGAGGTCTGAAGTATGTGTTGGTGATTGTGTGCATTTTTAGTCACTGGATTGAGGCATACCCCACGCGTAGAAATGACAGCCTTACAGTTGCAAAGCTATTGTTGAGGGAGTTAATACCACGTTTCGGATTCCCGATCTCTTTAGAATCAGATAGGGGAAGTCACTTCAATAATGAGGTGATAAAGTTACTTTGCGAAGCGCTGAACATTGAGCAAAAACTGCATTGTAGCTATCGCCCTGAAGCATCAGGACTGGTGGAGCAGATGAATGGTACACTGAAATCAAGAATGGCGAAAATATGTGCATCGACAAATTTGAAATGGCCTGACGCATTGCCCTTGGTGCTAATGTCAATGAGAAACACCCCTGATAGAAATACTGGATTGTCTCCGCACGAAATTCTCATGGGCAGGGCTATGAGACTTCCTGCAGTTCCCGCAAACGCGCTTTTGAATATTACAGATGATATGGTGTTAGACTACTGCAAGGGTCTAGCTGACGTGGTTCGCTCTTTCTCTCACCAGGTGGAAGCGACCACCTTGCCACCGATTCAAGGTCCAGGACACACACTGAAAGCAGGTGACTGGGTCGTGGTAAAGAAGCACGTGAGAAAGTCGTGTCTGGAACCCCGTTGGAAAGGCCCTTTCCAAGTGATCCTGGCGACAACTACCGCTGTGAAGTGTGCGGGGGTTCCCAACTGGATTCACGCCAGTCACACAAAGAAGGTGTTGTGTCCCACAGATGAGGAAGTTGAAGCGCTGAAATTGCCAGTGCCTGACAAAACAGTGCTGAGTGCTGAGACAGAGCAAAACCGAACTGAAAGCGAACAGGCAGAAACGGGAGAGAGAGAGATATTCTCTGAGGACGAAGAGACCAACTCGCTTGGGGGAGACCAAGGAGAAAGTTCAGACAGCGACGAAGCAGCTGAAGGTGACAAAGAACCTGAAGCAGCTGAGGGTAGCAAAGAGCCTGAAGCAGCTGAAGGTGACAAAGAACCTGAAGCAGCTGAAAGTGATAAAGAGCCTGAAGAAAGTATCGGTGACAAAGGGCTCGAAAAAGGTGAAAAAGCAGGAGAGCCTGATCAGAGGAGGGCTTTCCCAGAAGCAGACGATAGAGAAAAAGAAAAGGAGAACGTGATTGATTCCCCAGAAGGAGGGGACAAGGCAGAACAGAACGGAACAGTTCAAACTTCTACAGAAAAGGTAGCAGGTCCAACAAATGGACATGGTGCAAAGAGGAGGCTAAGTATATCACCAATAAAAGAAAGGACTAAAGAAAGTTTGAACGACGGAGAAAGGCCAAAAGTGAAAGAGAAAAGAAAGGAAGTGTCTGTTGTGGAACAATCCTCAAGTGAAGGAAAAGACTTGGCCAAAGAGGAAAGTACCAGCGAGGCAGAATCGAAAAGAGAGGCAAAATTGAAAAGGAAAAGGATACCGAACAGAAGGTATTCCGGTCCTGAATGGGCATATGCAGTTCATGACGATTGGACTGACAAATTTGTATCTCTTAGCCTCGAGAACGAAGAAGAGATACCAATAGAAAAGAAAAGTTTTATGGACAGTGTTGATTGAAAGGGTGATAAATGACATTGCTTGTTACAATCTAACGTGATACGAAACAACCAGCTGAGACATTGCTAAACCGGATGAGACACTTGCTGAACTGATAGAGACTGAGTTATTGCCGAATTGAGACAAATGCTGCTAACCGATAAGTGACTGGCCTCTTGAAGAAAACAGTGTGAACATTGCGCTCGCTCAGCTTTGTAACTGAATTGCTGAATAGTTTCTTTTACAGGTGCTTCCAGCTCTCTGATTCTATACAGATCATGACTGGGTACGCTACACAAAACAGCAGAAATAAATATTGTAAATATGTGTGTATAGGCTTGGTAACTGCATGTGTACTAATAATAATGGCAATAGTGCTTACAATGCATGGAAAGGGTGAGAATGAGAAAATTGATGCTTCTACTTTTGCTCCTGTTACTGTCACTGAACTAACCGCATTAAAAAGATTAGAATTAGATGAGAGGCTCTTGCATGATAAGAAAGAGCTTTCGTACAATGTTTTCTATCGCTTGCTAACAGAATATGTTGAGACTATGGATGCGAAGGATTGTTATGTGTGTACACAGATACCGACATCAGTAAAGGAAGGGGTGACATATCACCACATGCCTCTTACATACGGAATTACATGTAGTATAGTAATGTCTAGGTTTTATGGTCAGACTAACATATAGTATTTTTACTCAAATTATGATGTTACCTTTGCTTATGTTCCTATAATAGCGCAGCTAAGCCAGATTGCTAAAGATTGGGATGCTAAAATAATGAGGGAATTTTTCGAGCCAATGCAACCTTTTGAAACGGCTCACGCTCATAGGGAAAACCTTACCTGCTCGCTCTCTGCAGTAGAAATAAGCTTTTTAGATCGCACAGATGATAGAAGAGCACAAATGAATGCGAAATTAGAAAAAGAGCTACATAAGAGGACTTCAGTAGATAATTATGATTTTGCAGCAATAAAGACGCAAGGGAGAATAGCTTTAGATGCTTGGCATGTAGGGAAATTTTGTATATATCGGGGTGAATCCTATTATGACAATATTTTTGTAGGAGCGAGTGAGTGTAAACATACGTTTATTTTTAAGGCCAAATGGACATTCATGATGAACGGACTTGACCCTGTCATTCCAGGTGTATATTACATTTGTGGGTATAATGCCTATTATCGTCTTCCAAAGGGATGGTGGGGGAGATGTTATATGGGTATAGTGTTCCCAAAGGTTTATCAACTGGATGACCTATCGATGATTCAAAAGACATCTGGATCCAATCGTATCCAGAAAAGAGACACCGCAGCTGCTGTGGTAGGAGATATATTTGGAGCCATGATTCCTTTGTTGGGAGTCGTTTGAATTCCATCAAAATAAGAAAGTTGTCTACTATAGTGGATAACATGTTGACAAAGTTTTCAGGTGCTATAATCCTGATAGATGCTGAACTTGCAGCGGAAAGAGCTATGACTCTTCAAAATAGGCTTGCTTTAGACATTCTTTTAGCAAAGGATGGCGGCGTTTGCAAAATGCTTGGTGCACGACACTGTTGTACATATATTCCTGACAATAGTGTGAAAATTAAAACTATGCTTGCTAATCTAACAAAAGAGAGTGCAGATTTGAAGGAACTGAAAGAACCAGGAGTGTGGGAGAAGGTTGGAAAAGGACTTGCTTCAGTGGGACATTGGATTGGGGGAATTTGGAATGGAATATTGCTAAAAATAATAGAGGGAATTTTAATAGTTATAATTTGCATATTTGGAATTTGGGGAATAAAAAGGGGAATAATAATGATTATGGAAAGAATTAAAAGAAGAAAGGAAGAGAAAATAATGAAAAAGATGGCAGAAGAATACAAAGCGAAAACTAGGGGAACTAAAAGGAAAAGAGAACTGACAGAATTTTAATGGAATAAAATTTGTGGGCATGATTTGGTGTGATGACAAGTAGTCATCAGAGGAGGGATTGATGAAGCAGAAAATGAAGGTTTTACATTTATTAACGCATAAACGTAGTGTGAAATAATCATGTGTGACTTTAACCGAACTAATAAAGATTGTACGGGGACAAAATGTACCCTCAGAGTAGTTTGCCAACATTTAATAAGCGTGCTTTATATAACGTGGTATATTAGAATTGCACTAATCCGACATAATCGTAAACGTATGCTATGATTTGCTTGTTTGAAATGTTTTAGCTTAGCATTACTTTAGTGCAGGCTTCGGCCTAGTTGCCTGGTCTCACGGTTTAGATGCTCGTATTTTTCCAATGTCCTATTAAACGTGTATTTCTGCTTGAAGCTGTACTTTTCCACTGAGATCGTTCACATGCTTATCTTAAGGTTTCGTGCCAGCCTGGCATATTTTCTCTTTACTCCAAGGTCGATCTGCAGGTGCGGACAATGGAAGCTCTGAAAGTGAGTTCATTGGTATAAAATGTTGCAACTTGCGTACCCATCTCCAAGGATAATGTATGCTTAAGTAAAAGCTTGAGAACTGTTGTTTTTGATTGGATAATTTGAAGCTAACCTATGAACCCTCCAATGGAAGACCCTACTGGATTTGAACTGTTGTCTATTTAAACCAGGTGCACGAGAAGAAGGTAGCCATTACAGCCATTGCACCCAGCAGCCATTATTGGACATCGCCCATACCCGCCATTTTGCAGGACATTGCAGCTATTATGGCCCACTTTGCTGCGACGCCATTTTGAAAGAGACTTTGATGCTTTCTCTAATCGAGAGAAAGAGACTTTAATGATTCTGGCCCTAGAGACTTTAACTTTGATCCCTTGCATGAAGTAGTAGATTTACCTTGCCGCCGTGAGGCAACTGCCCCGTCCACCCCTGCCCCTTTGCCCCGTCCCATGCTGATCGAAACGGTACCCATGCTGATCGAGAAACGGTACCTGTGAGACGAAGACTTCCTTGAATGCTGATCGTAATTGGTAAATATGAAAGGAAATTGTACAATTGCATTGTGTTTCCTTTAGGTAACCAACTGCTGATTTTGATAAGAGCCCTAGCTAGGAGTTTTCTAAATTAATGTTGCTAAATTGTTTTTGCATGAAGTCCCACATGCCGATGCTAATTTGAGGTTAGACGAGGATTCCTTATGTCGCACGATGCAATTTGAGATCTTGTTATGCTGACTAAATGTATGCAATTAGTTCGTTACAGATTATAGTTTTAGTGATTTGCATTGCTATTATCGAATGCCTTGTTATTCAAATGCTACATAGATTGCACTTGTTTCGCCGTTATGGACAGCTATTAATGTTCATATATGTTTATCATTTGGTGCTGAGACACATCTATATTGTGCTAGCTTTGTTAATATAGGGAAATAAAATTCACTAACTTGGAATAAACTGGTGTGGTTATTCCTGGCTGAAAGGTCAGGGTTCGCCGAAATGTATTCTGGATTAATTGTTAAGTGTTATGTTGATCAAGGTATTGCTTATGTTCGTTATTGATTATTGATTTGATTAAATTGACCGATATAGAGTACGGAGAGTCCCACTTAGTCAAAAGATTCATCGGCCTAAAGAGCGTCCGAATACAGGTAAATTATTAGTACGGACCGCTCTATCAGGTGCAACACCAACTGCCAGGGTAGAATAGAAATAACAAATATTCAGTTTGCAGATAGCATCCTGGACTCTCTGTACAGCAGTACACTCACTGAATCTCTGCTGCACCACCCTTTTATAAGATTTAGTGATTGAGCCAGGGTTGCTAAACAAATCGGAGAGACCGATACTAGACAAAGAATTACCTATATACTTCAACCAGGGGCTAATAGGCCTTTTGTCTAGTTTCAGACAATCCCTAATTATTTCCCAGTTAAGACTTGACTCTTTATTGCACCACACACTCACCCAGAGCAAGAGTGGCGCCAGCCTTATCGTATCTGAAATATACTCAAAATTCAATTCAGAGTGTAAAATAAAATTAGCGCTCACGGGTGGAAGATTCAACATCCGTCTGCAAATTCTATTTTCTTCTGTCTCTACAGCTCTGGAATTTTGGAACCCCCATACTCCTGCTCCATAAACTGCTGTAGGAATGCATTGCATTTTATAAACTTTTATAAAAGGGAAGATTGTGGACCTGCCATCTTTTCTTCCTAAATTTAAAAGGAGCCCGCGGATCTGCCAAGTTTCCACCAGGCTGTAGTTACCTGAGACGCCCAGGAATTACTCAACAAAAAATCCAAACCTAAGTAACAAAAATTCCTGACAGCGCTAAGTGAAATTTTGCATACTCTTAGGGCTGATACTATTCTCCTACCAGGTCCGGAGGCCATTAAATGCGATTTACCAAAATTGGTATTCATAGCTTATTTACGCATAAAGATCACAAAGGAGGCAACCAGGTTCCGTAAGGCGCAAGGGGTTCTGGCCATGAAAAACTGCATCGTCAACATACAGTAAAACCGGAAAAGGGAATTAGCAATTATTGGTACATCTCAAGTTGGAACTGGGAAAGGTTTCAGACAATTCATCATAATGACCATATCGAACCCTAGCAGCCACATTTTTGTGGAGGCCATACAAAAAATGAACTAAGGCACCATCCACTCCTAAATTAATTAACATCAGCCATAACTTACTTCTGTTCACACTATTAAAAGCAGTAGGCAGGTCCATAAAGGCCAGGTACAGTGGGCAACGCTTGGCAACTGTGTATTTACTTACAATAAGATGTGAATTCAAGTACTGCTTCACTGTACCAAGCCCTAGACAGAACCCATACTGACAGGAGAATAGTAATTTGTTCTCTATAGTCCATGATTGTAGACAATAAAAAATAACCCTCCCTAATATTTTGGTGGTGCTATCAACCAATGCTATAGGCCTATAACATTTTGGTGAGATTGTCTTTAAGAAGGCCATTCAAGGTTGCTATAGTATATTTTAAATGCCATTCTACCCTTAAACCATTGTTGGTATGTTTACTAATGCTATCACACGTTGTTGGTCTCTTATCCCTATCCAGAGGGAAAGCTTCTACGAGGAGAATGGCATTATGGTCGCTCCATTGGGTTTCAATCACTGCACTATTTGTACACCACTGCAGACAATGTTTGGAGGCAAATATGTAGTCATGGGTTGAACTATGGCCCCCTCCTCTATATGTTGCCTTATAAGGCCAGGAACCCTGGAAAACATTAACTACGTCTACCACATCCAGCCGCGCCACTAGGTCCCTCAAATATAATCCCCTCAGATCCCAGGGGACTACTTCCGTGGCCATACTCCTTGTTTCAAATCCAGTGTTGTCAAATTCTTGGTTGTAAAATTGTACTCTTTCCTTGAGATTTTAGGCCTGCAATAAAACTAAATAACTGCTCAAAAAGCTTACTATAAATATTAGAAAAAATATTAATATAGAAATGTACTAGATATAAATTAAAAGAACGCTAACAACCCTGAGTAAATAGGACGTGATAAGCGGGGTTGTCCGGATCTATAAATGAAACAGTTATTCTAAGATTAAGCTTGACCCAAAAGGCAAGACCTCCACTGGCTCTTCCGAACGGGGAGGCGACAGCTGGGCGGGAATAGCAAGAAAAACCATTACAGGCTACTGATGCGACATCCCATGTTTCTTGAAATACGATAAAGTCATAATTATCAATAAAGGAATGCCATCCTGGATTTTACATTTTATTTCTTAGTCCAGCCACGTTCCAATTTAACAAAGAAAGCTGCCTATCCTCGCTAGGACTATTAATATACTCCTCACTTTTGTGAGCCCTGTTGCACCTGGCCCTTTTTGCAGGGTCACCCCTAATCTTTTTGACTCCTTCCTCCTAATTTTTCTGACCAGTTTCTTTTGGCTTTAGGACTCTGGGAACTTTACAACTTCTAAACAGTGCTAAAATGCATATGCTCTCTGTGTAAATTGTACTGTTGGTTGGTTTATCCATGATTGGCATATTTGATTTGCTGGTAAGTCCCTAGTAAAGTGCACTAGAGGTGCCCCAGGCATGTAAATCAAATGCTACTAGTGGGCCTGCAGCACTGGTTGTGCCACCCACATTAGTAACCCTGTAAACATGGCTCAGACCTGCCAGTACAGTGTCTGTGTGTGCAGTTGTAATCTGCCAATTCGACTTGGCAAGTGTACCCACTTGTTAGGCCGAAACCTTCCCTTTTACTACATGTAAGGCACCCCTAGGGTAGGCCCTAGGTAGCCCCATGGGCAGGGTGCAGTGTATGTTTAAGGTAGGACATATAGGGCCTCATTCTGACTTTGGCGGGCGGCGTAGGCCGCCCGCCAAAGTACCGCCGTCAGAATACCGCTCCGCGGTCAAAAGACCGCCGCAGTAATTCTGAGTTTCCCGCTGGGCTGGCGGGCGACCGCCAGAAGGCCGCCCGCCAGCCCAGCGGAAACCCCCTTCCATGAGGATGCCGGCTCCGAATGGAGCCGGCGGAGTGGAAGGGGTGCGACGGGTGCAGTTGCACCCGTCGCGATTTTCAGTGTCTGCTTGGCAGACACTGAAAATCTTGGTGGGGCCCTGTTAGGGGGCCCCGCGACACCCGTTACCGCCAGCCAGGTTCTGGCGGTAAGGGGGTCGGAATCCCCATGGTGGGGCTGCCTGCAGCGCCGCCATGGAGGATTCCCCAGGGCAGCGGGAAACCGGCGGGACACCGCCGGTTTTCCGTTTCTGACCGCGGCGGGACCACCGCGGTCAGAATGCCCATGGATGCACCGCCAGCCTGTTGGCAGTGCATCTGCGGTCGTTGGCCTGGCGGTAGTCTACCGCCAGGGTCAGAATGACCCCCATAGTAGT
Organism: Pleurodeles waltl; assembly: GCF_031143425.1. Taxonomy (NCBI): domain Eukaryota; kingdom Metazoa; phylum Chordata; class Amphibia; order Caudata; family Salamandridae; genus Pleurodeles; species Pleurodeles waltl. Next base: position 401,373,094 of record NC_090447.1, read on the forward strand.
GCGTTTTATATGTCCTAACACTGAAATACTGCCAAATTCGTTTTTCCCTGTGCAAGGCCTATCCCTCTCATAGGTTAACATGGGGGCTGCCTTTAAAAATCCTTAAAGCTCATATTCCCTTTGAGAGCAGATACAAATGTGGAGTATAGGGTCTCTGAACTCACAATTTAAAAATACATTTTTTAGTGAAGTTGGTTTTTAAAATGTCTGTTTGAAAATGCCACTTTTAGAAAATAGGCATTTTCTTGCTTAAACCATCGTGTGACTCTGCCTGTTTGTTGATTGTCTGTCTGAGTTAGTTTGACAGTTGGGCTTTTTTGCACTTCTCTAGCTAGTGACACACAAGGGGGCCGGGGTGTAGCCTGCATATCCTGATGAGCCATCTGAGCTAGAGGGGAGGGAGGAATGGTCATTCACACATGAAAGGACTGTGGCTGCCCTCACACAATGCAGTCTCCGACCCCCTGGTTTGCGTCTGGGGCCTGGCCTGGACAAGGAAGGATCTTGCAAAACCTTGAGACTTTGCTTTGAGGTTTGCCAACTTCAAAGGCAGAACAGGGTATAAGAAGAAGACCCAAACCCCAGACTTTTAGAATCTTTCTGGAATCAAGAGGAACCTCTGCCAAGAAGAAGAGCTGAAGAGCTGAGGAGGAATACTGTCCCTTTGCTGTGTTGCTTTGCTGGACTGGCCTGCAGTTGCTGCTACTGCGTTAAAAGAGTGCAAAGGGTGACCTTTGCTGTGTGTCCTGCTTGAGAAAGTTCTCCAAGGGCTTGGAGTGGAGCTTGCCTCCTGTTGGAAGTCTCAGGGACACCAAAGACTTCAGTTTCCTCGACCTGCAGCACTGGGAACTGTGTATTTTGTGTTACTCAAGAGGAAAAACCACGTAACGCTGCCAACGATGCCGCTGGCCTGCACCGTGACCTGCCAATGCCGCACGGAGTCGCACCACGACCCTGGTCTCACCGACGCCCTCATCGGACGACTTCACAGAGCAGCTGCTCTCACCGCGCCCTGTGGGCCCCACACTCCGGCATTGCCTGCTCACACCGCAGCCTGGGCATCCCCGCCGCTCCTGCTGACACCGGCGCCGCTGCCTGCACCCCGGCCTGTGGACACTGCTCGTGAGGTACACAAAGCACCGTCCTGTCCTGCACCGCTGGCTTGGGCCTGCCGATGACATCGCTTCAGCAATGATGATGACGCTGCCTGCACAGTGACCTGGTGTCACCGCACTTCACACTGCCGCTTCACACCGCAGCCCTGGTCTAACTGACGCTGCTGGATGCCTTCACTGAGCCTGTGGGCACCGCACGTCACATCGTCACACTTCACACCACAGCCCCGACGCATTCACGCCAGCGCTCCCGACTTTATCAGCCCGGAGTTCAATCCACATGCGTGTGACTTCAAGGGCACGACGACTACCGCGCCGACTCCAGAGCCGACACCGCAACGCCAGCGACGTATCTCTCCAGAGCTCACTGCGAGGATCACGATGCCCTGCAAATCCAAGGTACTGTTTGCGGGTCTTCCTGTCACCATATCTGGTCCGCGATGCTGCTGGCTTGAACTGTTGGTTTTGTTGATCACAACGCCCCAGGTGGAGCTATTGACTTCAAGGAACTGTATTTTTAAGACAAAACCTAAAAAAATCATATCTTTAGCAATGTATGTTGGAATTTTATCGTTTTGGTCCTGTTTTACACAGATAAATATTGGCTATTTTTCTAAAACTGGTATGGTGTCCTTTTGTAGTGTTTTCACTTATTACTGTGTGTTATGTGCAAATACTTTACACATTGCTTCTGGGATAAGCCTGACTGCTCGTGCCAAGCTACCAAGGGGGTGAGAGCAGGGGTTATCTGAGTGGGTATCTCCCTTATCCTGACTACAGTGAGGGTCCCTACTTAGACACGGTGCAAACCGATTGCCAACTAGAGACCTCATTTCTAACAAGCCCTACCTCTAGAAAAGGTATTTAACAGAGATGGAGAGATGCTGAAGGTGCCTGGCTCAGAAACAGTCACAGGAGTGTATAAAGAAGTGGTGAAATGGGCAACAGAACTAGTAAGGGGGCCCCCATTCAGTTCCCTGTCCCTGGCAGTTAGAGCTAACATCTGTGGACACATATACTGTCAATCCAGCCTGTTGAGATCTGATAATGGTTCAAAATGGTTTTTAAACATAACAATGAAAGCACCTGAGATGTACGGTGTTGAATGGGCCGAAGATGGAGCTATGTGCTGTTGAAGGCCATAAGGTCTGTAAAAAGGTAGAATTCTAACATCCCCAGGCCTACCAAGAGTCTGGGGAACCTGGGAAAATAATTTTTCCGCTACTTAGGGGCACCTAAAATTAACATTAATACAGTCGCCTAGAGATGCTCAACAGAAGGTCCAACCCAAGCAACAAGGCGGGCCAACAGAATATTTCCATGATCACGCACATCAAAGTTAGAATGGTTAGCTAACCAATGACACACCTTGTTATGAATCTGGAAAGGGGACTCCTGATAAAAATTGGACACAGAAAGGACACCAGCCAAAACAGCGGCTAATGGACAACAGGCAGGGGGAGAATAATCACTGGTAGTTTAGGAGTCAGTATAGTGGCCTGAGGCTCTTGTGGAACCAGAGCTGCTGGAGGTGCTTTGGAAACAGATGGATTAGATATAGGGGGCTGAAACAATGGAATGCAGGTTAAGCTGTGAGCGTTCTCCAAACTGCAATTTGCTGCTTCCTGTTAATGCTTCCTGACTAATGATTTGAAGGGGAGGAGCATTCTGCGAAGAAGGGCAGCTCAAGGAAGTCGCTTCAAGGCTCCTTGTCTCATACATAGATGCCTTTGTTAGTGACATCTGCTGTTCCTGGTATGCTGCCAGAATTTTCCCCACTGCTATTTCTAGCTTAACCAGTCTCTCTCAAAGGGGTTAAACACTCTTTCAGGGAAGCTGTAAACTTTGGAAAAACTATATCCCAGCCCGGGTTCTGTACAATGCCCAAATTATCCATTTCATCCTGCTCCCCTGCATTTGTCCCTATTAAGAGCGATAGTGGGACACCAGTAACCTGGCTTTCCTCTTGCGCTTAGGGGCTGGCAAAGATTTATATAGAGCGCAAGCATGATGCTCCTCTCTGGGCTTAAGTACAATCCTACCAACTATGGACTCTCCTAGGCTAGGATTGGAGGTGGAACAAATTGTCTCAATAATAATATCCTGTTCTCCCTCCTCAACTTCTGTGCCAAGAATACCAGTAGTAATAGTGGGAGAGGCGCCGGAGCAGACCAAGGACAAGTGCCACTCCGACAGATCAATCTCTTTAGAGACAATGCTAACTGCTCGTGCCAAGAAAGAGTAAATTGTTGTTGAATTGCTTCCTAACTGAGCCTTGCTGTAGACTGTCTTCTTTCTGCCCATGGTTACTACTGGCCAAGTAAGCCCCCTGAGGGAATTATAGCCTGAATATGGCCCCAAAATGACCTTTGTTACACAGCCTGCTTAGCACGCCACTTACTATACAATATACGTCAACATGAAACTGTTACAAATGGTAACAAAAGGGCGCTGAGCCAAAAGACTGGGCCAATCCTCTTCCAGCCACTGACGGGCATGGATGGGCCCGTCCTTGGCCCAGGCTTTGCCCGGGCGCCGTCTGCACTGCGGGATAACAAGGACGCTTTTAAGTGCATCATCAGGGAGCCCCTAGAAAAGACCAGCTCTGCAACTACGCCTCCGGGCATGCTGCACCTGGCAGGTGCTATGCCGCTGTGGTCCTGGTGGTCCAAAAGGACTGTCCACCTAGCCAGTGAATTTTGGAACGTGCCCTGCTTTACCCTTTTCATTTAATTTAGTTTTCTTTTTTTATAATGTGTAAAATTACATTTTCAAAGTCAATATATGTTCCCACAAAACTATAGTGACAGGAGGCAAGAAAACAGACAAAACTGACTTATTAGAAGGTGTCTTTAATAAATTATCACAAATCACCAGATGCTTTCGTATTACAGATGCTTTCTGACATTCAAACACATCCAAATAAGAACATAAAACATAATAATACATTATAGAGAGAGCACAGTCCCCTATATTTTATTTATAGTAAAAACAGTGTCCTAAATGGCAAACAAGTATGGTTGAGATTAAGGTGCTGAGGCATTGCAAAGTTTGCAACCTATTTGGCTGAAGTAATGTATGGCATTCTTGGGTAAATATAAATTTAGTGACAGCAGTTAAGCTGAAATAAACAACACAGTTTAGTCTGCATCATCCTGTAGCCCACTCTTGCCAAGACCAACACACTTTGTTTGGGTTTAAACTGTAATGGAATTTCCAAAAGCTAAACATTTTAGACTGCATCTCTTGAGCAGACCGTTAAGGAATGACTCCGATTACAACGAGTAATTTGTGTTAGAAGTGTATTCGGAGAAACACAACCTGGCGTCCGACCATCCCAGAGGTTACTCGCCAACTGCCACCTCTGGAATGGTGAACGCTGTCCATTCTAGATGACATTTACATCATAACACAAACACTTGGAACACCTGTGTCCATGATTGACACGAAATGTGCCTTTAGATTAAGCTACAAACCCTGTGTCTGCCGTTTTCCACCCTTTGGTCCCAGGTAATATCGTATTCAACAAGGGTGATGGTCCAGCAGTGTATGCTCTCCATCGGAACCATAGTGTGGAAACACTCCCTTGATGGCTATCTACAAGCTATTGTGTGTGGTATGTGGCCACCGTGAGCATCTTTCTGTAAAAATATCCAATGATAGGTTGTGAAAAAGGAGAGGTGTCATGAAGAAGGCACTCACATTTTATTTCTTTATTATTTCGTTTAACTGTTCATGTCCTCTGCCCTACTGGTGTAACTGTCTCTTGTGGTAACATCTGCACACATACACTGATGTAAACGTCTGAGTTCAACTTCTATGGTTACCCAGATTCTGTGTGTTATAAAGTGCTCTGATGCCTTAAGGCCATGTCTGCGCTATATAAAACTGCATATGAATAAAAAATAAATACATAAATAAAAAATAAATGTCTTTACATTCTCCCACCAACTTCATGTTCTCCCCATAAAAACCAAACAATGGAAGTCACAATAGGTCTGGTAAGTGTGCAATTTAAATGATCACTTAAACTATTCACTTTAATAAAGTTTTCTAAAATGCTAATTAAAAAATAATGTCAAAAAAGAAAAAAATAGTCTGAAAATGGCAGACTTATGCTTTTAAAGAAAACAATAAAATAAATCATAGCAGCATTTGGTCAAAAAAGGCCAGAGACTCAGGCACACTCTTTTATAAGTGGATGTGCACATGAGATCAGCGCACTTGGAATCACTCAAAGAACACTGCCAATGGCTAAAGTGTGATGACCCGTGGCCCCAAGCTTTATGATGTCATGATTGGGACTTAAATTTGAATGACACTGAGTACATCAGTAGATGAACAGAGTAGACCGAAAGTGTCACTGTATTTGTATGGACTTTTTAACATTATGTTTTTCATTACCGGTGACTTGTGAGCTGCTAAAGCTGTTGCTTAGCCAGACATAAGGAAAGCAATACATGGTATGCAACTATCTTCAATTTGGCCATTTCTTCCTATAAACATTTAGGAGGGAACATGAAAAAAGTGTATCATGCCAATTAGTAACTCCCCAGTACAAAAATAAAATCTTCATACATTCCAATCAGATTCTGATAAGTTTATTGATAACATTAAAACTAATGGGGTTATTGCATTTGAATTGGAACATATGATTAATCAAACAAGCAGGTGTCTAGCCACAGCTCACTAGAAAGGGTGAAAATACTTTCAAATAGTAACAGATAATTTCCAGTAAGCTAGGTAGTCTTTTTTTTCAGGTCTCAGAAGACAAGAGAGGGAAAAGGCTAAATGTCAGGGACAAGCACTTCCTGTGGACAATGTTAGAATGAGCAAAAAAACATGGCTGCAGCAAGTTACAAGAAAGTAAGGAAATACAGTTTTACGCATTTATACCTAAAAAAAAATAGTGCTAATGACCCCATTAAAATACCTACAACTTTTACCCGTAGACACGTAGCTCTTTTTCTCCATATTCACTGTATTATCTTGTTCCTATTGGAACATGTACATATCTTGTAATCAGAATTATTATAGTACTCTGTTACTATTTTGCACTCTCCTTATTACTTGAATCCGCAATCTTTCAATGCTACCATTTTGCCACGAATGTCTCACCGTAACCCTGCAATACTATGTTACAGCATTTCTCCCAGTAAGACTGTCTTTAAAAGTACAAGACACAAATATAGCACATGGAAAAATGCTTCAATTTTCAGAGTAGCATCAGCGTATTTGGAATTAGCTCCATAAATCACACAAGGTGTGTGACAGCATTTACAACATTAAGGATAAATGCATGGTACATAACTTTAGGGTTGGTGAGAAATTTTACAAATTGCAATTTAAAAGAGGCATCAAAATGGAGATGGAGGTGTTGACATAACAATATAAAAAGCTATTGCTGGTATGACTTTCAAGAACTAGTTACTGGTGGTACTGCACACCCAGATGCTCACTGCAAGAGCTACGATGACACAGGGGGAGAAAAGGGCTAGGATTTTACAGACCCCATATGCACCTATTGAACATATCTGAGTGGACACCCGCAATGTCACACTCAACATGGCTTCATCACTAGACATGTAGTGTCCTGTCGTAGAGGCAGATTTGAAAAAATAATCTGAACAGGCATTTCACAAATATGAAATGGCAAATATTTGGTAGCTTTGCATTCCAAAGCCCACGGTGAATGGGATATCACATCAGTTTTCTGTGATATTTTACAGCAGGCGTTGGCAGCGATACTGAAATGAATGAATACCCATAATAAATTTCCTCCAAATGGTGATATCTAAATGGCATCTAATTCTTTGGCAGTGCACAGTTTCCAGGTGCCCTAGGAGCTAGTGACTGGACATGTGTTTAATTGACACTAACAAAGTTAACGGAAAAGGTCTTTTGCAATGGGAAAATGTAATATGACATTACAATGTACACTGTCTGCGACAAACTTCAAAGGAAATTAGCTAAAAGTCCAAAGGAAGCTTACACATGTAATTGGCTAAACGTTTATAAAACCATATGAAGCAAAGTAAATGTAGCACATCTGTCCACATACAATAAATTTGTTCAGTAATAAAAAGCTAAGTCTGAAAACCTGCAGTGATTATATAAATGAAAGCAATCTTATCGCAAATATGGGTAAATAAAACATGACTTAGAGATATGAAAGCGTGGACTAGCCTAATAGGTTTTTCTTTATTAACAGAACTGGAACCTACGGTGTTTTATTGAGAGTCTGACGATTTGTATTACTTTTTAAATTGTGTAAAACCAAATCCAGAGAAAGATTTTTTTATGCTAACCTAGGTTAGCATAGTGTGTGTTTTAATAACGCATGGTTGTGATATTTTATAAAATTGCACCTTGTCCATAGGATGAGATGCTTCAGACTTGCACTACGTAAAAATAAACTTGTCACATTGGGTGCCATGAAGTGATGTGACTGATTGATGCAGAGTTCTCCTTATATCAGAGCTCTGGCAATACACTATCTATTTTTGCCTAGATTCATATTATGTCAGAGTTTGAATATTAACAAGGCTCTGTGTATGCCACATTTCTGATTATACCAGACTCAAACCATGCCGGAATTCTATTTGTACAAAATCCTGGAGCATTCAAATGCTCTGTTTAGAAATGGACTGTGGTTATGTCAGCTGTTTTGACAGTGGGTCGATTTCACAAAATGTTATTGTAAATAAGCCCAGATTGTATTTGTAGTCCTATGCCTAGGTTGTCGACTGTGGGCCAAGAAGACTACTCATAGATTTACCTTCTCCACCTGGCCACGCTGTCTAATTCTTGGGAAAATATCTTTATTTCACTGTGATTCACTTCCCGTGTTTACCATAGTTGTGACCATATTCTAAGAGCTAGATCATTGACCTTTTACATTTTACAACTGAATATACTCTGCAAGATCTTGCCAGAGTCAAAATGCTATGGGCCCAATTTGTAAAGTCATTTACGCATAAGGATGTGTCAAAAGTTAGTTTTGCAATCATAAAAGAATTCTTTCATGAAGAATTTGGAGGGAGTGTATACACTCAAGTGCTAGAATTATGCCAAATGTGGTAGTCCAGAACTGGAATGACGTGTGTGTTTGTACACAACCACAAATCAACTCCTCTCCAATCTCTTTCTACCCTGAAAATATCATACATTTAATCATGACAAAGAAATTATTAAATCTTTTTTGAGGGTGGAAAGGAGTCATTCCAATGCACTTAAAAAAAGTTAAAGTGTAGGGAAAGGGGTTTCTCCATAACATATTTTCTCCCGAGGAAAAAGAGAAACATGTTTTAACTAGTAAAAATGCACTTGATCTAGAGATTTTCACATAGGTAAATATATATGTGTTTACGTGCTTTGGAGAATAGAATCCATCAAAGTTTACAAGAAGTATGGTTTTCTGCTTCTGTAAACTCTTGTGAATTCCTGAAAATTGTAAATATTCAGCAATTCAAGATCATAGACCTTCGGTGCACCTTTGTGACTTTCTTTAAGAGTGAAGCACCTAATTATTTTTTATATGGCAACCATAAGTTTGTTCTTAATGGGTTTACACTGCTTCTTCATTACAGTTTTTTAGGTCTCTGCTCTAGACAGCACGCATGCGCTGTTTCAAGAGAGACATGCTGTATCTACTGTTGTGGCCTTCAGCCCCCCATAGGCTTCCCAGTGGCTGACACCATTGTTGCTCCATTTGTCATTCTCCCTTTTTGTTAAAGGCATGCATACTTCATGCCTCTTCTGGTGATTAGCCCACCCCAAAAGCACGGCCTAACTTATTTTAATCATTCTGCAGCAGACATTTGAAGGGTAGTTTCAGGACTTTTTTATTTTCTTAAGAGCACGCTCAAACAGATCTCGTCACGAAGAAATCTCGAGCCCGCAGATGACTTCTCTGTAATTACCGCTAGGGGCTATATGGCATGCATTGCTTCTTGCGGCCCGACTCCTGATGCTTGCCACAGTCCAACATTGTTACCCTCACAGACGTACAAGAAATTTGCAACGTTGCCCTGTGCCTGCTCATATGGTCCGGTGTTGAGCGCGACTTTCACCGGCCCCTGTTCCCCTGGCTAGGGCACCCGATGATGGTGCTGATCCTGTCCCATACAGTGGTGGATCAGCTGCGCCATGAACTGCTGGTTGGTGCTTCGAGCCTGCACTGTCATGGCTGTTCAGGACATTCTGACTGGCCCTGATTTAAAGATCCTGCTGTCATCTTGGCCAGAAGCGCTCCATTTCCTCAAAGGTACGAGGTACTATACAAGCGCTCCTATTTGCTTTGTGTTCTTCTCTTGCAGTCACTGGACCCCACTTTTTCTCGCCAGCGCCTATCCTTTTCAGGGCTGCCTTACTGAGCAGACACATTTTGCAAGATCGAGTGGGTAACCACTTAATTTTGTGTCATTCTTTTTTATTTATAATACGAGCCTCCAGTACACTAACCTCACCGGTTTCAAGTCTGCTTCTTTCATATAGCCATCTGAGTACATGTAAATGCTCTGCCCATGAAATTAGGATGAACAGAAGCTTAACTGTTTCCCCGTGAAGACAGTTACCTTTAGCTGTTGATGACAGAAGCACATTCAAGATTACGTGGTGTTGTAATGGGCTGATTAATTTGTTGCCATGATCAGACTATATCAGAAAAAAACAAGGAATAACATGTTTACGTCGAGCCTCAGTGGAGTGTAACATCATATATTGTGCCAAAATGGTGCCTGGTTTAGCACTGCCAGCATTGTTGCATTGCTGGTCCTGTCTGGGTGGTTTCCATGCCGTTATACTTGAATGTTGCTTGCACGGAGTTAAATTGTTACTGAAGAGCAGCTTGCACTCAGATGTGGCCTTGAGGTGGTTTCATCCTGTTGAGTACATGACTACATCTTACACCATTGTGAGGTGACCATGCCATCCAATCACCTAGTAGATGGTTGTTTTTGTGGTCAGGACACTCCCTGCAGGTCAGTGGTTAGTAGGGGTGGGTTGTGCAGATATTGCTGCAACTTTTCAGTTACAATGCGGCATGTAACTCCATACATTGCCCAGTGTGTCATCCATTGTCCTTCGTGCCTGGTTGTTTTCTTACATTTCAGCCTGTCAGTTCATTTTGCCCATGATTCTTCTCAGTTTGTGTGTACCCTTACCACGTGTTCTGGCCATCATTCTTCCCTTAAAGCATGGGTACTCACAAACATTTTCCCAGGGACCACAAATTATGTTCTGTGGTGTGCCTGAGGACTGCATTGATGCCAGCATAGTAGTAGTGGGGCTCTGTTGGTGGGGGCAGGGGGTAGGTGGTCGTAGGGGAAGTAAATCATGCTGTGGTCAGTGAGCTATTGAGTTATTCTGAGTGTTGCATTCCTTACTGTCCTCTAAATTAAGTCCCTAGTCTCTGATAAGTGACAGGTTTTACAATACTGTGTTATGCTGTCTCTGAATAGCTATCCCTCTACTGCACCTTGGGGTAAGCCTTGTCTGCTTTCTATTGCTACCTTGAGGAAGTCAAGTGTAAAAAAAGAAGTAACTGGATTATTGCATTGGAATGAAATTTAATTGAATGTGAAATATGAAACAAGAACACCTAGTATAAATCCAGGGTTCCCCCTAGACTAAATTGTGTGATCCTAGGCAATTGTGTAATTTCGTTCTGCCTCCATTTTCTTCACTATGACACATAACAGCACCCTGAAATACACAGGTTCAGGATATTCATTGTACAAAACCTTCTTTTCGGTCGGATTTAATAAACTATAATGTTGTAAACGTGTAATAACAACCCAGGCCACCCAGAGGGTTCCATGTGGCAAATGACTTACCTTTTAGTTCACTATTGGCAGTGCTGTTGTGGGATGAGGCATGAATGAATATACATTCATCTTTGAAAACTATCATTTTAAAAAAATACTTCTGAATGCACTGATGTAATCTGGTGTACTAAGGTGAAACGTGTCTACATGTTAATGAAATACACTTTTTTTAATGCTAAAGAAACTGCATCATATGTTTGCACGTTTGTTTCAAAATGTCTTTAAAATCGTATTTGTTCCTAAAGTTAGGTGGTGCAGGGCACTCCATTTGCTTCTTTTCTTTTACTTCCGTTAATGTATAAATAAATGCTTGCCGGTTTAGTTCACAACTTTCAGAATTTTAGATCTGTCTCAAGTAAACAGCAGTCACGCAGCTGAGGGCCGTGTGCCCCCCACCCATCCTGTGGCCTACTTTGAGTATCACTCCCTTAGAAGGTGTGTTTTGGAAACATGTTCCCATCACTTTTTTGTTTGGAAGAAATCTAATCTAGTCTTTCCCTGACATCCACGACAGGGACATGCCACCAAAGGAGGACTGGACAACACAATCAGCCCCAGTAAAAATGGTAAAATGAGCCCCGCACTTCAAGATGCTGTGACTAAAATTGCACCTTGATGGTGTAGCTCTTTCATGGCAGCCCATCCTGCTTTAAAAGTAGGCTTTTTAGCTTGTAGCCAGTGCTTTAAATGGGCCGGTACTCTCCGGTACTGAGTACCGGCACTTTTTTATTTTGAGAGGGAGAGTAGCGGCATATCGCAAGAAAAACGTAATACTTTTAATTGTAGAGTACCGGCACTTCTCAGAAACAAGCAGGTACTCTGGTACAGAGTAACTGCACTTCTATTTTCCCATTTAAAGCACTGCTTGTAGCCCACCAGGGAAATACCAGAATCGTAGAAGGGCCAATCTGGCCCTGCACGCCACAGAGCTGTCATTCTATTTGTTTACATCAGGTGACATCTGCTCAAGTCCATTAGTCATGACGTTGTGTGTCACACACGAGGGTTGTATCTGTCGCTGTTGTTTTTTATGGGCTTCACTGTTGAGTGCTTTGCTAGAATTAATAGTGTGTACCTTCGTACTTTGTATTGCCCACTGTAGTTTGTTAATAGTTGAACTTGATGTGTTACTGGATTTTGTCATGATGTCGGTGAGCTGGTAACAGTATTTGGTATCGTGTTCAGTAATGAATTCGTAGATGAATGTGTTGATCTTTCTTTCGTTCCTAAGCGCAGGCACTTTGTTCTGCAAATGGCATTTTTGCAAGCTTTTTGCATATATTTGACATTTCGATCTTTGCTTAATTGACAACTGCAGCTTTGGACTTATTTGTAGCGGTGAAGATCAATTTGCCTTTTGTGTCTCCACATTTTATGGTAGTTCACAACCTGCTTTATCAGGCCACTCATGCTTTGAAACGATTTTTCTACATTGTATTTGCTTTTGATTAAGCACAGCAAGCAGGACTGGCTCTTTTTCTTTCCATCCATCCATCCATCCACACTCTCTCTTTTTTTTTTTTTAACATTTGTCTGTTCTCCCTCTCTAGTTTCTCTCTCCATTGCCTTCCCTTCATGTCTCATCAGTCTCCCATGCCTGCTGCAATTAACCTCAAGGAGCTGGAGAAAGTGACAAAAGCAGCAGCACTGAGCTTTTAAAACTGGCCCCAATTGCTCCAGGCTACCGGGGAAACACCCCATAGCCAGGGCCAATGGAATTGTGCATATCTGTGGCTGCAGATTTTTACCAGCAGACAATCTTCTTTCCCACAACCAGAATGTGGTACTGAAAACCACCAACCAAAGATTCTTTGCTGCAGGGGGTAGAGCTGGACAAACTAAGGGGCATATTAATGAGCCCCTTATGCTGCTGTTGCATCACTTTTTGGCCTCATAGATAGGGAGTAAGGCAGGGCAGTGCAAATCGATGCATTGTATTACTCTACATTAGAGAGGCGTTTGATGGGCGCTGCAGTGGGTGTTCTCACGCAACACCCATGGATTTTGATGCATCCCCAAATTTACAAAACCATGTACCTTGTAAATCTGGGGATGCACCAAAACCTTATGCCTCCCCAGGGGAAGCGCAGCGAGGCGAAATATCTTTACTACTTCTTAGTTTTTTTCTTCTTTCTATGTGTGCTGCATTCCAGAGAACTTAATCCATTTCTGCATCTCCTATATATCTTATCCAAAGCATTGTAAGGCTACTCAAAGTTTGTTGTAGCAATTTACAAAAACCCAAATAAATCAGAAGGAGGTGAAACAAAAAACAGTGTGCCCCTAGATAGGAACTGAACCCGAAAGAGTATTGAGGTGTACAGTGTGGTCAATGGTGTTGAAATCAGCAAAGGAAATACAATGAGAAAGTACCTTTGATTTCTTCTACTGTCTTTCCAGAACTCTGCAGAGATGGTTCAACTAGCAAAGGTTATCTAACACCTGTAAAAAGTGCCCCTTTGTGTATGGTCACCCCACACTTTTGCCCCAAATGCTGATGGTTATGACTCTGACAGTACACTGGAGTCTGCCATCCACACCCCAGTGCGTGTACTCTCTCCCAAAAGTGTTATGTTTGACTTGGTAATCCCAAATTGGCAAAGACTTTAACCCCTTATAAGTCCCACTTAAATTCTACCAGGGTACCCAGGGCATATGGGGCAAAGGGGTCTCCAGGGCTGCAGCACAGTTTTTGTCACCCTGGGTTACCGAAGCAAACTACTAACAGTAGGAGTGACATTGTAGACAGCAGAACCAATATAAACTGCTCAAACTCGACTGGGTGCTCACAATGTGTGTCACAGTCAAATAAACTGCCTATAATATATGTCAAGCACCCCTAATGTAAGCCTCTTTAGCGCAGGAGGCAGGGTGCATTATGTTAAAGGTGTGGACATAAAAGTGCAAGCCTGTATGTCCCTATAGTGGCGTTCCCCATTGGAAACTACTATAAGTGTTAGCGATCCATAGGATCATGGGCTGCCGGCCGGGCACCCTCAAGATTGGCAGCTCCATTATGGTACCACTAAAATATGTCATGCTTGGTATCAAATAACATGCTTTCTCACCGATGACATGAATCTCAAGCCCTAGGTAATGTGGCATGAACTTAGGTGGTGACCTTAGAGGTTGCCCACCTGGTTGCCCCAGTTTCCTTGTGCTCAGGCTGACTAGCCCACGCTTTGCCTTGCCTGCTGCCACCAAGACATAATTTTGACCTCTTGCCAGCCAATGTGATCACTCACAGGAGTCGAGAACAAGGCTTGGACAGGAAAGAGGTCACACCTCCCTCATCCCAACCAGGCTAGTGAATGGGCACATCAAGACGATGTTCTTCAAAGGCTGCACCACCTCTGATATGCATCAGGGCAGACTCCCAGTGTAGGAATCAGCCCTCCCACAACCCCAAGCACATTAGCTGTCGGACAGGTAGGAAATTAGATATGCAAGGTGGTGAACTCCTTCAGAAGGCTGACCACGCCTCCAAGGTGAGCAGCCTGGTCCGTACACTAAATTTAGTTTTCTGCCATGTTGAGGAGTGGCAGAAAAGGTGGTTCTTGGGAGCAAAAGTGACCAACCCCACCGGATGTGGTCGCCTCAGGGGCAGATTAGCTGTAGGAGCTAGCTGTCCATTAGCTACTAGCCACCACACACCTATTTCCCCTAAATCTAGGAGTTAAGAGGCACCCCTGACACAGAACCTGAGATCTGAACAACCTACTTCAAAGAAGGGCCAGGAGAAGACCCATTTCACAGACAATAGGACTTTATCCACAGCACCAAAGGAAAGAACGGATACTTTGTCCCTGTGGAAACAGACTTGGAACTGCATAAAGACCCTCGTGCTTGGCTAAAATTTGGCATCCCTGATGAGAGGGGCCCAAGTGCTCAAAGAGCTAAGCCATCATCACTCCATATGCTGCTATCTGACACTATTACTCAGTCAGTCAATATCATTCAACTTAAATAGTCATAAATGTACATTTTAAATTTGATACATAGACTATTGAAGTATTTCTATGTACATAAATAAATAATGTGTTTAAAACAGTACACTTCACATTATAAATAAATTCAGTACAGTGACTATTAAAAATGTTTTAATGCATAAACAAATCTTTAAAATAGAAGAAAAGGCATTCCTTAAAACCAGAGAGATAAATAGCTTAGTAAAATTCATCACAAGGTCTTATTCATCTACGTTGCAGTATGACTTACCTGCCCTAATAAGGGTGGAACTGGTCTTGGTTTGCTTGTGTTCTGGTCCGGGAGGACCTGGCTAGAATGCTCCCACTGGAGCAGGGTCAATACCGATTTCCATATGGCTGGGTCCAAACTAAGGGGCATATTTACAAGCCTCTATCCCCACCTTGTGCTGCCTTAGCATAATTTTTTTAATGCTAAGGCTGCGATAAGTAGGCATTTCTCCCACGACGTATTTACAAAGTGGGGCATTGCTTGTTTTGCACCACTTTGTACACCCTTGCGCCACACTGTACGTGCACCAGGCAGAATGTATGCAAGGGGGGCGTTCCGACGCAGGGAAGTCTGAAAAAAATGGCACAGTGAAATTTACTAGAGTTACTGCGCCATATTTTCTGTCATTTTTAACCCCTGCTGAAGGCAGGTGTTAAAATGACACACTCATTTTAATCAATGGGCCTCTCCCTGTGCTTTGCCGCACTGGCGTCAACATTTTTGGCGCTAGTGCAGCAAAGCATCACAACAGTGTCAAAAATTCTGACGGCGTTGTGGTAAAGACTGCCGTGGTGCACCGTATTGTAATTATGGTGCAACTATGGTGTAGTTAGGTGGGGTAAGGGCGACCCAAGAGAAGTGGCACATCAGGATTGATGCGGCACTTTATCATAAATATGCCCCTAAATTGGCATGGTGTGCAAAATAATGATTGACTGGAATGCGGCCCAAGTAATTACCAGTGGCTGAGATTTCTTTTCAGGCATACTATCCATCGCTTTTTTGTATAATTCAGTATTCCTAGTTTTCAAAGCCCTTTGAATAAAAGTAGCATGTTTCTGATGAGAGCTGTTGTAATGCTGTCAGTGCTGGCATGTATGGTGGTGTGTGTATATATAAATTAGTGGGAGTTAGAACGTGGTGTAAGTTCTAGGCTGAAGTAGGAGTGTAGGAATTTTGGAGGTGTGTTGTAGAAGTTGGCATGTGATGAATAAAGCTCATTAGTAACTCTGTGCTCCTACATAAATGAACTAAAGAATACCAACGTATATCCTACCTGGCTGGTCTGATGATTTGCGAAGTCTTGTTTACAAGCTCCACTCACTATACTCAACTTTCTTACTAATTATCTATAGTTAGGCTAGCATTCCCTTAATCATTCCAAGATGGCTGTTACATTCGACCCTAGCTCACTGCTCAAACTTACAGGTCACAGTCCAATTCACACAGCCTCAAATAGCCTTACCCCCAACACACTTGTCAGCACATCCATTAAAGACTGCAAGGAGACACAGGGTACTGCTATAACACAAACGTACGATCTCTGTCCGTACATTGGGGCTCACAGCTTTCCCTCTTTTTCTCCCTTGCCTTTCTTGATTATTTTTACTGTGCTTAATTAGTTTGTCTCTGGGAAATATTTAACAAAGGGCACCCGTGGCTTTTTTTTCTTTCCGTCGCTACAGATAATCGAATAACACCGTTCCATCTATCAGCAACGTTTTAACATCATTTAATGCTCTTTTATATTTTCTTTCTTATGACCAATCCAGGTACTTACGTATGTTTTTTAAGACCATTGATGCCCCAGTCTACGACTCACAAATATTCTTAAAGGCATTAGACACAGCCAGATTAGTTATGACACTGTTTATTAGTCTTATGACTTTTACAAGTCCTATTCGTAAATATTAACATAATCCAGGTGGTCTTTCATCCTTCTAGTTTCACGGATGCTCTGTTAAGAAGTCACTGACTGTCAGAGGTAATAAATCCTCAGTTGAATTCTATCTTTCCTCTTATAACTTAATTCATGATTCTGGAACTTGACCTCACCTGCCTATATGAGATGTCGATTCTGTTTTCCAGACATGTCCTACTTTCAAACTTGAAACCAACAGTGATTCATAAGACAAACATACATTTATAATGATTGTGTCCTGTTAATGCATTTTTCCTCACCCTTCGCAGGATTCGAAACACACTCCCTTTCCGTCTTTCCTCAGGTCGATGGGTTTTTTCACTCACTGAAGTGTGTGATAACCATTTGCAATCAATTCAACCTAAACAACAATTTAAACAGCATGACCCATGTGGCCACAGAAGAACACTCCAATCAATGAAAGTTTCAGAGATTTATTTTTGATAACCTCAAAAACAAAGTCACTGAAATCCCTGGGCACACTTCCGAGACCTTTCAGATACAAAGGGGTACACACAAGTGTGCCCTTTTTCACCTCTATTATTCATGTTGACGATAGGGCCCTTGGCGGAATGGGTCCAAAAAGCTCCACTAGTTAGAGGCTTTGAGTGGTCCCCAAATATCTCGGATAGGATTGCGTTATATGCGGACAATATACTAATCTTTATGTAAGACCCCAATATCACTGGCCGCTATACTTGAGATTTTTCATATCTTTGGGGAAACGTCTGGCTCATTTATAAATTTGTCTAAGTCCGCCATTCTTTGTCTCAATGAATATGAGGGTCCCATATCCTGGGCACCAGGCATTCAAGTGGAGGATAGGGGTCTTCAATGCCTGGGGGTGTATTTGTTGATAGACAAAGATTGGTCATGGAGTAAAAATGTTGAGCCGATGCTGGGCAAGACTCAGGATGAGGTCAAAAAGTGGTTGTTTCTTCCCTTTTCTCTTATGGGAAGGTCCTCGATTTTTAAAATGGTTTCCCTTCCTAGGCTGTTATATAAACTTCATAATTTTCCATTCGTCATCCCGCGCCGGTGGTTCCACCAATTTAATTCCATATTATCAAGATTTCTATGGGATGGAGGGACTCCTCGTATGTCCTTGGCCACATGCTTCGAGTCTACATATGAGGGTGGTATGGCTGCAGTAGATTTATAGGCACCCTTACGGAAATAACACCCTTGTGGCATGGGATGATTCTCTGGCAGGTGGCCCAATTGGAGGGCTTTGGGAGATGGGACATGATAGGGGTTACATTATTAGGAGATGTAATGAATGGGCCTCATTTAAAATCCTTTCAGGACCTGCAGAACGAATATCATTTGCACTGCACCCAGTTTCATAAATACCTGCAGTTACAACATGCTCTATTCCCTTATGTCGGGTTTCTGGAGACGCTACCTGAATTCTCCCCCTGCGAGTGTATGCTCTTGCAGGGAGACATGGGAGCTCACAAGCTATCCAGGATATATCGCTCTTTGATTATTAACAGCCCATACACACTAGATGCTCTAAAACAGTCCTTTGAGAAAGATAACCTAATCTTGGATGACTATAACAGGGCAGAGGCAGTAAGGCCATACTGTAAGTAAGGCTGCAACCAACCCGCCAATATACCACTCCGACTGCCATGGCGGTAGCAGCCGCCGGGCCGGAGATAACAATCTCCAGCCCGGCGGCCGCTAATGTACCACCGGCACCATTTTGACCCTGGCACCCACCATGGTTTTCGTGGCATTCGCAACAGCACGAAAACCATGGTGGTAGGCCCTACCACTGACAGGGAATTCCTTCATTCCCACACACATCCATACACACATTCACACTGACACGCATTCAAATTCCATTCATACACGCATTCTCACACATGCATACACACACGCAAACACTACACACACATTCACATTCACACACATACTCACACATTCATGCACACACCTACACAAACAGCCCCCATGCTCCTCCCCTGTCGGAAACCCAACATACCTGCATCTAGGGGGTCTTCCGGCAGGGGAAAGCAGGGGCGCTGCTGCCGACAGCAGCGCCCACCAGTAGATCACCACCAGGCCGTAGTATGTGTCATAATACGGCTGGCGGCGGTCTACTGGTGTGGTGCTTCTGGTGGTCACAGTGCCACCTTAACACCATCCTCCAGTATGCCACAGCCGGATTTTGGCCCTTCTTGTGGCAGAAATCCGGCTGTGGTCATAATTTGGCGGACGGATGTTAGCCACGGCGACTGTCTTCTGACGGCCGTTGCCACGGCGGTAGGCGGCACTTACCGCCAATGTCTTAATGAGGGCGTTTTGTATTAATCACAATATTATTGCATTGCATTTCTTGTGTTAGCATAACTAGGCCTGAAGTCTTCATATTTGCAGCAGCATAAAATGTTAAATCATTTCTTTCTCTCTAACATGAAATTTTTCCACTAGGTTGGTTCACATGATTAGTAAAGAGTTCTATTGCAGTATGTGTAAGTTTTACACTGCAGTGTCCTTGAATGCTTCAACATTGGAACATGATGACTGAAAGGAGACTAATACTATAGTTTAAAAGATTTGTTTCCAGGAGAAAACCATCCTGTGGCCATGGGAAGGAACGTAGATTGCAACAAGTGATGTAAAATTGTTAAACTATTGGAGTCACACGGAAAGGAGAGGTGACTTCACACCAAACCTGGGAATATATGTGTATATTCCCAATTCCACTTGTGCTTTAATTTTTATTGTGAAGTGCCCCTTTTGCGTAATGTGGACTCATCGAATGGACTAATCAAACTGATTTGAGCAATTCTAAGTAGAGGAAGGACCTGTAGGTTTCCGAGTCAGTCCCTTCTTGAATCTTGTTCTGTTAACTTGACCCTTTGGATATTTCCTGATTTCCATGTGCAGTCCATGTTCTGTATTTCCCCCCTGATGGTGCTTCTAACAGACTTTGCTGACGATCTACATGCTTTGTTGACAAAATTAACTGAATGCTAAACTTTCAGTAAGGTATGTTCTAATGCAAATGTTATTTTCCCCTTACCTGCTTTTCTGAGCAGAGTTAGCAGGCTGTCGCCAGCCACTTTTGTTTTAGTTTGTTTTATTTATTCCGAGATGGATGTTTTCCGAATTATTTTTGTCTTTTCTCTTTTACTTTTGCCTGCATGTGTAGCCCACTCCCACATGTTTGTCCTAATTTGGTTAGTAGTATGTCCCAATCCCTGAATTCTGAATCTGTGCAATTTAATTTGACTAATGTATAGGCAGTCTGAACTGAAACGTGTTTCTGTCTCACAAGTGATTGCTTTATTAATGTGCATTATTCTCCTTGAATGTCTAATGGTGTTGATATTGAGTAGATTAAACTTGTTTCGTAGATTTGGTCAACCTATGGTGTGCATTTATCCTTACAATTTGATTTTGTGCACAATTTATATGACTTAGTTTTTTTTTTCATAACATAATTTATTGCGTATCCAACATACTCCAGCCGAAGTCAGACAATAGTGGTGCAAATTCACATTGCCATGCAAGAGTTTAACATTTCTAAACTTAAACTGCATGTTCCTCCACCTCCCCACCTCCAGCACATTTTATATATAAAACGGTTAGCTGTAATGCATACGTGTTGTATATCTGCTGCACAGCAACATTCAGTACATCAGTGTCTGATAGAGGAGACCACACCTGGGGTAAGGGAATACCCCTATAGTCCGTCCATCTTTATCAAATCTTACAATGTTTGTGTGGGCATCCCCGTGCCTGATATATAGGGATCTCTAAAGCCATACAATGGTCCAGGCCGTGTTTCCAAACACTCAGCACAGGGGGTAACGCTGCTTTCCATGCTCTGGCTATGTCCCTCTTTGCTATGGTGAGGCTCAGCAGCAATATCGCCCGCTGATATCTACTACCCCCAACTCCCTCAAACTTATTTGGGGTCAAATGGAATATATAGTGATACGACTGAACTAAGACATCCTATAACCTCTTCCCAGAATGATTTCAGCGCGGGGCACTCACATATCATGTGTATAAATGTACCTTCTGACCCCTTGCACCGAAGGCAATGCAGTGAGGCTATCACCCCTATGCACCAAAGGCGCTGCCCCATATAATACGCTAAATGGAGATATTTTAATTGTATCCTGCGTAAGATTAAGGCCCTCATTACGAGGCTGGCGGTCATTAGACCGCCAGCCTCACTGGGGCAGCCTTACCACCGCCGACCCGGCGGTAAAGAAGGCTGCATCACAATTTATGGTGTTTGGCAAAAGCCAAACCGCCACAACGCTGCCTGCCCAGCGGGTGCGGTTGCACCGACGTGGCCGGCGGTGAGCTCCTCCAGCCCGGCGACAGGCCTCTGCCTGCTGGCTGGATTACAAGGCTGCAGACCACCATGCTTTCCGTGGCGGATACCCAGCCATGAAAACCCTGGCGGTAACGCACCCGGTGACAGGAATACCCATTCCTGTCACCAGCACATGCACCCGCACACGGCCACACACTTACAAATACCTCCCCAGCCGTACACACCCATTTTAACACCCCACCCGCTCTCACACTGACATACACACATCCCCACTCACACATACGTGCCCCCCACAAACATTTACACCCTATCCCCTCCGCAATCATCCACACCTCCACCCCCTTCACGAATGCATACATTCACATACACACCCCTCTGCATACGCATACATTCACACACACTCACTCGCAGACTTGGACACATGCACCCCCACTCACTCGCAGACTTGCAAACATGCACTCACACTTGCATGCATCCCAAAACACACACCTACGGACGGAGTCATGCTGGCGTGGCGGTGCTGGTGATGCACCCGCATCTTCAACTCTGTCGGCCAGGTCAACAGAGTCGGACTTCCGCCACAGAACTCCAAATATGTCAGTCAGCAGTGCTGGCGGTCTGTTGACTGCAGCAGCTTCCCGAAGTTGTAATGAGGGCCTAAGTCTCTTCTCAGCCAAGACATTATTGAACCAGCAAAGGGTCCAAGTTCTTGGGTTTTTCCAATAGCAGTGGTGTCCACAAAAAAGGTACTACTAATATCCAAATATGTGTAGACATATTTCTGTGGGGCCTAGTTGGATTGTTAGAGGGAGAGTGGCATGCTGCCCCCAGGCTGATTTCAGTCCTGGGAATGTTATTCCCCAAGGTTCTGAACTGTCAAAGGTGGGTACCGTAGTGCCCACTCCCACCCAGGACACCCACCATATTCTTATTGGAGGTTGCAGGGGGAGCCCCAAGGCCTCCACAGCCCCAGTCTGCTTCCCCACGTACAGAGGGAGCAAGTATTGCTACCGTTCACATTGAGCTACTCCTAATGGTGCTCCCTCGCGGGGGCAGTATTTTGAATTGTTTCCCTGCCCGCATCAGTGCAAGCAGTGAAACAGATCAAAAGTCTGCTCCCAGTGGGCGGAAGCATTTTTAAAGCTTCCACCCACTGGGAATGGACTTTGTGTTTGCTCCCAGTTGGCAGGAAATAAAAAAAAAGCTCCTACCAAGCGCTGGGTGATTGGTTCACGAGGACCTTTAATGGCTCCTTGATGGAGGGCGTATGTGCAGCCCCACTCCCATTTAATTTTTCTGTCAGGTCCCGGGGACGGGGGTCACAGGGGCCAAAATCAGCCTGGGGAGGGAGGCTGTGTGGTGCCCCAACCCATTAGTAAGAATGCTGGGCCCCAGGGTATTGAGTCCCCAGAGATGAAATAGGCCCGTGTGGGGGGCTGGGTGCTCCCCACCCACTTTATATTAAGGCCAGGCCCTGGGGAATGGGGTCGGCTAAAATTGATACGGAACATGGCCCATTTATGACCCCTCCTCCAATTATAATTTTATAACTACATCCCCTGTGGGCAAGGAAACCACTATGTACCGGGGGTGGGCTCCCTGGGGCATAGTTACTGAGCCAGACCCTTGGGATGGTGGTCACTGAGTCCAGTAATGACTCAGGGTTAGGGACTGTGTGGCCCCCTCTCCCTTACAGTAACTGGCCCAAGGCCTTTAATGGCTTTGGAAGGGTGTGGATCCCTCCGCTTTTGTTAATTTTTGGCCCCAGGGTTGGGATCTCAAGGGTCTTTTGAGGCTCCGGGAAGGAGGCTCTGCAGCTCCCCTCCCTATGTAAATGAATTTTGGCCCCAGGGCCTCTTGGGGCTTGGGTGTCATGAGTGATGTAATAACTGGTTATAGTTATAGTTACCTTAGGACACAAGTTATAGTCACTTGAAATAAGTATATATAGTGGAAAATATTTATTTACCATATATATATATATATATATATATATATATATATATATATATATATATATATACACAGTGTATGTGGGCAGTACAGTTTTGAAGGTACACAAAAGAATCCTCCGACATGACTCCAACATGTGATCACAGTTATCCAACAGCTAGGCACTTAAAGGAAGTAAACAACAGAAATGTTGACAGACCTCAGCTGTAATTGATACTGCACCTAGTAACATTAGGAGTGGAAATAGGGGACAGAAGTTAAGGAGATTAGGGTCACGCCACACCTTCAATCTTAACAGTAAAATTCCAGTGAGTTTGAACACCGGAGAGGAATTGTATGTACATCTGTAAAACCTTCCGGTATAATTTTTCCCTGGAGCGATTTGTAGTGATGCTTAAGGTTTTCAACTTCATACAATAATGTTTCAATGTAGAGATGTGAGTTCAGAGATGGAGTTTTTGGTGCTACCTATAGTAGGATTCTGAAAAATGGCAACAATATGACTATCATGATTGGTGTTAGCTGTAGATACAAAAGGGAAAAGAAAAAAGAATGTTTCATGGTCTATGAATAACAAATGCACACATGAGCGCATACATGGAGGAAAGATTAACAAATGCCAACATGGCCATAATTTTGTATTTTGACCATGATGCGCTAAATCCTGCATTAACATGTATGGAGATCAAAAATATCTTTAATATGCCATGATATGGATGACACAATTTAGAGACATGTTCTACAGCAATGCAAGCCTTTGAATGAATTTCTGTTTTGCCTTGTCTATACTTCAATTAACTGATTGTTTTTTATGTAAATCTTTATTTAATATTATGCACTAATCATGTTTATGTATTTTTTGCATATTTTTTGCACATTACTAACGTGGCACAATGTAGGTTGTGGAAAGCAAACATTTTTTCTATGTTGAGCATGTCGACACATCATAATATGAAGAATGAAAGCAAAATGGTGCTCATTGAGCAAACAAGACCTTGCAACATGGCTGAAACGCGTTGTGGCAGTAGCGCAATAAAGGATTGCCAAAAAACATAGGCCTAGATTTAAGAGAAATTATGCACAACTGCGCTAGCACAGTTGTACTTCAAAAAGTTTTAACACTGGCTAGCAACATTTCTTTGCACCATCTGTGCGCTGTATTTAGAAAATGATGCACCATTGCACAAGGTAAAGGTTAACGTAAAAAAATGATGCTAACCTTTGCAAAACGTCGTAAGGAAAAACAACGCTAATGCTACAAAAGTGGTGCTAGCAATATTAGCAGCACTTTTTTTATGCTAATCATCTTAGCTGCATATTTGCAGCATTAACATAACAAAAAGCCTGTGAGCAACAAAAAAAAAATGAAGGAAGCGAAGATGGATAATGTAGGCCAGGAGAGTCCCCAGAGAATTCACAATTAGCTCAGTACAAGCCAGGACGGAGAAGGAAAATCCCAGGAGAAGGAGAAAAGGAAGCGAAAGTGTTGCTTTATTGAGGAGGAGAATGGCATCTTAGTCAGTGAGGTGACGGAGCACCAACACCAGCTCTTTGTCACCTACAAATTGCAAATAGGTAGGAAGGAGGCCATATGGCATGCAATAGTAGATAAAGTCAACAGTGCAGCAGAGGTGAACAGGACTATCACTGACTGTAAGAAGCGCTGGCATGATTGCAAGTGCAGAACTAAAGAGAAACTGGCCTGGATCCGAAAGGCAGCACTGCAGACTGGATGTGGAAGTCCCACACCCCAGGAGGACCTGGTTGACCTGGAGGAGATGGTGGCAGTGGTCATCCCAGAGGAGCTGGCCACTGGAATCGCAGGACAGGACAGCAAGAACTTCCAAGACCTACCACAACTGCACGGTAAGTTGCAGTGGGGGACAATCTGGAAATTAACAAATGGCAGAAGGGGGAGGCACAAAGAACACACTGAATGCATGCAAAAGAATTGCACTGGGACAAATAGTGCAGAATTAAAAGGCCCTATTACCACTGGGGCATCACTATTAGTGATGCTCTGGTGGGGCTATGCACTCCTCATTATTTACAAGGTGGCATTAAGCCACTTTTTGTAGCTTAACACCACCTTCTAAATATGGCCCAGTCATTCGCAGCACTTTTCCTGGAAGGGGTGTGCAATTGCTGTTGCTGTGGGCGTGCCACAACCACACCCATTGCATTTTGCCATTGCCCCAGATTTACGAGTTCATGTAAGCCTCAGGCTGCGCCAAATTCTATCACCACCCCAGGGGTGGCGTTAGCATTGCGCAACGAGGAGAAATGCTTTCATTGTATCTTTGTAAACAAGTGGAAAACAGGCCGGTTCAGGGAGTCAGGGAGTGAGGCATCCCTGGATCCGTTGCGGCGTCAATTACGGTGCTGTAGGGCAAAGGAACAGAGGTGTTGCGCAGCCACGTCAGGTCCTTACTGCAGAGCGGTGGAGGTGAGGTGGCGTCGGTCCCTTGGTTACGGCAGAAACAAAGTCCAGCAAAGTCACGATGCTGCAATGCGACCTCACGGGGTTGTGATGATGTCACAGGGACATAGGCGCTGTGATGGTGTCGGGTGTCAAGGACGTCGGACTTCCAACACTCCAATCTCTGCGAATTCGTGCAGGGTCAGCGGCTGTGGCACCGCAAAGCCTGCGGAGTTATCGGGGTCGTTGCTCTTCTGCGAGGTCCACGGATTCAGGTGCAGGTGGAGTTGCGTGTTCCGTGCAGTGGCATCCTTAGCGAAGTCACATGGCGTCATCCAGCGTCGTTAGACAGAGTTTCACCAGAAATTAACCTACAAGGGCCTAGGAACTGGAATGGCACTCTCTGGCATGCTAGAGTCCACTGCATGCACACTCAAAACTGAATGGTGAAACCTTTGCTGTCCCTGAGGCTTCAAAACAGTAGGCAAGTTGTACTCCAAGCCCTTGGAGATACCTTTCAAGCAGGACTGCAACTAAAAGGTCAGTCTCTGTCCCCCTGCACAGGCAGAAGAAGCAACTGCAGGATAGCCCAACAAAGCACAGTCACAGAACAGGGCAGCACTTCTCCTCAGCTCTTCAGCTCTTCTCCAGGCAGAGGTTCCTCTTGAATCCTTGAAGTAATCTAATCTTCAGGGGGATTGGGTCCAAAACCTATACACCTTTCTGCCTTTGAAGTTGCCCAACTTCAAAGAAAAGTCTCTGCTGTTCACAAGATCCTGCCTTGCCCAGGCCAGGCCTCAGACACACACCAGGGGGTTGGAGACTGCATTGTGTGAGGGCAGGCACAGCCCTTTCAGGTGTGAGTGACCACACCTTCCTTCCTTTCCTAGCACAGATGGCTAAAGGCAGCCCCCATGTTAACCTATGAGAGAGATAGGCCTTGCAACAGTGAAGTCTGAATTTATCAGTATTTCACTGTTAGTACATGCAACACAGATCAGTACATGCCCCACCTTTAACATGCACAGCACCCTACCCATAGGGCTAACTAGGGCCTATTCTAGGTGTGCCTTACATGTATAAAAAGGGAAGGTTTAGGCCTGGCAAGTGGGTACACTTGTCAAGTTGAACTGATAGTTTAAAACTGCAGACACTGCAGTGGCAGGTCTGAGCCATATTTACTGGGCTACTCAGGTGGGTGACACAACAAGTGCTTCAGGCCCACTAGTAGCGTTTGATTTACAGGCCCTGTGAAACCTCTAGTACACTTTACTAGGGACTTACTGGTAAATCAAATATGCCAGTCATGGATAAGCCAATTACACTTACATTTTTCATAGGAGCACTTGCACTTTAGCACTTGTTAGCAGTGGTAAAGTGCCCAGAGTATCAAAAACAGCAGAAACAGAGTCCAGCACACATCAACAACCTGGGAAGCAGAGGCAAAAAGTTAGGGGAGACCACGCCAAGGATGCCATGTCATAACAGTTCCAATGCAGTTAAGCGCCAATATAGTGACAAAATGCTTAAGACTACTGGGGGAATGTCCACCATTGTGATCAGTAATGTCAATAACGTGCTTCCATGCTGTCGTTGGCCGGGGCAAGGAGCCAGCAAGGAAAATGATGGTGTGGGATCTAAGCACCAGATACATTTAATGTTTGCCCGATGTGTGATGCACAGTGCAACACACAATAAACCACTACAGTCTGCAGGATTACAAACTTGTCACACGGCCACGTGTGACTCCCACACCACCCTGAGTTCTTGGACTACACTTAACCAATTGCAGATGTGCTGACCTTTTTAAAGGCATCAGAAGCTGGGTGGGTCACACATGTGTTGCATGGGAATATCACAAATATACACATGAAATGCCTATTACGTGCAGTGTCAGATGTGAGAGGGGCACATGGAAAATATGTCAGGATAAGGTATGCAAGGTGCCTCAACTTGGCATGTTAAGTATGACCTATCACTATCCACCACTCGAGTAGAAATCAATAAATGAATATGCTTGGGTAGAGCACTATGACCTCTGTGTCTGGATATACTGGCACATATTTACCCATTTATGAAGAAACACACAGTGCAACAGCTCAACTTGCATACTGCAGCACACATAGAAAAAGCAAAAAACGAGGAACAAAAGCATTCCTCCTCATTTTGCCATGCTAACGCCACCCCTGGGGTTGTGTTAGTAATTGCCGCTGCCACAGAGCTACGATTTCCTGCAAATCTGGGCAGCATCAAAAGCAGAGGTTTGTGGTGGAATGGCCACTACAACACCCATTGCATGCCCCTCTGATGCTGAAAAATGCATCTGAGGGGCCCATATTTAGAAGGAGGCATAACACCACAAAAAGTGGAATCACACCTCCTTGTAAATATGGAGCAGTGAAAAGTCCCACTGGAACATTGCAAAAAGTGACGCTCTGGTGGTGATAGCGCCTTGTAAATCTCGCCCCTAGAGTCATGTGTTCTGAATCCTGCACCACACAACATAACAGTAAACCATCTTGAGTGTATGTGTGCAAACATAAAGTTCTACCTTCCACCAAAACAACACTCAGTCTTGCAATGCAGTCATCCTTTCAGCTATGCAACAAGGATCCTTAGATGCATGGATGAGTGTTGTCCTGCAGGAAGGGGGAACAATGTGGCTGAATCTCACAATGGGTGGTGTAGGATGCTGGACACACCACTCAAAGTGGCTAGGAGGATGCGTGTAGATGGCTTACTCCCTACCATCACTCCAACAACACACGTAGGGTAGCAGGTGAGTCAGTTACTTACTCAAATATCTGTAAGAACAATTTCTAGGTATTTCAGTATATCTCCACTTGTGGAGTGAGAACACATCTGGAACAATATCCATGGCTTGCAAAGTAAACACAGTGAATTCAATGAAAGGGGTACATACGTCGAAGGCCAGGATCAAATATTCAAGGTGGGTGTAAGACACTGGGAACTGTGGACTGGCAGATTGTGCAAATGGTGACTACACACAAATGATGTCCAGGTGGCACAGTGCACCATTAGGGGTCCACAAATGAGTGCCTTAATGTGGGGGTCTGTACCATGTTACTGAGCCACCAGTAGCAAGTAAATGATGAGCCATGTCAACAGCCAATACAGTCAAATATTGACCTTTCACTATCCCATTGCAGAGGATGATGCGTTACCTCCTTCGGACCTGCTTGTCCTTAATTTTACAGATGATATGGCTGACCAGCTGCCGACCATCAATGCTGACACTCTCCAGGATGTTCTGGGTTCCTTCCAGATACCACCTCCAGTCACAGGGAGGACACACAGTGTTGTGGGGCCTCCACAAGAACCACTCAACTATCAACACACAGCACCGAACAGTCCTGCCACTGCCCTGGACTCTGAGGACCCAGATATTACCTTTCAGAGGGCAGCGGTAGGACTCCAGTGGGATCTAGCACAGCAGGTGTGGGTGGGGATGGAGACCATGGCGGGCAGCCTAGAGGGAGTACAGAGGTGCCTCAGTCTGAATAAGTACAACTCTGCTGCCATCAGAGACACCCACCCAATGCTACGTGAACTCCAGCAGTGCCTGGCCAATAAAGCTGCTGTCATGAGGCAGAGGCTTGACCAGTTGCCCTCCCAAAGTGCCAACAGCATGACTGATACCAGGCTGGGGGCTATACAAAATGTCCTGGACTCCATACAGCAAGATGTGGCCTCCCTCAGTGAAAACATGGCTGCCTACCATCGTGATGTAGCAGTGGTTTTGCAAAACCAGCAGTTCCGCTTTGCTGCAGTGATGCCTTATGCATTCCAACAAATGGCAGCTGCCAAGACCTTTGATTCCACATCTCTACCCCCTGATGTGTGTGTGTCCCCTTCAACTTCAACAACAGCACCATCTATGGCACAGGAGGCACCACACACATAAGAGCATGAAGATGTGGAAGGAACAATGTTCACATGAAAATCCACTGAGTAGTTCCAGTCTGTGCCACAAGTACAGTATCTCTTTAGTTCTGTGCTTAAGATTATGCCAGTGTTGTGACAGCTGGCAATGTGCCCTCTTCACTCTATCACTGTTGACTTATCCTGTATGGACTGTCATTGTCTCAATTCCTACCTATTGTCAATTTAGACACCTCCTCACGAATGCATACCTCTCATACATGTCTCATGACAAGTCCCTCACCCTTGGACTCTGACTGAACATTCAATGGCTTGGGATCTCTTATGGGGCCAGCCAACAGTACATTGGACATCACTGGAAACAAAACTTGCACATGTAAATAAATCACCATAATCATGTGTCCTGCTTTTTTCAGTGTTCCATCAACTCCTATGAATGTATGCGTAGTATGAAGCTAAGTCAACGAGTACAGAACCAAATGACATGAGTGGCTTCCTGTGAGACACAAAGGCACACACGAGGACTCAAACATGATAAAGGTGACCGATAGTATTGTGGACTACAACCATCTATCTGAGGCTTCAAAACTTGTATCAAACAGAAATACATTCAAGTTGACATATGGCATGTGTGGTTCAGAACACAAGTGACTGGAAATTACCCTGATGATTGTACCTGTACAACAAATATGTAAGAAACAGATGAGGCATATGTAAGACTGTGAGGGGCAGCTGTTAGTGTGTGAGTATCCATTCCACCAAATAAGGTGGAGTTTAATGTGCTAAACTTTTCTAGAATGATTGTTACAGACCTTAGCGATGAAAATTGATGTTGCATTATTACCTGTCAAAGAATTTGTATCCATACAGAATCTGAGTATCAGGAACTGCGCTGAAAACTGTCTTGAGTAGCTGAAGTCATGCAGCTCCCAAAACAGACAGCTCCTTGGTCATAGGGGATACACACAATCATACATGTAAATCAATACTGAATGCATACCCTAAGGCATTTATTAACGTGACCAATGTAGACATGAGAACACCCAGACAGTCAATCAGCATGGACACCTTATTGTCTAAAACTAACAGGATTTATTGTCACTTAAAAACACAAGCTATTAAAAACCTAAACTATACACTAACCTATACTAATCTAACCTATACTAACTTATCCCAACTTACCCCTAAATCTATCCATCCAATGTAAACTTATCTTATACATGTAACGTCACACAATATACATTGTGCCCCCACCCTCCTTAAGAGACAATAAACGAGTGGGACAACATGAACTAAACCTACACATAGACTAACTAAACAAATATCTTTTGGTATTTTTTTTTACATAGAGCCCCATACATAACCCCCACCCAAAACCTCCCAAAACAATAAAATACCAAACCTCCCTAAACTATACTAACTATGTCCTACAACTAACCTAACCTATGCTGCCTAACCTACAACTACCCACCTAAAACCCACTAAAACTATTTACAATATGAAATAGGGGAAGGGAAAGAACTGGGAAGGTAACCATTTTCAAATTCATAACATTTTCAGCTTTTTCTTAATGTACTTTAAAAGTTTGTAGTTGTAGGCATTGTCTTTCTCCAGTTTTGCCAACTTGGCCTTTACATCAGCCATGTCCCTTCTCATGTCAGCCTCAAAGGTGGAGACTGTGGCAGCTGGTGGTGGCTGTTGCTAGGCTGCTGTCAAAGTTTGTGCAGTAGATGTGGAGGAGTTGCAACCTGCTGAGGCCCCCTTGACGTAGAGCTTGATGTTTTGTTTCTGCTGGATGCTGCTTGTTGAGGTGGACCCCCATTTGAGAATGCCAGCCAAGACATCAATGACTTCTCCCTATAATACCTCATGGCCATCTTGCTGTAACCTGCTTGCACTTCTAATATGTGTCAGAAGTGCTCGGCCCTCTTCTCCAATGCAGGCTTCTGTGCTGGGGTCATTGTGGCTGCTAAAACATGAGGAGAACATGACATCAAAAACTGCATTGGGTCAAGGAAGAACAACCATGCAATGCATACAGCATCTTCAGATGACACATGTCGTCCACCAGACATATTACAAAAATGTCAAGATCCAAATAAATACAAAGCTGCTTACCAGGCACCTACGGTAACATATTCATGCCACAGGGATAACGGCTATCTAATGCTGCACATTAGGGCTCAGAATTAAGTTGGACTGTTCCAAGAAAGGATCCCCACGGAAGAGTGTGTATGTTTTCTGTGAACATTGGAGACAAAGCGTACCACTTTTGCCGGCAACCTATCTCACTGCAGCTTTGAGAAAGCACAGAGTGAAAGAAATGTCTTGTTTAAGAACGCAGTGCTGGCCTAGGCGAAGAACAACTAGATAGAGAAAAATAAAACAAGACTGCAAATGGTGCTATTGTTAAAATAATATAACGAAGCTCGAATAAAACATATCTAGGTTAAAGTGGACAGTGGCAGGCCTAGTTTACAAAATAACGTGTCTAGAACTATAGCTAAAATGGCTACATCACAGCACCTGTGCATCAGTCAACTAGTTTCACATCTTCAACATCACACCAGATATGATGTCGATACCCAAGCATAGATGATGGTATCTTAATTGTCACACATGCCATTTTAACAGACATCATACCCTCTAACACACAACCCTGGATCCAGACATGTGACATACAAGGTGACCCTTACTGGCTGCATCGGGGTCTTCAAACCGGGAAACTTCTCCAACAGTGTAGGGTGTAGGTCCACCTGTAAGACATGACAGGAAAACATGGCTTTGTGGTTGTTGAACAAATAAAATCCTGGCCAACTGTTACACATTCAACTTGTTTAGCTGAGTGAGCTAGTCAACTTAGTGTTTGAAATGAACAACTGTCAACTATTACATGTCTGTCAGAAAGACAAAGGACCAGATTTAAAAGGCCCTAGCGCCACTGTTCCGTCACTTTCAGTGACGTTCAGTGACATTCCAGTTGTAGTTAATCTATGTGAAAAAGCAGCAAGCACTCAGATGCTTGACTCTTTTAAAACCCATACTACCACCACATAACTCCATCATGTGTGTGCCTCATGTAACATATAGCACACCATAGCAGATGTCAGTACACTGAAGATGGAAACTATGACATTATGGTTGCTCTTAGCATGTTTTGCACCATACATGCAGGAGCTATACCTGCAAAGTGAAAATAGGCAATAAAATTGTCATGTAACCAACCTGCCTTAGGCACAAATACAAGTTAACTCCAAAAAAGGCACAGTGTAACCAAGTTGATTTAAAGGCTTTTTTTGTGTGCCACTTACAACAGGAATACACACCTTGCATTCTTCATGCCTGGTGCTGCCATCATGTGGCACCAGGCTTTCAGACTGCCACAATGCTTGCACTGACCAGATTTTGACATATGGGGCCACATGTAAGAATATTTGGAATTGCAATTCCCTATTTGCTATTCCATGCGAATCGCAATTAGGGAATCGCAATTCTAAATGTAAGAAACGCTATTGAGGTTTTTTTTGCAATTGACGGTGGGTCACAAATAGACCTGCCTCATTAATATTTACCCCTTCGCTGCCAGGCCTTTTCCCCCTCAGGTGCCAGGCCTTTATTTTGGCTACTTGGGCAGTTCGCACTTAGGCCCTCATAACTTTTTGTCCACATAAGCTACCCATGACAAATTTGCGTCCTTTTTTCCCAACATCATAGGGATTCTCGAGGTACCCAGAGTTTCTGAGTTCCCCTGAAGGAGACCCAAAAATTAGCCAAAATACAGCTAAAATTTCGATTTTTTCCAAAACATTGGAAAAAAGGGCTGCAGAAGAAGGCTTGTGTTTTTTTTCTAGAAAAGGGCATTAACAAAGGGTTTGCAGTGCTAAAATCCCCACCTTCCCAGCTTTTGGGAATAGGCAGACTTGAATCAAAAAACTCATTTTTCAACACAAGTTTGGCATTTTACTGGGACATACCCCATTTTTAATATTTTTTGTGCTTTTAGCCTTGCTCCAGTTAGTGAC
Organism: Pleurodeles waltl; assembly: GCF_031143425.1. Taxonomy (NCBI): domain Eukaryota; kingdom Metazoa; phylum Chordata; class Amphibia; order Caudata; family Salamandridae; genus Pleurodeles; species Pleurodeles waltl. Next base: position 401,406,535 of record NC_090447.1, read on the forward strand.
AGAAATGGGTGTGAAACTAATGCTGGATCCCGGTAAGGTAAATATTTCTGAAAAGTAGACAAAATTCTGAATTCAGAAAGGGGTCATTTTTGTAGTCCTACATGGTTTCGCTACAGAAAATAACAGCTGAAATAAAAAAATATTGAAATTGAGCTGAAAAAAACAGACATTTTCTCCACGTTTTACTCTGTAACTCTTTCCTGCGATGTCAGATTTTTTAAAGCAATATACCGTTACATCTGCTGGACTCTTCTGGTTGCGGGAATATATAGGGCTTGTAGGTTCATCATGAACCTGGGTACCCGGAGCCAGTAAATGAGCTGCACCTTGCAATGGGTTTCCATTGTATTCCGGGCATACTGGCAATTCATTTGGTGAAAAATAAAGACTAAAAAATAGGTATCAAGGAAACCTTTGTATTTCTGAAATGGGCACAAGATAAGGTGTTGAAAAGCAGTGGTTATTTGCACATCTCTGAATTCCGGGGTCCCATGCTAGCAAGTGAATTTCTGGGCATTTCTCAAATAGACGTGTTTTTACACACTGTCTTACATTTAAAAGGTAAAAATGTAGAGAAAGACAAGGGGCAACAACACTTGTTCTGCTATTCTGTGTTCCTCCAAGCCTACCGATAAAAATGGTACCTCATTTGCATGAGTAGGCCTAATGCCGGTGACAAGAAACGCAACATGGACACATCACATTTTTACATTGAAATCTGACCTATTTTTTGCAAAGTGCCTAGCTGTGGATTTTGGCCTGTAGGTCAGCCGGCACTTAGGGAAACCTACCAAACCTGTGCATTTATGAAAACTAGACACCTAGGGGAATCCAGGATGGGGTGACTTGTGGGGCTTTCACCAGGTTCTGTTACCCAGAATCCTTTGCAAACCTCAAAATTTGGCCAAAAAAAACAAACACTTTTTCCTCACATTTCGGTGACACAAAGTTCTGGAATCTAAGAGGAGCCACGAATTTCCTTCCACCCACCATTCCCCAAAGTCTCTTGATAAAAATGGTACCTCACTTGTGTGGGAAGGCCTAGTGCCAGCGACAGGAAATGCCCCAAAACACAATGTGAACACATCACATTTTCCAAAAGAAAACAGAGCTGTTTTTTAAAAGTGCCTAGCTGTGGGTTTTGGCCTCTACCTCAGCCGGCACTGAGGGAAACCTACCAAACCTGTGCATTTTTTAAAACTAGACACCTAGGGAAATCCAAGATGGGGTGACGTGTGGGAACACTTTTTCCTCACATTTTGGCGACAGAAAGTTCTGGAATCTGAGAGGAGCCACCAATTTCCTTCCACCCAGCGTTCCCCCAAGTCTCCCAATAAAAATGTTACCTCACTTGTGTGGGTAGGCCTAGTGCCCGCATCAGGAAATGCCCCAAAACACAACGTGGACACATCACATTTTCCCAAAGAAAACAGATCTGTTGTTTGAAAAGTGCCTAGCTGTGGATTTTGGCCTGTAGCTCAGTCAGCACCTAAGGAAACCTACCAAACCTGTGCATTTTTTAAAATTAAACACCTAGGGAAATCCAAGATGGGGTGACTTGTGGGGCTCTCACCAGGTTCTGTTACCTAGAATCCTTTGCAAACCTCAAAATTTGGCCAAAAAAACACTTTTTCCTCACATTTTGGTGACAGAAAGTTCTAGAATCGGAGAGGAGCCACCAATTTCCTTCCACCCAGTGTTCCCCCAAGTCTCCCGATAAAAATGGTACATCACTTGTGTGGGTAGGCCTAGTGCCCACATCAGGAAATGCCCCAAAACACAACGTGGACACATCACAGTTTCCCAAAGAAAACAGAGCTGTGTTTTGCAAAGTGCCTAGCTGTTGATTTTGGCCTGTAGCTCAGCCGGCACCTAAGGAAACCTACCAAACCACTGCATTTTTTTAAACTAGACACCTAGGGAAATCCAGGATGGGGTGACCTGTGGGGCTCTCACCAGATTCTGTTCCCCATAATACTTTGCAAACCTTAAAATTTGGCCAAAAAACACTTTTTCCTCAAATTTTGGTGACAGAAAGTTCTGGAATCTGAGAGGAGCCACAAATTTCTTTCCACCCAGCATCCCCCTAAGTCTCTCTATAAAAATGGTACCTCACTTGTGTGGGTAGGCCTAGACCCAGCGAAAGGAAATTCCTCAAAACACTATGGCCCTCATTCTGACCCTGGCGGTCTTTGACCGCCAGGGCGGAGGACCGCGGGAGCACCGCCGACAGGCCGGCGGTGCTCCAATGGGGATTCCGACCGCGGCGGTAAAGCCGCGGTCGGACCGGCACCACTGGCGGGCTCCCGCCAGTGTACCGCAGCCCCATTGAATCCTCCACGGCGGCGCAGCTTGCTGCACCGCCGCGGGGATTCCGACCCCCCCTACCGCCATCCAGATCCCAGCGGTCCGACCGCTGGGATCCGGATGGCGGTAGGGGGGGTCGCGGGGCCCCTGGGGGCCCCTGCAGTGCCCATGCCACTGGCATGGGCATTGCAGGGGCCCCCATAAGAGGGCCCCTACATGTATTTCACTGTCTGCTGCGCAGACAGTGAAATACGCGACGGGTGCAACTGCACCCGTCGCACAGCTTCCACTCCGCCGGCTTGATTCCGAGCCGGCTTCATCGTGGAAGCCTCTTTCCCGCTGGGCTGGCAGGCGGTCTGAAGGCGACCGCCCGCCAGCCCAGCGGGAAAGTCAGAATTACCGCCGCGGTCTTTCGACCGCGGAACGGTAATCTGACGGCGGGACTTAAGGTCAGAATGAGGGCCTATGTGGACACATCAAAATTATCAAATACAAAACTACCTTCTTTTGTGGGGAGGGGGCACCTGCATTTTTGGTCCTGGGCTCAGCAGCCATATAGGGAAACCAACCAAACCCAAACATTTCTGAAAACTAGACAGCCGAGAGAGTCCAGGGAGGTGTGACTTGCATGCATCCTCCTGTGTTTTCTTACCCAGAATCCTCAGCAAACCTCAAATTTAGCAAAAAAATCGAATTTTCCCATATTTCTGTGCAGGATCACCGCACCGGGACCAATTTCCTACCACTCAACGTTCCCCTCAGTCTCCCGGTAAAAATGATACCTCACTTGTGTAGGTGTGCCAAGTGCCTGTGACAGGGAAGAGCCAAAAACATGTTGAAATTGAGGGGGAACCAAAGCGGGTCCAAAAGGGCAGTTTGAAAAAAAACAATTTTAGGCTGACAAGTGGGGCTGAATTTTTATCGGTACAGATGAGACAATGCTGGGTGGTAGGGATTTTGTGGATTCCTGCAGATTCCAGAAGTTTCCATCACAAAAATGTGTGATTTCCAGCAAAGTTGGAGGTTTGCAGGACATTGTGGGTAAGAAAATGGTGCGGAGTGCATGTGAAGCACACCACCCTGGACTTACCCAGATGTTTAGTTTTCAGATGTGTCTAGGTCTTGTGGATTTTTCTACATGGCAGCGTCCCAAAGTCCAGAAAGTGGAGCCCTCACCATTCCAAGTGGGACAATTTTGAGAGTTAGACAAGCTCTCATGGCCCAAACGTGAGACCAAAACCCAAAATAATCACGTCCTCTTGCTTGCTGTGGGATAAGGTGTTTTAATGTGTGGGGGAGAGCTGAAAGACTTTTAACCCCCTTCAGTTGGGGTGGGGGCATAACCATGCCCATACTGGTTGGTAGCCACCAGCCCACTATTTTTTTAAATTCCCTGGCATCTAGTAGGCTTTCTTCCCCCCCAGGCAGTGGATCGGGGGTAATTGCCTCATCTTCCCACTAGTGGGCCGAACAACTTGGCCCCATTTATTTGGGGTGGGGGTATGGCCATACCCCACCCTCATTTTTTTAAATAAAATCTTCCCTGATCTCTGGTGGACTTTCTTCCCCACTTGGGGGCAGATGAGCCTTCCAAAAATAGGCTGGTATCCCGATAAAAATGATACCTCACTTGTGTAGGTGTGCCAAGTGCCTGTGACAGGGAAGAGCCAAAAACATGTTGAAATTGAGGGGGAACCAAAGTGGCTCCAAAAGGGCAGTTTGAAAATAAACAATTTTAGGATGACAAGTGGGGCAGAATTTTTATCGGTACAGATGAGACAATGCTGGGTGGTAGGAATTTTGTGGATTCCTGCAGATTCCGGAAGTTTCCAGCACAAAAATGTGTGATTTCCAGAAAAGTTGTAGGTTTGCAGGACAATGTGGGTAAGAAAATGGTGCGGGGTGCATGTGAAGCACACCACCCTGGACTTACCCAGATGTTTAGTTTTCAGATGTGTCTAGGTCTTGTGGATTTTTCTACATGGCAGCATCCCAACGTCCAAAAAGTGGAGCCCTCACCATTCCAAGTGGGACAATTTTGAGGGTTAGACAAGCTATCATGGCCCAAATGTGAGATCAAAACCCAAAATAATCAAGTGTCCTCTTGCTTACTGTGGGATAAGATGTTTTAATGTGCGGGGGAGAGCTGAAAAACTGTTATCCCCCCTTCAGATGTGGTGGGGGCATAACCATGCCCATACTGGTTGGTAGCCACCAGCCCACTATTTGTTTTTAATTCCCTGGCATCTAGTAGGCTTTCTTCCCCCCCAGGGAGTGGATCGGGGGTAATTGCCCCATCTTCCCACCAGTGGGCCGAACAACTTGGCCCCATTTATTTGGGGGTGGGGGTATGGCCATACCCCACCCTCTTTTTAAAAACAAAAATCTTCCCTGATCTCTGGTGGACTTTCTGCCCCCCTTGGGGGCATATGAGCCTTCCAAAAATAGGCTGGTCTGTCCCCAATTGGGGCAGATATGGCCAACAGTAATGTGCTCCCATTGGGAGCTACCCTTGCCCAAGGGGCTGCCCCCCCAAACAAAACATACCCACACACCAATCCCTGGTGCCTAAGCGGTTTCGCAAGGGGGCAGAAATGGCCTAAAAATACTTTGCACAAACATGCTTCCAGCGCGATGGGAGATGACCTCAGACATCACTGGTGGGTGGTGGGGTCGGGGGTGGAAGGGGAAGCAATTCACCTTCCATCCCTGCCCTGGAGGGGTGGGTCGGAGGCTCATGGGGGGAGTGCTAGCCCTCCCCCTGTGAGCCGGGTGCAGGACGAGGTGGTCTCGTCCTCAGCACACGGCGACCGTGGCCGAGGATAGATCAGCTTGCCCCAGTCACCCAAGGGGTTAATGAGGTAGGTTGCAATTTGCGACCCACCCTGAATCACAAAAATCACAGGGATGGTGACCTGCTGGTGTCAGCAGACCACCATGTCTGTGATTGTTTTTAAATAAAGCAATCTTGTTTTTTTTTACATGCAGCCCGTTTTCCTTATAGGAAAACAGGCTGTGTTTAAAAAGAAAAAAATGAAACATTTCAGTTTCATTTTTTAAGAGTAGGCAGTGGCCCGTGGGACCACTACCTGCTCTTAAAAATTTGCATGCATTCACAAAGGAGATGGGGTCCCTTAGGGATCCCTTACCCTTTGCGAATGGGTTAGCACCAATTTGAAATTGGTGCTAACTGCGATTGTTTTGCGACCGCATTCAGGGTCACAAAACAATCATACATACTATTTAGATTCGGTATTAGGAATGGATGACCTGGACACGCCCCTTCCTAATACCGAATCGCGAAACCCAAATTGCAATTCGGTAACAAATTACCAAATTGCAGTTTCAGCTTTGTACATCTGAAAAAGCATTTTTCTAGTTGCAAACGGGCCGATTCTGCGAATTGGCCCATTTGCGACCAGAAAAATGCTTTGTACATGTGGCCCATGGTTAGGTAAATACTTGCCTTCATGAGCAACATTACCATCAAACACTCAGACACAAATGTTGCATTATGAGGAAATCACTCCTTCTTACATATGTGTTCTTGTCATGCCACTCTGCACATACATGTCTCAAGACACACACACACCCATGATTAACAATACTTCTGTGTCAAGTTTGTCATCACTCAAACATTACTTGACACATTTCTACAGTTGTGAAGCCCAGGATGGGCACGTACATTTGTGCCTGGGAAACATGAACCCTTGCACCATTGCACATGTGTGTACGAATGTTGGTAGTTTATTATGTATGTGTAACACACAAGGTACACGGAGAGGAATGTGCAATTTGTCTGCAACCGGTGCATGTCTGAGTGCTCATAAATGCAGGTTGGTTAAGACACAAAACTTGCTGTCCTGACTCTTGTCATCACGTGCTGCAGTTATCCTTATACTGTCATGCACATGCAAATGAGGATGTTGCAATGTAGAAGGGGTACTTACCAACAGTTCTGCCAGCCTGAATCACCAGGCGAACCAAGAGATCTCCTTCACGGGCAATGAGGTCTGCCCACAGGTGTTTTATCTGGTGGTCCGTCCGCTCCACTGAAAAGATCCTGCACAGCTGGTAGAGCACCTTGCCCCACCACAGCTTCCTTGCCTCAGTTGGTAGCCCATGATGACCTGACCACCCATAGCCACCATGTTGGGGAGGTAGTGGCACACTAGCCAAATGAACCCTCCCAGTTCATCACCACTCATGCGATGGTCTCTCCCATTCCCCGACATTTTGCAGGTTCCCTCCACTGAAAAAATAATGACTCCCAAAAAATACCCCACCTAATCCCAAATACCCCAACAAATACACTACCCTAAGACGAACACCCAACAATACAATTACAATAACAGGACAATAAAGTACACAAAACTTACAGATATAACAACTTGACACAGACAGGACACAGCACAAAACTGTCCAAAACCACCACTACTCAACCAGCACAATCTCCACACAACTTCTCACAACCACAGACTAGAAGCCTGTAAAGGAAAAGTGAAAGTAATTTCACTTTATCATGTGTGCAGCATGGAAATCCTGTTACATCACTTCCTGGGTGTATGCATCACGTTTTTCTGATATGCTTTGTATTTTTTTGACACATGATGGGTATGCGTGGAATTTTTCTATGAAGGCTGACAAGGCCTGTCGACTGAGCATTGATGCGCAGGTGCCAGGTGTCATTTTAACCATGTGCTTTGTTTGTAGGACAATGGTATGTATCATCATTTTTGACACATACCGGGCATGTGTGGATTTTGGAGGGAAGGCTATGAAGGCAAGACAGTTTAGACGTGCATGGTGCCAGGCATCTTTTTAGTGCTTTGCGATGTAGTGAGAAGTACTGTATGCATCAATTTTTTGACGCATAACGGCCATGCGTGGATTTTGGTGGCACTGACAGTGCACCCAGATTCACATACCTTGTTACAGAGGCTATGCATCTATGTAGTTTGTATGGTATGGCTACATGTGCATGCATGTGCATTTCATTGTGTACCGGTAACATAGGAATGTGTTGCCATATGTTTGTATGTGTGTGTGATGCATGCCAGGACTGATACTGTTTGCAAGTGTGCATGTGTATGAAGACTCTTTGCCACATACATGTTTACACATGTGTACTGGGTGTACATATGTGATGCTACTCATGTTGGGGGGCTACCACATTGCCATGTTAGAATTCCGACTGTACATTTCAAAACCACATCATAAGATAGGAGGGGCCATGTGCAACACATGTTCAGGCATATGATACCCTTAACAGATCTTTAGCAAAGGATGCTGTTGACTAAGACTGGGATAAGATCCTGCAAGCCATCACAATGTGAGTGCACAAATGGGCACACTCTGGTGTGTTGTAGAGAACACACTTAATGATGCAAAGCAACACATGTAATGTATAGTTCCCCATACATGCAAACTGTTGGAGATGGTTTGCTGACATGTGCCATTGTAGGTATGTATGTGACATGTTTGTGTGTGAAAATAAATGTATCATGTCTGATAAGTGATGCATGATACAGTGGTGTGGTTGGAGATTAGACACATACCAATTCTCGATTCCAGCTGTGTCATATGTAGGCCACTGTCTCAAGGCTGTATACACATATCATTGTTAAATGTATCTCACAATGTGGAGACATTTGTATTGGTCATAATAAGTTGTAAGCTATAATGTGGCACATACACATTTTATCATGTAAATTGTACTAATTTGTTCATCCGCAAATAGACAGCACCAAGCCTAGTCCATCTAGCTGGGACATGTGTGGAAAACTTTAGGTTGTATGTGTTAACAACATAAAGTTTGAATGTTAAATGAATCAAACTTTGTTGTTATTTCCAGATTGATAAAATTGAATACAATCTGAATGGCAGGGCTGCTCTAATGCAGTGATGGCACCCTAGTCATCATTGCTCCTGTGGCACTTTGAATGGCCACACAGGCCCATTGTTGCATGTAGTAACACAGGTTGACTGTGGTCACATCCGCTCAGTTCACTGTGCACAATCAGTAGGGCCCTGACTGTGTCAAGGGTCAATGTAGCCTCCTCTGGGGATTGGGATGGCGTTAGGTGGTGATCTGCCATCCTCATGGGAGATCATCAGCACTGCGATGCACAGTCCCCTGCAGACATACACCTGCACAATTGTGATACCACGGCCAAGTATGCTCTGTTACCTTTGTCTTTTTTAATGTCAGGCATGCCCTACCATGAACTGGGGACAGGCTACTTGTTTGTGTAGGACATGTCTTATCATTTGTTATGGTTTTACATGACTAGCCATAAATAGTTGACATTATTCCTAGGATGCTTGGTTAGGTCTTTGATAGGTTGTGGAACTGGGTCATGTGTGTAGAACCCGGGTACAGATCCCTGGGCTTCCCTTCTTTGTGGATGACCACTATTGAAGCCTGGCATTGGTCTAATGGGAGTACTTCCCCCTTCTGGCTCTCCTCATACATCTACTTCAGATGTGAGGCAAGCTTAGTGGCTGTCCACATATAGAGTTTTATTGGCACCCTGTTGGGCCCTGATGATTTGCCTGGCTTCAGATCCCTGATGGCTCGTACAATTTCCTGCTGGGAAAGTTTGTCTTCTAAGGCTTCCCTATTCTCTGTAGGGGGGGTTGGGAGGGGGATGTCACCCAGGAGCTTGCCTGTTTTACCTTTAGTGGTGAAACACTTTGCATAATGTATTTTCCAATAGTAATGGGCAAATGTTTGGGCTATGGATTCTCGACTACTAGCAAGTTCCCCTGAACCCTTCTGGATCCCAGGAACCCATCTATCCACTGACTCCTACCTGTCCAGCCAGGCCAATATTTTTCCTGTCTTGTCCCCCATTTAATTGATGTCGTGCTGTGTTGCCCTATGCTGCATTTTAGCAGCTTCCTGGGCCACGTCTCTATTATTTTGCTTAAGGACTAGGATGTGGGCTCCTTCTGATCCCTCCTCGTCTCGTAAGTCGGCCTCAAGGGATACTAATTCACATTCAAGAGCCTACTATTTGTCCCTTTTTAGTTTTTGCCCTTGAGACATCATGGAGAGACCACCCACAACGTAAGTGCAGACTGGACTGAAGTGCTGTTCTCCAGAAAATAATGGTTTGGTGCAGCTAACAGCCCTTCTCTAATATTTTGGCACTTTAAGGTACTAAGGGCTCAATATAATGTGGCTAGTGTTCAGCCTTTGGCCTGACCATACACCAGCCACAGGGGAGATTGGTCAGAAATACCCCTAACTAAGTTGGTAATCTCTCTGACTTTTAACATCTGGAGAGCTGGCATGAGAAAGTGATCAAATCAGAAGAGACTATCATGCACCCCCAAGTAAAAGGGTAAAGTGCTGGGTTTCTAGGTTACGCCATATATCTGCCACTCCCTGGGCAGTGAAGAAGTCTGCAAATTGTCATCTAACTGAGGCCAGAGGTCTGGGGGATGTTGGTGAATGCTATAACTCAGCAGTGTGTTAAAGTCCGCCCGCATGATAAATTCCCATCTGGAAGACTGTGTAACAGAGCGAGCAAGGCTGGTAGTACCGAGTTGTGAAGTCATATTGGGATAAATGGTGAAAGTATGTTTAAGATGCCCCTCTTTCAGGCCACGAAGAGCACCACATAGCAACCCAGCTGATCAGGCCATATTTACCAAATGACCAGGGGCAGCGTTCTCCGCACCAAGATTACTACTCCCCTTGAGGAGGGGTTTGGGCCACATGAGCAGCCTTTTTCTGTCACCAATGGTACAGGGCTTGACACCTATTTCCTAGGAGGTGAGTCTCTTGTAGATGAACTATATCAGGGAAGTCTGATTTGATGTACTGGAGCACCACCCCCGTTTGACTTTGTCACCTAGACCATTGATGTTCCAGGATAGTATCCTTGGGGTTGAAATTCTAACTTTGGACATCCCACTGTATGGTTAATGGACCACACCCGGGGGGTGCCAGGCCAACGCTGGGTGGGGTTTAGACTGTGAGAGTGAATGTCCTGTATACCTCACCTATGTTGACTGGCCGTATGTATCTTGCCTGGACATATACCACAACAATAATCCCATTATCCCTATCAAATCAAATCAAATCAAATCATTAACATTTATAAAGCGTGCTACTCACCCGTGCGGGTCTCAAGGCGCTAGGGGGAAGGGGTTACTGCTGCTCGAAGAGCCAGGTCTTGAGGAGTCTCCGGAATGCGGAGTGGTCCTGGGTGGTCCTGAGGATGGTGGGGAGGGTGTTCCATGTCTTGGCCGCCAGGTAGGAGAAGGACCTCCAACCCGCCGTGGAGCGGCGGATGCGAGGGACGGCGGCAAGAGCGAGGCTGGTGGAGCGGAGAAGACGGGTGGGAGCGTAGAAGCTGATGCAACGGTTGAGGTATTCTGGTCCCTTGTTGTGGAGGGCTTTGTGTGTGTGGGTGAGGAAACGGAAGGTGATCCTTTTGCTGACGGGAAGCCAGTGCAGGTGTCTCAGGTGGGCGGAGATGTGGCTGTTGCGGGGTATGTCGAGGATGAGGCGGGCGGAGGCGTTTTGAATTCGTTGCAGACGTTTCTGGAGTTTTGCGGTGGTCCCAGCGTAAAGGGTGTTGCCGTAGTCCAGGCGGCTCGTGACGAGGGCGTGGGTCACGGTCTTTCTGGTATCGGAGGGGATCCAGCGGAAGATCTTCCGGAGCATGCGGAGGGTGAGGAAGCAGGAGGAGGATACGGCGTTGACTTGTTTGGTCATGGTGAGAAGTGGGTCCAAGATGAAGCCAAGGTTGCGTGCGTGGTCTGAGGGGGTCGGTGCGGTGCCAAGGGCCGTGGGCCACCAGGAGTCGTCCCAGGCAGTCGGGGTGTTACCGAGGATGAGGACTTCCGTTTTGTCTGAGTTCAGTTTCAGACGGCTGAGTTTCATCCAATCTGCGACGTCCTTCATTCCATCTTGCAGGTTGGTCTTTGCGCTGGTGGGGTCCTTGGTGAGGGAGAGTATCAGTTGAGTGTCGTCGGCGTAGGAGGTGATGATGATGCTGTGTTTGCGTACGATGTCCGCGAGGGGGCTCATGTAGACATTGAAGAGTGTCGGGCAGTGTCTTCAATAATGAATCCCCCCTCTCTGCTACAATACGCTGCGGAATCGAAACTGCCCACCTCCCCAACTGTGTATAGCACTTGTTGCCACAACTAAACATACTGCTAACTAGGAAGCGTCACTACCGCCTTCTGGCCCCCACCCATCCCCTTACTGGAATGTCTTTACCAAGTTTGTTTCTCATATCCTCTGTCTCAATCACCAATTTAGGACCGTTGAGAGCAGCACACAGCCTACCCACAAGACGTTCCGGATGCATCTCCAAAGCCATTTACAATCCAACAAGCCCCACTTGTATCCCCATGGGTCCCAAGATCCATTCCAGGGATCAGGACAATGCTCTGGGCTAGGCCAACTTTTTTTGCCCTGCATCGCCTCTTAAAGTGTATCACAAATCTCCTTTGTGGTGCTGCCAACCCAGCACCTCTTCAGGCGGTAGAAATCTCTTGACCCTCCTGCCACCTGATATCCATCAAGCCAATCTCGACCAGCTTCTGAGCTTGTTAAAAAGTGAATTTTGCACTCTGAGATTAATCAAAGCTGCGCTGGATAAATCAATGAATACTTGTGATCCCGTTCCCTCAGAGCCTTCTTCACCTAGAGGAAACTGTGGTGCAGCCTCTGGACCCAAAGGCTGAAACTGGGGAAGAAGGTAACCCGAGTGTTACCTATATGCAATGGAGGGGCACTGCGAGCTGCTTGGAGAATCACATCCCGGTATCCGAAGTTGATGAGTCTTGCTATGATGGGATGAGGGTGTGCTCCAGGCTTTGATGGTGCACCTGAGATACGGTGGGCTCGCTCCACCTAAAAGATTTTGAAAAGTCCTCGTGTTTGCAGCGGTTTCGGGATGAGATTCTCCATGAACAGGTCCATGGCTGGACCCTTGATATTTAAAGGTACCACCAGTATCCATACATTATTTTAGTAGGACCAGCCCGCCAAGTCTTCAAAATTCTCTCTCAAATGTTCTACTATAGTTTCACATCATTTGTTGTACATGGCCACATACTCACATTTGCATTCCACAACCTATGTCACATTCACAATGAGTGTATTTTGGTACTGTGATTACTCATGTCAGCTATGAGTAGAGGGAATGACACAATCAACCTTTCTGTGTCATTCTTCACACATACAATTTGCCAAGGGTCTGTGACTTGTTTGCACATTGCTTGACTTACATGCACATTCCTAAAAGATTGGGTGTGATGCACCTAAGCACTTATGTGTGTTTGTCCCTGTTTGTCTCTCTCTTGCAAAAACATGGGAGTGGCACCGAGAAGTATGTTCTTAGTACTCACATGTGATATTGTCATTCAGACTTTGCTAGGTTACGTAGCAGACACAAACCTGCCATTGTAGGTAATTGCTAGCCTTTTCCTACCTAGACCATACATCTGTACAGCAGTCTTCACATATATTTCCAGGATTGCTACAGACATATGTCAAGCCAACACACTTGTGTGATATGTGTGTGACAATGTAAAATGTATTTGCTACAGACTTTGCCTACATTCCACCCACACATTCATGTTGCAGTGAATTCTTTTAAAATATTTGGCAGATTCAAGAAAAGTGGTGCTGCTACCAGTGCAGGGCCACTTTTCTTTCGGCCCCTAGCACCCCCCTTCCGCCACCATGTGTATGCCGTATTTTAAAGACTGCGCACCATGGCACAGAGTAGGGGGCAATTGCACTAAAGTATTTGACACAATTGATGTACTGTTCAAGGCTAGAGCCAACATTTTGGCCTTAACGCTGAACAGTACTTAGGGGCACATTGATACCAATGGTGTGCCCCCTATAAACAGCTGATCAGAGCAGATGTTAAAAGTAGCAGCAAAATATGACACAGTTGATTTTCTTATATTCCAACGGCATCGCTGGGACACATTGGCATAAGATATATGACGCTAATGTTGCACAAGGATGCACTAGGGCCTCTTAACACCTTTGGTGCCATGGACGTAATGGTTACGTCCATGGCTGCGCCTGTGTGGCTCCATGGACGTAACCATTACGTCCATATACCGGCCTTCGGGGGAAGCGCTATTGCTCCCCCGAGGGCCGCCCCCCCAGGTCAGGGCTGGAAGGGGAATCACTTCCCCTTCCACCCCCGACCCCACTGACCCCCCAGTGACATCTGATGACGTCAGCACACGAAAGCGTGCTCACCTCATCAGAGGTCAACTCCCAATGCACTGGAAGCATGCTTCCAGCGTGATTGCGGAAGAGAAATGCTTAGCATTTCTCTTCCGCTCGGGAGGAGGGGGCCAGTAGGGACATGAAAGGAAAGGAAAGGCCTTTCCTTTCATGCATCTGCAAGCATTTCTGCTGGGAAGCAGAAATGCTCACTAGACACCAGGGATTTTTTTTTTTTTGATAATGGACATAAGGGGAGCGGCCCCTTGGGCAAGGGCTGCACCCCAGGGGGGCAAATAATTTTCAGGCCATTTCTGCCCCCCTGGGGGCAGATCGCCTACTATAATTAGGCCGATCTGCCCCCGGGGGGCAGAAAACCCCTAGACACCAGGTATTTTTTTTTCTTTTTTCTTTCTTTTATGTTTAGGGAGCGACCTGGGGGGGCAAATTGTTTATAGGCCATTTCTGCCCCCCCCCCGGGGCAGATCGGGCTAATATAATTAGGCCGATCTGCCCCCAGGTGGGGCAGAAACCACTAGACACCAGGGATTTTTTTTTGGGGGGAAATGAACATTGTGCAAGGGCCGCTCCCCAGGGCGCCAAATCATTTTTTGGCTCCACTAGACACCAGGGACTTTTTTTAAATGAACATAAGGGTAGCGGCCCCTTGGGCAAAGGCCGCTCCCTAGGGGGGGCAAATAATTTTTAGGCCAAACCCCTAGACACCAGGGATCATTTTTTTTCTTTTATGTGTATGGAGCGACCCCTTCGGCAACGGTCGCTCCCTGGGGGGCCAAATTGTTTTTAGTCCATTTCTGCCCCCCCCCCCCAGGGGGCAGAAACCATGAGACACCATGGATTGGTGTGTGTGAATGTGTGTGTTTTGTTTGGGGGGCTGCCCCATGGGCAAGGGTCGTTCCCCATGGGGCCATATTACTGTTGGCCATATCTGCCAATAGATTGGCCTATTTTTGGAAGGCCCATATGCCCCCAAGGGGGGCAGAAAACCCACCAGAGACCAGGGAAGATTTTTTTTTCAAAATAAGAAGGTGGTGGTATGGCCATACCTCCACCTCAAATAAATGGGGCCAAAGTTGATCTGCCCACCAGTGGGCAGATGGGGCAATTACCCCGATCCACACCCGGGGGGGGCAGAAAGTCTACTAGATGGCATGGAATTAAAAAAAAAAAGTAGTGGGGTGGTGGCTACCAACCAGTATGGGCCTGGTTATGTCCCCACCCCAACTGAAGGGGGTAACAGTCTTTCAGCTCTCCCCCCGCACATTAAAACATCTTATCCCGTGCAAGCAAGAAGACATTTGATTATTTTGGGTTTTGGTTTTACATTTGGGCCTTGAGAACTTGGTAACTCTCAAAATCGTCCCGCTTGGAATGGTGAGGGCTGCACTCTTTTGACTTTGGGACTCTGCCATGTAGAAAAATCCACAAGACCCAGACACATCTGAAAACTAAACATCTGGCTGATTCCAGGGTGGTGTGCTTCACATGCACCCCGCACCATTTTCTTACCCACAATGCCCTGCAACCCTCCAACTTTGCTGAAAATCACACATTGTTGTGATGGAACCTTCTGGAATCTGTAGGAATCCACAAAATTCCTACCACCCAACATTGTCCCATCTATACCGATAAAAATTCTGCTGCACTTGTCAGCCTAAAAATGTTTTTTTTCAAACTGCTCTTTTGGACCCACTTTGGTTCCCCCCCAATTTTAACATGTTTTTGGCTCTTCCCTGTCACAGGCACTTGGCCCACCTACACAAGTGAGGTATCATTTTTACTGGTAGACTGAGGGGAACGTTGGGTGGTAGGAAATTTGTCCTAGTGCGGTGATCCCACACAGAAATGTGGGAAAAAGTGATTTTTTTAGCTAAATTTGAGGTTTGCTGAGGATTCTGGGGAAGAACTCATTGGGAGATCCACGCAAGTCACACCTCCATGGACTCCCTCGGGTATCTAGTTTTCAGAAATGTTTGGGTATGGCAGGTTTCCCTAGATTGCTGCTGAGCCCAGGAACAAAAACGCAATTCCCCCCCCTCAAAAAAAACCAGGTAGTTTTGTATTTGATAATTTAGATGTGTCCAGATAGCGTTTTGGGGCATTTCCTGTTGCGGGTGCTAGGCCTACTCACACAAGTGAGGTATCATTTTTATCGGGAGACTTGGGGGAACGCTGGGTGGAAGGAAATTTGTGGCTCCTCTCAGATTCCAGAACTTTCTGTCATCGAAATGTGAGGAGAAAGTGTTTTTTTAGCCAAATTTTGAGGTTTGCAAAGGATTCTGGGTAACAGAACCTGGTCAGAGCCCCACAAGTCACCCCTTCTTGGATTCCCCTAGGTGTCTAGTGTTAAAAAATGCACAGTTTTGGTAGGTTTACTTAGGTGCCGGCTGAGCTAGAAACAAAAATCCACAGGTAGGCATTAGCAAAAAACACCTCTGTTTTCTTTGGGAAAATGTGATGTGTCCACATTGTGATTTGGGGCAGTTCCTGTCGCGGGCGCTAGGCCTACCAACACAAGTGAGGTATCATTTTTATTGGGAGACTTGGGGGAACGCTGGGTGGAAGGAAATTTGTGGCTCCTGTCAGATTCCAGAACTTTCTGTCACCGAAATGTGAGAAGAAAGTGTTTTTTTAGCCAAATTCTGAGGTTTGCAAAGGATTCTGGGTAACAAAACCTGCTGAGAGCCCCACAAGTCACCCCATATTGGAATCCCCTTGGTGTCTAGTTTTCAAAAATGCACAGATTTGGTAGGTTTCCCTAGGTGCCGGCCGAGCTATAGGCCAAAATCCACAGGTAGGCACTATGCAAAAACCACCTCTGTTTTCTTTGGGAAAATTTGATGTGTCCACGTTGTGTTTTGCAGCATTTCCTGTCATGGGCACTAGGCCTACCCACACAAGTGAGGTATCTTTTTTATCGGGAGACTTGGGGGTATGCTGGGTGGAAGGAAATTTGTGGCTCCTCTCAGATTCCAGAACTTTCTGTCACCGAAATGTGAGGAGAAAGTGTTTTTTAACCATATTTTGAGGTTTGCAAAGGATTCTGGGTAACAAAACCTGGTGAAAGCCCCACAAGTCACCCCATCTTGGATTCCCCTAGGTGTCTAGTTTTCAAAAATGTGCAGGTTTGCTAGGTTTCCCTAGGTGCAGGCTGAGCTAGAGGCCAAAATCTACATCTAGGCACTTTTCATAAAACACATCAGATTTCAATGTAAAAATGTGATGAATCTATGTTGCGTTTCCTGTCGCGAGCATCAGGCCTACCCACACAAGTGAGGTACCATTTTTATTGGGAGACTTGGGGGAACACAGAATAGCAAAACAAGTGTTATTGCCCCTTGTCTTTCTCTTCATTTTTTCCTTCCAGATGTAAGATAGTGTGTAAAAAAGACGTGTAATTGAGAAATACCCTGCAATTCACATGCTAGTATGGGCACCCCGGAATTCAGAGATGTGCAAATAACCACAGCTTCTCAACACCTTATCTTGTACAAATTTTGGAAATACAAAGGTTTTCTTGATACCTATTTTTCATTCTTTATATTTCACCAAATGAATTGCTGCATACCTGGTATAGAATGAAAACCCATTGCAAGGTGCAGCTCATTTATTGGCTCTGGGTACCTAGGGTTCTTGATGAACCTACAAGCCCTATATATCCCTGCAACCAGAAGAGTCCAGTAGACGTAACTGTATATTGCTTTCAAAAATCTGACATTGCAGGAAAAGGTTACAGAGTAAAATGTAGAGAAAAATGGCTGCTTTTTTACCTCAATTTCAATATTTATTTATTTCAGTTGGTATTTTCTGTAGGAAACCCTTGTAGGATCTACACAAATTACCCATTGATGAATTCAGAATTTCGTCTACTTTTCAGAAATGTTTAGGTGTCTGGGATCAAGCATTGGTTTCACACCCATTTCTGTCACTGACTGGAAGGAGACTGAAAGCACAAAAAAATCATAAAAATGGTGTATGTCTCAGTAAAATGCCAAAATTGTGTTGAAAAATTGGGTTTTCTGATTCAAGTCTGCCTGTTCCTGAAAGCTGGGAAGCTGGTGATTTTAGCACCGCAAACCCTTTGTTGATGCCATTTTCAGGGAAAAAACCACAAGCCTTCTTCTGCAGCCCTTTTTTCCCATAAAAAAAAATATGAAATGTTCACTGTATTTTGGCTAATTTCTTGGTCTCCTTTAAGGGAACCCACGAAGTCTGGGTACCTCTAGAATCCCTAGGATGTTGGGAAAAAAGACGCAAATTTGGTGTGGGTAGCTTATGTGGACAAAAAGTTATGAGGGCCTAAGCGCTAACTGCCCTAAATAACCAAAAAAAGCCTTGGCACTTGAAGGGGAAAAGGCCTGGTAGCGAAGGGGTTAAGTCCAGGCCTATGTTCCAAAGTTGTTTACAGCTGTTGCAGTGTAGTCATGCTGTCTGAGGTATGGCAACTTACAAATGGTTTATGATGGTGTAAATGAGTATGCCAGGAGCATTCTGAGTTTACGTGATTTTATTGAATTATTTACACAGTTATTCTTGGAGTACAGTTCTATGTGAAAACGTTTTGCACAATTAGTTCTCTTCTGTGTACTCCAACAGCAGTGTTTTGTTGTTCACCCTCCTCCAGCTGTTCACCATTTGTATCACCCTCCTTACTGGGGACATCTACTTGTTCATCCCAGGAGACATTTGTGTGTAAACAAATGTTATGCAATATGGCACACACAAGGATCATTTTGCAGACAAGGGTTGGTGCATATAACTGTCCTCCTCCTGTAAGATGTAGGCACCTTAACCTTGATTTAAGGAGGCCAAATGTCCTCTCCAGCACATTTCTGGTCCTTTTGTGGTCTTCATTGTACATCCACTCTGCATCCGTTGTAGGATTTACAAAATGTGTCATGACCTATGGCTGGATGCCTTAACCTTGCTCCGCTACTAATGAATGTGTGAAAATGTATCAATCATGCATATTAGTTATTTGCTACGGGCCATGGCACGTATGTGTTTTGAGTGGAGTGGTGAAGCAGACTTGCATGTGGTATTGTGTGTGTTCCTGTTTGGATGGATGGTTGCTTAGCTGTGTGGTGGTGCACTTTCCTATCATGGGTTGTGCCTCAGGTACCTGGTGATTGTAAGTGAAATTCTCATCTAATATGTGTGGTATTTTCTACATTTGAGCCTGGGGTCCAAATTTAAGAGGACCTAGCACCTCCTTGCACCACATTAGCCTAATTTTACACACACTATTGTGGGCCAGCAAGGCAAAAAACACAGTACGATGTTTACAAAGTGGCACTACTCATGAAGTGCAACACTTAGGCCCTCAGAATGTTGGTGGCGGCGGTCGTACTGCTGACGGCCCAGCGGTGAAGACTGCAAACAGAACAAAGCAAAACAACTACCAGTACCGCCGGTGCGGTCAGGTCACCACAGATGGCGGTAGGCACCTTCAGACCGACGGGGAGCATGTTTCTGCCAGATATATTACAAGACTGCACACCACCAGGGTTTCCCCCGCGGTCGCACCGCCACCAAAACCCTGGTGGAATCCAACTCTATGAAAGGGTACACTCACCTTCAGGAAAGCAGACATGCCCGTAACTGCCATGGAGCCTAAACTCTAGGTCCTCCCACTGCTCGCACAATTACTTTGAAACCAGCAATGAAGACAACAACTGTAAGTACACACACCTAGCACACAGTGGAGGGAAAGACATTAGTACACACGCACACACAACACACAAATCCGGAGCGGCTTGTGACAGACACACACACAGGCAACCACACACCCATATGAAAACACACACCTACAATGTAGGAGGCTGGCCTGGCTTATAGTGGGTACCTTATGGTACTTACACCCTGTGCCAGGTCCAGTTATCCCTTACTAGTAGAATAGAGGTGTTTCTAGAAGCTTAGGCTGATAGAAGGTAGCTATGGCAAAGCAGCTTAGGCTGAACTAGGAGACATGCAAAGCTCCTACAATACCACTTATATCATATAGCACAATATCAAAAGAAAACACAATACTCGAAGTTACTAAAAATAAAGGTACTTTATTTTTGGTGACAATATGCCAAAAGTATCTCAGAGAATACCCTCACTTAGGAGGTAAATATTATACACAAGTTATATGTACACAAACCCAAAACAGGTAAGTAACAGTAAGAAAAGTAGTGCAAACAATGTAGAATCACAATAGGATGCAATGGGTAAACATAGGTCTAGGGGCAACACAAACCATATACTCCAAAAGTGGAATGCAAATCACAAATGGACCCCAGACCTATGGGAGATTGTAGAGGGTCACTGGGACTGGGAGAAAAAAGTAAGGGTGTCCAAGACACCCCACCCCAAGACCCTAGAAAGTAGGAGTAAGGTTACCCTACTACCCCAGAAAGACACAATAATCGTGATAGGGGGATTCTGCAAGGACCACAAGCACCAGCAAAACACTGAAGACGGATTCCTGGACCTGAGGACCTGAAAAGGAAGGGGACCAAGTCCAAGAGTCACGATAGTGTCCGGGGGGCATGAGCCCAGGAAACCCTGGATAAAGGTGCAAAAGGGCTGCCTCCAGGTGGAAGAAGCCAAAGATTCTGCAACAACGAAAAGGGCTAGGAACTTCTCCTTTGGATGGAAGATGTCCCACGGTGTGCTGGATGTTGCAGAAGTGTTTCCACGCAGAAATATTGCAAACAAGCCTTGCTAGCTGCAAGGGTCGTGGTAGAGGTTTTTGGGTGCCGCTGGGGACCAGGAAGGACCAGGATGTCGCCCCTTGGAGGAGGAGACAGAGGGGGCGCTCAGCAACTCAGAGAGCCCCCACAGAAGAAGACAGCACCCGCAGAAGTACCAGAGCAGGCACTTCAAAGTTCTGTGAGCTCAGAGTCACAAAAGGAGGGTCCTATGACGTTGGAGTCCAACTCAGCAGGTTGAGCACTGCAGGACGGAGGGCTGGGGACCCAGGCTAGGCTGTGCACAAAGGAATCCTTGGAGAGGGTGCACAGAAGCCAGAGCAGCTGCAAATCACACAGTACACAGTGTTGCTGTCTGGTGCGGGGAGCCAAGGACTTACCTCCACCAAATTTGGACCAAAGGGCCACTGGACTGTGGGAGACACTTGGACCCAGCTCCTGTGTTCCAGGGACCACGCTCATCAGGATGAGAGGGGACGCAGACGACCGGTGATGCAGTCTTTTAGTGCCTGCGTTAGCAGGGGGAAGATTCCGTCGACCCACAGGAGATTTCTTCTTGGCTTCCAGTGCAGGATGAAGGCAGACAGCCCTCAGAGCATGCACCACCAGGAAATAGTTGAGAAAGCCGGCAGGGTGAGGCGCTACAATGTTGCTGGTAGTCATCTTGCTACTTTCTTGCGGTTTTGCAGGCGTCCTGGAGCAGTCAGCGGTCGATCCTTGGCAGAAGTCGAAGAGGGAAGTGCAGAGGAACTCTGGTGAGCTCTTGCATTCATTATCTGAGGAATAGCCCAGAGGAGAGACCCTAAATAGCCAGAAAAGGAGGTTTGGCTACCAAGAAAGGAGGTTTGGCTACTGAGAGAGGTAAGCACCTATCAGGAGCGGTCTCTGACGTCACCTGCTGGCACTGGCCACTCAGAGCAGTCCATTGTGCCCCAACACCTCTGAATCCAAGATGGCAGAGGTCTGGGACACACTGGAGGAGCTCTGGGCACCTCCCCTGGGAGGTACTGGTCAGGGGAGTGGTCACTCCCCTTTCCTTTGTCCAGTTTCGCACCAGAGCAGGGCTGGGGGATCCCTGAACCGGTGTAGACTGGCTTATGCAGAGATGGGCACCATCTGTGCCCATCAAAGCATTTCCAGAGGCTGGGGGAGGCTACTCTTCCCCAGACCTTCACACCTATTTCCAAAGGGAGAGGGTGTAACACCCTCTCTCAGAGGAAATCCTTTGTTCTGCCTTCCTGGGCCTGGGCTGCCCAGACCCCAGGGGGACAGAAACCTGTCTGAGGGGTTGGTAGCAGCAGCTGCAGTGGAAACCCCGAAAGGCAGTTTTGCAGTACCCGGGTTCTGTGCTAGAGACCCGGGGGATCATGTGACAATTCCATGATCTTAGACATGTTACATGGCCATGTTGGAGGTAACCATTGTGACGCTACACATAGGTAGTGACCTATGTGTAGTGCACGCGTGTAATGGTGTCCCCGCACTCACAAAGTTTGGGAAATTTGCCCTGAACAATGTGGGGGCACCATAGCTAGTGCCAGGGTCGCCCTCACACTTAGTAACTTGGCACCTAACCTTCACTAAGTGAGGGTTAGACATATAGGTGACTTATAAGTTACTTATGTGCAGTGAAAATGGCTGTGAAATAATGTGGACGTTATTTCACTCAGGCTGCAGTGGCAGTCCTGTGTAAGAATTGTCTGAGCTCCCTATGGGTAGCAAAAGAAATGCTGCAGCCCATAGGGATCTCCTGGAACCTCAATACCCTGGGTACCTAGGTACCATATACAAGGGAATTATAAGGGTGTTCCAGTGTGCCAATGAGAATTGGTGAAGATGGTCACTAGTCTGCAGTGACAATTGTGAAAGCAGAGAGAGCATAAACACTGAGGTTCTGGTTAGCAGAGCCTCAGTGATACAGATAGGCACCACACAGGGAACACATAAAGGCCACAAACGTATGAGCACTGGGGTCCTGGCTAGCAGGATCCCAGTGACACATATCAAACACACTGACAACACAGGTTTTTCACTATGAGCAATGGCCCTGGCTAGCAGGATCCCAGTGAGACAGTAAAATCACCCTGACATATACTCACAAACAGGCCAAAAGTGGGGGTAACAAGGCTAGAAAGAGGCTACCTTTCTACACAACCCCCCCAAACGAAGGACAATAAGGCTAACCTTGGCCAGTTGAGTCTTTATTGTCTAAGTGGTGATAAGTGGAGAGTAGCTCTGCAATAGATTGGTTACTCCCTTTATCATCCACTATATGGTTACTTCCCTGTGGGGATGTAAACCACCCTGTTTGAAGTTTTTTAGCTAGACAACAATGTGAAGTTATATTCTCAGAGTTCCTATTAGTATGTTTAAGTTTAGAGCAGTGGGAATTGTCCACTGGACCTATATCAAGTGATGAGAATGCCAGACAGGGATGCTGTCTCAATAAAGCCATAGCTGGGCAAAAGCTTTGTCCATATGGCTGTAAGAGAGAACAGGGGTGCTGTTTCTCTTGAGTTGGAGCAGGACAGGGATGCTGTCCTATGAGCTCCACACTAGGGCAGGGCTGCTGTCCTAAGTGTTGTGAGGCAGTGCAGGGTTGCTGCACTAAAGTTTCTCTGGGAGGGTTGGAGGGATGCTCCATGTTAACTAAAATGGTGCACTTTTTCTCACCAATATTAGTTATCCCACAGAGAGGTACTTCTACCTCAGGTAGTTCAGCTGTGCTAGCTGATGGTTCCCTTGTACAGGTGCCACCCCAGGAGAGGTTTCTCCCACCACAGGAATGGTATCCTGAATGGCAGGGTGGGTAGGGAATACTTTGATGCCCTTTTTACCTGTTGTTGGAGATGGATCCTGAGTTTTCAGGCCTTTTTCCCTCCTTTGCTTTTTTATTTCAGCTGAAATGAGAGGAAGCAATTCCTCAGGGATACCCAGCATGGCTGCATGGGTATTAAACTCTACCTCAGCCCAACCTGAGGCCTCTAGGTCATTACCTAAGAGACAGTCTACAGGTAAGCTAGGTGATACTACCACCTGCTTAGGGCCAGTAACTCCACCCCAACTAAACTGAATTATAGCTAAGGGCAGGAACTTAGTGGCGTTATGGACATCAATAATCTTGTACTGTTGTCCAATGATGTGTTGTTCAGGAGACACTAGGTTTTCAGTCGCCAAAGTGATACTGGCACCTGTGTCCCTGTAGGCCTGAGCCTCAACACCATTTATTGAAACTGTCTGCCTGTACTTATCCATTGTAAGGGGACAAGCAGTCAGTGTGTCAAGGCCAGTGCACCAGGTGTGACAGAAACTGTCTTGGAACTGACTACCCCACTTTCTATGATGGACCCATAAGTGAACCCAACTACACCCTTGTTTTGACTGTTGCCAGCAGTCCCACCAGTATTACCACTACTGCTAGGGGCACTAGAGTTTGATGTATTAGTGGTGGTAGGCTCAGGGGGTTTACCTGGGCAGGACTTATCCCCTGGCCTATGGCCTTTATTTTTTACACACATAGCACCAAGGCTTTTTAATGTGTGTGGGTTGTGAAGAAGAGGAAGAAGTCGATTTATCCCCACCCCCTGAAGAGTATTTAGGATTTGAAGAAGGATCTTTAGTTTTACCCTTATCCCCATGCTTATCCTGAGATTTCTCACCATCTTTCTTCTTGCCATCCTTGTCACCTCCTGTATGAACTTTTCTGTTCCCCCTTGTTCTGACCCATTTGTCTGCCTTCTTTCCCAATTCTTGGGGAGAGGTCAGATCTGAGTCTGCCAAGTACTGGAGCAACAAATCAGAAACACAATTGTTAAGAATATGCTCTCTCAGGATCAGATTATACAGGCTTTCATAGTCAGTCACCTTACTGCAATGTAACCAACCCTCCAAGGCCTTCACTGAACAGTCAACAAAATCTGTCCAGTCTTGAGAGGACTCTTTTCTGGTGTCTCTGAACTTAATCCTGTATTGTTCAGTGGTTAAGCCAAATCCATCCAAGAGTGCATCTTTCAAAACTTTGTAATTATTGGCATCACTTTCTCTGACAGTAAGGAGCCTATCCCTACCCTTTCCAGTGAAAGATAGCCACAATATAGCAGCCCACTGCCTTTGAGGGACCAACTGTACCATGCAGGCCCTCTCAAGTGCAGCAAACCACTTGTTAATGTCATCCCCCTCCTTGTAAGGGGGGACTATCTTATGCAGATTCCTGGAATCCTGCTCTCTAACAGGATTTCTATCAGAAATACTGCTGATGCCACCATGGGGAACTAACCCCAATCTCTGTCTTTACTTCTCTATGTCTAGGGATTCCCTGTCTAAGGCCAGTTGCTGCTGTTTAAGTTTCAGTCTGGTCTCTTCCACCCTCAGCTTTCTGAGTTCCCTTTCCATTAAGTTATCCTCAGGGTGGGAGGGTTTGGAATGTTTGGACACAGAGGAAATGTGGGAATTTTCAGAGAGAGACCTGTCCCTAACTGGCTGGACCCTAGTAACCTGGCCTCTAGGAGTGAAAGATGTCCTACTGATGTGTGACCCTCTAACACTACCAGTGTCACTAGGTGGCCTGCTAGGGGGCAGGACTATGTAACAACCCTCCCAGCATCTTCAGGGAACTCCTCTGAGTCTGACTGGGAAGCCTCCCCTGTTTCTACCCTCTCCTGAGATGGGCCAGACTGGTTCTGGTCATCCTGTAAGAGCAGATTAAAGTGAAACTCTTTTGTTGGATGCTTACCTATACTCAAACCTCTATCCAGGCAGAGACCCCTAAAACTCTTGTAGTTTAAACTTTCATAAGTTGCCTGAACAACTTTGGAAGTAGCCTCTACTGTAGACATGATAGAAAAAGGTTTAAGGATAGTGAGAGAAAAAGTTTTAGAACTTTAGAAAGCACAGAGAAAAACACTTTTTCAAACTTTGGGAAACCTTTTAGAAGTTTTCAAAAATTTTCAGAAACTTTGTTAAAAGTTTTAGAGTAGAAAAGTAAACGGTTTTGGTTAAGTGTACATATACTGAACTATTTGGTATAGGATTTTCTTATGAAAAGCACCAAATGACAAAGTGGTAAAGCAGTTGCAAGTACTTATCCCACCGCTGCACCACCAATGTAGGAGGCTGGCCTGGCTTATAGTGGGTACCTTGTGGTACTTACACCCTGTGCCAAGTCCAGTTATCCCTTATTAGTAGAATAGAGGTGTTTTTAGCAGCTTAGGCTGATAGAAGGTAGCAATGGCAAAGCAGCTTAGGCTGAACTAGGAGACATGCAAAGCTCCTACTATACCACTTATATCATATAGCACAATATCAAAAGAAATCACAATACTCAGAGTTACTAAAAATAAAGGTACTTTATTTTAGTGACAATATGCCAAAAGTATCTCAGAGAATACCCTCACTTAGGAGATAAGTAATATACACAAGTTATATGTATACAAACCCAAAACAAGTAAGTAACAGTAAGAAAAGTAGTGCAAACAATGTAGAATCACAATAGGATGCAATGGGTAAACATAGGTCTAGGGGCAACACAAACCATATACTCCAAAAGTGGAATGCGAATCACGAATGGACCCCAGACCTTTGGGAGATTGTAGAGGGTCGCTGGGACTGTGAGAAAACAGTAAGGGTGTCCAAAATACCCCACCCCAAGACCCTAGGAAGTAGGAGTAAAGTTACCCTACTACCCCAGAAAGACACAATAGTCATGATAGGGGGATTCTGCAAGAACCACAAGCACCAGCAAAACACTGAAGACGGATTCCTTGACCTGAGGACCTGAAAAGGAATGGGACCAAGACCAAGAGTCGCAATAGTGTCCAGGGGGGGCGGGAGCCCAGGAAACACTGGATGAGGGTGCAAAAGGGCTGCCTCCGGGTGGAAGAAGCCGAAGATTCTGAAACAACGAAAAGGGCTAGGAACTTCTCCTTTGGATGGAAGATGTCCCACGGCGTGCTGAATGTTGCAGAAATACCGCAAACAAGCCTTGCTAGCTGGAAGGGTCGCGGTAGAGGTTTTTGGGTGCTGCTGGGGACCAGGAAGGACCAGGATGTCGCCCCTTGGAGGAGGAGACAGAGGGGGCACTCAGCAACTCAGAGAACCCCCACAGAAGCAGGCACCACCCACAGAAGTACCGGAGCAGGCACTCGGAAGTTCTGTGAACTCAGAGTCACTAAAGGAGGGTCCCATGACGTCGGAGTTCAACTCAGCGGGTTGAGCACTGCAGGACGGAGTGCTGGGGACCCAGGCTAGGCTGTGCACAAAGGAATCCTTGGAGAAGTGCACAGAAGCCGGAGCAGCTGCAAATCACGCAGTACAGAGGTTTGCTGTCTGGCGTGGGGATGCAAGGACTTACCTCCACCAAATTTGGACAGAAGGGCCACTGGACTGTGGGAGACACTTGGACCCAGCTCCTGTGTTCCAGGGACCACGCTCGTCAGGATGAGAGGGGACCCAGAGGACCAGTGATGCAGTCTTTTGGTGCCTGCGTTAGCATTGGGAAAATTCCGTCGACCCACGGGAGATTTCTTCTTGGCTTCCAGTGCAGGGTGAAGGCAGACAGCCCTCAGAGCATGCACCACCAGGAAACAGTCGAGAAAGCCGGCAGGGTGAGGCGCTACAATGTTGCTGGTAGTCGTCTTGCTACTTTGTTGCGGCTTTTCAGGCGTCCTGGAGCAGTCAGTGGTCGATCCTTGGCAGAAGTCGAAGAGGGAAGTGCAGAGGAACTCTGGTGAGCTCTTGCATTCGTAATCTGAGGAATAGCCCAGAGGAGAAACCCTAAATAGCCAGAAAAGGAGGTTTGGCTACCAAGAAAGGAGGTTTGGCTACTGAAAGAGGTAAGCACCTATCAGGAGGGGTCTCTGACGTCACCTGCTGGCACTGGCCACTCAGAGCAGTCCATTGTGCCCCAACACCTCTGAATCCAAGATGGCAGAGGTCTGGGACACACTGGAGGAGCTCTGGGCATCTCCCCTGGGAGGTACTGGTCAGGGGAGTGGTCACTCCCCTTTCCTTTGTCCAGTTTCATGCCAGAGCAGGGCTGGGGGATCCCTGAACTGGTGTAGACTGGCTTATGCAGAGATGGGCACCATCTGTGCCCATCAAAGCATTTCCAGAGGCTGGTGGAGGCTACTCCTCCCCAGCCCTTCACACCTATTTCCAAAGGGAGAGGGTGTATCACCCTCTCTCAGAGGAAATCCTTTGTTCTGCCTTCCTGAGCCTGGGCTGCCCAGACCCCAGGGGGGCTGAAACCTGTCTGAGGGGTTGGCAGCAGCAGCAGCTGCAGTGGAAACCCCGGAAAGGCAGTTTGGCAGTACCTGGGTTCTGTGCTAGAGACCCGGGAGATCATGGAATTGTCCCCCCAATACCAGAATGGTAATGGGGGGACAATTCCATGATCTTAGACATGTTACATGGCCATGTTCGGAGTTACCATTGTGACGCTACACATAGGTAGTGACCTATGTGTAGTGCACGCGTGTAATGGTGTCCCTGCACTCACAAAGTTCGGGGAATTTGCCCTGAACAATGTGGGGGCACCTTGGCTAGTATGATGAGTATAACGTAGTTTACTCTCCATTAACATAGCAAATATAGGAATGGAAATCTTAAATTCAAATATACAACATACAATATATTTCAATTTAGATATTTATTATAGCTAATTAAACATTCAGTTCACACATAATATAATCAACATAGAATCAACCCAAAAAATATAATACAACCCCCTAACCTAAATGAAACATACATATATGAAAACATAAATAACATACCAGTAGATACGCAAAAATAAACAAAAAACACAGAACCAACAAAATCACAAAATAGTATACATACAAATTTACAACCGCCTCATACATGTGAGGATATTTAAACAGCACAATAAAGTTACTGCTTTGATGCTACAATTATGCGTTGTAGTTTGGATTGTATAAAATTCAACATAATAACAGGCAATTCTAGGTTATAATTTCCTGATTCAAATTCTCGTGTTACAGGCCTGATGGTAGCCAATCCTGGTCAGGGCTTCAAATTTGCCATACTTGTTCATCCCAAGAGACATTTGTGCGTAGACAAATGTTATGCAATATGGCACACACAAGGATCATTTTGCAGACAAGGGTTGGCGCATATAACTGTCCTCCTCCTGTAAGATGTAGGTACCTTAACCTTGATTTAAGGATGCCAAATGTTCTCTCCAGCACATTTCTGGTCCTTTTGTGGTCTTCATTGTACATCCACTCTGCATCCGTTGTAGGATTTCCAAAATGTGTCATGACCTATGGCTGGATGCCGTAACCTTGCTCCGAGACAAATGAGCGTGTGAAAATGTATCAATCATGCATATTAGTTATTTGCTACGTGCCATGGCACGTATGTGTTTTGAGTGGAGTGGTGAATCAGACTTCCATCTGGTATTGTGTGTGTTCCTGTTTGGATGGATGGTTGCTTAGCTGTGTGGTGGTGCACTTTCCTATCATGGGTTGTGCCTCAGGTACCTGGTGAGTGTAAGTGAAATTCTCATCTGACAGTTCACACATGGCAAATATGTGTGGTATTGTCTACATTTGAGCCTGGGGTCCAAATTTAAGAGGACCTAGCACCTCCTTGCACCGCATTAGCCTAATTTTACACACACTATTGTGGGCCAGCAAGGCAAAAAACACAGTACCATGTTTACACTACTCATGAAGTGCGACACTTAGGCCCTCATTATGAGTTTGGCGGTCACAGGACCACCATGTTGGTGGCGGCCGTTGTACTGCTGACGGCCCGGCGGTGATGACTGCAAACAGAACAAAGCAAAACAACTACCAGTACCGGCAGTGCAGTCAGGTCACCGCAGATGGCGGTAGGCACCTTCAGATCGTCGGGGAGCATGTTTCTGCCAGATATATCAAAGCAAAAACAACAAGTGATGGACGGAATGCTGAACATTGTCAAACAATCACCCCCAGTCATAGATCTGGGTTTAATCCATCGTTCTTTTGCTCACCATGCCACCCCAGTTTGGACCCAGCCATATGCAAATCAATCTTGACCCTGCTCCTCATGGGAACAGTCCAGACCGAACTGCCAAGCCAGGTCCTCACTGGACCGGAAACAAGCATCCTGGGACCGGTTTCGGGGTTTCACCCCTCATCAGCCAGGCTAGCTTAAATCCAGTGGCATGGGAAGCACGGGACCCACGTCTGGGCATACCCTTCCCACTTAGGGCGACAAAGCAAAAACAACAAGTGATGGACGGAATGCTGAACATTGTCAAACACTCACCCCCAGTCATAGATCTGGGTTTAATCCATCGTTCTTTTGCTCACCATGCCACCCCAGTTTGGACCCAGCCATATGCAAATCAATCTTGACCCTGCTCCTCATGGGAACAGTCCAGACCGAACTGCCAAGCCAGGTCCTCACTGGACCGGAAACAAGCATCCTGGGACCGGTTTCGGGGTTTCACCCCTCATCAGCCAGGCTAGCTTGAATCCAGTGGCATGGGAAGCACGGGACCCACGTCTGGGCATACCCTTCCCACTTAGGGCGACAAAGCAAAAACAACAAGTGATGGACGGAATGCTGAACATTGTCAAACACTCACCCCCAGTCATAGATCTGGGTTTAATCCATCGTTCTTTTGCTCACCATGCCACCCCAGTTTGCCAGATATATTACAAGACTGCACACCGCCAGGGTTTCCACCGCGGTCGCACCGCCACCAAAACTCTGGTGGAATCCAACTCTATGAAAGGAAACACTCACCTTCAGGAAAGCAGACATGCCCGTAACTGCCATGGAGCCTAAACTCTAGGTCCTCCCACTGCTCGCACAATGACTTTGAAACCAGCAATGAAGACAACAACTGTAAGTACACACACATAGCACACAGTGGAGGGAAAGACATTAGTACACACGCACACACAACACACACATCTGGAGCGGCTTGTGACGGAAACACACACACGCAACCACACACCCATATGAAAACACACACCTACATACACACATGAACACACATACTACACACACGCACACCCAAACTACACATACCACGGCCAACATACACACGCCATACACACACCAACCCGCACACACACAGCACCGCCCTGTCTAACACAATCATACACAACACCACCGACTCAGATAGCAACATCACAACCGCAACTACACAAATGCTTCACCAAGCACTCTCACTGCACACCTCCACATGACAACATATACAACAACAATATGTAACAACACCAAAACCATATAACACACCACGCAGACACCACACACAATGCATAGGACATAGCCAAAAGCACACACATGGACGCACACACAATAACCACACAAGGCTGCACAACACTACCATTACACATGCCAACACAATCAATACACAATTTGGCTACACACATGCATGTACCAAACACAAATATGCCCTACAGACAAAACACAGGAATGATAACAGGACCAATGACAGGGCCACACACACACACATGCAGGCCAGTCACAACAGGTAGCACAACCAACACACACAGACTCACATCTCACACACACAAACCAAAGCCCACAAACACAAAACACCCATGTAGAAAGAAAGGCAGGACAATTGTGTCCCTATCGATACCAACTGCAGGTTGGACCAGATGTATTAAAATATTTTAAAAAGTTCCACCTCTTCCTGATGTCCTCCCTTCTGCATGGTTGGTTGCCCACTGAGGTGACCATGTCGACTATTCTCTGCCATAACTCAATTTTCCTGGCTATGGAGGTTTGCTGTACCTGTGCTCCTAGAAGTTGTGGCTCTACCCTGATGATTTAATCGATCATGACCCTCAACTCATTGTCACTGAAGCGTGCTTTTGGCATGACATGGTGGTTGTGTTGTGGGTGAGGGTGGGTGTTGTGTGTGTAGGGTGCAGTGTAAGGTGCTTGGCGGGGAGGGGGTGTTTGTGAGTGGTGGTAGTTTGTGGTGTTTGTGTGTAGTTGTGATAGGTGTATAGTGTTGTTTGAGCAGTTGTGTGGTGTGTGGTGAGTGTGAAGTGTAAATGTGCCTCTGGTGTATGAGTGCTGAGTAATGAGATTATTGCTTCTGGGTGTATGTGTTGGTCGTTTTCGTCACAAAGGATTGTGGGTTGTGTGGGGGTGTGTTATATAGTGCAGTGAGTAGGTGTTCCTGGTGTGTGGATGTGTGTCAGGTGTTGGGTGTTCAAACTGTGATGCTCTGTTCTGGCAGGAGTTGGTTCTGTGCACTGCGGCTCGTACCACCATTGCTTTTCTGCCATGGAAGAACTGCTGTGGTGATTTGCCGGTCGTAATCTGGTGGGTGGAAGGTTGTCAGCGTGGCCGTGCTGGTGGTGGAACTGCCTCATTCCTGCCCTCCTGTGTCCTGGCGTTGTGCCTCTTAATATGGTGGTCGGATTACAGCCAGAATGGCAGTCTTTTGCCGCCTGCCACTAAAGCAGTCTTGCAAAAAGACTGCCAAAGTCATACTGAGGCTCTCAGTGACCCTTTGCACCACATTATGCCTCTGCAATGCATCGTGTATGCAAGGGGTGTGTTCCCTTGTTAGGACAAATGCAAAAGTGTTGCAGAGGAATATAAGAGGCTCCAATGTGTCATTTGTATCTGGAACATTTGATGCCTGCACACAGCAGGCCTAAGTAGGGAGCACAGAATCACTTTTAATGGGCCCATATGTACTGTGCAGGATTTGCACCATAAATTTGGAAATATTCCTACACAGTCCATCTATAGCATCTATTAAGTTGACACTATTGCACTTACTCTGCGTCATGGTACGCCATATATTGAATACAGCACACACATGTTGGGGTAGGGTGGCGCTAAGGTGTGCATGTAAAGTGGCGCTGCTTTAGATGATGCCCAACTTTTATGACATGTGGCATTTAGTGCCTTCACTTTAGACCTACACAAGAGTGATGTTGTGGAAATGTGTACCTATTTTGTGTGTTATATGCCATGTAACAGGTGTAGGGCTCTGTGTGTTGCATGTGAATCCCACCCCTTTGCCATTGAAATACCTCCCTTGCACAAAGTGTTGTTTCTGCCAATTGCTGGCTAGCATACGTATGTGCATGAGGCTCATATGCCCAGTGTGGCACAGTTATGTGGGATGTATTGCGATTTATGCAAGATTTTTTAGACAACTGTGCAACAGGATAGGGCATGCTGTGCTTTTCAGCACTCCCCTGCATCCGGAGTCCAGCCCTGCTAAGTTCCATGTATACTTATTCATATGCATTTCTGGCATCTCCCTGTACATTGTCAGTAGTTCATCTGCCACAGTCCACTGTTGGTACCCTTGTATCATGGTATGGAGATGTGGTATTTACGGGTATGCTTGTTGGTGTGCTGTGAGGTATCCATTCCTGCACATGATCTTTCATTGATGGTGATGTTGTATTTCAGTGTGTGCTGCACTATGCACCACAGAAGGGAAAGTTGAACACAATGAGTATATCTGTTATGTTTTTCTTATGTGTAGATAGCGATGGGACCACTTGGGTGGCAATTAATGTTGGTGCTGTCTGAGGTTTCTACAGCATGGTAAATGTGGGGCAGTGCCAATATGTGAGTTGTTTGACGGTTGAATGGCCGATGCAATTCACATAGCAGAGCGATTTCTTGGTAAGTGTTATGTGTGAAAGATCTGTTTTTTGATGTCAACCTGCGGACACGTAGTTATTTGAAGGCTGCTTTTGCATTCAAAGGGGACATTGCTCCACCTGTCTGTCCTGCAATGTGTCAGTCAGGTGGTGCCAGGGACTTGTAGATAAGTACATGAGGGTGATGTACATTGAATGCCGTGTAATGTGGCATGTGGCATATGTGTTGTGGTCTACACATCTGTGTTTCCCTGTCCATGTGTGTTTAGTGTGGTGTTTGTATTGTTTGTATTACCAGTTTGGTGATTTGCCTTTGTTATGATTTGTATGCTATCTTACCTACAAGTAGGCCTTTGCCATATTGTCCATCCTGGAATCGTTGGTTTATAGTAGAGTGCCTAATGATGTAAGCATCATGGACACTGCCGGGATATTTTAAAAGAATATTTGAGATAATTCCACGGTGGCCCACAATGGTCTACCCACTGAAGGAATGTGTATGTTTGCCATTCCTTTAGAGGTGTTCGGTTGCAGCAGGAGGGACAAGTTGGACATGGGTGCAGTCCATTGCACCCAGCAAATGCAGGAAGCCAGCAATTTGATAGAAACCTTGCTTGGTCCTCTGCTGCAGTTCCTGGGTGTTGGTGACCCAGATGTGGAGAGGTGTGAGTCTGATAATAGCATCCAGGGCCTTCGGGAGGAAGACAGAGAGGGATAGTTGGGAGATCCCACCCACTTGTTCCGCAGTCATCTGGAATGAACTTGATTCCAGCAAGTGGAGGACAGCCAGGAGTTTGGTCATGGGTTTAATTGCTGTGTGGCTCTGCTGTGATGTCTGGCGCAATGTGGTGGAGCAGGCATACAATGGACTCCCGCCTCAGATGGTAGAGTCTGATCACCTCTTCTTCCCTGAGGGCCAGGATTGTTGCACACTGGCGAAAGATCCTCTCCCGCCTTCTACGCTGCCTTTGTGGCTGCTGTGGTGGTGTTTGCTGTTGCTGCGGTGGTGCTGGTGGCACTTGGTGTATTTGCTGTCATCTTCTCCGGGTGCTGAGCTGTGGTATAACAGGTCCATGTTCCCCAGTTGCTTGGAAATGTTCCTTCTGTGTGTTTCCTTTATGTAGTAGTGTGTGGGCCTCATTTTAATGCCTTGTCTGACCAGGCGTTAGCATTTTGACGCTAATCGGCCTTAGTGTAATTTTTTGGACCCGGTTCCTTTGAGTTCGTCATTTTTCTGGTGGGTTCTAAATATGACGCGAGCGGCCTAGCATCATTTTTTTGGAGAGAACGCCTACCATGCATATCAATGTCGTTAAACAATGCAAGGTGAGGTCGTGCGCCCAAAAAGTGACGCTAAGTCGAATATTTTGAAGCTAGACTGCTCTAAAAATATAAATATGGCACTGAGTTAGCGCTGCTTTTGCATCAAAACAAATGCTGCAAAGGCAGCGCTAAATTTTCTTAAATCTGGGCCATAGATCCCTAAGCTGTGTTGTTTCCTTTTCCATGGAGTTGGAATTGGTGTAGTGTAAATATAGATAGATAGATAGATAGATAGATAGATAGATAGATAGATAGATAGATAGATAGATAGATAGATAGATAGATAGATAGATAGATAGATAGACCCCCGCTATGCCTGGAGCCAAAAACATTTGTTTAATTTAAATTTTACCATGAATTCATGGAGGATCTACAAATCTACAGTCACATTTTTGAAAAGAAGTGCGGTCTCCTGCGCTTGTTTAAACTTGAGCCCCAGGGTGGACCAGGCCCCAGGGTGGATTTATAAATATAATTGGGGGAGGGGGCATGCGTGGCCCCCCTTCTGGGCCGATTTCAGCCACACTGACCTGATTCCCTGGAGCCCGGCCTTAATATAAAGAGGGAGGGGGCACGCGGGTGGGCCCACTCCCAGGTTGGTTTTATAAATATAATTGGGGGAGGAGGTCAGGTGTGGCCTCCTTCCTTGGCCGATTTCAGCCCTGGGAACTCAGCAGATTTTCTAATGGGGAGGTGGGGTGGGTGCTGTGCGGTCCCCTCCTCAGGCAAATTCTGCCCCTGGGACCCCATCCCCCAGGGCCTGGCCACAAAAACAAATGGGAGGGGGCTCTGCGGCACCCCCCTCCAAGAGCCATCAGTGGCCCTGGTACCCCATCACCCAGGGTGGGCTCCAGCTATGTCCCAGGCTGCCCACTCCCCAGGCATAGTGGTTTACCTCCCTGCACTGATGGGCAGGTAAACTTGCGTTTGCTGTCCCTTGGTGGGAGCAATTTCAAAGCTCCCACCAAGCTCGATCAAACACAAAGTCCGTTCCTAGCTGGCAGGAGCTTTAAAAATGTTCCCGCCCTCAGGAAGCCAATGTGGCGGTCCAAGCACCATATTAAGACCACGCCAGTCATGCCGCAGTGGGACTGCCAGCACCGCCAGGATCAGAAATCCTGGTGGTCTGGCGGTTGCAGCGGTCCTAATCCGCGCTGCCCTGGGTATGACGAGTTTGTTCTCTACCAGCGATTTCATGCCGGTAGCACCGCCATGAAAAGGCTGGTGGAGAACGGGTGTAGGGTGCCCCACGGGGCCCCTGCTCTGCCCATGCACTTGGCATGGGTTGGACAGGGTTCCCCTGCCAGCACCCTTGCAAAGTTCACTGTCTCTTTGCAAACAGTGACCATTACGAGGGTGCTGGTGCACCATGCATCTTACAGCATTGCCTCCTGCTGAATTATGAGCTGGAGACAATTCTATAGGGTGTTTCCCGCTAGGCCAGTGGGTGGAAACTCAGGTTTCCGCCCACTGACCTAGTGGGAAACTCTTAGTGGGCCCGGCAGGGAGGTAGCTACTAACGGCATCCTCCCCATCGGAAGTTCGGCGGAAACTCGTAATGAGACCCTAGGTGTCCGTTGTCGATTTCATGAACTTTTGTATGTATAGCACACATCAGTTCTACCTTCTTTACTGTGAACAAGGCTACGACCAAAACGCGTAGGTGGAGGCATATTTGGTGAATGCATTCTTTGCAATTCAAGAGTTGACAGCAACATCCTTTACTGGTGGATGGGATTTTATATATATATATATATATATATATATACGCACTCATATATAGACAATTAAAGAAAATACATAAATAATAAAATATAAATTGAAAACAGTTCTATTAGAAAATGTAATACTTATTTTGACCAGTATACTAAATAGTAAAATGTTAAACCCCCAAAAACACATTTTACTAACAATAATAAAGCATTGCTAAAAGATTAACACAACATAAAAATAGACAATGTTAAATGATAAATAATAATAATATAAATCCAGTTTACCAACAGTAGGGAAAGTGTTGGACTTCTGAGGGGTTAGATTTTTGCTATTCCTACTTGCAATCTAAGCAACAGTATGGAAAGTGTTGGGCTTCAGAGTTATTACATATAAAGATATGCAAATCATTTCAATACCTAATTAAAAAAATCAATTTTAGGACATAGACAAACATAATGCTAAGTTATTTAAGAAAAATTATAGTTTTATATAAAACAAGAGTTAAAAAAATAAAATGACATACTAAAATTGCAAACTTTTAAATAGGTACCAAATTGTTGCATTTAAATTAATACTTACAATTTATTTAAAAATAAAAATCTTTCTGCTGGCAGAGTTTCAAAAACATTTTTCATTACATTGATTAATGAATCAAATAAAACATATAATTAACATCGGTAAAACAGTAACATCACACACAATTAATCATAAATCAATCAATAACATTGGAATAACAATGAATAATATAAAAATGATGAATTTAATATCTTCCTATCCTGTTCCCCTACCAAAGTATAACACAGTATTAAATAATTCAGGCTTAATAAACACATAAAAATTCAAACAAACATTAAAAGACAAGACTATGAACATTAAAGCACAATTTTAAAAAAATGTACTCAATTAACAGTCAATAAAATATTTAACATAAAAACTGTTAATGTTACATTTGATTACATTTCTTTTAATTATCTTCCCACCATATTCCGCTACACACCCAATAACCCTTTACTAAAATATAACTTACTATTGCTAATAATGAAATTGAAATATACATTAAAATTAACAAATTAAAACTGGAATATACGAGCTAACAATTTAACAATTTACATATTAATAATCGATTAAATAATGTAATTATAATTAAAAAACAAATTACCATTACATTTAAAATTCATTTAATCAACTTCCTACCCTATTTCACTAAAATCCAACAACCCCCACTACACTATAAATTACTAAGTAAATCTAAAAATACATTTCTAAAACATTTATAATTACAAACTTATTTTAAAAAAAGATACCAATTATACTAACAATACTAACACACGCAACTAATATATTAACTAAAACATATATGAAATTCATTAATAATGGATATTTTTTAGAACTATTTTAAAGAAACCAATATCGAAAACAACAATATTTGTGAAACTATCATGCATACCAAAGAAAAACAACATTCTTGCCAATTATACTATATTTTGATATTAACTGTATTTTTAATGATATGTATATACCACTATATTGAAAATGCAATATTTTGTCAAAACATCACAGGAATGCAAGTAATGCTGCTGCCACAGTAATGCCTGCAAGCAAGTGCAAACCTACCTGCCTTTAGAAATCATTATTTGCATTGTTTGAAACTATGTCCACTTCAAGATGCACTACCTCAATTTGCAGTATCACTTTTACTCCAGTCTGAACTTCACTCTTGGCTTGATTATTCAGCCCTATCTTAATCAAAGTGACTCCTACTTAGACTGGTAGTACGAAACTGAGGGTAAGGTCCCTCTGAGAGAACTGAAAGCATACCTGCCTCTAAATAAAAATGTAATATTTCTTTTATTCACCCTTTCTTTTAATTAATTTATTTTTCAAACAAATCCTCTTTCGACAGGTATATTACAGATTACCACACTGAATGGTCCTACTATGTTATTAAGCAGTTTTCTACAGGGGCCATGGGGAAATCTCATTTAACGGCAAGAAAGGGTAGGGCTCTGTGTAACTAAGATGACTGGTAAGTGAGAACTTCATAAAAACCTAACCCCTTTTTCATGCAACTGTGTAGGAATGTAAATTGGCTTATTGCAGTAGTGAATAAGTAGGCTTTCACAGAGCTTTTAAGGCTGCTGTCCATTTTACCTAGATTTATAGCTGAGGAAATCACTTCTAGGAACAAAAATGTAGTAAAAAAAGGGCCACAGATCCCTCTTCCAACTTGGGAGATCTCTGCGAAGCAGTGGAAAAAAACTCCCCAGAGACCAAAACATCCATAGAACAATCATACTACAAAAATTACAAGATTGTTATAGGGCATCAGGAGTATCACCCGTCAAAGACTATCTGATTACACAGTTGGTGTGCCAATGCTGAGTAACAGGCAACGACATACACCAGGATATAGCAAGAACAACTAGATAAAAAAATAGGACAAGGAAAGTGAGGCAAACCTGATATGCACAAATAGAGAAAGGAAACAATAATGAACAAACACATTGGGTTACGACTTCAGTTGTACACAGGTAAAACCCAGAACTTCCCACAACAATAAGGAAGTCAATGTTTCTGTGCATAATACTGTTCCAGATAGTCACCTTGCAACTGCCATAAAAAAGAGGCACCAAAGTAATTCTGTATCTGGACCTCGGGCACAAACAAGTATTGTACTTACATACATGAGAAAAGCTGTGTGCCTCCATCTGGTCACACATCTGGGATTCGTACGAAAAGAGCAATATCACACTGTCACAATTATTGCTGTTAAGACTAAGGGTCCTATTATGAGTTTGGCGAAAGGGAAAGCCCATCAGCCAAACTCCCGACAGGGTGGCCGCCGCCTACACGGCGACCTTCCTGCCGGTATTATTAAGAGTTTCCTGCTAGGTCGGTGGGCGGAAACCCGAGTTTCCATCTGTTGGCCTAGCAAGAAACATGCTACAGCATGTCTCTGGCTCATAATCGAGCCAGTGGCAATGCTGTAGCCTGCAGGGTGCACCAACACCCTTGCAATGTTCATTGTCTGCAAAGCAGATAGTGAACATTGCGAGGGTGCTGCAATGCCAAGTGTTTGGGCAGTGCAGGGGCTCTACTTGAGCCACCTGCACCCGTTCTCCTCCAGCCTTTTCATGGCGGTGCTACAGCCATGAAACCGCTGGCGGAGAAGGGGGTCATAATCCCCAGGGCAGCTCTGCTTGCAGCGCTGTCCTGGCGGATTAGGACCACCACATACCTCCAGACGAGCTGGCGGTTCCCTGGTGGCCCTGGTGGCCCTACTGTCAGGGTTGTAATGTGGCGGTTGGATCACCGCATTGATATTCAAGTTTAACGATTTTAGTGACACACAGTAACAAGTTCAGGCCGCCCGCAATGGAACGTGGGCCAGCTACAAGGACCCTGCTATGCCTGCCGAACAAATTCTAGTTTGGTGAGCACTGCAAGGATTGGCATTGAAGATGCAACACAAAGCCAAAGCGATTCATTGGTTCCAAGATGAAGCGAGGCTGTGATGTTAGGGCCTGCATCATGGTCGAGGAACCCATCAATTGGCCTTGCGATGCAAAGTCCGATATCAAGGATGCAACATGCAGTCGGGCAATGCATCAGTTACGAGGAGCTGTGAGGTTGCGATGTAGAGTCTGTCATCGAAGCTGCCCTTGATGAGGGATGTGAGGGCCTTCACCAAGTATGCATCGCACAGTGGTGGTTCGGAAGGTGTTGTAGGGTCTGCCGGCGATGTGGGTCTTTGCGATGGGTCTAATCCACGCAGCAGCGGAGCTGCATCGGCTCTGCTGGTGGTTGTGCAGCACAGCAGAGTGCAGCAGAGGAGAGGAGATGTGTCGGTTTTGCTGGCTCCACAGAGGCTGGCAGAGCACCTTAAGCCCACTTCCAAGGTTTCAAGACTGGGGTTGCACCACTTGGCAGGGTAGGCTCACAGATGGCAGAGTCCAGGTGCAGGTGCAATGTTGTTGCAAGCCAGTTGTGACCCTGAGGCTTCTGATCAAGAGGTCAGCTAACTAACCCTTGGAGTCTTCCTGGGAGATATACGTGAGCAAGGTCCACTAACAAGAAGGAGCATACCCCTTTCCTAAAACAATAGAACACAGGTCAGCCATTAATAAACCCCAATTCTATATATTCAGGTTCAAAGGACTATCAACATAAACAATACTCCTGCTCACCCTCTATTTTTTTTGTGTTCTTAAACATCAGTACAATCTATGACACATGCTGCAATATTTCATAATTCTTATTTATTATTTTTGCAACTGTATTTGTTCTTTAACAATCCTACATATATTCCGTTTATACAAACATTGAATACATTTATCCTTATCATCAATGATTCACAATATATTTAACAGATCCTTTTCAAAACTCATTTACAAAATTCATTTACCAAATAAAGCCAATGACCACTAATTCCATTAATTTACACACTCATGCTCACTAAATAGTCACAATGTTCCCCAAACACCATCACTAATCTCCAGAACACAGTGTGTAGCACCTTGTTTTGGATCTGTCGAAGACTCCTGGTCCCAGTCTGGTGGACCTAAAACAAACATTTGATGCACTGTCTGGCAGAGACTTCTAACCCCAGATTCCTTACCATGAAATATTACACAGGCATCAGACTTGATCTGGAAATTTTCAACCAGTACCTCTGCACACCAGCAGGTGGCGTCGTTTGACTCCACCCCGGCACCATCTACGTTGGGAGTGATGTGCCAGGTGCCTTTACATGTGCAACCCCAGTGCGCTTACAGCAGTTCTTTACTTTCTGTGCCATCAGCACTGATCCAGACAGATCTAGCTCTGTCCACGTTTTGGACAACTTTTTCAACGTTTTGTTGAGTCTTTTTGAGACTTTGTCTCCCAGTGTGTTAGGGATGTCCCCCCAAAAATGGTAGGGTTTAAATCCTGTAGTTCCTGTCACAGACAGATTTTTGTGACAGACCCCCCCACTCTGTTTTGTCTATGGTCTCTGGAACCAGACCACGACTCCAAGGCCTCTGAGGACTGTTGTGCCATGAACCCCAAGGTGCTGCAAGAGCGTTACTTGAAGCTCCTTGTCCCCCAACAGTGGTCGCCACCATAACATTCCAGTTCCTGGTCACAAGGAAGGTCCTGGGCCGTTTGTGTGGATGTTCCAGGTACTCATCATTGTGCTCGAAGCTGACAGGTAAGTCCAACAGAAAGTCAAAGTAGTCCAAGAAGTCGAAGTACTCTTTGACCATCACCGGTCTAACTCACCCACTGAGGTGCAGGAATGATGTCACTCTAAGCCCAGCCCCTCCCTGAACCTGTGTCTAGGTCCACTCCCCACCTCTGTGAGTTTGCTGGAGCCGGAGTCACCCCGTCCTAGTCCTTAAATTTTATGAAGCCATGCACCTCATTTTTGGGTGGGTCAGGCCCTGTTGAGCCCCTTCGGGTACCATGGGTTTGGTGGGCAGCCCCACTGGATTCCTGTTGGTGGGTTCACCCTTGGCTCCAGTGGAGCCTCTGGATCCGGTTATGGATCCAGAACAGCTCTGATCGTGAGACCACAACCTTTCCTGGAGCTCCTTCTAGCTACATTGTTTCCAGTGCCACCGATGCCCCAGTGCGGCACTGAACCCATCAGTAAACCCGTCTCCCATACAGAGCTGGATAAGCATCATTCAGTGTAGAATCCAGCGACGGCTGGAACTCGACCTTCTGAGTCAGTGCCAGGGCCTCCTTTCTTTGACCGGTCCTGTAAGGAGTATGATTGTGGTGGATCTGAGGATCCTTATGGTTACGGGAACCCTTTAGAAGAGCTAGGATAACTGGTATGATGAACTGGCAGATGTCAATGGTCTAGACACCTCCCCAGTCCCAGGATTAGTCTTTCCTCCCAGTATGTCTGCGAAGAAAGGAGCTTCCTTTGCCATGCTGGTGAGGAGGGTGGCTGTGGTCCTGGACAGTGGCAGTCAAGATGTATGTCTTGACATAGGTGCTTCAGCCGGGATTTACCCCACAGAATTCCTCCTCCCCATTAATGAAGCCCTCACAGATGTGCTGCTCAGGGCATAGGCCAAACCCAGTAGAAGGGCTCCTGTGCTTTGGATAATTTCCCGCCACCATTGCCCTATTCCCAGGGACCCATCCTCACCCAACACCCTATCCAGAGAGTCTGGTGTCCATGCTGCCACCCCCAAAGTATCCCAGGTGTGTTCCCTACCACACCACCAGATAGAAACTCCAAAAAGCTGGGTGCATTTGGCAAGAGAATGTTAACTTCCGCCAGCCTAGCCCTGTGGTTAGTGAACACCACATGCCTCTTGGGCTGATACACCCACATAGTTTGGGATTTGGTTGTGCAAGTGCTGCCCACGGTCTCACAGGAGACTCAAACCATACTGACCCAGGCATCTATTGCCAATGACAGAGACAAAGCAAAGATCACTATTCGCTGTGAACTGGATATGACCAATTCGCTACGCAGAGTGACTGCTTTGTCAATGGTACTCATCTCTTATGTACATGCCCTTCAATGGCACCCCCTCTTCAGTGATAAGGTAGATTCCATGCTGGAAAGCTTGAAGGACAGCCGGACACTGCCCCATCTCAGGGTCTCTCAGTGAGCCCAAAACAACCACAATCTGCTTCTGTGGCTACTGGAGGAGCTACCAACTTTTCCCTTTTTCTAACCAGCCACTAAGGTGCACAGACTCCACAGTGCCCTAGGAGCTGTTGATGCAGCTTCCACAAGCCGTGTGGGACACACAGCCAGAGGTCTACCTAATCCACCACACCTCCAGCAGCCGGCAGATGGAGTTCCACCTCTCTCTGTTCAGTCAGGATGTACAGGCTGTTTTGGCCTAATGAGTCATTAAGACGGCTGCACACCAGAAGTAGGTCGTGTTTGCTAATCCCACTACTTTCTAGTGCCCAAGAAAGACAGAGGACTCTACCATATTTTATGTCAAATCAGGATCTGTCTGCTTTGGATTCTGGAGACTCGATGGTAGCACTGGACTTTCAGTACGCATACTCCCACATCCCCATCCTGCTTGCCCTTACTTGCCATTCATGGTGGGCCACAAGCATTTTCAGTTCACTGTTCTCCCATTTGACCTCACCAGTGGTCAACGAGTGTTCCCGAAGGTGACAGCAGAATATGTGGCAGTTAGGTGTTCCAGTCTTCCCCTACCTCGACGACTGGCTGTTGAAGGCGGACTTGCCCGAGGCAGTCATTTCCCACCTCCAACCTATGGCGGACCTCATGCATTCACAGAAAAAGCCACACAGGACTCCCTCTCAGACGCTTCATTTCATTAGAGCAATTCTGGACATAGTGCAGTTTTGGGCCTATCCTACAGAGACATGAGTCCAATATATTCATGCTATGGTTCTGATGTTTTTCCCTCCAACCTGGAATTCAGTGAGACTAACTCTGAGGCTGCTAGGCCTCATGACTTCCTGCATTCTGCATCCTCCTAAGTGGGATCAGAAGTCCAAGTTGGTGCAGCATCAGGGGAATCTCTCCGACCTGGTTCAGATATCGGAGAGGACTGCAAAGATGTGCAGTGATAGCAGATGAATCAAGACTGAGCCAGTGGCAGACCCCTCTCCCTTCCTCACTCATAGCTGACTGTAGTGACAGATGAGTCACTCCTAGGTTAGGGTGGCCAACTGGGAGAGGTGGAGATCAGAGACTTCTGGTCTCTGGCAGAGTCTAGGCTCCACACCAACCTGTTGGAGTTGAGAGCGATTCACCTGATATTGAAAATCTTTCTTCCTCTCATTAGGAGAAGGCTGGTTAAGGTGTTCACAGACAACTTATATGGTTTTTGCAACAAACAGGGCAGGATTGGGCTGTGGAGCCTGTGTAAAGAAGCCCTGAATCCCTGGACATGCCTGGAATGTCAGGACATATTCATGGTCATTCAACATCTGGCAGGTTCTCTGAATGCCAGAGCTGACAAACTAAGCTGTCAATTCCTTGGGGATCATAATGGTGCCTCCATCCCAAGGTGGTGCAAGGTCTCTTCAGCAATTGAGAACCTTGGTTAAATATATTTGCCACCGTCAAGAACACGCAATGTCAGCACTTCTTCACGCTGTAGTTTCCAAGGTGACTCTCCCTCAGAGACACTTTTTATCTTGAGTGCAGTGCAGGCCTTCTGTACTTCTTTCGACCGATACCACTACTGCCCGGAGTTCTCAAGATGATCAAGACAGATTGGGCCCAAATCTTTCTCGTGGCTCCGGACTGGGCATGGAGAGTATGGTGCCCTCGGGCCTCTGAACACTCCAGGAGGATCTACTGGCACAACAACAGGGAACCCAAACCTGCATATGCTCTGCGTTCATGCATGGCAATTGACCGGTGCCAGTAGACAGTTTTTGACCTCCTGTGATGTTGTTCTGGCAGCCAGGCATCCCTCAACAAAAACAGTATATACCTGCCTTTGCGGCAAATTTGTGCCTTGGTGTGCTTCCCAAAAAATTGATCCCCTTTCTGCACTTTTGTCTGAGGTTTTGTTTGTTCTCTGCCCAGAAAAACTTTTCTTTGGGCACAGTTAAATGGTATCATTCAGCCATATTGGCATTCTTACGGGTCCTGGATCAGCCCTCCCTATTTAAAGCACCTATTGTGACTTGTTTCCTAAAAGAACTACAACATATGTTCTCTCCAAAACACTTTATCATG
The DNA here is from genome assembly GCF_031143425.1 of Pleurodeles waltl. Lineage (NCBI taxonomy): Eukaryota > Metazoa > Chordata > Amphibia > Caudata > Salamandridae > Pleurodeles > Pleurodeles waltl. Next base: position 401,451,100 of record NC_090447.1, read on the forward strand.
CCCAAAAGGGACTGAACCTAGTGTTGACTTTTCTGGTGTGCTCACTCTTAGAGCCCTTGCATAATTGCCCTATAGGCCTTTTCACTATTAATACAGTTTTCTTGTTGCAATTACATCAGCCAGCAGAGGTAGTGAATTGCAAGCACTCTCTGTGCACTCTTTTTTCACATTACTTTTTTCCAAGGTCAACTGCGGCTAGACGTCTCTATTAGATGAGCAAGTTACTTACCTTACACTCTGCCTTATCAGGTAGAGTCTCTATCTATCTGCAGATTCCCTACTGACCCACCAATCTTACCAACACTGCAAACGGATTTCTCTCATTAGGGTCACCATTGTATGTCCCTACTCTCTGCATGCTGGTCCATCAACATCCTATTTTTTTCTTTTTTCGCTGTATTTGCCTTATCTACACAAAGATTGTTTTGTTGCCGTATTATTATTAATGCCTTATAGCACTAAGTAAGATTTTGTAAAAAATGTTATGTGGAAGCAAATCTTATATACCATTTCATTCTAAACTCAAGATCTGTAATTGCTTTATTACACTATAATTGCTCTGTTAAATTTTTATGTGGAAGGAAAAGTTTATGGTTTTAATTAACTAATAAAAACTTGTTTATCCAATCCAACATCCTATTGAGGCTCAGTGCTTCAAACACAGAAATGTCACACAAAGAAGCTGATGTCAGCGCTCTGGGGTGGCACCTATACAGGCACAGCACAAGTCACATCCAACACAGACAACACAGAGGTGAATAACGCCACCTGCTGACGCACAGAGATACTACTAAAAAATGTCCAGACCCATTCTGACACCTGGTGAATATTCTAAGGTAAGAAAGCTGCTGCTAGAGTCTCTGCCAGATAAGGTGCTACTAAAGCTAAGCAACTTGTTCTTTTGGTGGCCAATTACTCAATCAAAATGGTGAACTGAATCCAGAGTGTACAGTAAAAATGCCCGGAAGTTATAAAAGAAAGTGAATTTGTATTCTGTGAGATGACTCTTTATGGACATTTTGGGAAACTCTGACTGGTTTGTTTTGGTAGCTTTTACTTACAAGGTAGCATCATGGAAATGAAAGGCTGAGTCTTCATTGTGTTGATTGCTTGGAAGCAACAAATAACGACTTCCATATGATGAATTATAACAGATGCATAAGAGTTTTTATTTTCTATGCCCTCCAAAGTCTCACAAATATCTTTTGACAATGTCTGTCAACATTTCTGATCCCTTGTGCTTTTTAGGTCTCGACCTAAAGAAAGATTTTGTCTAGAGCTCAGTGTACACAGACCAGCCTTGGGTCAGTCCCTTGCTCACCATTGGGTTTTGTTGTCTATCTCAGTTTGCTGCTCTTTATTTGATGTATTTCTTCTTTATATTCTTGTGTTTGTCCTGCAACTCCAGCATAGCAGCTTTACCATATTTTCCGAATTGCTTACCCGTGTGCTTCCACTGCGGTCATGAGGGGACTACTTTGTTTTTGTCCTGTGGCACTCACCAGGAGTGAACTGCTATCCTCGCTCTCATCCACATTTCCCACTTTATTTACTTTTTTAAAACATTCTTTATATGAGGGGCCCAAGAGCTGCACAATGCTACAGGGTCACACACATTTTGCAATACTTCCTCCTTACCAACGCATTATTTCTATTCTTTTTTATCAATGTTTTCTTAACCTCGGGGGGCCTTGTGGTATAGACTAGGAACCAAGCCCATGAAGTGTTGCAACTCTTGTTTAAGGTGGGAAATAGCTACAAGCTGGTGGCCTGGTTTTCTAAATCTGTGTTGAATATGACTAAACATGGCTTGCAGAAGCGCGAACAAAATAACAAGTTGACCTCGGAAGAGAGCCTAATGACAGAGAATGGGAGAGGAGTTGGAATACACACAGAAATTATTCATGAATGCAAGATTGAACGGCATTCTTTCAAATTGTAAAACATATGCTCACGACCCGCCAGAGGATCTTCATACTTAGCTCTGAAGCAACAAATTGCCATAGCTGTGACTATTCCAGTGAAAATGTTTATCATATGACATGGAGCTATTGTATTATTAATGTCTCCTGAAGGAATGTAACGGAATGTTTAGAAAAACACCGGCTAGCGAAGACCTACACTTCACAAAGATTTGGATATGGGCCGGCTTTCCAGTCAAAAGTACTAGAAGTCAGGGAATAGATTTATGGACCCAGCATGTGTCTAAAAAAGGGCAATAGCACTGCATTGAAGGGCAATGATGGCTCCTCCGGATGATAAATGGTGAAAAGCTGTGGGCCCATGTGCAAGGAGCGAAAGCATTGCGTTGCATGGGAAAGAAAAGAGTGATCCATAGGAGGCCAACTGCACACCTATAAGACTGGCAGCCTTTAAGGACCCCCAAAACGCAGGCTAACTATAAAATGGAGTAAGTATGGTGTGGCCTGAAGAACAAAAAAACCCTCCTGGTAAAATGTACAAAGAGGCATTTTACTTGTGATTCCGCTAGGCAGTAGATTGAATAAAATAGCGTGACCAACACATTGCTGCAATATTCATTGTTATAAAATTAAATCTCTGACAAGCAACTCCCTGTTCCCATTATCAGAGAATATGAAATGTAAATTCAAACTTAGGGCCTCAGTATGACCGCCGTGGGAACAGTGCTATGCTATTGCTCTTGGCTCTCTTAACGGAGCTGAAGCCAATATCGTAGCAGTCCAGCACCATCGGCATGTGCACTGTCTGCAAAGCAAAGCAAATCAGACAGTGCGCATTCCAAGGATGCAGGGGGCCCCCTCCACTGTCAATGTCAAAGGCAGCCATTGGTACCTGGAGTCCGACTTTGTGAACTCCACCACGAGTATGTGGTCCTCAGACTGCCACACTTGTAATGAGGGCCTTACTGTTTTATACACTAACTGTAACATACTCCACTGAATGTGCACTTGAAACATATTAAACAAATATATGTTGCGGTTAGCTTTCACACTAAATACATCTATCCATTGAGGTTATTATTACCTCTCCTTGCATCCTCATCTCACTACTGACACAGCAGTTATCATGTATCTATTGATGAATTCAAACAGAAGATTAGGATAAAACACTAAGATATACCTGTGCCATTACTTAAAACTATATTTTAACATATCATTCAGACTTCCATTTAATGTACTTCTTTTTCTCATTCATTTTTTTACAATTGCCAGATATTCCACGGAAGACAACCCACGACGAGTAAACTATTGTGCCATTTGGATGACTTATAAAAGTGAAGAAAAAATATGTCAGCAATCAACACGCACCACTCTTACCCGCCAAAGCACAGGCTCTCCACCCGAACCATTGATGATGATATTGAACGAATAGAAAATGGAACCAGCAGGTGAGCACCACCACAAGCGTGCATATTATTTCTTGGGATCGTTGGTGCATTTTACTTTCCAGTGCTTCCAATGCGCATGTTGTGTGTGGTCATTTATACATGCACTGTGTTGGACACTCGGGCCTCATTATAGTGTATGACCATTGATACTCATTGGAACCTGGTGCTATTGATGCTTGTTATAACCTGGTGATTGATCCCAATTATTGTCAGGATTCACTGATGCATTTACTGCCTAGGGCCTCTGGGATCTAGTATGTCTGGACCACTAATTTATATGAAATGAATGCACATGGGCATCGGGTCAATGGTATTTGGTGTTGTCTGTAGCAAATTACGATATTACTGTCTGGGGCCAATTATGCCTTTTTCTGCCATCAGAATTGGTGCATTTTACTACTGGGTTCCGTTAAGGCATATTAAGGTATGGGCCCTTTGTGCGTATAACTCCACTTAGGCTCAATACTTTTGCAGTCAATTGATTCATGTACCCTCCAGGGCTACTTATGCACACTGCTATTGGGGCAGTAAGTGCTTATTAGTGTTTGGGGTCTTTGAAGCTTCTTGTCTGTGACAGGTGAGGCTCTGTATTGACTGTGGCCCTGATGAATGGGATCACTGAGGCATATTTTGTCTGGCTTCATTGATTCATGTGCTTCCCTTTTATCCATCGATGAGCTCACTCCCTCATCATTGTAGGCCAATTCATCTATTCATGTCATCGTCCACATCATGGAGCCATCAAATTCATGCATTCAACCATTCATGGGTCGATTCATGCAATGAATTACTCACTCACCCATTCATTCTTCAAACCATTACCCTATTCTCTCATTCACCCACACACCCATTCACACAACCAAACAAACAAACGTGTTAATCAATGAAGAGGAACTTTCAATTATAAGCCAAGCCTACTGGCTGATGGGATGCATCTATGGGAGCTCATAGATTAGGCGATTCCGAATACAAACTTCAGTTAGGAGATATGTATCATTTACATACATGTACTCTGGATTTCTGCGTTCTTTCCCACTCTTTTGTTGGTACTGAATACACAGTGTGTAATAATGGAATCAAAAACAATTGCCCAACAAGACAGATAAACATTTGTCTGCACTAATCTTTCCAGTGCTGCATAAAGACTTTGTAACTCACTATGAGTTCCTCAGCTACAGGTGCAGCAATACTTTAGGCGCAGAATATCAGGTTCCGACCAGTATCCCCACATAATTCTGGGAATTACAAGGTATTTCCCAAGGAATGAGAAACAACAAGTGGACCTGGAAATGCCAGGTCCAATTCTGCATGTTTTTCTCCCTTCCTATGGAAATAGTCGACCCAAATCTGCACAAATTTGCCACCAGCTTGGAGAAAGTGGTAACTGGCCACAGGGGCTATTCTGAGGGCTGTGCTCCTGGCGTATAGGATCAGGGCAGCGTATCTGGGGGGACAGCTGAGGGCGCAGCCCCTGTAGTGCAGGAGGAGGTGGGCTAGGAGCGAGATGCAATAGTTGTACGCAGCTCTGCACAAGGCTCCGAGCCTCAGGCCCAGAATTACCAGGTCTGATATTTTTAGGACTCTGTAATCCTAGGACTAGAAACACTGGCTAATCACAATGTCACAAATCTGTATTCCTCCAGGGGATACCGCTCTGAGCCACTAATAAAGAGGGCCTTTGTGGAGAAAAGACCTGAAATTTTTGTACTCTTCTCTTGAGTTAATCAAGGGGGGGTGTTTCAGGCTGAAATACCAAGATTAAGAACATGGAGGGAAGCAGGAGGAGTTTAGATGAAAAATGTAGCATCGATAAAATAACCTAGAACCTTAGGACGCTGAAGTTAATGATATTTCTAATCACCAAAAAGTAAATTGATTGAAGACAAAAAGAAATAAAGTTTGTACAGCTGCATCTGTTTGTTTTAGTTATGTTATAGTTTTGGTGTCACTGCTCTTGAAGTGCTGGCCACAAGCAGAATGGACTTCAGAAATACCAATGTATATCATCTGTAGGTGCTTGTGCTACAGCGCTGGCTCCTGAAGCAAAAGAAAACTTATTAACTGTTGCCCTCAAGAAAACAGAGTGAACTCTCAAAAAATTCGATTACCTGCTTGATTCATGGGGAGTTGAGCGAATGAATATGGAAAATGACCCAGAAATGTACTAGAGACATCATAGACAGGAAACACCAAGCAAGCTCTGGGTTTGAGTCGCTTAACATCCACTTCGTTCTGGGTGAACAGTTAGCCGTGCTATTATATACTTCATGGGAAGACCCATTGCACAGTTTTCAATAGAATATGGCCAAGTAGTACTAACGTGTACAAATGTCAGATTTTGTTTATTTATTTGCAGTGTTGTGTCTAGCCCTCTATTTACTTGGACGGGGAAGGGGATGAGAATGGAAAACTAGCGATCAGTAGTGTTTTTTTCAGGCTATCATGTGTACTTTTATGGTCTTTTGGGAATATTTACAGCATGCTGCCCTAATGGGCAATGGAATGCAACAGGACCACATGGTTACAGAAGTCTGCAGTACCATGGGGCTGAGTGTGTTTTATGAAAGTGTGGTGGGATCATGTATAGGGGACAAAGAAAAAGGGGATCAGTGGAGAAATTAACATAATAAGAGTCCTGAGAATATTCTTGAAGTTTGGCTGGGATGTTGCTTGTCTTGTGAGAGATGCCATTCCACAGTCGAAAAGCATAAGATCAGACATCCTGTTTTCATGTAGATTCTATTTGAGATTCTTTAATTTCTAGCCTGTCAATGGATAAATTGTGAGATGGGTGTCTCTTGCTAGAAAATGAGTTTTTATTTAGATTTTGGCTGACTTGGTACTCCGACAAAAACTGATGGATATTCTATCCACCAGTTTACTAGTATAGGCTAAAAGGCCCTTGTGATGGAGTATCTCATCCTCCAATCTCAAAATAAAGGCCTTTTATAGTCTCTTTTGTTTGACCGGGTTAACTTGTAGACCACCTAGAAAACTCTAAAATGGATGTGTGCTGGACAAGAGAGTCAGTGCAGTTGCTTCGCGAATTCAAGTGATTGCGCAAATTGTTGCTTTACTACAATGTTGAGCCCTTTAACGATGATGTTTGGGAGGCCAGTCAACTGGCTCTTGCTCCCATGTGCAAAAGAAATAACATCGGGCACATATTACCTAAAGGTTGCACTTTCCTGGTTTGTGCCAAGGTGCACCTTAAAGCAGGTGCCCCAGGTGCAAGCTGGGAAAGTGCACCCTACTAGGCAGAATGCACTGTCCTCAAGGCATCAACAAACTTGTGCTGCCTCCTGGCAGTGCATTCAAGAGAAATAAGGAGCTCCATGTTTCTCTGTGCAGGTGGTAACCCGCCTACACTTTTCAGAAGGATTAAAGATCCCCTGGCAGGTGAGTGCAGTAAGTCACTGCAACCGGCTGCAAAGGTCTGTCTGGGGGGTCCAGAGGGATGCTTTAGAATGCGCACTGTAAGTGTGCCACCTTTTTGTGGCACACTTTCAGTGTGCCTTCTAAAGGCATGTTTGCCTTTGCACCTACATTGGTAATACGGCATGGGGGCAGCGACAAGGAGATTCCCTCATTTGCATGGGACCACATCCTTTGCAAATGAGGGAACGCCCACCAATGCGCTCTGTATTACAGAAGGGAGTCGCACAAGCATTTACAATCCCTTCTGTAATACCAAAGTGCCTAAGAGGAGTAAAAGTGGGCACAAATGCCCGTTGTGCCCCTTGGGTACTTTTGTAATAAGGCCCCTTGACTGGTTTTGTGGAAGTTAGGGCTAGAATTTGTGTTGAAGGATAGAGTGTAGCTGCGGTCTAGGCTTTCTTTTTTATATGGTACTTGAAGTATAGGCTGCTGTCCATGCAAACACCAAAGCATTGGTACAAATGACAAGGCATGGAGAGAAACCTTGCACATCACTACTGACATTACAATATGGATTGCTGTTGTAAGATTCAAGGCGATGGATCCCATGCAGAAGTCCACAGGAAAGACGTTCCGCAGCGTGGAGCCCTTAAAGTGAAGGGTTTAACCTCAAACAGTCCTTTCCTCTGCTGCTGAAAGGTGGGGTGACTTTAGAAACCTGCCATGACTTTAGAAACCTGCCATAGATACCTGGATGTTAGATTACTGTAGTGTGGTATGCATACCCTTGAATACATAACTGCTGTAACCAATGTGTACGTATTTTACTAAAGTGTCTGGGAAATTATTATAGTGGGGTTTATTTATTTATTATTTATTTAGTGTGCAGCCACATTCGAGCTCTGATGGCTCACAAAGTAGCTGAAAACAGTAGGCTGCAGAAGAGGGACATGGCGGAAGAATACAGTAATACATTAGATACGCCTTACACTCATAGATTATTTGTAGAAGGTGAAGAGGCAAATGGATAATCGGTAATGGTTGGTAAGGCTAGGGCTCAGACTGCATGCAAAATTAGCCTAGGAAATTCAAATATCAGGGGTGTGGAAATGCAACTTCTCATAGAAATGGGGATTCAGTGTAGCTAACTATTTAAAATATTTTGAAATTAGATTAATTGCCCCAAGATATCCCACTCGTTTGTGATGACACCAGAATTAACAATGAGATTTTGCAGTAGCTTTCTATTAACGTTCGGCTGTTAAAAACAGAAAAGGGGGTCTCCCTGGGGGAAATATAAGCAGTTGGACTGGGCTTGTTTTACCAAATGCGTCAAGTTTTAGCAAACGCTTTTACTTTTTCATTACTTAAGTTTCTTTATCTGGGAGTTTTGCAGGAAAGCAACCATCGTCATAACTACTATTCATCAGCTCTTCTCATTCCATCCATGGTACCCTCTTCCCAAACAATTGCATCTTACTCCCTCTGCCTGTCACTCACTCTCACTTACTGTCACTCTCAAACACATGCTTGATGATGACACATACTTACTCTCTCACACACACATGCTCACTCTCACTCAGCACTCACTCTTTCTTTCATAGACTCATACACACTCAGTCTCACTTATACCACACAATAAGGCTCATTCACTCGCACTCAGTTACACTCCTCACTTATTATCATCTCCCACACACATGCTCACAACGCTTACTCACACACACACACACGCATGCTCAAAAGCTCACAAATACAGATGCTATCTCTCTTTCACACATACTCACTGCTTCTCACCCGCATGCGTGTACCTATTTGAGAGGTTTTTTTTTTACTTACCTACAGACCTACAAATGCCAGCACCAGTCCACTTCAGTTGTTCAGCAGCTGCTGCTGGACATATCCTTGGGGCATAAACACAGCTTCCTGGTGCCTCAATCATTGAAGCAGGGCGCTGAGAGCTGAAGCCTATGCAGTATTTACACCATGCAGATGCACTGCACAGTCTTCAGCTTTTAACTTCTTGCTTATTCACTCACCCTCTTCCAACTCAACAGAGGGTACGGTGGGATGGGGCAGTAAAGGATCTGATCTCAACTTATCCTGTAACAAAATGAGATGGCAGCCTGATTGCATTGTAGCGCCAGGCACTAAAGGGCAGAATCCTGAAGTGTCCATGGCTACCTTTGCAAATGATGCTGCAACATGTCACGTCACAAATGTGAGAGGCCTGGAGTAGTGTCAGGCCTCTGGGGCCAGGGCTGGAGCAGTGTGCCAGCTGTAAACAATATGTCTGATGGCTGGTGCAGACACCTCCATGCACTTGCACCAGCCATCAGACAGATTTACTGCCTCAAGATGCTGACTGACCCTCACTCGCACAGAAATATATCAGCTGTGAATAATAGTCTACTATTCACTATTGGTATAGTAAAAGGACTAGAAAACAAAGAAGACATAAACTCAACGCCCACAAGGGTGAGATATCACTGATCAATATTTCTGGGGAGGGGTGATCTATCCAGTTAAAAAATCTGTTTCATTCTGTGAAAAATCAACCCGCTTCCAAACCCTTTAACTTAGCCCCTATCAAGAAATTTCCTATCAGCTGTCACTCACTTATTCAAATTCCCTTGACAAGCAACCAAATATTGGTAATCCAACACGAGACCAAAGACGTATATTTAATAATATTTTGCACAGGATTTCATATGGCACAATTCACTGCAAATTGTATGCACACAATTAAACAAGATTGAGGTGTTTACATATTGGTTAGTTGCAGTACTGTGTGCCTGTGTTGACTGTCTGGCTATAAGGCACCCAGGTGTATTCCTCTGTCATTGTTTTAAGCCATTTCAACATCAGGCTGAGACCTGTGGCGAAATCGAGGCTTACTTGACAGGGCATGATGTATTTGGGTTGTAAGCAAAACGACATCGTGGTAATAAGTGTAACTAGAGGAATAGAACTGCAGTGTAGCACTGTACTATCTGTGGTACAGGGTTATGTGCAGTGGTCATCAGCCATGAACTCTTTAGCAGCCTATGCAAAATAATCAGCCCAGACAAAGATCCGAGGCATCACTGGCTAAATCGAACATCTTTTATATCATGAAAGGCTATTTGCAAGCTGAACATTATGGGCCTTATTTACAATATTTTGGTGCAGGGCAGTGCCTCAAGGCTTCTTTCTGCGCTGCCCTGCATCCAAAGAAAAAGGCAGGAATGTGCCTTATCTATGAATCTATAGGATACAGCACATTCCTGTCCTCTTCCACTGCACCGGTGCAGAATTGGCTGCCATGCACCAACGCAAGCACCCTTGCACCATGGTGCAAGGTCTGTGTTGTAGGAATGATTTTTTTTGTGCAGGAAGGGACACCTTCCCACACAAAAACAATCAATGGAGACATTTTCCTCCTTCTATGTGTGCTGCAGAATGCAACACACATAGAAATTGGAAAAAACGAGAACAAATAAAGTTATTTCTCTTTGTTATGCCTCCCCTGGGGAGATGTAAGCTTTTGACGCATTCCCACTTTTACAAATCCTTGTAAATCTGGGAATGCGTCAAAATCCATGGTTGTTGCATAGGAACGCCCACCACAACACTTATAGAACCCTTCTTAGACGCAGAGTAAAGCAATGCAGCAACTTGCACTGCGTTGCCTTACTCCATTGTAGCGTTATGCTATATTGCACAACTTGCGTTAGTATGAATAACTCGGAAACCTTGCATTTGTTCTTATGCTGGGCCAGCCGGCGGGTGCACACATGCATTGCTCATTTCCAGCTTCCCCACTTACCACGCCTGCTAGCCCATCAAGATTTCATAATCTCAACCCATGTGACCTCAAGGCATACCTCACCTCATAACTTCTACAGAGGGAGACCAACTGACTTTCCTCTGTCAGGACCACTTGCAATGGTAGTGCCCGCGACCAGTTACAACACTGGCATGACACTACTTTCCTCCCAAAATGTAATAACTTTGTAAAACAAAATAAATTAGAGATCATAGAGAAGCAGTGGATACAAATAAATTGTCTTGAAAGAGGTGATCTTATAGCCTCTGAGAAGGATCTGGGTTACCTCTCAAAACATACTTCATGCGAGTGGACCTCTCGTTAGCATCGTCTATCTGATGTCTGTGGGGAGAACCGGACACCCTGAATTCTCCACCATAGGGCTGGTTTCAAGCACAGGAGAGGAAGGTGAGGCAGGTAACTCATCTGCGGTATCTTGCAATGAGTCTTGATCATTATCAAAAGACTGAATGGTGGGCTTGACTGTCTCCAGGTGAGAGCTAGGGTAGAACCGTTTAAGCATGGAAATGTTTCTAGTAAATGTCCCTTTCTTTGCAACAATCTTGGTTCCATATTCAAGCACAATTGCCCAAGTGCTTCTTTCAAATGGTAGGCAAAACTTCCTGCCTGGGTATTGGTCTTTGAGTAGCACGAGGGCTCCAAATTGCAAGTTCGAGATTTTGGCTCACCGATGGTGGCTGTCTTTCCGATTTACCTCTAGTCACTTCTGGTGCACTTGGTTGTCATCTATGGTTCAGTCCTCCATTGGCGATGATGAGGAATGGAGTCTGTCAGCACCCGCCCCATTGAGACATGACTGGGGGCTTGTCCAGTGATGGCATGTAGAGTCTGGTGGTAGCTTAGTAGGAAGGAGTAGATGGCGTACTCGGGAGTCTGCCCACAGGCAGAAGTGATCTGAATAACCTTGCTCAGGGTCCACATAAATCGCTCTACCTATCCATTTGCTGGGGCCACTGGGGTGTGATCTTATTATGTGGGATCCGTTTTGATTCGAAGTAAGATGCAAGTTCATGGCTTTGAAATGGAGGACCATTGTCAGACCTCAACTCTGACACCAGATCATGGGTGGCCAGGATCTTCTTTATATTGGGAATCACAGCATCCGCCATTAAGGATGAGATGATTTCCACTTTGGGATACTTAGAGTAATCATCGATTACGACCATGGAATGCCTTCCATCAGGGAGGCTCCCAAAATCTAAACTGGCTGACATCCTAGGTTGGAGCAGCCTCATTTCGGTCTCTACCAGCCAGGCACCACTCGCAAGAGTGCACTAGCTCTTCCACCTTTTCATCCATTAACCCCTTCGCTGCCATGCCTTTTCCCCTCCTGTGCCGAGCCTTTTTTTGGCTATTTGGGGCAGTTCGCGCTTAGGCCCTCATAGCTTTTTCTCCACATAAGCTACCCACCCAAAATTTGCATCCTTTTTTCCAACATCCTAGGGATTCTAAAGGTACCCAGACTTTGTGGGTTCCCCTAAAGGAGACTAAAAAATTAGCCAAAATACAGTGAAAATTTAGTTTTTTTAAAAAGAAATTGAAAAAAGGGCTGCAGAAGAAGGCTTGTGGTTTTTCTCCTGAAAATGGCATCAACAAAGGGTTTGGGGTGATAAAATCACCATCTTCCCATCTTTCAGGAACAGGAAGACTTGAATCACAAAACCCGATTTTTCAACACAATGTTGGCATTTTACTGGGACATACCCCATTTTTACTGTTTTTTGTGCTTTTAGCCTCCTTCCAGTTAGTGACAGAAATGGGTGTGAAACCAATGCTGGATCCCAGAAAGATAATCATTTCTGAAAAGTAGACAAAATTCTGAATTCAACAAGGGGTCATTTGTGTAGATCCTACAAGGGTTTCCTACAGAAAATAACAGCTGAAATAAAAAAATATTGAAATTGAGGTGAAAGAAACAGCCATTTTTCTCCACGTTTTACTCTGTAACTTTTTTCTGCGATGTCAGATTTTTTAAAGCAATATACTGTTAAGTCAGCTGGACTCTTCTGGTTGCGGGGATATATAGGGCTTGTAGGTTCATCAAGAACCCTAGGTACTCAGAGCCAATAAACTAGCTGCATCTTGTAATGGGTTTTCAATATATACCGGGTATACAGCAAATCCTTTGCTGAAATATAAAAAGTGAAAAATAGGTATCAAGAAAACCTTTGTATTTCCAAAATGGCCACAAGATAAGGTGTTGAGAAGCAGTGGTTATTTGCACATCTCAGAATTCCGGAGTGCCCATACTAGCATGTAAATTACAGGGCATATCTCAAATAGACGTCTTTTTTACACATTGTCTTACATTTGGAAGGAAAAAATGAAGAGAAAGACAAGGGGCAATAACACTTATTTTGCTATTCTGTTTTCCCCCAAGTCTCCTGATAAAAATGGTACCTCACCTGCATGGGTAGGCCTGGCGCCCGCGACAAGAAAAACAAAATGGACACATCACATTTTTACAAAGAAAACAGAGCTGTTTTTTACAAAGTGCCTAGCTGTGGATTTTGGCCTCTAGCTCAGCCGGCACCTGGGGGAACCCAGCAAACCTGCGCATTTGTTAAAACTAGACACCTAGGGGAATCCAAGATGGGGTGACTTGTGGGGCTCTGACCAGGTTCCGTTACCCAGAATCCTTTGCAAACCTCAATATTTGGCCAAAAAAACACTTTTTCATCTCATTTCGGTGACAGGAAGTTCTGGAATCTGAGAGGAGCCACAAATTTCCTTCCACCCAGCATTCCCCCAAGTCTCCCGATAAAAATGGTATCTCACTTGTGTGGGTAGGCCTAGCGCCCAGGACAGGAAATACCCCAAAACACAACGTGGACACGCAACATTTTCAGAAAGAAAACAGAGCTGTTTTTTACAAAGTGCCTAGCAGTAGATTTTGGCCTCTAGCTCAGCCGGCACCTGGGGAAATCTAGCAAACTTGTGCATTTTTTAAAACTAGACACCTAGGGGAATCCAATATGGGGTGACTTGTGGGGCTCTGACCAGGTTCTGTTACCCAGAATCCTTTGCAAACCTCAAAATTTGGCCAAAAAATCACGTTTTCCTCTCATTTCGGTGACAGAAAGTTCTGGAATCTGAGAGGAGCCACAAATTTCCTTCCACCCAGTGTTCCCCCACGTCTCCCGATAAAAAGGGTACCTCACTTGTGTGGGTAGACCTAGCGCCCGTGACAGGAAATGCCCCAAAACACAACGTGGACACATCACATTTTCAGAAAGAAAACAGCTGTTTTTTTACAAAGTGGCTAGCTGTGGATTTTGGCCTCTAGCTAAGTCGGCACCTGGGGAAACCTAGCAAACCTGTGCATTTTTTTAAAACTAGACCCCTAGGGGAATCCAATATGGGGTGACTTGTGGGGCTCTGACCAGGTTCTGTTACCCAGAATCCTTTGCAAACCTCAAAATGTGGCCCCAAAACACTTTTTCCTCTCATTTCGGTGTCAGGAAGTTCTGGAATCTGAGAGAAGCCACAAATTTCTTTCCACCCAGCGTTCCCCCAAGTCTCCCGATAAAAATGGTACCTCACTTGTGTGGGTAGGCCTAGCACCCGGGACAGGAAATGCCCCAAAACACAACGTGGACACATCACATTTTCAGAAAGAAAATAGAGCTGTTTTTTACAAAGTGCCTAGCTGTGGATTTTGGCCTCTAGCTCAGCCGACACCTGGGGAAACCTATCAAACATGCGCATTTTTTAAAACTAGACACCTAGGGGAATCCAAGATGAGGTGACTTGTGGGGCTCTGACCAGGTTCTGTTACCCAGAATCCTTTGCAAACCTCAAAATGTGGCCAAAAACACTTTTTCCTCTCATTTCGGTGACAGAAAGTTCTAGAATCTGAGAGGAGCCACAAATTTCTTTCAACCCAGCGTTCCCCCAAGTCTCCTGATAAAAAGGGTATCTAACTTGTGTGGGTAGGCCTAGAGCCTGCGACAGGGAATGCCCCAAAACACAACGTGAACACATCACATTTTCAGAAAGAAAACAGAGCTGTTTTTTATAAAGTGCCTAGCTGTGGATTTTGGCCTCTAGCTCAGCTGACACCTGGGGAAACCTAGCAAACCTGCGCATGTCTGAAAACTAGACACCTAGGGGAATCCAAGATGGGGTGACTTGTGGGGCTCTGACCAGGTTCTGTTACCCAGAATCCTTTGCAAACCTCAAAATGTGGCCAAAGAACACTTTTTCCTCTCATTTCGGTGACAGAAAGTTCTAGAATCTGAGAGGAGCCACAAATTTATTTCAACCCAGCGTTCCCCCACGTCTCCTGATAAAAAGGGTACCTCACTTGTGTGGGTATGCCTAGAGCCCGCAACAGGGAATGCCCCAAAACACAACGTGGACACATCACATTTTCAGAAAGAAAACAGCTGTTTTTTACAAAGTGCCTAGCTGTGGATTTTGGCCTCTAGCTCAGCTGACACCTGGGGAAACCTAGCAAACCTGCGCATGTCTGAAAACTAGACACCTAGGGGAATCCAAGATGGGGTGACTTGTGGGGCTCTGACCAGGTTCTGTTACCCAGAATCCTTTGCAAACCTCAAAAGTTGGCCAAAAAACAGTTTTTCCTCTCATTTCGGTGACAGAAAGTTCTAGAATCGGAGACGAGCCACAAATTTCTTTTAACCCAGTGTTCCCCCAAGTCTCCCGATAAAAAGTGTACCTCACTTGTGTGGGTAGGCCTAGCGCCCGCAACAGGAAATGCCCCAAAACACAACGTGGACACATCACATTTTCAGAGAGAAAAAAGAGCTGTTTTTTACAAAGTGCCTAGCTGTGGATTTTGGCCTCTAGCTAAGCCGGCACCAGGGGAAACCTAGCAAACCTGTTCAGTTTTGAAAACTAGACACCTAGGGGAATCCAAGATGGGGTGACTTGTGGTGCTATGACCAGGTTCTGTTACCCAGAATCCTTTGCAAACTTCAAAATGTGGCCACAAAAACACTTTTTCCTCTCATTTCAGTGACAGAAAGTTGTGGAATCTGAGAGGATCCACAAATTTCCCTCCACCCAGCGTTCCCTCAAGTCTCCTGATAAAAAGGGTACCTCACTTCTGTGGGTAGGCCTAGCTCCTGCGACAGGAAATGCCCCAAAACACAACGTGGGCACATCACATTTTCAGAAAGAAAACAGAGCTGTTTTTTACAAAGTGCCTAGCTGTGGATTTTGGTCCCTAGCTCAGCCGGCACCTGGGGAAACCTAGCAAACCTGTTCATTTTTGAAAACTAGACACCTAGGGGAATCCAATATGGGGTGACTTGTGGGGCTCTGACCAGGTTCTGTTACCCAGAATCCTTTGCAAACCTCAAAATTTGGCCAAAAAAACACTTTTTCCACACATTTCGGTGACAGAAAGTTCTGGAATCTGAGAGGAGCCACAAATTTCTTTCCACCCAGCGTTTCCCCAAGTCTCCTGATAAAAATGGTACCTTACTTGTGTGGGTAGGCCTAGCGCCTGCGACAGGAAATGCCCCAAAACACAACGTGGGCACATCAAATTTTCAGAAAGAAAACAGAGCTGTTTTTTACAAAGTGCCTAGCTGTGGATTTTGGCCTCTAGCTCAGCCGGCACCCGGGGACACCTAGCAAACCTGCGCATTTTTGAAAACTAGACACCTAGGGGAATCCAATATGGGGTGACTTGTGGGGCTCTGGCCAGGTTCTGTTACCCAGAATCCTTTGCAAACCTCAAAATTTGGCCAAAAAAACACTTTTTCCACACATTTCGGTGACAGAAAGTTCTGGAATCTGAGAGGAGCCACAAATTTCCTTCCACCCAGCGTTCCCCCATGTCTCCCGATAAAAATTATACCTCACTTGTGTGGGTAGCCCAGGTGCCTGCAACAGAAAAATGCCAACAACCTGTAGAGATTGAAGGGATAGCACCACGAGTTGATAAGCACATATTTTTCTTTTATACATCTTTTAGGCTGACTCTGCTTTGGGGGGACACGCAAGTGAGGTATCATTTTACTTGGGAGACTGAGGGGAACACTGGGTGGTAGGAAATATTTGCCGCAGCGGTGATCCTACAAAGAAAAGTGAGGAAAATATGATTTTTTAAGCAAATTTTGAGGTTTGCCGAGGAGTCTGAGTAAGAAAATGTTGGGCGATCCAGGCAAGCCACACCTCATTGGATTTCTCGGGGTGTCTATTTTTAAAACATGTCTGGGTTTGGTAGGTTTCCCTAGATGAAGGCCGCACCCGGGACCAAAAACATAGGTGCCCCCCCCCCAAACACAGGTAGTTTTGCAATAGATGATTTTGGGGTGTCCACATACTTATGTGATGTTTCAGACACTAAAATTGTGAAAGGAAACACACTTAGGTTATGTTAAAAAGACCCCTCACCCACCAACCAAGTTGGTGGCATGCTTCATCATCGGGGTCCCACCCAAGACACCAAGCGTGTCATGGGTGTGCTGCGACGCCTGATTACATTGGAGCAGGTTTTGTCATTTTTACCACACATACTGGTTGGATTTGGCACGAAGGTTAGTGATGGTTCAGTGGATCAAATTTTATTAACAAGAGATTTCACAAAAATGAAATGCACTGTTAATAACTGAAAGGGCAAAAAACGGAACCAATGACTCACAGCTCGTGAGCTGTAAAGCCACGGCAAGGCACCAACCGCTTTACAGTCCATTCACACACCTTTCATACATGACATGCACAAGACCATTCACGCCGCCAGCCACGGGCCCAGCACATTACAACACCTGCATCGACAGACAGCGCCACTCAAGGGCCCATCACTTACAAACGCCCACATGCCTGATACAGCAATCACACCAGCTGATGGGAGTGTGTGGACTGGCGTTTGGCAGGCAGTGTGTTGCAGTAGCCAACAGCAAGTCAATATGTACACCGTCAGCCAAGAGCCACTCCACACACAATGGCATCACTTTTTTTTGTTTTAAAAACAAAGAAACCACGAACTAATTAGAAATAATTGCAAAACTACAAACAAAAAAGCTCCAACTAAGTACATGACAGAGATGCCAACCATGAAACTGAACACATGAAAATATAAAACAGGCAGTTTACACTCATGGTAGTTCCCAGTAATTCTTCTGGGTGTGGTAATTCTTGAAACAACCACCCACACGCAGCCCAGGCTTTGAAGGACAATCTGGGCAGTACATTCAAGTCTCTCTCCGGATACCTCTTCGAGCACAGACTCTACATTTCTAAGCTGGAAAGTCTTTTTTGGGCGTGGGTGGAATGTGCTCAGCAAAGTGGCGGTCTTTCAATCTAGCCACATCCTCCACCACTGCTTCCCTAGGAACTCTTGCCTGTTCCACCACAAACAGGCTCTCTATCACTGACTCCTGAAATTTCACAAATGTCATCTTTGACTCTGGAGACATATCCTTAAACACAATAAAAGCATTAAAAGTTGGAAGAGGTGAATTGCTAACTTCTTATACCAAATGTAAGACTTACGAATAGCAGTATAAGGTTCCAACCTCTGATCAACTCTATCTACACCTCTCATGTGATTATTATAATCTAAAATGCACACAGGTTTGCGCACTTCAGCAACCTGGCCCCAAACAGTCACAGGGGAAGTACTCTGATCATGGATTGTACTTAGCATGTAGACATCCCTCTTGTCTGAAAATGTCAAAGCTAGCCGCTCATCATTCTGCAACGCACTGCACTGTCCCTTCTCAAGTGTTTTACAGACAAGCTCCCTTGGATAGCCTTTCTGGTTACAACGAATTGTGCCACAAGCAACACTGTCCACTGTAAACAATTCCTTGAACAACTGCACTCCAGTGTAGAAGTTATCTACATACAAATGGTGACCTTTGTTGAACAGTCGTCTACCAAGTTCCCACACAATTTTCTCAGTAACTCCAAAAGTGAAAGGACAACCAGGGGGGTCAATACTGGAATCCCTACCAGTGTAGACACGGAAACTATACACATATCCGGTACTACTTTCAGACAGCATATACAATTTAATTCCATATCGTGCCCTCTTGGTAGGAATGTACTGCCTAAAAACCAAACGACCCTTGAAGAGAACCAAAAACTCGTCCACAGCTATTTCTTTGCCTGGAACATAGACCTCTGAAAAACGATCTACAAAATGATCAAGGACAGGCCTAATCTTAAAAAGATGGACAGAATCAGGGTGATCTTGTGGCAAGGCTAATGCATTGTCAACAAAATGCAGCATCCTAAGAAGAAGCAAATCCCAATTACGACTCATGGTTGCAGGAAATATAGCTGTTGTCATCAATGGACTAGTAGACCAATAAGAAGCTAGTGACGGCTTCCTTATCAATCCCATCAAAAGAGTCAATCCCAAAAACCTTTTTATCTCCTCCAAATTTGTGGGAATCCACTGGGTAGCTCTAGAGTGTTGCCTAAGTCTAGCAGCGTTGTCCCTCAAATACTGCTCCGCACACAAATTAGTCTGCTCAAAAATCTCTTCCAAAAACACATCATCCACAAATACCTCAAAGAAATTGACAGGCAAAAAGTTCTCTGTATTGACTCTACACCCCGGGAGACCAGTAAAAGCAGGCAACTCTGGCTGCTCCATGTTTGGGGCAACCCAGAGTTCAGGTCTTCTAACGGGAAGCCTTTCAGCCCCAGGTTGCTGCACTAATGGCACATCAGTGTCCTACTCTAAACCAGGCCCTTCATCTGCACTGAGAGTGGCTTCCTCATCAGAAGATTCCTCTCCGACAGAAACTTCACTGCCAGAATCTCTCACTTCCTCCTCTGCCTCAGATGCAGAGTCCATCTCATAATCATGATCAGAGAAAATAATAGGCTGATCTGCGCCCAAAGGGGGCAGAAATGGCCACAACAAACATGCCCCACAAATGGGAGCGACCCTTGCCCAAGGGGCCAATCCCGACACACAAACAGCACACTAAAACAAAAAAAAAGAAAATCCCTGGCATCTAGTGGACATTCCTGCTGCCCGATCGCAATGCGATCGGGCAGCAGGAATGCTCAAAAAGACACCGGGGGAAAGGAAAACCATTTCCTTTCCCCCGGTGCCTCTTTGTTTACAACCCCCCACCCGCCGGAGTAGAAACTCACCTGTTCTCCCTTGATCGCACTGGAAGCAAATGGCTTCCAGTGGGACCGGCACCCTGTAATGATGTCAGTGCGAGATCGCGCATTGACGTCATTACGGGGGTGTGAGGTGGGTGGGGGTGGAAGGGGAAGGTCTTCCCCTTCCATCCCTGCCTCGGGGGTGTGTGAGGGAAGCCCACAGAGGGAGTGCTAGCGCTCCCTCTTAGCTCTGTGCCCAGGACGTAATGGTTACGTCCTCGGCACACGAGCACTGTGCCCTTGGACTTAACCATTACGTCCAGGGCACAGAAGGGGATAAAGGGAACCACACTTTTGTCTGTAGTCTGCTTTTTGTTTTCACCATTCCCTGATGTCCATTGTGGGCCAACTGGACTACACAGCCCTTGAAATGATGAGGGAATGACCAGCCGATGACTTTGCAGTAAACACCCGTCCGGATCCATTGACAGTTCTTGTCTGACATTATACAGGCTGTCCATTATCTACTTGGATTCAAGAGTAAGCACGACAGCTGCTTCTTCACTGCAGGCCACTGGTTTGACTGTGTGGCCTATAAGGCCTTTTGGATACAATCGTCTTGTCCAGTTGCATGAACTATGTCTTCCATCGAAAGGGGTAGTGGCCCGAATCTGTCGACACATACCTTACATGGACCTCTACTTCAGGCGCTTCGTCCACCTCCTTTATGGTGGCTGTGAATAGACAAGTAGTCAGCTGGATTGGTAGATCCCGGTCAGTACTCTAGGTGACACCTGTACTCTTGTAACTGGAGTAGCCACTTCTGTATCCAGGGGGGCTGTTTTGAATCTGTCCCATTGACTAACAGGATGAGGGGTTTGTGGTCAGTCGCTACTGTAAAAGGGTGTCCATATACGTAAAGATAGAAGTGCCTGCAGCCCCAGTGTACCACAATGGCCTCTTTCTCAATTTGCAAGTACCTTTGTTCCGTGTCAGTCAATGACCTACTTTCAAAAGCTATTAGTGGCCACTTGTAGTTATCTTGTCTTTGGAGTAGCCCCCAATCCTTATGAATCCTGCGTCAACCGCAATGGTTGTTTCTCTCTGGGGATCAAAGTATCAGAGGATGATGTCTGTTGAGAGAGCATCCTTGGTGGCTTTGAAGGCTGCTTCTTGGGTAGGCCCCCAAGACCAGGGATCTAAGGCTTTCGTTAGATCCCTCAGGGGTTGGGTCAATGTCGAGAGACCCTTAATAAAATGTCCACAGTAGTTCACCATCCCTAGAAAACTCTGGACTTGGCTGACAGTTGTGGGATAAGGAGCTTCTTTGATGTCCTGCAACTTTTCTGGGTCGGGTGCTACTCCTTCCGAGGAGAACACGTATCCAAAGAATTGGAGTTTCTGTGTGAGGAATTCACACTGCGGTGAAGTTTCTTTGATCCGCTGAAGCACCCTTCTCAACCTGGTGTGATGTCCTGGCAGTGTTGCAGCATTCACCAAGAAGTAATCACTGATGTTGATGACTCCTTGGAGATCAGCTAAGAGTTTTTGATAATGTTCTGGAATACTTCAGCTGCGCTGGAGATTCTGAAGTTTAGTTGTTTGTAGCGCCACAGTCCCACATGTGTGGAGAATGCAGTGATATAGCTCAACTCTTTCGTGAGGACGAGCTGATAATACTCCGACCGTAGGTCAAGCTTTGAAAACCAACACGCCCCAGTCAGTTCAATGATTGTCATCAATCGTGAGTTTTATATGTCTCTCACTCTTGATCGCAACATTCGAAAGGTGCATGTCTCTGCATATCCGAAATTCCCCTCTTTGCTTGGGCTTTCTTGCAAAAACAATCGGAGAGACCCACGGTGTGGATCCAGAGAACTTCTCAATGATGCCTTCCGCCTCCAGTTTATCCAGCTCCTTTTCCACTTGCGGCCTGAGGTGGAAGTCTATGCGGCAGTGCTGGAGCACCACCTGTTGCACAGACTGGTCGATGTGCAGTCGTACCTCCTTGTGTCGTAAACAGCCAATGCTGTTAAACACCTCCTGGAACTGTTTGAGGATGTCAGCCACTGATTCTTGGTGCACTCCAAATGCGAATGTGACGATCCCAAGAGTTTCCGCTGTTCGGCAGCCCAACAGGATCCCATGTCCTTCTTCTGCAACATCTACTTTGGGATCTATAGGTCATTGCCCGTAAATAATGGACATCTTGAACCAGCCCTTTAGGGCAGCCTGTGTGCTTTGTCCATATGCATAGACCTTTATTTTGGCCGCTCTAAGCTCTGAGTTGGGAATCATCTGGTGATATACTTCAGATGCCAGGATACTAATAGAAGCTCCTGTGTCCACAACAGCAAGGGTTGGGTGGTCACCTACTTGAATGGTGCATCGTGATAGCTGTTTTGATGGTTGAAGGCTGCTCCCACTATGAATAGGGAGTGAATTATGTGTTCTTCAGTGTCATCGTAATCCAGGTCACTGCATTTTTCTAGCACGTTGAGGGCCGCATTTGTTGCAGTGGTTTCTGCTCATGGTTTGGGGGATCTGCACACTTTCAGAAAATGGTTTATCTTACCACATCCCACACAGCATTCTCCTCATGCTGGGCAGTCAGGGGGTCGGTGCTGCAGTCCTCCACAATATCCGCAGGTCTTAGGTGGGGGTAGGTGGGTGTTCTTGGATTTCGTCTTGGCAGGGAACGCTAGCACAGCATTGATCAGTTCCTCCTTCACAGGTCTTTGCAGTGCCGCCTCCATTTACGATGTTCTAACTTTAGAGAGTTATTTTTTGCGCCCCATCAAGAGGATGTCAGCTAGGGACCTCCCGGACTCTACCAAGATCCTTTCATGTAGTTTACTGATGCACACCCCTGGATTATTTGTCTCCAAATTTCTTCGGTTTCATCTGGGAACCTACACGTGCTGGCCAGTTCTTTGAGGCTCATGTGAAATGAGTCAATTGACTCTTCAGCCTGTTGGCTGGCTTGTCAGAACACAAAGCTTTCCTAATCGGTGTTGGCCATGGGTTTCAAAATGCATATTCAGCGCAGCAATGAGGGCTAGGTGTGTCTTGGGTGTGGCTTCAGTGAGTGTTTTGGAAATCCTAAATATGTCTTTTCCCCCTTGATGCAGGATCATGGCTCTTTTCTGGGCGTTATCAATCCTAGTGGCTTTAAAGAAGAGTAGGATTCTTTCTACCCAGTCTTTCCACCTGGATGCTTGTGCGGACGGGGCCCCTTCCACAACAAAAGGTTCCACAGGTGGGATGGTGGACATCTTGGGGTGGTATAAGCTATGTTGGTTACCGTATGAGTGGTGTCACAGAGGGTTTATTGTTGTACCCAGTCACTCATCTTCACAGGTAGTTGCCTGGTGGTAGGTGTTAGAGGAGTGTTCCTTTTTCTCTTTTGTTTTTTCACTATATTATCTGTGTATGCTTGAGAGGGTGCTGCCATCGGCTGTGATGTCTCGCAGGTGCAGATTATCTGGTGAAGTCATTGTGATGACATTTTGACGAATTGTGTTGGCATTTAATTCATGACATGTCCACAAGTTTCATTCTGCCTTGTAGCATAGGACATTCTCAGCTGCTCATTGACGGTTTGTGAACCAGAATAACTGTAACGCCCGGGGCGTTAATAGAGTCTTCCCATGAAGGGCTTGTGGCAGTAGACTTTGTCCTGGGAGTAGTTAAGGTGCCGGCTGGACGACCAGCACGGTGGACACGTGCGCGCATCTATGCTCTGGAGCGGGGCCTCGTAGATTTGATGCGAGGGCTTCCCAGCTCAGGGAGTGAGCTGCCGGTGTTGGGGCAGTTCAGCAGGGCGAGCGATCAGCTGAAACGGGGCGTAGATGATGGCACATAGCACACGCTCCACTACAGAGTATGCCGCCACAACGGCGTATCCTGCACGGTGAGTGTCTTGGCCCCTCATCACCAATGTAATGTTGTGCCAGGTTATATTGCACAACTTGCGTTAGCATGAATAATGACTCAGCCACCTTGCATTTGTTCTTATGCTGGGCCAGCCAGCAGGTGCACACATGCGTTGATCATTCCTAGTTTCCCCACTGACCATGTTTGCTAGCCCATCTTGATTTTATAATCTAGCCCCATGTGACTTTGGACAGACCTCACCTCACAACTTCTACAGGGGGAGACCAACTGACTTTCCTCTGTCAGGACCACTTGCAATGTTAGTGCCCATGACCAGTTACGTCACTGGTGCAACACTACACTCCATATCTACAAGACCATGAAAAGCCACACAAAGTAGCTTTGGATGGCCTCGTAGATATGGGTATGCAGCCTGCACTGCTGGTGCATCACAAAAAGTGACGCACCAGCGGTGCAAGCCAATTCTAAATTAGGCCCCTATGTTTTTGGGCATCACTCTGGGATATTCATGTAATGTGCACATATATTGGAAGTACTCTGCCATGTGATTGTAGCACTCATATATATAATGTTGGCCAACAGAAAAACAAAATATCACCAGATTTATTGCTATTAAGTATGATGTCAGCAATCTGGTGGGAGTTCTTTCTGGAACATAGGCACTGCTCCTCTTGTAACACAAATATTTGACTTTGTGCACAGCCTGTGCATCTGATATGACTTGTGACTTCAAAGAAATAATCATTCTGGGTCTCTTTCCAGACTCTGAAATATGTGACTACTGTGGGAGTTCCTCTTCTGAATGGAGTGTGAATTGTAACGATTACTAGGTATTTTTTGTAGAAAATTATGATGCTGTTATTTCTACCTAAATGTACTATGGGTGAGAAGAACTCCTGCTGTCCCTAATCTCATATAAAGAGCCTGGTCCACTGCAAAACTGGAAGGGTGATTATAGCCCAACTGTCAGAAACACAAACTGAATCACCTCTTGGCACTCTCAATTTGACCAGTTCCAGTTGATAAATATAAATTTGTCAGATAAACAGTTTGCTGAATGGAGTGCTGGGCTTTGAACTGAGATCTCCAGGGTCACTTAAAATTCCCAACTGAGCGTGTATCCAGTTTGAATTAATTTGAGCGGGAAGTTGCCAGTTGAGCGCACCTGTGCTCATTTTCGGGAACCAGCACTTATTTTTCCACATCAGATGCTAACCGAGATCAATAGAGGGAGAGCACACAAAAGGGCAAGGAGGAAGAGAAATACAGTAAACTGTCACAAAGGGTGAATGTAGGGACCAGCAAGAGTGAAATGAAGGGGCAGGGAGTGTCTAGTTGTGTATTAAAGAGGCCTGAGTTGGATTCAAGATTACGGCAGCCTTGGTACTCAGTGCATTATATTTATTAGCGCCAGCCACTGGCTTCTGAGCAGGGCTTTGGGCACAGGACGTATTCATTTACAACTTAAGTACTGCATGTGCCTTAACCAGTGACACATCAGGTGTACTTTTTTGTTCTATATAGGTTGAAAAACATACAGCATGATGTACAAAACCATCTTGCAGTCTTAACTCTAGTGATTAACTAAGTCACTGGACTGAGGCTGCTGAACAGCGTTTTGCTCAGGGGCGGCTCCTCCACAATGGCAGAGGATGTTGCCCCCCACGCCAATTGCCAGAGATGAAAAATAAAACGATAGTTAACTATTGTTTTATTTTTCATCTGTTGGCTCAGCCAGCAGTGCAGGGAGGGGTGGGGCTGAGTCACGGGTGATGGGATGGGGGAGGAGTAGAGAGTGCACCTAAGTGCGCATGTGTGTTTGGCAGGCCGTCTCAGGCAGGCCTAATGGGCCAGGTTAGCCCCCTATCTTGAGGAGTGCTGTTATCCTTAAATTGCAGCCCAAGTCATTTAAGCATGCCTCATGTTCATTGTGGTGAGAGAACCTCAGACTTTGTGTGCAAGTCATGTGCTATCATTCCTAAGGCAATGTGGGATGCACAAGCAATGCCTGGGGATGGCGTACACTCGTCACTGGTGGTGCCTTACAGAGAGATCAGCTTCAAAGCATGTCACATTAATTGCAGGTCCCTCCCCAAGCACTCCAAGGACATTCTGCTTCTACTATCTGGTTCCACGTGGAATTTCATATTTATCAGTGAAACCTGGCTTAAGGAAGGCTCCAATCCAGACCTCGCTATGGCTATTCCTCCAGGCTATAGGACCCTGTGTGCCAACAGGGGTAGATATAAGATGGCAGATGGTGTACAAATCATTCTTAGGTATACCGTGGAGGTCTACTTTTCCATATTGTGCCAAATTGGGAATATTGAAGGTCTCAGCTTCAGTATCAAATTAACTCCCACATTCTTTTTTTCCGGCTTGCTGATCTATAGGCACCCGGACTGCCACAATAGTTGTCTCCCACTTCTGTGTCACACTATTGCTCAATTATCCTTACAATATGCCAACTTCACTGTTTTGGGAGACTTTAAAATCCATGTGGATGTCACAGACTGCTCCCAAGTCTCTCAGTTGATCCAGACCCTGGTAAGCCTCAACTTGACCCAGCAAGTCACTGCCTTCGCCCATAAAGCAGGTCACATATTGGACTTAATCTTCTCCAATATTACCTGACTTCATGCCAGGGCTCTTTTTCGCATGGTATGGACTGATCATTTCCTTTGTCAGGTTTATTTTCTATAGCCTTCAAAACCAGTTAGAGACTAGGACTATGACTGAAATGAATAGAAACTGGCAGAAGGTAATGAAGGAGTCCCTTCTGCCCTCTCTGCAATCTTCCCTTCCCACATTCTCAGCCAACCCTGACAACGATGTGATCCTTTTTAATCAGTGTATCTCCAAAGCGATGGATCTTCTTCCTTCCCTGAAAATGTATACTGCTGAACGATCCAAGGAATCTGCTCCCTGGCTTTTCCCTGCCCTAAGAATAGAGAAAAGCAGCTGTAAAAAAGCTTGATCGCACCTGGAGAAGGTCTTATGACTCTAATGCAAAGCAATCCTATAAGGCGGCTCTCAGAAACTTCCGTAAACTCACTCGCAACTCCATCAGAGAGTACTTCTCGATACGCATTGAGACTGCTGCCAACTCCGCTAGGGAAGTTGTTAACGTTGTTATGCCTTTTATCTCCCCTAGTGCAGTTAAAAGCACCTTTCACCCCCTCGCTGGATCTCTGTACCATGCTTTCATATACTTTGGATGAAAACATCGAAAAACTCTACTCCACTTCTTAGGGGGAAGCTGACACAGTAGACCTCTTGATGCCACCTGTCAGGCACTAACCTTGGCTTGCTTAAAATCAGAAGACGACTCGCTTGAGGAATTGCTAAAATTCAAATCACGTTCTCCGAAGTATATTGTCAGGATGGTTGCTCAAGCTGTAAATCCTTCTCTCAATGAGATTTTGAGCACCTCCTGAAAACTGGCATCTTTCCTGCTACCTGGAAACAGGCATTCCTGTTTCCACTCCTGAAAAAGCCTAATGTGGACCATAGTGTGTTTAGCAATCTTAGTCCCGTCTCACTGCTGCCAGCTCCTACCAAAATTTTGGAGAAGATAGTAAATCACCAACTCTCATCCTTCGTTGAGGCAAACAGTTTGCTACATGACACTCAGGCCCTCATTCTGACCCTGGCGGTCGGCGGAGAGACGGCGGTCGGACCGCGAACAGACCGGCGGTATTAAAAATGGCATTCTGACCGCGGCGGTCCCCGCCGCGACCGACCGCCACTTCTCCACTCCGACCACCACGGCGGTCATGACCGCGGGGCTGGAGTTTGCGCACTCCGGCCCGGCGGTCGTCCCAAGACCGCCAAGGGTATTATGACCCTGCCTACCGCCGCGGTTTCTTGCGGGCGGGAACCGCCGTGCGAACCATGGCGGTAAGCACTATCGGGGCCAGGGAATTCCTTCCCTGGCACTGATAGGGGTCTCCCCCACCCCCCACTACCCACCCGAGTCCTCCCCCCACACCCTCCACCCCCCTGCCACCCCCCAGAGGTGGTACGAACCCCCTCCCCACCCCCACCCCGACATGCACATACATGCACCCCGACATGCACACACCCCCAACATGCACATATACACACCCCCTACACACACATACACAACGGGGACACATACCCGCACACATACATGCAGACATGCGCACCTGCCGAACAGCACACATTACCCATAGACACAGCAGCACCCCCCGCCCGCATACACGCACTCACACACCCCCTCTACACACTCACACGCACACCCCCATGCACGCCCACATCACACAACACCCCCCACCCCCTCCCCTCACGGACGGTCAACTTACCTTGTGCGTTGGTCCTCCGGGAGGCGACGGGAGCCATGGGGAGGTGACCGCCAACAGAAGACCGCCAACAGAAGACCGCCACACAGAAATGTGGGTCGTAATTCTGTGGGCGGTGTTCTGCTGGCGTGGCGGTGGAGGTTGACCAGTCTCCACTTTCCCGCCGACCGCCAGTGTGGCTGCTGGCGGTTTTCCGGCGGAACGCTCCCAGCGGTCAGAATGCGCACAGCGGCATACCGCCGCGGTCGGCGGTCTTCACCGCGGCGGTAACTCGGCGGTCTTGCGAAAAGACCGCCAAGGTCAGAATGAGGGCCTCAGTCTGTTTGTCATGCTAGATACAACACTGAAACTGTCTTATTGGAAGTGCCGGGGTCCATAAGAGAAATGCTGGACGGCGGGGCCTCTGCCATGGTCGTACTGTATTTGATACAGTGGCAGACTCCACTTTGCTGAACAGATTAAGCCTACTCGGCTTCTGTAGCACAGTTCTGACCTGGTTTCTATATTTCTTGGAAGAGCGCTCATAGCAGGGTTCCTCCATCCTTTCTCTTCCTCCCCTAAACTCCTGGTCTGTGGGGTTCCTGAGGGTTCGGCATGCAACCCACTGCTTTTCAACCCCTACCTAGCCCCTTAGCCACTTACATTGAAACCTGGGGAGAGAAGGTAGTCTCCTACGCGGATGATACGTAACTGCTGTTCTCATTCCGAGAACATTCAGAACAAGCCTTCCTCAAATTTAAAGGGTGGTTAAAAGGCATAGTCAATTAGATGGATTCTAACTTTTTTAAATCGAATAAGGATAAAGCCAAGGTCCTCTTCTTCAGCGAGAAATTCCCCCTTCCTTCCCACCAAACCTCTGGTGGCTAGCTGAAAATGAATTCACCCCCTTTGCCTGCGCTATCTGCAAGAAACCTGAGCATCTTGTTTGTCTGACATCGCATTTGCTTCCTCAGCCTGCTTCCTAAAGCTTAAATCTGTTAAGAAGCTGCTACATTTGCCTCGGAAGTGACCCAAAAAATTGTGATTCATGCTCTTGTGGCATCTTGCCTGGATTGTGCCAGCAGTCTCTATCTTGGTCTTCTTGCTTTTATGATCCATAGACTCCAGATCATACAGCTGCTAGGCTAATCTGGTGCAAACCTGTCCACCAACACATTTCACCTTATTTGAAGCAGCTCCACTGGCTCCATATGGCAAACATGATTGTGTTTATGGCCCTTATACTGGCTTTTAGAGCCTTGGAGGGCAAAGGTCCCCATTACTTGATAAGTAGACTTGGCAGGTACCAACAGGAGAGATTCTGAGATCTAACTACCTCCAATTTATGTGTATTCCCAGGTTCGCAAAAGTCCGTCATCGAGGCAGGGTATTTACGATACTGATGGCGAAGCTTTGGAACACTTTCTGAATCAAACTTCACATGTACGAATCAGAACACGGTTTTAGGAAAGAATAAAAACCTGGCTCTTTGAACACAATTAGACAAGATATTCTGATTATGGTTCTCAATCTCTGCTTTAGAGCGCTGCAGTGGTTCTTCCGAAGCAGTTGAGCGCTTTAAAAATGTCACTGATTGATTGATTGGATGATTTGCAACCATAATTGCAGTTGCAAACCACTGAAAAGTTACATACTCCTCAAACGATATGGTTACAGATTTGCAAAGGGGGTGCTGTCCCTGTTGGACAGATTTACCCTTGGGGACCACTGCATTCTTTCCCCAATGTTTTACAAAACAGTTTTTTTTTTTTTTTAATGCAGCACCAGTTCCTTTAAATTGTTGCTTTAAAAAATAAATCCCATTTCGGAATGCAAACTCAGGGATGGTGGTCTACTGTTCCTTACAAGCCACCATCCCTATGTTGTATCCAATCACAGGGGGTCGCAAGTAGCAACTTACCTAATTCATTTTCATTAGGCAGGATGTTGTTCAACCTTCAGTAAGTGAACATGCTATATGACCTATTAGTACTAAGGTGGCATCACAAAATTAAGCACGGGTTGCAAAAAGACTGTGTAATTTGTAGCTACATTTTGTAACAATTGTTTTTTATACATCTGGCTCGCAGAGGCTACTGCACATGAAAACAAACAAATCCTGGTCTTTAATCGAACCGTGGAAGCATCTACAATTATATTTAACTTCTTGGTTAATGCATTTTGTTTGCAGTGGCACATCCTTTACAGAGTTCTCTCTAAAGATCCTTTTCACAAAGGCTTTATTGATTTAGATTTCTCTGTGGTGAGGACCACCCACAGTCACCTGCTAATCCCCCATTTTTATGGTCTGGCTTGACAGTAGGCTGTTGCCAGACAATTTAGTGAGCACCACTACAGAGGCGCTTTGTCTCTGCCCACATGTTGGGAGCCAGGAGTACATGGGCAGAAGTTGTGTGCTTCCACTAAAAAAATGCTTGCCCTCCAAGCAGCTGTGACTCTTTTATTTATCTACCTGCCTGAGCATGAATTTTCAGGGCCGCACAAGACATTGTAAAGCTATCAAAGTGCCTTAGATAACTAGATCATTTATGAATTTTCTCTGGCAGAAGCACAAGGCAGTCAGGGCTGGCCTTAGCGCTGGTGGTGTCCAGTGTGACACCGTTTTTTAAGGCCTGCCCTCTCCTGTGCGTCAAAATGACGCAGGAGTATAAATAATGCGCACAGGCCTGAAAGTCATTTTTTGAGCGGGAACGCCTACCTTGCATGTCATTAACGCATGGCAGTTTCCCGCATCCAAAAAATGACTCACACAGGAGAATTTTGACGTCCGCGGGCGTCAAAGTTTAAATATCGTGCACGGTTTGCGCCGAATGTACGTCAAAATTTTTGACGCACATTCAGCGCAAACAGAGTATAAATATGCCCCTTCATTTTTTAGATAGCTACTTATAGTTCACTCACACTCAGGCCCTGACTCAAACTTTTTCACGCAAAACTGCGCTAATGCAGTTTTGCGTGAAAAAGTATACCACTGGCTAGCGCCATTCCAAGACGCCGGGCATCATATTTATGGAATGACGGTAGCCAGCGGTAAGGCCCGGCTAGCGTCATGAAAAAGGATGCTAGCCGCGTGGGGGAGGTATAGTGGGAACAGGAGGTTGTGCGTCAACAGATAAAAATAAAAATGCCTCTAACCAGACTAGAGTCATCCTTTGATGCACAACCCCCATGGACATGACTCCTGCCTTAGCAAAGACAGGAGTCATGCCTACCACCCCAATGTCCCTGCCCAGGGGACCATTGGGCCTAGTGCCATGAATGGGGGGGCAAAGCTAGGCCACCCTATGGCACTTTAAAAATTAAATAAAATACCCACCTGTACTTACCTTACCTACCTGGGATGGAGTCCCCCCATTCTCTGACATCCCTCTGGTGTGGATGGGTATGTCCCTGGGGCTAGGGAAGGGCACCTGTGGGCCCATTCCATGGCCTCTGACCATGGAAATAGGCCCACAGGTCCCCTAATGCCTGCCTTAACCCAGGCGTTAAATAATGGCGTTAAGCAAGCTTAGCGCCATTATTTAAGGCCCCCTTTCCCCTGTGCTTGATTTTAGCACGGGGGATAAATATGGTGTTAAGGTCATATTGTCATTTTTTGCACGGGAATGCCTACCTTGCAGCTCATTGACGCAAGGTAGTTTCCCACAAGCAAAAAATGACTTTAACTCCAAAACTTTGGCGCTAGACAGGTCTAGCACCAAAGTATAAATATGGAGTTAGGTTTGCTCCGATTTTGCGTGCAAAAAATTGACGCAAATTCGGAACAAACAGGGTATAAATCTGGGCCTCAGTTCTGTGATCTGCATGGTATACGTTCTTTGTAGCAGGCACATTAACACGCTGCACTACTTTAAGATGAGTCAAAACTTCCTCTAGACAAAACTCGATCTCTCTCCATCAGGAACATTAGTGAGGATAGGCTCTGCCTCATTTAGGGAACTATAACATTTCTTTGGCTTCATTGCCTTTTTTGTATGCAAAGGGCTTAATAGACCGTGGGAGATTTAAGATAAATGATGTGCCCCTGTTTGCGTTACTGATTAAAACCCAGCTGGTTAAAATTGTGTTTTAAAATTAGAATAGTCTAAAGTATTTTAAAAAGTTTTTAATTTGTCTGGCACGATATAATAATAAGCCCAGAGCATGCCATAATTATCCGAACTAGTGCCCTTGTTAGCGAACCCATCTGGTACTTTCAGTGACTTTTTACGTTTTAAATTACAGGAGGGCCTGTGTGTGTGTGACTAAGATTGGCTAGACGGCTATTTCATCTTTTCACAACTTTGTCACAATGTGTTTTTCCCCAGCATGAACATTTTAAAATACTTTCATCTCTGACGTTTTTTTTTTCTAAAAAGAAAGGTATAATTGGATGTGTTCGGGATAATCCTGCTATTTTTGACATGGGATTTTCTAAGCGCCTGTCCACGTTTTCAAATTTACGAGACATACCATCTGTGCAGGGTTTAGCAGACAAATGACGGGCAGTGGAACTTAATCTGAAATAGGAAAGAACATTCACAACATTAGAGTAATATGTGGAGGACAAATACAGTCCCTATATATAACTATGCCAGGCGCTTTTTGTATGCAAATGTTGTTTTCTCTATATATTGCTTCACTTTGTCCCACCAAACTACAAAATCGCACAACTCTGCAGACCCTGCCCACCTGTAACAAGGCTATGGTGGTCCCAGCAAAATAAATACTCCAGATAGCCCTGTCTTCTGCCTAGATTGCTCTAGTATCTGGAACACAAAGAGCACACTATCCCGGATACCTCACAATTAAAATAACTCCTCCGGCTGCCGCAATCCGATACCTTAGTTACTAAAATGACTCAATAAAGCAATAGCAGAGACAAAAAAACACAGCTCCTTCATGCTAGTCCAGAAAGCTTCACCATTATTCACACAATTATGTCACTAACTAAAAATGCAAAAAAGAGACTAAAAAATGATATCATGACCCATAAACCCTTCCTGTCACATAACCATGAAGCATGGTTCCAAACAAAATGCAATGTGAGAAAGACTTTTGGTATCTAGGAAGGCTGCAGACTTAGGCTCTCATTACAACCCTGGCTGTCGGTGTTAAAGCGGCAGTAATACCGCAAACAGGCCGGTGGAAAAAATAATGGGATTACGACCGTGGCGGAAACCGCCAACATAGACAGCCACTTTAACACTCCAACCGCCACGGCGGTAAAAACAAACACAGCGGCGGTAACCACCAACAGACAGGCGGAAGACAAAGTACCGCCCACCGTATTTCAAGACGCCTATCCACCACCTTTTCCTGGGCGGAACCAACGCTATCAAAAGCACGGCGGAAACAGTACATAGAAGGGAAACCACTCACCTCTCGACACCCAACGAGGAACCAGGACGCCATGTAGCCCGAACTTCAGCTGTTACCTATGTTGGTTTACCTCCTCTTCTACCAGGAGTACGAACGGCGGCGGTGGTGACTATGGGGAGTACTGCACCTACAACACAGGGGAGGGGGGAGGAAAGAGAGTGACACACACACGCATCACGCAACACCCCCACCCTCACCCTCATACACAACAACATACACACAAATACATGCATCAACATTACATATACACCCCTCCCACCCCCTGGAAGAACGCAAGGACAAAAGGAAATGATTGTAACAATTGTAATCATTAAAAATCCATTAGTCAAAAGTCGAAATTCAGTATATACAAATATGTACACCAACTACACAAGTCCGGATAGTGTCCCAATCATTGTTCGTTGACCACTGGGCCCAAAATGCATGGGCGAAGCCCACACATGATACCTGACTCGAAACGGAGTGAACACTGCTGGGGCATCAGATTGAAAATACACAGGCACCTCAGGTGGAGGGGGGGCACCTCAGCCTGATGAACGCATGATGCCACTGCTGTACGAGGGGGCTCCATGACCATTGCTGTATCCTGGGGAGTGCAAAGCCAGAGTCTCTCAAGTCTCTCCAGTGGGTGGCTTGCCCACTGCTCTATCCTGGGAAGTGGAAAGCCACAGTCTCTCAAGTCTTTCCAGTGGGTGGTTTGCCCACTGCTCCATCCTGGGGAGTGCAAAGCCACAGTCTCTCAAGTCTCTCCAGTTGGTGGTTTGCCCACTGCTCTATCCTGGGGATTGCAAAGCCACAGTCTCTCAAGTCTTTCCAGTGGGTGGTTTGCCCACTGCTCTATCCTGGGGAGTGCAAAGCCACAGTCTCTCAAGTCTCTCCAGTGGGTGGTTTGCCCACTGCTCTATCCTGGGGAGTGCAAAGCCACAGTCTCTCAAGTCTCTCCAGTGGGTGGTTTGCCCACTGCTCTATCATGGGGAGTGCAAAGCCACAGTCTCTCAAGTGGATAACAGTCTCCACTGGATCTGGAGGGGGAATGGTGCCCAGAGTGCTTCATCCTGCCAAGGACTGAGGTGGTGGATGTGATTCGCCACCGGTTCTGGAGGGGGCCTGGTGCCCAGAGTGCTTCATCCTGCCAAGGACTGAGGTAGTGGATGTGATACTCCACTGGTTCTGGAGGGGGCTGGTGCCCAGAGTGTTTCATCCTGCCAAGGACTGAGGTAGTGGATGTCATTCTCCACTGGTTCTGGAGGAGGCATGGTGCCCAGAGTGCTCCACGTGCAGTGTGGGCGGTACAATTCCCTCATCTGGGTGTGCGTGCCACAAGATTGGCGAGGTTCAGGTAGCATGATATGCCATGGAGGCAGCGACATACCCCACACTGCTGCGACTTCGCATTCCACTTGCAGGTGCAAACAGTGATTGAAGTCATGCCTCATGGAAGCTGCCCAGGGTCCAGGAACTCACCTCCAGCCTCAGACGACTGACCACTGGGGATGGTAGCCATGTCAGCGGTGGTGCCAGTGTCCGAGGATGCCACGGGCCGGTGGCGGTGCTTGCGGCGGTGTCTGTGGCGGCGGTACTTGGGACGGTGTCTGTGGCGACGGTGCTGGCGGCGGTGCATGGGTGAGCACCTGCTGAGGGACAAAGCAGGACATCTCCTGCAGCCTCGGAAGGCTGCCCACTGGGGAAGAGGCTGGGGACTGTCGCTGAGGTTGTAGACGTGCCAGGTGTGGTGCAGGTGGCGGTTGTGGTGTCGGGGCAGCTAGCGGTGTTCGCCGCCGTACGGGTTGGCGTGGTCATGGACAGAAGGTGTGACACTGGTCCCTCAGTCGGTGCCACCATGCCCTCTCCTGACCTGCTCTTCTGCTTTTGGTCCTTCCCCGCCTTTGATGGTGCCGCAGTTGTCTTGCCACTATCCCCTTTTGGTTTTGCTGAGCCCTTGGTGGCTGGTAGTTTCGGCTTCTGCCTCAGTGATGTGGGCACCTTTTTCACCTTGGCAGGTGGCGGAATGTCCTTGCCCTCGCTACATGGCACACTGGCAGCCCTGATGGGTGGCGCACTCGATGACCCCGCAGTTCCTGGCACCACTGCCTGGGGATGTGGTGGCTGAGGTGCTGGGCTGGGACCTGGAAAGCCTGGACCTAGGTGAAGGGCGGGGGGAGATGTAGGGAAGAGGTCAATGTTAGCCAGGAAGAGTTTTTTAGACACACTGGGACGGGAAGATGGAGGGGGTTTGGGAGTGGAGGTATAGGTAGTGGTTGTAGGAGGTGTACGTCTGCTGAATTTGGGTGAAGGTGCATGGCCGGGAGGCTGTTGTGAGGTGGATGGCTGTTGGGTGGGTGTGTGCCTGCGTTTGTGTACTTTGGGAGGAGGGCTCACTGACAAACTGGGAGAGGACACTGGGGACGTGTGAATGGTAGTGGGGGTGGTGAGTGCACGTGAGCGGTGTGTGGAGATGGGCGTGCTGGTGATGGAAGTAGTGGCTGAGGATGTAGTGCATGCAGGTGTGAGTGGAGACGAGACAGGGAGGGAGGATGAGGACGTGGAGGAGGGGGACACAGTGGAGGCAGTGGATGTTGCTGTGTCTGCATGGGGATGGTGCTTGTGTGAGTGCCTGTGGGATGTGTGGTGCTTATGTTTACCATGTCCACTCTTGTGTGTTGATGTGTGTGCATGCTGGTCTGGTGGTATGCTTGGGATAGGCTGAGGTACAGGGGATTGGGTCAGGGTGGAGGAAGTTGGAGGGGGGAGGCTGGACACAGGGACAATGGCTGCCATCAATGCTGAGGCCAGAGCCTGAAATGCTCTCTGTTGGGCTGCCTGCCCAGAATGAATACCCTCCAGGTATGCATTTGTTTGTTGCAAATGCCTCTCTACGCCCTGGATGGCATTCACAACGGTAGATTGCCCAACAGTGAGGGATCTCAGGAGGTCAATAGCCTCCTCACTGAGGGCTGCAGGGCTGACTGGGGCAGGGCCTGAGGTGCCTGGGGCGAAGGAGATGCCCACCCTCCTGGGTGAGCGGGCACAGGACACACGCTGAGAGGCTGCTGGGAGGGCGGTGCTGGTAGGGGGTGGCGGCTGTACCTGTTGATGCGGTGGGCACAGAGGTGCCCGCCACCTCAAGGGAGCTCCCATCAGGAGGAGTCGCTGTCACTGCTGTCTGCTCCTGTCCCCGCCGTGGAGCTCCCCTCGCCCTCCATCCCACTGGTGGCTTCATACTCCGTTGCTTCACCCTCCAGGGCCAAGTGGGTTGCAGCTCCCTCCTGCTCCGGTGCCAATGCTCCTCTGCCTGATGATGCTATTGCACACAAGAACAGGGAGACCACAAAAAGGGGAGGAAGACAGAAGAAAGACATGTTCAGTGCATGCAACACCACTGCCGTTGGTGGGCACAACACACATGGAGCAGCCCTCTGCACTACGCCATGCACTGACAGTTCCTAGAAATGTCAGCTGATCATGGGGTACGAGGCCTAAGACCAATTGCTGCACACCTGGAAGTCACAGGAGCCTGACTAGGTGTAGATGGCTATTACCACTGGTGGGGTTGGGGTGCCACATAGCCTGCTTCACAAGGGACCTTGCCTACCAAGTTCGCCCTGGCCAAGGGGAACCCACTGCCCACCTCCCCCACCCAGACACCTCGTAATGCGCGCGGAGTCAGCTGAATGAGAGTGTACTCACCCCGTGTGGCTGCTGTGATGCCCTCAAGCACCCATCCAACTCCGGATAGGCCACCGTCAGGATCCGGAACATCAGGGGGGTCAAGGTGCGACGGGCACCCCTCCCACATTGGGAGGCCATCCCCAGCTGGGCCTCCGCCTTCTTCTTGTTCCAGTGGCGCAGGTCCTCCCATCTTTTATGGCAGTGGGTGCTCCGTCTGTGGTAGACCCCCAGGGCCCGGACGTCCTTGGCGATGGCACGCCAAATACCCTTCTTCTGGTGGGCGCTGACCTAGAGGAATGGTACGGGGAGAGGAAATGACTTACCCGTCCGGACCGTCATACTCATTGCCCACCAGTTCCCATCCATGCCCTGACGCACATACACTCACCATCCGCACATGCAGGCCTCAGCCCCCCCCATGTATCTTCCATTCACACCACTCAAAACAGGCATTGCCCATGCAGCATGCTCACAGTGTACTCACCTGTTTGTCTGGAGGACCGTACAGTTGCGTGTACTGGGGGAGGACCCCATCCACTAGTTTCTCCAACTCCTCCGAAGTGAAGGCAGGGGCCCTTTCCCCCTCTCCTGTTGAAGGTCAGGTATCAAGTGAGGGAACAGACAGAAAATGGCGGTCACATCCACGGCGGTGTGTACCGTCACCACTGGCGTACATCGTCATTGGCTCCTGGGACCCATAGGGCCCAATGTTAACCAATGCCGAATTGTGCCGCGGTCTTCGACCGCCCACCGCAATGGTGTACAATGCCAGCGCAGTTACCTCATATCCCCTTGTCCCACCTTACAGGTCAGGCAGTCGCCATTTCAGGAGGCCACATGGGATGAATGTTAACTGCGTCACACCTATCTGGACCAGGAATATAGACAGATACCGGCTCATTGTGGATTAATAACATTTCTGCAAATAACAAATTGTGATACCTCAGTGTTGGATGACTCTCTGCTCGCTCTTCTCCATAGGGCACGTCTGCTGGGGCAGGTGATGAGATGGCGGTATCCTCCGGTGTACAGACCCCTGGTGGACCTGTCGACAATGGAAGAGAGACACATCCTAGTCACATACAGGCTTGATCTTGCAACAATCCAGGAACTGTGTGCCCAGTTGGAGCCAGGCCTGATTTCATCTATCCGCCATCCCACAGGAATCCCCCCCTCTAGTGCAGGTCCTGTCTGTACTCCATTTCCTGGCCAGTGGGTCTTTTCAAACAACAGTGGCCATGGCATCAGGGATGTCCCAGCCAATGTTCTCTAACGTGTTGTCCAGAGTCTTGTCTGCTCTGCTGAAACACATGCGCAGCTACATCGGGTTAAGGATTTTCCCACAGTGAAAGGTGACTTCTATGCCTTGGGACATATCGCCAACATCATTGGTGCCATTGATGGGACACATGTGGCATGTGTACCCCCCCCCGCAGGAATGAACAGGTGTATAGAAACCGGAAGAGCTACCTTTCGATGAATGTGCAGATGGTGTGTTTGGCAGACCAGTACATCTCCCATGTCAATGCCAAGTATCCTGGCTCTGTGCATGACGGTTACATTTAGAGAAGTAGCAGCATCCCTTATGTGATGGGGCAACTCCAGAGGCACTGTGTGTGTCTAATAGGTGAGGGAAAGGTCCCAATACAGTTGACATAGGTGTCTGGGTATGGGGCTGTCCCTAAGGGTTAGTGTGTGCCTAACAGATATCCATCGACATTTGCAGGTGACTCTGGTTACCCCAACCTGTCATGGCTACTGACCCCAGTGAGGAATCCCAGGACAAGGGCAGAGGAACGCTACAATGAGGCACATGGGCGAACTAGGAGGGTGATCGAACGCACCTTCGGCCTCCTGAAGGCCAGATTCCGGTGCCTCCATCTGACAGGTGGCTCCCTATACTACTCACCGAAGAAGGTGTGCCAGATAATCGTGGCCTGCTGTTTGCTGCACAACCTGGCTGGTGCCTTTTCTGCAGGAGGATGGGCCAGATGGTGGTCTCGTGGCAGCTGTGGAGCCTGTGGACATTGAAGAAGAGGAGGCAGAAGAAGAGGATATCGACAACTGAAACAACATCATCATGCAATACTTCCAGTGAGACAAAGGTAAGAAGATGTAACTGTTTCCCACATCTCATACTGTTGTTTGAGCTGTCATGAGTCTGTCATTTTCACTCAGTGTATGGACCCTGACTTGTCTCTTTGACTTTCCATTTCACAGATCTGGGTCCCACTTTGTGCCCAATGCTCTGTTTACTCCTGGCCTACAGCTGTGTTACATTGGTATGTGAACAAGTAAATTGACATTGCTATATTCCATTGTTATTGTAATTACACATTTGTGAAAGCACAGACTGACTCCAGATTGTTTTGTGATTGAAGTGTGTCTATTCCTGTGCAATTAAGTGGAGGGGGTTGTAATATGGGCTGGGGTGATGGTGGAGGAATATCCATGGCAGAGTCCAGTCTATTTGTTTCACAGGTGCATTGTCCAAAGGGGCATAAAAAGTGGAGCAATGGCAGTTTAAAGATGGACAGGGTGACATAGTGGGACAGAAGGGTGGCATTCAGGCAGGTCTCATTTACTGGCAGGGGTCTTGGCAATGTTCTCTGTCTTGTTCCTGGATCTCAGGGACCGTTTGCGGGTTGGTTCTCCATCTGCAGGGGGTGTGGTGCTGGTGTCCTGTTGTTCCTGTGGCAGTGCCTCCTGTCCACTAGCGCTGGCGGAGGTGGAGGGCTGTTCATCGTCCAGGCTAGTGTCAGGGGGCCCTTGTTGTGCAACTGTGTCCCTCCTGGTGTTGACAAGGTCAGCCAGCACCCCTGAAATGGTGACCAGGGTGGTGTTAATGGATTTCAAGTCCTCCCTGATCCCAAGGTAGTGTTCCTCCTGCAGCCGTTGGGTCTCCTGAAACTTGGCCAGAACCATTGCCATGGTCTCCTGGGAATGATGGTAAGCTCCCATGATGTTGGAGAGTGCCTCGTGGAGTGTCGGTTCCCTGGGCCTGTCCCCCCATTGTCACACAGCAGTCCTCCCAGTTTCCCTGTTATCCTGTGCCTCTGTCCCCTGAACCGTGTGCCCACTGCCAGCGCCCCCAGGTCCCTGATCGTCCTGTGTTATTGGGTTTGCCTGGGTTCCCTGTAGTGGTGGACACACTGCTGATTGACGTGTCCTGGGGACAGAGGGATGGGCCCGCTGGGTGGGTGCTGTGCTGGTGTTTCCTGAGGGGGGAGGCTCTGTGGTGGCTTGTGACAGTGGCAGGGGAACTGACTGTCCCGAGGTCCCAGATGGGCTGGGCTGGTCATCTTGATCCAGGCGGGCAGAGCTGCTGTCATCACTGTGGGCCTCTTCTTTGGGGGGACTGGATATGTCTGGCACCTCCTGTCCAGGTGAAGTTGGGTAGGGGTCCTGTTGGGGTGTAAATGTATAGTTATTGTACCTGTGTGTGCCATCGTGTGGAATGGGTGAGTGACCCTCTACTCCAGTGCTTGCATGATTGGCTTGGTCCTTGTGTGATTGCTGATTTTGGGGCATGAGTGAGTCTCTGTACTGGACATGCTAGGGTGATGGGTGTCCATGCATTGGTGTTACATGCAGGGCGTGGTTTTGGGATGTGTGGGTTGTGTTGGTGGGGTATCTGTGGGTTGTTGGGGGTGAGGGTAAGGGTGGGAGTATGTGATGGCATGCAGGTGGGGCGGGGGGATAAGGTAGTAAAGATTTGCCTTACCAAAGTCCAGTCCTCCTGCTACTCCTGCGAGGCCCTCAGGATGCATGATCGCCAAGACTTGTTCCTCCCATGTTGTTAGTTGTGGGGGAGCAGGTAGGGGTCCACCGCCAGTCCTCTGTACAGTAATCTGGTATCTGGATACCACGGAATGCACCTTCCCCCGTAGGTCGTTCCACCTCTTCCTGATGTCATCCCGTGTTCTTGGATGCTGTCCCAATGCATTTACCCTGTCGACAATTCTGCGCCATAGCTCCATCTTCCTTGCAATGGATGTCTGCTGCACCTGTGATCCGAATAGCTGTGGCTCTACCCGGATGATTTCCTCCACCAGGACCCTGAGCTCCTCCTCAGAGAACCTGGGGTGTCTTTGAGGTGCCATGATGTGGTGTGGGTGATGTGTGAGGTGGTGTCAGTTGGGATGTGTGAGGGGATGTGTTGGTGTGTGTTGTTTGAGGTGCGTGGATGTTGTGTAAGTGATGGTGTTGTATGTCTGTGGATGCTGGTGTTGCTTTTGGTAGTGTCTCTCTCTGGCCTGCTTTCAAATTTCTGGTAGTAAGGGTTTGTGGGTAATATGGGTGTGTGTTTTATAGTGGTGTGAGTGTGTGGGTGTGGTGTGTGTATGTGTATCAGGTGTGTGTATTTTGAATTGTCCAATGTGGTTGTGTTTTGTAAATGTGTGTGTATTTTGAGCGTGGCGGTGTGTACCGCCAATGGTTTACCGCATTTGAAAGACTGCTTCGTTGATTCGTGGGTCGTGATAGTGTGGGCGTATTCTTGTTGGCGTGACGGTGACGGCTTTGTTATCAGCAGTTTATCACTGACCTTTGGTGTGGCGGACTTGTGTGGGTGTCTGTAATGTGGCAGATTCCGAGTTGTGGGTTGTAATACCTGTTGCGGAATTCCACGGACGCAGCGGAATGTTGGCAGTCTTCTGCGGTAAGCAGGATTTACCGCCAAGGTTGTAATGAGGACCTTAATGCCTGTTGGACCTGGCCCTTTTCGCAGGTTCATCCCCAAACATTTTGCCTTCCTCCTCCTATTTATTTCTGACCTCCTGCTGTTAGCTCTAGGACTCTGAGCAGTTTATCACTGCTGGTCAGTGCTAAAGTGCAGGTGCTGTCCTTCCTAAAGTTTTGTATGATTGGCTTACACCTAATTGGCACATTTAATTTACCTGTAAGTCCCTTTTACAGTGGTATCCCTATACCCGGGGCCGGTAAATTAACAGCTACTAGTGGGCCTGCAGCGCTGCTTGCGCCACCGACAGAAAAAGCCTTTGAAATCTGACTCAGGCCTGCTAGCACAGGGCCTGCATGTGCAGTTTACTGCCACAGGAAACTGGAATCTAAATTTACTTGCCTGGCCTGGAATTCCCCTTTTACTACATGTAAGTCACCCCTAAGGTAGGCCCTAGCTAGCCCTATGGGCAGGGTGCTATGTATGTAGAAGGCAGGACATGTACCTTGTTGTGTGGCCTGTCCTGGTAGTGACAAACGGCCTATTTGGTTTCTCACTGATGTGAGTGCTGCCTTGCTCATAGGATGGCATTGGAAATGCCCTGCCTTATGTCTAAGGGATATTGTCTGATCTATGAGGGGTAGCGTAAGCATGTTTGGTATGGTTGTAATGGAAGTGAGAAATGCTGCTTACTGGTGTAGGTGTATTTTTTTTATCACCATTATAGAAATGCCACTTCTAGAAAGTGAGTATTTTTGTGTGCTTATCACTCTGGTGTTTTGCAGCCTGACTCCAATCCACGTCTGGGGCAGAGTGACAGCTGGGCTTTGTGCATACTTTTCAGACAGCCTGTATACAGGGAGCGTGGAGGTGTCACAGAGGTGCATCTGCATATTGAATGGTCTTTCTGGGCTGAGAGAAGGAGAGGCCTGCATTTGTAAAAGCTGTGCGCTGCCCTTACAAAAAGGGCTTGTTTACCCACGACTGATGTCTGGAGCCTGTGCTGGAGGAGAGAGGGGACACTCCTAGAACCAGTTGGAACTGGTTGTAGCCTCTTCTCCCTCTCTTTGTAAAAGTTGTGCAAAACTGCTAGAGGGACTCATCAGGAACCGCTTTTGACTGCTGCTGAGTTGGCCTGTGACCTGCTAGGTCACTAGGAGGAACTGCCACTGACTGCAACTTTGTGCTGGCCTGCTTGTTTGGGTCCTACCACCCTGTGCTCCCTTTGACTGTCCCCAGGGGCTGGGTGCTGAGGCCCCTGTCCCCTGCATCACGTGCTAGAAAATCGCTTTATTCTTTGCTTCCCCAGTGTGAGGGAAGTGTTTTGGACTGTGTGCTGAATTTGAATGCTTCTGTTAGGAGCATAGCGCAGGAAGAACGCTTTGGCCTGCTTGCTCTCCCTTCTTTTTTTCATTGGAAAGCGCGCGACGAGCGCTTCCTCGTCGCCCCCGGCGAATATTCCCCATCGCGACCCAGGCCAGTCGAGAAAATCCAGCGTGCTCCGTGTTTGGTGCCCTCAGGGCACTGGAGCAAGTAGGAGGATGCCCCGAGAGCACAGGCAGGCACCTGCTTCAGTGCATTCACTGCAGCCACCCAGGCAATGCAGGCAAACCAATGAGGGAAAGTTGCTGCTTACGGGCCAGAGCCGCAACACTGCTGGTTAGGAGGCAGCGGCCCCGGAAGATAGAGCGGCGCGACCCGGGAGTCCCTGGAGTGCTCCGGCATGCCCCTTGAGTGCAAGCAGCTGGAGGAATTCCGCTGGCCAGGTAGGGAGGTAAGGAGTCCTACCGGCCGGGCAGGAGCACAGGACTTTGTGCCCCAAGAGCCAGAAGGCTGGAAGGAGTCCGTAGCTCCCAGGGAGCTGGACGTCTGCAGCACGAGGACGCGGGCAGCTGCTCCTGACTTGGCTGGTGTTGGGCCCGGCATGGGAGGCCTCCCGGCGAGCTAGGGAGGATCACATGTGCTCCTCCCCGGTGTGGTTAGAGAGGCACTTAGGCGCTACCACCCCTTGTGCAGGAAAGGGGATGAAGGAATCATAGCCCTTCTACCTGCAGTACACCTACCTGCCAGTGGGGATTTAGGATATATGCCATTTGGTGATGTTTCATCTAATGTGTTTCATGATGGGGTTGGGACCCCCATGCTCATATGTTCATCCTTCCAGGCGCATTTTTAATGATTTATCCTCTTTTGTACATTTATGATAATGTCCTGGCATTTATGGGTAACATATGTTTATTAGGACATGTGCATTTTTTGGTAACATCTTTGCTATGACCCATGCATTTCTGATGATGTGTCTCCTGCACCATTTATGATGATCTGTTTTGATGACTTGCCATTTGTTCACTGATGTTCCTTTTGGGGGCATTACAGAGGGTATGTTTATTATGACATGTAATTGTAATTGTAGATTTATTTATATAGCGC
The DNA here is from genome assembly GCF_031143425.1 of Pleurodeles waltl. Taxonomy (NCBI): domain Eukaryota; kingdom Metazoa; phylum Chordata; class Amphibia; order Caudata; family Salamandridae; genus Pleurodeles; species Pleurodeles waltl. The sequence continues at coordinate 401,495,076 of NC_090447.1, forward strand.
TTACTATCCCTGATGAGGCATCAAAGTGCTTTTCAGCAAGTAGCATGCTACTCTGGAACCCAAGAGGAATTAGTGGTGGATTAGTATAGGGAAATATGAGTCCAGTATTAGTATAAGTCTTGGGCTTGGGATGAGTAAAGGAGAGATGAAGGAGAGAAGAGTCTGTGGAAAGGGGTTAGGGAGATCATAGTAGCAGAAGGAGTTTTGGATGAGTCAAAGTTGAGATAAAGGAGGGAGAATTCAGTAGGGTTGTTTGGGAGATCATAGTAGTAAACTGAGGTTTGGTGTGAGCTTGATGCGGTAGAGGAGGCAGGGTTATTTTGGAGATCAAAGTAGTAGAATGGGTTTGGGATGAGTCAGATTGGGGATGAAGGATAAATTGATAGAGACATAGGGTGATGAGGGGATGTGCATTCTTTTAGTAATGTTTACCTGACTACTGCTTATGTTGCAGAATAACCAGCAACCTATGTGTTTTATGTGACTACTGCTGCCTTTTGCAGAGTAATAGTACTGTGTAAAGTTCTGAAAACTGCTTGGGTAGCAGGGTATTGCTGACAGGTTGTGTTTGGTCTAATGATGTTGTGTACAATACAGTTTATTTTTTATATAACTTGGTGTTGTGTTTCCTTTGTGGTGGGGATAGTGTGTCACGTGTGTTGTGTGTGTTTTGCAATCTCTTTACATATTGCCTCTGGGATAAGCCTGACCTCTCGTGCCAAACTATCAAGGGGGTGAGCAGGGGTTATCTTGGTTGTGTAACTCCTTCGCCCTGACTAGAGTGGGTGGGTTCTGCCAGGCTTAGATGCATCCCCTAGTCAACCAGAAACCCCATTTCTAACAATGCCACTATCTACCTAGCTGCTTCCAGGAAGCTTTTATCAACATCTACAAAGGAACCACCATTGTTCTGGACAATGAATAGAATTTCAAAGCATTTGCGGAGATCTTCCAGCACTTTAATGAGTCCACATTAACTTTGTCCGAAATCTAAAAAAAAAACTGTTGCCACCCCTATCCACATGCAGAATGACCACCCTATACCAAATCTATACTGTTTACCTTCCAAAACAACACCAACCCTTGAGTCTGTCTCACACTCACAAGAATATTTTGTAGCCCCATATGTGCCTTAGGTGAACCCAGCTATCTTGATTCTCCTAGTCCAATTTATTAAGGTTTTGTGAAAACCCACTCAGTCTTGAAGCACGTATTAGACAACCATGATCTCTTATTCATCGCCATCTCAATAGCTTAGCATTACCAATACATGCGTTGTAGAATACTCGATTTCCTCTTCATCTAGGGGCCTCTAATCTATCCTAAAGATCAGAGTGAAAAAGAGAAAGAGAAAAGTAGCCTTTTCCCATGCAAGAGACCTGAGCTGCACTGTCTTCTGCAAGACAATGTTTCCCTCATCCCAACACACACCAGGCAGCATGTCACTGACAACTGATTTCTATTTGTAGCAGTACTGTACAGTCCCGGGCAACAAAACTATTTTCAAAGAAGAATTCTTTCGATTGACACTTTACCTCCAGATAGATTTGTGATCATACATGACTTTCATTTATAGATTGAGAGAGCCAATGTAAAGCGCATGACAAATCTCACTGAGAATTTTAAAAAACAATTGACCTTCAACAGACAGCAGCCCAACACACACACACACCTGGGCACGTGGTCTCCCTTATTTTCACGCACAGTCTTGAAACTTCAGTACTAATGGTAGACCACTCCTTGATTTCCAGTAACCCGACCAGCCTAACAAAAACACCCACCCCTTGTAACTCTAATACAAACATTGTAAGCCTTTACAGACACTTCAGAAACATCCCCATAGAAGTTTTAGAGTCAATGTACAGCAAAGCTAAAATGTTTCAACCTGACATCAGCAATCCAATATACCGTCGAACATTCTCCAAATCAGCTTATCAGCTGCTCAACAGGGCATTAAAGCATTCATGAAGTGGTTCAACAAAACATAATGAACTGTGAAAGTCACTTGTAATCAAAATGGCAGTGGTGCAAGTCTGAGTCCAAAGAGGACAAACCACAAAATACATAGAAGGGTCCACTACCTGACAATCAGAAGAGCCAAGAGGGCCTACTATGCAAAATGTATGACTGAAGCACACAACAAATTGAGGAAAACCTGACCCCGTGAAAGGTAATACATGTGGACAACACTGCAAAGACCTACTAGAGACCTTCAAATTAAAAAATGTGTGAAATATGTAACACTATTTCTAGCACACCTGATCCGTCTCTGTGCCCACCTTTCTTGCCATCTTTACTACTAACTTCATTCTTGTCCTTCAAACCATACTCACATATGGAGACGTGCTCCCCCTTTCTCTTACGTTGAACACTGCAAATGTGATAAATGCCTCACTCCGATCAGAAGTTGTACATGAACTACTAAGGAATGCTGTCATCAGCCCACCTCTAAAAAAATAAATGTAGACACCAAGGGCCAGATGTATCTTAGTACCATTTTGCATTTCCTAAATAGTGAATTTTAACAAATCGCTATTTGAGAAATGCAAAATGGTATGTATGAAAATAGCGAATCCCTAATAGTGATTTCTTAAAACTCGCAATTGCTATTAAAGAATCACTATTAGGGAATCCTTAGGTGCGAATGGTCTTGCATTTCTTAATTTGGTAATGCAAATCCAAGGGTGCTACGGGCCTAAGGCCACCTTTGATGCACCCCCCCAAAAAATGTACACATGTAAATTGCACACATGCCATCGGGGCATGTGTGCACTACATGGCACTTTTAAAAATTCATTTTTAATGCATTTTTTTCAATTGCACATGGTTACCAACAACTTGAAGTTGGTGGTAATTGCATTTCCTAAATGCTTTGGCATTCCTCGGGCAAGATGTATCAACACTGTGCACATGCAAGCAAACTGGTGCAAAGTGTTCCTTTTTTATTTGCCTTCCAGTTCCAAACTTTTTTCGGCCTGGAAAGTTTCCTAAAGGTGAAACAAAGTAGTGCTTTTTATTATTTTATGTCTAAGGGGCATCCCATGAGTGAGGCATTCCATACTACCACTACCACGTGATCCCTATTTAATAACATTTGTAGAGAGGGCTTTGCATAAACAAAAACCTCCTTTATGGAAGAAAAGTAGCAGAAAACTATATTTTTGTCCATATGTTTCAAACTGTGTATGTGTGTTGCATTGTACAGCACACATGCAAAGTGGGCAAAAGTGTAAATGCATGCTTTAGTATAGCATTTTTCACTGGAAGGGGAAACTTCGAGTAAAAAATCTATGATAGAATTATGAACATACCTTTGCACTATGTTGCAAAAGTTTGCGCGTGGCTTGGTGCAGCCCATTTGTGCGCTGGCATTTGGTAAAAGAGGGGCAATGCCGTTTCTTCACATTTTAAGATTGCTTAGTAAATGTGCACCCAAATGTTTAGCTTTTACATGTAGGTCAGTTGATATCTAAACACCATGCTTCCAGACAGACCTTTGGTCTTACTTTGCAAATCAGAAAACGAGCACCTCCCACCCGTAAGCAATCTCTGGAGTCTCTACCATCGACGTGTCAACCCTGGTAGCCACAACACCATGTAAGGTCCCTAACATATTTTAAAGTGACAAACAACTAAGACATTGCAAGGGTATTCACACAATGAGCTAGATTGGTGATTAAAAAATGTTTTCAAGGATGAGTTCTCAATACCACCATAGGGGCATATGCCGATAGACTTTTCATACTCTTCACTTTACTTTTGACTTTTCTTCCACTTATCTACCGAAGTAAATGTAATAATATATTGTGCATACCAACGAAATGCAAGCGGAGTGTAATCTAAATTGGGATTCAAAAACACCTGAAACAATAAATCATGGGAACTATACTCCATGTATCATATCCCAGTTCATCAAAGCAGAAGTGCTGAAATCACTTCCACCGCCAAGAAAACAACAAGGCATAACAGCGGTTTAAAACGTGCTCTTGGAAGGTGTAAAATGTCACAATGGCACGGGTCCGAGAGGATCTTGGTAACCCAATATGTGTAGAGTAACTAGGCATGAGTATATTACAACATTCTGCTGACAAGACACATGCACGTCACCCCACAGGTCTTGCAAGTCGTAGGATCCAGCTAATAAGTCACAGTAGAAGTCCCATCAGGTGTTTTAGAAACCAGTCCCACAGGGAGGAGTGGTGCAGCACATACAGGACCAGCTATAGCAGACATTTTATAGCTAGTACTCGCTCCCACCATGGAAACTGTATCTACCAGTCCTTTGCTACACTAAGAATCCAGGATAGTACAAGACATCCTCTGCTTCCCAATGTGGAAGATTCCTCAGACCAAGTGACTGACTCATGGTAACTGAGAGTGGGACCTGAACACCAAATACCGCACAATTCCATGCTTTAGAACAATCCATACTGCAAATACAGTGGAGACAGCACAAGGCTATGTCCAACCACAGTCAGTGAGGGGAGAAACTGGACAAAACCATGTCTAAGAGCAATGACATATTTAGATTTAGGATGGGTGTGATGACAAAGGCTGTCAAAGAACTGCTCAGACTCATTTCAATTGACTCATCTGCACACAGGAATGGCCAGTGCCACAGTGACACTTGCGTACATGCATCAGTTGAGACACTCACCAAAGTAGCAAGTACAATGTGCTGACATACTGCAAACATGCAGGTTAAGCCGGTGTACTACAGCAGTGAGGTTGGAAGAAGTCTTGACGAGGTTACAGAGACACTGAAGATTATGCAATCTTCATATGCAGGGCAGCAACTGTAACAGGTGGCTATAAGGAGGCCTCTACCATGAACAGTGTGTCTGTGGCCGAGGCAAGCAACAAAAGACATACCCAAAGTCATTGTGGGGATGGATAGAGCAATGCTACTCCATGCACGGGTGAGAAGCCAACAATGTCTAGACAAATGAAGAAAAGATTTCCTCTGAATGCTCTATGTTTTAGGATTGAACATTAATGGCCTGTCGATCAACAGTAGTGCTGGGGCAGGTGCTGTAGAAATGAATCTATGGCACCTGGACGTTCCCTAAAAACCCTGACCAGGCATTCTGTGAGATGGCCACTAATATTGATAGTTATCCCTGGGGTTTTCAGAGACTATCAGGTGTAAGTTAAACAGATCTGGTATTGCAGTGGAGAATGCTTGATTGCACTGGAAGTGCTTTCCTAATATAAGCTGCAGCTTATCAAGTAGGATCCGGATCACCTTCGCACGTAATGCACACCTCCTCCACAGTCTGTTCAAACAGGGTCACTCTCTGTCTACGTTTTCTCTCACTTCTTCTTCATCTTCTTTTGTGGGCTCCAAAATCCACATCCTCCTTGCATAGCGCAGAGTGCCACCAATGTGAAAGTTTGGATTGCATTTAAGATGACCACTTATAGTTTGCACCTAGTTACCACCTGCTTCTACTAGATGGAAATTTAAATTTGCATGCACAATTTGTGATTTTTGTGACCATTCGCAATGTTTGACTGGTTAGTACATGGGCTTTGTGATTGCGTAATATGTATCGGTCTGAGAATCACGATATTAAGTTGCATTTTCAGGATCCATCCTTTGATCACAATCCTGGCCAATGTTTGTAATTCCTTGTTTATTATCCCTTGAGATATCATCAAATGGCAGGTTTTGCAGTCACAAATCAGATTGCGATTACTTCGTGATTTACAGAAAATGTCACACTTAGATCCCTGTTTCTGATGATGCCCAGACGTACTCTAAAACCCTCAGTCACTCAGAGTAATACTCCAGATTTTACAAGGTTGACTAAGCGCTCTCTGCATGAAATTAAACTCATACAGAGCTCTTTAGAAAACTCAGTGGCACTTAAAGTTGGTTCACAATAATAATAATAACTCCCACAGAACTCTTCTCATTCACTTAACGTTATGCTCATTCTTTCAAAGATCTTCTCTTTGTAATACCTGACAATGCTCACAATCATTTAGAAGATTGTAGTAGGTATCACACAAATTTGCGACAAGTGCACTGTGTCTGTTAAAACCTAGACAGTCAGAGCTCTTTTCTTGTTAAGAGTAGTCTCACTGAGAACTCGGCTTTTGGTAACACCCAAAGTCACTTGTGAGTCCCTTTTGGTAATGAAGATTGACCGCATCTTCACTCTTAATAGTACCTCAAATAAACCCACGTACCCTCCCAGTTACTCAGTCATCTGCTGCGATAATACTCAGAGATACTATGACAAGGGATTGAGACATACGGGTGTGGCCTGCTTACCATGTCGTCAGAGAGAGGTCAGTCCCGACGGAAATATTTGCCCTATAAAATGTAATATAAAATAAAACACCCACATGCAGACAGAATCGTTTCTAGGCAGAATCCCCGCTAGCCAAGGCCCACGCTAAACTCTCTCCTTAGCTAGTTTTGGTACCTATGAATGCAATAGGGAAGCTAAAGGCAAATGGCAGGCCACCTGCCCTGGGAAGAAGCAAACCCATCCTGACCACAACTAACCAAGGGAACCTCCCGGTCTCTACAACTCAACATACACATTAAAACCATGTGAGCTATGATATATGTTTACTAATTGCTTCATGCAATTTTTTGTATTTGCTATTGGTGTCAGTTCGCAGTCACTTAATATTTGCTGTGTGACCATGGTTTTTCTTAAATAGCACATTTGTAAAAGGGGAGTCTCAGTCTTCCATAACATCATTGTGGAATGAGGTACTAGTTGACTCATTTTTGCAGCTCTCTAAAATAGTGGTCAGTCTGATAAGCACTATACTCCACGCTTTCTCCTATTAATACCCAGGCTCCCTAAACAAAATAAAGAGACATTTTGCAATATGTTCGGTATAAGTATAATTAGACAGGCATACAGACAGTTATCACTTCAAGGTTAAAGGTGCTAGGAGATGACAACAAACTATCAATTTAATGCAAATGTATTCTATGGCGAATTCATTGGGTTCATGTGTGTAAACCATAGACCACATGAAACAGAAGAAAAGCCACATTGAACAGATTTCCTGATCAAATATTAAGTTAGTGTATAATATATTTCACTTTAAGTGTGCTCCTACTCATGTAGCGAATTACAACCCAATATCTTAGTCACAAGGATGTCATATGTTCATAGTTTATTGTTTATTGCTGATTACTTACGATGTTGTCCAATAAGTAAAATAAAGCGTAAACCGCTAATAGATGGCAGATTGTTCTTTTAATACAGCAGTTAAAAGCAAATTAAATTGTCCTAATGCCAACATATTTTAATTGAAAACCATGGAACACAATGATAGTTGTTTTATTCCATTTCCAAAAACGTTACTACAACTGCAGTCAACCAGACATCAACTCCACTCACAGAATATTTTAATTCTTTATTCTTTATTCAATCTATCTATTAACATCGGGAAAATTCCTTCGGCTTGGAAAGCGGCTCCAGTCATACCGATTCAAAAGAAGTCCAACTTGGCACCCACTAATCTTACCAACTATTAACCTATCTCACTGCTTCCTTTATTGGACAAGCTGTTGGAAGGGCAAATAAATAAACAATTTATGGATTACCTAGAGGTCAACAAGCTTCTGGACCCATCATAATCTAGAATCAGACCTTTCCATAGCACTGAGTCAGCCTTAGCAGCCGTCACTGATCACATAAGATGCTCACTTGATTCCAATATTCCATCCTTGCTTGTGCTGTTTGACTTGTCTGCAGTATTTGATACTGTGTCTCATCCCAGGCTGCTTCAAAGGCTACAGGAGATTGAAAACCATGGCACAGCATTACAATTGTCCAATGATTTCCTAACCAACAGAACTCAAGCAAGCACTCTGGGCTCATACAAATCGCATTCCATGATGCTGGGCAAGGGGGTGGCCCAGGCTCCTGTCTCAGCCCCACATTTTTTCATATGTAAGTTGACCCCCTTGCCAAGGCTGTTAAAGCTTTGGATTCAAAGTACTATTGTATGCTGGTGATATACAGCTAATAATCTCCCTTGACAACGATCTGGTCAAAGCGAAATAATGCTTCTCAGCAGGGATGAAAGCAATCGCCGCCTGGTTGACTGAAAACTGTCTCCAGTTGAATACAGGTAAAACAGAGATTATGCTGTTCGAAAAGGCCCAACAGCTATGGGCCTTCGATTGTGGCCTCCAGAATTAGGTACAGCTCCAAGCCCCAAACAGGTAGTCAAGAACTTGGGTGTCCATCTCGACCAATCCCTCACAATTAAAGCACAGGCTTTGAACATCACAGCCATTTGTTTTCACATGATGCGCCTGCTGAGGAGAATGTTCCCGCTCCTCCTTTTTTTGGCGGGGTACCTTTGGTTTAACTTCGGGTTATTGGACAATTGGACTAGGGCAATACCTGACTGGCTTCAGCAAACGAGACGTTACTATCTAAATCACAAGTTATTTAGAACACCGCTGTTCGTCTCAAATGCAATCACTGGTTGCTGGTTCAGATTATTTTTTAAATTTGTTGCTTGACACATAACTACCTGATAGGGAGAGGTTCTAGCTACCTATCTTTGAAGTTCGCATATCAAAGCCAAGTCAGACTTCTAAGATCCAATGGCAAAGCTTTGCTTCCTGTTCCATTGGTAAGAAGGTCCCAATGCAATGTAAGCACTCTATAGGAGGCAGAACGCTATACCAGCAAATAGCATGAGGTGAGAAAGAAATGCTCCTCTGGGCAGAGCCAAAGCCCACTGCATATATTTTAGAGAACTGGCCTTATAGACATCTGCTAAAAATATTTTGCATTGACTTTGTTTTATTCACAGCTGGGTTGCCCTTCGTTCACTACAACTGTGCAATGCCAGAGACACCCGGTGAGCTGATAATTAAAAACAAGCATTGGCAAAGACAGTAGGTCTTTCCTGTACAAGACCTATTGGCTTTGGCAGTGTTTTTTGCCATGTTGTACACCAGTGTTGTGTGAAGTGTCAGAGTGAAGTGAAGGAGTAGAGTGTCATAGGGTGGATTTGTTGGAGTGTCATAGAGTGGAGTAGGGGGAGTAGAGTGCTATAGAACTGAGTAGAGTTCAGTAGTCCAGTGGCAGAGAGTGTTGTAGAGTGGAGTGGTTGGAATAAGGTGGAGTGGGTTGCAGTGGATTCAGGTAGTGGGGTGCATTGGATTGGAGTAGAGTGGGAGGGATTGGATTTGGGTAGAGTGGGGTAGATTGAGTTGAGTGGGGTGGATTGGTGTGGGTTGGATTAGATTGGATTGGATTGGAGTAGGGTGGATTGAAATTGTTTGAGGTGGATTGGATTGGGGATTTGAGTGGAGTGAATTAAATTGGATTGGGGTAGGTGGTTTGGATTGAAATGGGGTGGAGTGGGGTGGATTGGATTGGAGTGGGATGGATTGGCTTCACTGGATTGGAATGTGGAGAAATGGACTGGGTTGGGGTGGATTGGATTGAAGCGGGTGGGTGGACTGGATAGGAGTGGGGTGGATTGGATTGGATTAGGATGGATTGGAGTGGGGTGGACTGAACTGGGATGGTGTGGGGTGGATTGGATTGGGATGGGGTGGGGTGGATTGAATTGAATTGGGATAGAGTGGGGTGGATTGGAGTAGAGTGTGGTGGATTGGAGTGAGTGCGTTGGATTGAGGTGGCATGGAGTGTGGTGAAGTAGCGTGGATTGGATTGAAGTGAGGTGGATTGTAATGGGGTGAGGTGGATTGGATTGGGGTGTGGTGGACTGCAGTGGGATGATGGAATTGGGGTGGGGTGGATGTTGTGGATTGTATTGAGTGGGGTGTGTTGGATTGGACTGGGGTGGATCGGATTGGCATGGGGTGCATTTGATTGGAGTGGGGTAGATTGAAGTGGGGTGGACTGGAGTGGGATGGACTGGAGTGGGGTGGAATGGATCGGATTGGGGTGTGGTGGATTGGATTGAGTGGGGTGGATTAGGGTGGGGTGGTTTAGGGTGGGTGGATTAGGGTGGAGCAGGTGGATTAGAGTGGGATGGGATGGACTGAATTGGGTGTGGTGGATTGGATTGAGGTGGGGTGGACTGGATTGGGGTGGGGTGGACTGTGGTGGGGTGGATTTCAAAGGGGTGAGGTAGACTGGAGCAGATGGGGTGGGGTGGATTGGATTGGAGTGGATTGTGGTGGATTGGGCTGGGATGAATTGGATTGGAGTGGGATTGACTGGAGTGGATTGTGGTGGATTGTATCAGAGTCAGATTGACTAGATTGGAGTGGGGTTGATTGGAGTGGAGTGGGGTGAATTGTATTGGAGTGGGGTGGATTGGATTGGTGTGGGTTGAAATAATTGGAGAGGGGTAAACTAGATGGGAGTGGGGTAGATTTAGGTGATCTGGATTCTGGTGGATTGGGCTGGAGTATGGTGAAATAATGTGGACAGGATTGGATTGGAGAGGGGTGAATTGAAGTAGATTGTATTGGAGTGGGATGGATTGGGGTGGTGTGGGTGGGCTGGATTGGAATGAGGTGGATTGGGAGGCAGTGGACCTGATTGGAGTGGGTGGATTGGGGTTGCATTAAATTGGAGTGTGGTGGGTTGTATTGAAGTAGTATGGATTGGAATGGAGTGGGGGGGATGGATTGTATTAAAGTGGGTTGGATTGGAGTGGGATGGATCAGACTGGAGTGGAGTGGATTGGACTGGAGTGGGTGGATTAGACTGGAGTGGAATGGGGTGGGTTGGATTGGTTTGGGTGATGTGTATTGGATTGAAGAGGGGTAGATTGGACTGGAGACTGAATTAGGGTGGATTGGATTAGTGTGGGGTGAATTGGATTAGTTTGGGGTGTATTGCAGTGCGGTGAATTGGGATGGAGTGGGGTGGATTATAGTGGGGTGAATTGGAGTGGGACAGATTGTTTTGCAATGGAGTGGGTTGTTTGGGATTGGAGTGCGGCAGGTTGAAGTTGGGCAGATTGTTTTGGATTAAAGTAGGGCATATTACAGTGGGGCTGATTGGAGTGGGTTGATTGAAATGGATTAGAGCAGGACAGATTGGCTGGTGTGGATCTGAGTGGGATAGATTGTTTTGGATTGGAGTGTGGAAGACTACAGGTGGGCAGATTGTTTTGAGTTGGAATGGGACAGATTGTATTAGGGTCAATTGGAGTGGGGTGCATTAGGCAGGTTTTGGGTGGACTGGATGGGAGTGGGGTGGATTGGAGTGAGGTGAATTGGGATGAGTGGGGTGGATTGGATTGGAGTGGAGTGGGGCATATTGTTTTGGATTGTAGTGGGGCAGATTAGAGGAGGGTAGATTGGGGGTGGGACAGATTGTTTTGGATTGGAGTGGGGCAGACTGGAGTGGGGCGGATTGGAGTGGGGCAGATTGGAGTGGGTAGACTGGTTTTGAATTGGAGTGGGGCATATTGTTTTGGATTGGAGTGAACTGGAGTGGGGCAGATTAGATTGAGGTGGGTTAGGAGGTTTGGGGTGGGTGGGTTGGAGTGGATTGGGGCGAGTGGTTTTGATTGGAGTGGGGTGGATTTGTGTGGCGTGAGGTGGGGTGGATTGGGGTGTACTGTATGATTATATATTAAAGCATAATTTCTGAAATTACACATTATAAAGAAACAATGTTGATTTGCAATATTTAGAACAAGAGAATCGTCATCTTTTGAGAACAGTTCCATGAGTAAAAACAAAAGAAAACACGAGTACAAAGTGAGAAAAGATGACCTGGCAAATTAAACAAAAGATAGCTATAAAAAAAAAACTTTGCAAGTTTGTTTCTCCTCCTGGGCACGTTTTGCTAGTCGCAAGTCGTCTGTTTGCAGGGCATTAGAAGTTAAAAAGAACAAAATAGACCCTCAACCACATCGGCAGCAGCGGATGGGCACTAACTATGTTGAATCAATCAGTGCTTGGTCCCTGCTCCACGAAGCGCCCACGGGCAAAAACTTAAGAAAGCATGAGAAAGTGAGAAAAGTTGAGTTGCCAAATAAAAGAAAGTTAGCTATAAATAATAAAACCTTGCAATTTTATTTGTCCTGCTGGGCATGTTTTGCCAGTCACAAGCCTTCTGTTTGCAGGACAGTAGAAGTTAAAAAGAACAAAATAGTACCTCAATCTCGCCTGGAGCAGCGGACGGGCACTGATTAAGTTGAATCAATCAGTGCTTGGTCCCTGCTCCACAGACAGGAACGGAAATGATGCCACACCTGCAGTGATGAATTACGAGGCTGCGAAGAAGACTGATACGGAAGCCAACAAATGGTAAGTGACCGGTGGGCTACAACCCCTTTACTGTTCAGAACAGTCTCGCTAGCCAGTAACATGCGCTAGCACATGTACTTGCAGGCTCGACACTGAAAAAGGGACATACACTCGGTTGAACGTCCATGTATTCCTAAACTGATTAGTTTGTGTGATAAATTAACATCTCCCTGTGATGCTATTGTCACTGTGCAAAGTCCTTAAAAGGTAAAACGATGTAACATTCCACCGCAACATTTTTGAAAGAACCTTGACCCATATTTATACTTTTTGACGCTAAACTGCGCTAACGCAGTTTAGCGCCAAAAAATTTAGCGCCGTCTAACGCCATTCTGAAGCGCCATGCGGGCGCCGTATTTATGGAATGGCGTTAGCCGGCGCAAGCAGACCGGCGCTGCCTGGTTTGCGTGGAAAAAAAACACGTACACCAGACAGCGCCGGCGTAGGGGGAAAATGGCGTATGGGCGTCTTAAAATGGGGCAAGTCAGGTTACGTCGAAAAAATCGTCGTAACCCGACTTGCGCCATTTTTTTTCGACGCCCATCCCCCATCAACATGACTCCTATCATTGTAAAGATAGGAGTCATGCCCCCTTGCCCAATGGCCATGCCCAGGGGACTTATGTCCCCTGGGCATGGTCATTGGGCATAGTGGCATGTAGGGGGGCACAAATCAGGCCCCCCTATGCCACAAAAAATAAAAAAAATAATACTTACCTGAACTTACCTTAATGTCCATGGGATGGGTCCCTCCGTCCTTGGGTGTCCTCCTGGGGTGGGCAAGGGTGGCAGGGGGGGTCCCTGGGGGCAGGGGAGGGCACTCTGGGCTCATTTTGAGCCCCCTTGTCCCTTAACGCCATCCCTGACCCAGGCGTTAAAAAGCGGCGCAAATGCGCCGTTTTTGGCCACGCCCACTCCCGGGCGTCTCTTTTGCCCGGGAGTATAAATACCACGTAAAGGCCTGGGAGTCATTTTTTAAGACGGGAACGCCTCCCTTGCATATCATTAACGCAAGGAAGGGGTTCACGCTAAAAAATGACGCACACTCCGGGCACTTTGGCGCCCGAAGCGTCTAACGCCAGAGTATAAATATGGCGTTAGTTGGCGTTAGTTCTGCGTCGAATTTGCGTCGAAAAAAACGACGCAAATTCGGCGCAACCAGAGTATAAATATGGCCCCTTGTGCCTTGAAGAAGTAGCTACAACTAGCTCATAGTTGCTAAGTAAGACGAAAATAATGGGCAGCAAAAAGATGCAGCTGTCATAGATAAATAAATAACATGTGTCTTCCACAACTACAGCTTCTAATTGCATGTATATAGCATAAAATAGCACATTAATTTCTGGCCGCTGGTTTCGACCACCAGGTACTGCATAAAATTAGTTCTGTTAACCTAAAGACGTTGCCATTTTACCACAAACATATCGGCCGCCTTTTTGTGTACGTAAAACACGTTTGTAGTTTGATTTACAGCACAAACCGAAGAAATAACAGTCTACTTCATTTGCGCCTAATGCCTTTTCTGTCTAGGCATTAACAGAATTCCTTTAATGGTACCTTTAATGAAAACAGGGTTTGTTACCATGGCTTAAGTACCATGAGCGTGAGTGCGGTGGTTGAGTGTTATCTGCACGAACGAATTCAAATTTAGGCTGATGCTAGGGTATAAATAGTTTTTTTGTACAACACCTCCATCTCCTGGTAAGATATTGCATTTCACTTTAGTTCTTAGATGAACTCCCAAATATATGGCTTTACTGCACTGCACTTGCATCATCAGTGAACCATATTTACTTTGTGTGATTTGGACATATTTGCCAAGATTTAGTTGTGTCAAGAACTCCAAGTGGCTTAAGGTGTCAGGTGTGGATATTTTCCTGTGATTTAAAGATCTGAGGTGTGAATCCCAAAAGTCAAATTCGACTTTTTAGGTGTGGCTACAGACAATATTGATCTATGTATTTATTACATTTCATGTGCGCAAAACAGCACAATAAATACTTTTTCCTATTCAACCATATATGTGTTTTCTGTGTAGTGTAAGCTGTGATGCTGTTCGATACTGATTGCTTGAGCCATAGTTTAAAACTCTGTCCAGATATGGTAAACCTTTAGTGCTCGACAAATATATTACTCTCAACACATACCCTGGCAGTTGGTGACACCTTTCATAATGACACCAAGAAATTGTTATAATTAAACGCCTTATGCCTCTCGGGACTTATTTGACACTTCTGATAAACCGGTGACATTATTGGAAATGTTAACCTCACCATTGAGATACTTATTCCTTTGCCTGATTAGACCTCTACGGAGAGAGACTCACTTCTCCTAATTAGTCTAATTGTTGACAACGAAAGACCGCTCCTGGGTGTCTGTCTCCCTATTTAGACACTTAAGGTGTGCATTAGGTTTAGTGGCTTCAAATAGAATAGCGTTATTTTAACAAGGGTTTACATTTGGATCTGGAATTTACGCAGCAATTTCAAAATATTGTTCAAAAATCGAAGGGGCCACACTATTTAATCATTTAAACCAGAGTTTAAAGGGTTCAAGACTGTATATCCACTTCAGCTTTATAATGTTCAATCTTTTTCATCATCTTGTCTACTTCGGTAAAGCAATTCTCTACTAAATATGCCAGTAATGGTACATCTATGTTTTTTCATTCTCATGGCAGAGGCATGTTCCTTTTTAAAATAAGAAGTTTTCCTATAACGTCTGTTAGAAATGGGGTTCTGGTTGGCTAGGGTATGCACCTAAGCCAGGCAGAACCTACCCACTCTAGTCAGGGCAAGGGAGTTACACGTCCAAGATAACCCCTGCTCACCCCCTTGGTAGCTTGGCACGAGCAGTCAGGCCTATCCCAGAGGCAATGTGTAAAGTGTTTGCACAACACACACACACACGTGACACACTATCCCCACCACAAAGGGAACACAACACCAATTTATCTGAAAATATACTATATTGTACACAATGCAATTATTAGACCAAACACAACATGTCAGTAATATCCTGCTACCTTAGAAGTTGTCAGAACGTTACGCATTAGTTACTCTGCAAAACTAGCAGTAGTCACATATAACACACAGGTTACTTAGTATTCTGCATCATAAGCAGTAGTCAGGAATCACATTACTAAATAAAAGCACTTGTCATAGAAAGATCATAAACGCCCCTATCAGGAACATTATAAAACATATGGCAAGTCAGAAAAACATACTAGCATGTTATGCCCATAAAAGGAACATTAGCATACATACATGAAACATCATAAAACAACCAGGTTAGTATAAAAATGCATAAAGTCCATAGTAGGAACATCTGAATTTTGTATGTCCTCTAAAAGTACCTGTTTGTGATGAAGGCACCTCCAGTGCCAGGAATGAAAATGAGGCCCCAGCGCTCCTCTGCATCAAATGGGGGCCTTCTAATAGTTCTAGGTTTGAGAGGGGTGGCACGCACCCCCTCCTGCTTTATAACAGGCCTCTCCTGGTGCCTGCAATCACTGGGGGCCCCCCACCCGGGCATCCAATGGCCCTTCAACAAGGTGGGGGGGGAGCACACCAAGGAACAACTGGGTTGGAGACTAGGCAGTACGGAGGGCCTCCGATGAGGCTCCCTCCCCGTCCGCAATCTCTTTCGCACAGAGGAGGGCCCAGTGGGGGCTGGGGTGAGACTTCGATGAGGCTTCTGTCCCCCGGCCCGTTCCTCAACACACACTGGGGGCCGGGCGGTACGGGGAGCCTCCGAGGAGACTTCCTCTCCATCCGCAGCGTGTTCCACAACAATGGGGCCCGGTGGAGCGAGGGGGCCTCCAAGGCAGCCTCTACCCCGCTCTTAAGCAGGCTCCTGCACACGACGTGGTGCCCAAGCCTCTCCCGGCCCTCCCAGGTCGTGACACTATCTCCGGTCCTAAAGGAGGACCTTTGGGTGCCCCGGGGACGCTCCTCAGAGTGTACTACGCCCTGGGGCCACCAATAGGAGCGCACTTGCTCCGGTTTCACTTTCTTCGTGCCCTGGGGGCACTTCACAAAGCACGCTTTTGATGCGCTCGGCATCCAACACACCCAGGTCGTGGTGGTGAATCACTCGCAGCAGTGATGCGCTTTTCAAAGCGCAGGGGGCATCCCATAAGCCCTGGTCGCGGCGGTGATCCTCTCACAGCGGTGATGCACTTTCACATGCAAATAACCTAGGCATAAAGCGCTCCTTGAGGCGCTATGGTTTTAAAGCACAAGGCGCTCTTAGGGTGCCTCGTACCCAGAAGATCAAGGACGAAGAAGCGCTTCTCATGCGCTTCAGATTGTTGGAGGGGTCAGGGGCCACGGCATCCTTCCCCTGGGGGACAACGTCAAGGGAAAAGGGCACACAGGTGAAAGGGCCCAGCAACAGGCCAGCACAAAGAGGATGCAAGCAAGTGGAAGTTCCTTTCAGTGACCAAGCAGGTCACAGGTCAGGACAGCAGCAGCAGTCCATGGCTGTTCCTGGCAAGTCCCTCCAGCAGTCTCTGTCCAGTTCCAGGTAAGTTCCAAAATGTCTCAAAATTATCAAATACAAAACTACCTGTTTTGTGAGGGGCACCTGCGTTTTTGGTCCTGGGCTTAGCAGCCATATAGGTAAACCTACCAAACCAAGACATTTCTGAAAACTAGACATCCAAGGGAGTCCAGGGAGGTGTGACTTGCGTAGATCCCCCAGTGTTTTCTTATCCAGAATCCTCAGTAAACCTCAAATCTAGCTAAAAAACACTTTTTTTCTACATTTCTGTGTGGGATCACTGCGCCAGCACAAATTTCCTACCACCCAACGTTCCCCTTAGTCTTGCAATAAAAATGATTCCTCTCTTGTGTAGGTGGGCCAAGTGCCTGTGACAGGGAAAAGCCCAAAACAGGTAAACAATGAGAGGGAACCAAAGCGGGTCCAAAAGGGCAGTTTGAAAAAAAATGTTTTTAGGCTGACAAGTGGGGCAGAATTTTTATCGCTATAGATGCAACAATGCTGCGTGGTAGGAATTTTGTGGATTCCTGGAGATTCCGTAAGGTTCCATCACAAAAACGTGGGAAAATGTGTGATTTCAAGCAAATTTGGAGGTTTGTAGGGCATTGTGGGTAAGAAAATGGTGTGGGGTGCATGTGTCTAGGCCTCATAGGTTTTTCTACATGGCAGCAGCCCTCACCATTCCAAGTGGGACGATTTTGAGAGTTAGACAAGATCTCTTGCCTATTCGGCGGTAGGCATCATCAACCTCCATTATGTGGCTGTATCGTTCAACCCTTCTTTGGAAGTCTCACCTATGTGCCTCAATCATGTTGGCAGCTGAAACAAGGAGAAGCAAGCATCAGTATCAACATTGGGTGGAGGTTGTACAGAGATATTTTGTACACTGCAACTGCAGATGACATATACAGTCCAACACACATATCTATAAAATGACATGCTCCTCATCTATGAATATTGTCTACCAGCCTTCATCAGTATCATGTACATGTCACTGGGATGACAGAAATGTACTTGAAACAACAAGGCCCACAGCTGAGTGGACAAATTTGCCCATGATCAACATTTATGTCTTCTAACTTGTGAGGATCACGTGCCCCAACAAGTCTGGGTTTCCTGTGTCCCTGTGCATAAGGGGGCTTGTGCATGCAATCCATCATCTCGACACACCTGGTGAAACATCAATGCTTGTCCAGTCATCATGGAGACAAGGTGTGGGCCATATGATAGGGGGTCAGCTAACGTTCCACAAGCTATTCAAAGGTTTGGTTTATCAACATTAATGTATCCTGTTGGAAGCCCTGTCTTGAGCATACGTAACAAGGGGGCACGCCATTGCCCATGACGTGCCCTCAGTACAACTGATTGAAAGTTTGGCTTTAAGCCTGAGCTGCACATCAGAGTTGTCAACACATTCCAGAACTGAAGCCCCCCACTCTGTGCAATGTAGTGCAACATATCATAAACAGCACACACATGGTGCCTGTATGGGTGCCCTTAGGCCCACAGTGAGTTTGGCACTGCAGTGGGTGCTGCAACAGTACCTAGAAACATTGTACATCATTTGCACATGCATGTCAGACATCAAAATACCAGGTACACACACAGCATTAACATCATATGCATGTGTAACCTACATCACTCAAAAATATGGTGGCAGGACTATGTTGTGAAAAGTGCTTGAGATCTGGTGTGGGAAGAATCAGTGACTTTTCACACAACCATCTGGAGGTTAGTTGTCTATTACATGTGTACACTACTGATTGTTGTACAGCACTATATAGCTCCTTGCAGTACTACAGGCTCATTATATCGGAAGGGTACCGAGGCACCTGTCCTATATGTGTTTCCTACATAAGCCCCCTAGAGACCTCTGCAGATGTCACCCACATCTGTACCGACAAAGTGGCTGTAAAAAGGCATGATATGTACATAGATAGCTGCCCTGAGACCGTTCATGGTAGGCACCAATGACTAACTGACCAGTCATGACAATTCCCACTTCATACAATTCCATGACAGCACATGTTGCCCCTTGAACTATGTGCTCACTGCACAACATTCTAACATACATGATGTCACCATCCATTCCCCAATGATATCAAATCATTGGTGAGGCAAAACCATCGTTCATGGCATTCCATACTTCAGATTGACTCACACCAACCCTGGATTAGCACCCATGATGCACAAGATGACACTTACTGTATGCATTATGGTCTTCGAATCACGCAACCTCTCCCACGTTGTAGGGTGCAGGACCACCTACAAGACATGGATGGAAAACATTGGTTAGTAAGATTTCTACATCTCGATAAATGGACGACATTGTATACTGTTAACTTGTTAGACTGAGTGAGCACGTCATCCTAGTGGCAGGGCAGCGCAACTAACAAACATCTGTGATCAGTCAATCACACAGAGTCTCAGATAATGTAGACCTACATTTCTACAAACCATTACTGTCCCTGACACTGCTGTGGTGCTTCTCACTGCACCATTCATACATGGCATTTTCATGCAGGTGTCTGTTAGCTCTACACCTCCATGACCATATGGGACTACTTGACACTGTATATTGCATCTGAGGGGCATGCAATGGTTGTTGCAGTGGCTGTCCCATTGTGACACCCATAGCAATTGGGTCTGCCTCAGATGT
Source organism: Pleurodeles waltl (assembly GCF_031143425.1). NCBI lineage: Eukaryota > Metazoa > Chordata > Amphibia > Caudata > Salamandridae > Pleurodeles > Pleurodeles waltl. The sequence goes on from NC_090447.1 coordinate 401,514,475, forward strand.
CGTAGGCACCTACCTCATTGTCACAGCAAACTGACAAGTGACTGCCCAGGGGTTGTGTGGGTATTTCAAGGTGTTGAGGAATGATGTGATCCTTCAGTGAAGTATGTAATGTGTGTGTGCCATTATAAGCCACACACATGAGCAATAATGCTATGGGAGTATACTAATGTGAAGATAGTTGTACCTACCTGCATATTGACTGATTTAAATTATGGATGTTTTGCCAATAGTGTGTGGCCGGCACTTTTGCCGTGGTATACCATTATTTGACCAGGGAGGGATAAGGACATGGGCACAGAAAATGCATCAACACAGAAACACTTGCTCTGTGGGGCAAAGATGCATTTGTTGGTGCAGGTTACTGAGTGATGTGCCAGTGAAGGAGCAGATGCAGGGCAGCCCCATACTGTCAATGAGAAGGGGCAGGCCTGTGGAACTGACTGCGCGTGTGTGGTAATAGACATGGTATAGGGTGTATGTGATGCACAAGGAGTTGGAATAGGGAAGTGCTAGTAGTCTGGACCCAGTGCATGGTCAAGCTCCCTTACAGGGCTTTGGCCAATGACACAAAGGGGGCATTAGAACAACAGGGGTGCAGCACCAATTGCATTAATACTGTCCTTGTGGCCATCAGTGCACCCCTTACCCACACCATGTGTGCGCCTATTAGGAATTAGGGCACAGCATGATGCAGGTGTGGTCCGAATGGATCTATTTCTGTGTAGGTAAATGACATACTCAGCAGGAGTTGCAACAGATCCTCACGACTTCTACTGAGTAACTTGGGGGCCCATCTCACACATTTTCATCCCCCATATCACACCTGCTCTCAGCAGCCGTTCAGACTGCTGGTATAATTGCACTAAGGGATTCCCAACTTACTCAGTGGCTTATACATATGCCATCCATACAGGTTTTGGGACCCCCTTCCATACATGATGCATGGCTCAGGCCTCATTTGGTGCTACTCATTACTAAGTTGTCCTATGCATGCATCACAACACTTTGTAATGGTTGTGCAGTGAAAAAGGCACATCTGCCCAGCATCGGCTTCATCATTGTACATCTGACTTGCAGGCCTAAGGAGGTGCTGGGACTCATCAGACAGGTATCATGCAATATCCACATCCACAGGCATGACATGCAGCACTCAACCATATCTGCAACTGTCATGTACATGTAAAAGTAAGGACTTTGTATAGAAATGGGAGACTTCTGAACTGCTCCACCAATCTCGATTCCAAGATGGTCCAGCAGATCTTGCTCCCTTGTCACCAGATCTGCCCATCGATGTTTTAGTTGGTGGTCGTTCCTTCCACTGCCGAATATCCTGGTGAGGTAGTGGAGCACCTTGCCCCACTGCAGCTGCTGTTCTTCTGTGGGGTATCCAAGGCATACCCGGCCACCCAGTTACAACTATTCCACCCCAGACAAACACCCCACAATACAGAGACAAAATACAATACAATTACACTACAAAAGACAAGTTTGAAGACAAATAAGGACAACACCTACAAGACACAGCACAAGAAACACCACAAACCCTCAAAAATGCACCAATCCATGCCTATGTGTGACTTCCTCGAAATGACCATAGCCTATGCCAATGACATGCCTTTGTCCTTCTTTGTTTGGTGTAATGTGTGTGTGAGATCTGTATTTAGTTGTCAACCTGTGGACACTTGTAGTGGTTTGTGAGCAGCTTCTGTATGCAAAGGGAACTTGGCTCTATCTGTCCACACGTGGTGTGCCAGTCATGGTGTGGCTGTGTTATGAACATTTGGGTGTATATGTTTGTGACATGCAATGTATGCAGTGCAGTGTGGCATGTTGCATATGTGTTGTTGCCTGTACATATCTGTGGCCCTGCCCATGTGCATTTTGTGTGGTGTTTGTCTTGTTTGTCCTAGATGGTTAGTGTGTTGTGTGTAATGATTGGTATGGTGGCTTACCTATGAGTACCCCCATTGCCATATTGGCCATTCTGGAGCCACTGGTTGATGGTGCAATGACGAAAGATGCATGCGTCATGGATGCTACGCTGTCGGGATCTTTCGCCAGGATGTTGCTGAAGAGCCCACGGTGGTCCACGATGGCCTGCACATTGATAGAATGTGTGTGCTTGCGATTCCTATATAGGTGTTCTGTTGCTGCAAGTGGCACTAGTTGGACATGGGTACAGTCCATTGCACCCAGCACATGCGGTAAACCCAGCAATTTGATGGAAACCTTGCTTAGTCTCCTGTGTTTGGGAAGCAGATGCGGTGGAGTGTGAGGCTTAGGATTGTGTCCAGGACCTTTGGGAGAAAGACAGAGAAGGATGACTGGGAGATGTCAGCCACTCATGCACCCGTTATCTGGAATGATCCAGATGCCATCTTATGGAGGACAGCGAGGAGAAATGCCATGGGTAGAATGTTATGGGGAAATTGCACCCTTGCCATGATGTGTGGGGCAATATGGTGAAGCAGGCATAGAATGGACTCCTGTTTAAGTGTGTTCATCCAGACCACATCTTGTTCCCTCATTCCAAGGACGGTTGTCCTCTGTCTGACTATCCTCTCCTTCCTTCTGCGCTGCCTTTGTGACTGCTGTGTTGGTGTTTGGGGTTGCAGCGGTGGTGGAGGGATCAGCTGTCTTTGCAGACATCTGCGGCGTGTACCCAGCTGGAATAGTACGACTTCCATGTTGTCCTAGACGTTTCCAAAGGTCCTTCCGTGTGTTTTCCTTGAGTGGTGGTGTGTGAGCCTCTTTTTATCACCTGGTCTAACCAGGCATTAAAATTTGACACTAATAGGACATAGCGCCATTTTTATAGTCCGCTTCCTTCGTTAGCATCATTTTTGTGTCGAGAGTCAAATATGGCGCTAGGGGGTTAGCTTTGTGATTAGGACGGGAACCCATACCTTTCATCTCATTGACGCAAGGTGGTTTTGCGCATCCTAGAAATGGCGCTAACCCCAATATTTTGACGCTAAATGGGTCTAGTGTCAAAATATAAATATGGAGTTAGGTAAGCGCTGTTTTATAATCAATGGCACTAAGGTGACGCTAACCATCCATAAATATGGGCCTTAGTGCGCGAAATAGAGTTTTGTGGGCCCGAGTTAATTGGGATCCTTAGGACTGGAAAGTCTTTATTCACTGAGTCATTGTAGATTTGGCATATCTATATTTGTTGAGTGTGTTCCATATGCCCCATGATTTGTGTATAGTATACTGGACAATTTTTAAGCTATTCTTTTAACATAGGCTTTTTGTATTTTGGCCAAAAACCTCATGTGGTTTTAGGCTATATTAAATTGGATAGATGTTGAATCTGCAACCTGCTGCTCTTATTAGTGTCTAAAAGAAATTGTCCCTGATTTAAGAAAATTGGTGCTGCACTCAATGCAGCACCACTTTTCTTGCTCCCCTTAGCGCCCACCTAACACCAGCATGTGTGCACTGTAACTTAGATACAGCGCACCATTGTGGAAGTTAGGGGAACTAGTATCAACATTTTTTACTCTAGTTTGGAGCTTTGCAGGATTAGCGTCAGAAATGTTGACGCTAATACTGCAAAGCCTATTGAGGCCCATTGAAAACAATGACATGCCTCCTTTTAAGGCCTGCTCTTAGCAGGCGTTAAAACTGCTGAAAAAAATTATTTGTGCCATTTTTTCGGCCCCATAACAGGGGATGGCGCAGGCATAATGTAGCACAGAGGGTTGCAAAGTGGTGCAATGCATGCATTGCGTCACCTTGTAAATTTTGGTGCAGCATTTTTGGCCTTGTTGGATCACCTTAGCGTTAAAAAACAATGACGCTAATGTGGGGCAAGGAGGCGCTAGGGACTCTTAAAACAGCCCCTGTATGTTTTGCAGTCCAACTGCCCAGTAATACATATGAAAGCCCAGTTGTGCTAGATTGAGTTTGTTCAACTAGCAAATCAGGTTCCTCTGAATAATTTAAAGGGCCTTATCCCAAACTAAAAAGGTACAACGGGTACCCCTGACAACTTATAAGGAGCGGGACCAGGGACAAACTAGCAAACAGAAAAATAAACCCACCTCCTATAAAGGTTCCAGCAAGAATCCTGAAAAAATATAATCAACGTTGAGCAGAAAGATTTTATATATACAAACATGAAAAATCAAGTTATATGCAAAAGGCGATAGAAAGTTTTATTATTGTTTATCAAAAATACCTACTATATAGATATATATTTGAGCGCTCTTGAGTCAAAAATGGAAAAATCTCTCTCTGCCTTCATTCATACCCAATTACACCTCACTCATCCATCAATAAAAAATAAGTAAAAAAGAGGACAAATAATTAAATAATGCACATGTCAACAAATATTTCTTAGGAGGAGACATTGAAGTCCATCAAATCATTCATAAATAACATAAAATGTGATGCATCTCCAAGTCAAAATATTCCTTGAAAAGTTCTTATTACAATGTTGCTCCTTCTATGTTCCTTTACTATATAGGTTGTAGGTATCCAGTAATTAAATTCACAGTCCAGGGAATTCCAAGCTCCTCCTTATGACCAAACGTGCCAACGTTCGTTTCGGTGTAAAGTGGGCAACAGGTCACACACCCTCCTAAAATCTTTCTGCTCAACGTTAATTATATTTTTTCAGGATTCTTATTGGAATCTTTATAGGAGGTGGGTATATTTTTCTGTTTCCTTATTCCAAACTAATCTATCAATATGCGCTTCCAACTTGTCCAAAAAAGTTTTTATTAATTAACTGTGCAAACTAATAACAAGTGTAGATGTTGATTGTGCTCTAGCAGTCACTTGACCTCAGCCTGTATTGCATTATAACTGAGAGAGTAAAGTTCATCCTTTTTATTTTGAAATATTGACCCTACATATTTCACCTCGTCAATATTGAACATATCTTATCTATCTTCTATTAGGTTATTCTGTTGTTTAACCACTCCCCTCCCAAAATCGAAGGGCACTCCCTGAAACATTTCCTTAGCCCTCCCAGTGGATCTTTGTTATTGCACCCCTTTTGCAGAAAAGGAAAACAGACAGGTTTCTCTCACTCTTCCCTATGGGTTAGGCTCATTAAGGTACAGAGAGAAGTGTTATGAGCCAGAGGAACTTTTATCTGGAGAGTGATCTGTAGATGTGCAGAGCCTCAACCATACTTACGAATGCAGCAGACAGACAGAGCAAATGGTGCTTATATTGACAGCTTACCACGTGTCAGTTTCTATATATCACGTTGTGTATTTGGCGTGTCTGCCTCCATATGATGCACCTAGACTGTTCTCTCTGCTGTTGGGCATCAGAATCAGTTAATTTTCTCTAGAATTCCTTTTTACTGGCAAGTCTTGATATTTTGCCTGGATATCTTCTTTCCATGTATTATTAATGTAAGTCAGCACCATGGCTACTTTAAACACTTAAGTCTGTAACAGCCCTTCTTATTTTCAGGAACTGATCCACCAGTATATTATCTTTTGAACAACAGGGGTTAAAACTTGTGTAGAACAAAATTGTATTCTTGCTGGTTGTTTTGTTTTTGTGAAGACCCATTCTTAATATTTTCAGTGTTCTGATTCCACTTCTAAGCCTCCCTTTAAGAAAAAAACATAATTTTCAGATTCTAGAACAGTATAGATTATTGACATCATAGATGAAAGTCTTTAAAAAATGGCCAAAATACGCCCACAAGAAACGCCCCATGCTCTTACCATGCAGTTATTCATATATATCGCCTTTATAAATAAAGACATTTTGATCAATGCTTTTTCAAATAAATAAATTGTATGTAGTGTAAGGACCTCATGTAATTAGGAACTGAAATCTACACATTTTTTAAGACTCTCATCGAGGCTTGCAGTTAAAAAGTATTGTATAACTCCTCAACATCAGTTGTGCAGAGTAATTCAGTGGAATCATCAGATTCTGTATTGCACACCGTCGCGATTAAGTTCATAGTATCCTGTATGTATGATTGAATAATAATAGACACAAAAGGAAATAAAAATAAATCTTCAAACTGTACCCTCAGAACTGTAACCGACAGCATGCTTCCTATGCATGTTACTGGTCTAATGCTTGTCTACTGTTGGTGCTACACAGTTTTATGCATATGCTGGTCAGCAACGTGGTCGAGCAGTGTGCCTTTTATGATGAGTAACAGCTTCTGCACAAAGGATTTGGTACCGGCTGTGCCTCTCCCTGGGCATGTTTCGATTTCAAGGTTCTGACTGACTGCCAGATCCAAAGGTTGGCTGGCCTTAGGAGCAAGGCAGATGTGTACTATGCTATCCCTCAAGGTCTGGTAAGGAATCAACAAAAAGTCGACAGCTGGAGCCCGTATGCGAGAGGCTGTTGTCGCCTGTGAGCTTGTGCTTGTTTGGTTACTTCTTCACATTGCCAGACGTTTAGCACTGCCTGGGACATTGTGCTTTGAGCCCAGCCCGTTGTTTTGTGAGACTTGCTGGCATAGCAGACAATACATAGCCAGTTGATGCACTCATACCTGGACCTAGGCTGCACAGCTTGTGTGAGCTGTGTTTTACTGTTGCCAAATATATGGGGGAGCAGGTTGAAGGAAAATGGTTGCTCAGCGATCATGTCTTTTTGAAGCAGTGGCCTAGACATCAGTTCGTGTCAGTATGGAATGGAAACTTGTCTAATATACACCTCCAGCTCCTCACATCTGCACAAAGCATACGTTTATTTGTCTAGTGATATCATAGGTCAACATTCTTTCGTCATATACATACATTCACATACTTGTGGAAATACACATGTAGTACACACACAGATGTAGATATCCACACATTCTCACACACGCATGCATACACAAACACACACGCACACACATACATGCACACAGAGGCGCACACAATCACATATTTAACTCAGTGGCAGCCACAACTGGTCATTTATAGTTAGGACCACGTCTCCATAGGAAATTGTTTTTTTTTCTTGGAAAGTTTCGGGATGGTCCGTCTTTCAGGAGCAAAGAAAAAGGGGGTTGTCAAAACGTGTTTTTCCCATGCACGTTTTCAAAGGAAAATTGAACAGTGATTCAGAAAAATGGATGAACAGAATTACACCAAATTAGGCAGTCAGCTCTTTTCCCAGAAAGCGTGCTTTTGTGATTTGGTGTAATTTTTTGGTATAAAAGTTATGTATATTGCATACTGCGGTACCACCACAGAGATTTGCAGTGCCTCAAGCTCAAACCACATGATCTAATAGGCTAGCTGCAGCCTGAAGAAAAAGTTGCAGCCACCATGTTAGGACTTGGGAACTCAGCATAAGGGGGAAGGGTATGGGTAGACTGATGTCCTTGGTGTAATGGGGTAGTCTTAGATGGCCCCCCCTTTGGTGCACATTAAAAAATAATGTTTTATTTTGCAGTGCCAATGATCTGGGGAGCTCTGTGGAAAAAAAGGGGGGGGGACGTGTCCAATGCAGGGTTGGCTGACCATGCCCGGTTGGACACAGGTGCTGGTGTGGGGTCAGTATAGTAACGTATAGTAAAAAAAAATACTCTAAAAAAACACCTAGAAACTCATTGAAAAAAACAAAGGTTAAAGTGCTGTTATAGTCTTAGTACAGTACTAATATTTTAGAAATCACTGAAAAAAAGAAACTGAATAAAATAAAGGTTAAATTGACAGTATATTTAGGTGAAAATGTCACTTACAACATAACATTTTCAACAAAAAAAACTGAAATCCAGCAGTTACAGGTTACTGAAGTAATTATAATTTACACCATGAAATAACTATAACTCGCGCCCTTGGCATGCACTGCTGCTAACGTATTACATCACTCATGACATGTTTAATGACAGCATTGATAACATCACTGATGACATCTGAAATTACATTATTTATGATAACACACTACATGGCGGGGCGCGAATTATAGTTACTTCATGGAACTCGCTCTTATTGGGTGGCCGCAACACAAACAGAAATGTTGCAGCTGCCGTTACAGGACTCAGGGACTCATTCCCTGTGTTGTGAAGATTAAAAACAATAAAGGTGTAAGGGGACAGGGTAGGGATACCCTGAACCGGTAGATCTTTCAAGAGAGATCCATGAGGATCCACTGATGTGGTCAAATTTGTAAACAAATGTTTTTAGGGTGCCACAATTCCATCGGAGTCTCTCGCCAGATGCGCTTGTTCCCTAAAGTCCTGCAGGATTGAGAAAAGTATTAAAAATATACGGAAGCATGTGCATCAGGGTGTTTGTAGCCTGTGGGGGGAGGGGAGCAGATGGGGTTTGGCACAGGGCCTGTAAATAAATTCCCAAAGAAGCAAAGGCGAAAGTGTTGTTATAGTTATGTATGTTAATAATATCTTATTTTACATTAAAATAAACTTAGGAATTTATTGAACAAAACAAAGGTTAAAGTGGTGTTATAGTTAGGTGAAAATATGAGGTCAAACATAACATTTGAAATTCAAGAAAACACTGAAATTCACCAGGTATAGTTAAATGAAGGGACTATAACTCATGCCCTTGCCATGTACTGCTTATGGCCTCACATGTTATGTCTCCCATAACTTGTTAAATGACATTATTGATGACAAAACTTATTAGATTTAAAGTATAACATTGAAATGTTCTATGACATAATTAATAACATCAGTGATAACATCTATATAATCTAGTGGTGGTCGCCACTAGGTAGTTATAGTTAGGATTGCTTTTCCAGAGGAAAAGTGGTTTTTGTGTGCCTAATAACTTTGACACAACTTGACGAATCTCCACAAAACTTTTTAAAAGGGTGCTACTTTTTGTATTTTGTGAATAGAAAGTTTCAGGGTGGTCCATTAAGTGGGGGTAGAGAAAAAAGAGGGGTCCAAAAAACGCAAAACCCCATGCATTGTTCATAGACTTCTTTCAGACGGACTACTGCAAAAACTTCTGAACTGAATTACACCAGATTTGGCAGGAAGCTAGATCTTGAGCCACAGATAGTGCTTTTTGTGATTTGGTATAATCTGTTTAGTAATTTTTGGGAAATTAAGGGTAAGAAATAATTGTATACCTGGCAGTTGGGTCTGCAAGAGGCTCGAGGGACTCTTGCAAGATCGCCAATTTTCTTGGACCATCCAGAGATTTTCCTTGGACCATCCTACTCCTGTGGGAGTCAGACTCCCATGGGAGCAAGCGCTCTGTTTGGCTGCCAGCAACGTGAGAAAAATATTGCTGGCAGCCATAACATGACTCTGGGACTTAGTCCCCTGTCCTGAAGTAAAAAAGGGAAAATTGTATAAGTGGGCAATGTTGCAATACCCCTACCTGCTAGGCATCATCGGGGACCCAAGCCCCCACCCCTTGGGCAAAATTAAAAAGATCAGCAAAAAATGCAGCAATCCTGTGGGACTCCCGCAGGATCAGAAACAAAATCAAAATGGCAGGCAGGCAGGCCACATTTATTATTTATAAGCCCCAGGAGCCCACCCCTGGTCTGTATTCAATAAGGGAAAGGGAGCCACATGTCCCCCCTCCCTGAGCCATTAAATGCCATGGGGAGCCCACACCCAGGGCTGAAATGTGCAAATAAGGGCTAGGGGCTGCGCTGAGCCCACCCCGATGACAAACTGGTGCATATGGAGAGGGGGGCCATACAGCCCCACTCCCGAGCCTCAAAAGGCCAAGGGAGCCCACCCCAAGGCTGATTACTTTAAGAGAAGGCATCCCCCTCCCCATTTTAAGAAATATATTTTTAGTGATGGCCCTGGAGGTTGGGGACCCCAGGGCGTAACAGGACCCAGGGAGTGACGCCACGTGCCACCCTGCCCCTTTAATTAAAATACACAGCCCTGGTGCATGGGGTCCTCGGGGCCAAACAAGGCTCTGGGAGGGGGGTCACGCGAGCCACCTTCCTTCTAATTTTAGTATTGCTCCTCAGGGATGGGGACAAGGGCTTAGCAAGGCTCAGGGAAGGGTCCATGTGGCCTTCTCCCTTTTAAACAAACAAAGGGCCATTGCCCGTGTTCGGCTGGGGGTTGGCTTTACAGGGAGTGCAGAATTATTAGGCAAATGAGTATTTTGACCCCATCATCCTCTTTATGCATGTTGTCTTACTCCAAGCTGTATAGGCTCGAAAGCCTACTACCAATTAAGCATATTAGGTGATGTGCATCTCTGTAATGAGAAGGGGTGTGGTCTAATGACATCAAAACCCTATATCAGGTGTGCATAATTATTAGGCAACTTCCTTTCCTTTGGCAAAATGGGTCAAAAGAAGGACTTGACAGGCTCAGAAAAGTCAAAAATAGTGAGATATCTTGCAGAGGGATGCAGCACTCTTAAAATTGCAAAGCTTCTGAAGCGTGATCATCGAACAATCAAGCGTTTCATTCAAAATAGTCAACAGGGTCGCAAGAAGCGTGTGGAAAAACCAAGGCGCAAAATAACTGCCCATGAACTGAGAAAAGTCAAGCGTGCAGCTGCCACGATGCCACTTGCCACCAGTTTGGCCATATTTCAGAGCTGCAACATCACTGGAGTGCCCAAAAGCACAAGGTGTGCAATACTCAGAGACATGGCCAAGGTAAGAAAGGCTGAAAGACGACCACCACTGAACAAGACACACAAGCTGAAACATCAAGACTGGGCCAAGAAATATCTCAAGACTGATTTTTCTAAGGTTTTATGGACTGATGAAATGAGAGTGAGTCTTGATGGGCCAGATGGATGGGCCCGTGGCTGCATTGGTAAAGGGCAGAGAGCTCCAGTCCGACTCAGACGCCAGCAAGGTGGAGGTGGAGTACTGGTTTGGGCTGGTATCATCAAAGATGAGCTTGTGGGGCCTTTTCGGGTTGAGGATGGAGTCAAGCTCAACTCCCAGTCCTACTGCCAGTTCCTGGAAGACACCTTCTTCAAGCAGTGGTACAGGAAGAAGTCTGCATCCTTCAAGAAAAACATGATTTTCATGCAGAACAATGCTCCATCACACGCGTCCAAGTACTCCACAGCGTGGCTGGCAAGAAAGGGTATAAAAGAAGGAAATCTAATGACATGGCCTCCTTGTTCACCTGATCTGAACCCCATTGAGACCCTGTGGTCCATCATCAAATGTGAGATTTGCAAGGAGGGAAAACAGTACACCTCTCTGAACAGTGTCTGGGAGGCTGTGGTTGCTGCTGCACGCAATGTTGATGGTGAACAGATCAAAACACTGACAGAATCCATGGATGGCAGGCTTTTGAGTGTCCTTGCAAAGAAAGGTGGCTATATTGGTCACTGATTTGTTTTTGTTTTGTTTTTGAATGTCAGAAATGTATATTTGTGAATGTTGAGATGTTATATTGGTTTCACTGGTAATGATAAATAATTGAAAGGGGTATATATTTTTTTTTGTTAAGTTGCCTAATAATTATGCACAGTGATAGTCACCTGCACACACAGATATCCCCCTAACATAGCTAAAACTAAAAACAAACTAAAAACTACTTCCAAAAATATTCAGTTTTGATATTAATGAGTGTTTTGGGTTCATTGAGAACATGGTTGTTGTTCAATAATAAAATTAATCCTCAAAAATACAACTTGCCTAATAATTCTGCACTCCCTGTACATATGGTAATAAAATATGACTTTATTTTTTTTTAAACCCTAGAAATTTACAAAAAAATCTACAGTTAAAGTAACATTATAGTTAATTGAGACAAAAGGTTCTTTTTAGAAACAAAACCTTAGAAATGAATTGGAAAAACCAAAGGTTAAGGTAATGTTATAGTTAGGTGAATATGTCAGTGACCAGTTACAAAATTAGTATTTTGAACAAAAACAAAACCACAGAAATTCACCAATTACAGTTAGCAGAGCTAACTATAATTTGCGTCTGCACCATGCACTGCTCATGAACTCACATATTACATGACTCATGACATGTTCTATGACATAATTTATGAGATCACTGATGACATCTCAAATGAAATCATTGATGACATCAATGATGACATCATTCAATGAGAGTATTAGTTTGTTTTATAGTTTACATATTGGCGGCTAGCTACCATATTCTTTTTCTACCTAACATTGTGCAGCCTGTGTCCAGCTGATGCGTGTACGTGTTTACAAAATGATTGTGCTCCTAATGCATCAAAGGAGTTTAGAGGTATTGAACACTATATAAATACTTGTATTGAAGAGTAACTCTGGGGCTGATTCACAAAGAGTCTCTCCATTTGTGACGGAAGCTCCACAATGGATAACTGCAGAACAGAGCTCCCACCATGACTGCGGGGCCTCCGATACAAGTGAGCAGGCCCTTTGTAAATCTTCCGTACAGTGTGTAGGTGACAGTTGACGACTTGTGTTCATTGTGTTTCACACAAGTTTTTGGTACTGCACAAATTTTCCAGCAGGGCAAAGATTCTACATGCTACATACTAAGTATTGTAATTAGCCTTGAGATCTTAGACAGAATCGTCTCAGCATGATAATTTCTACTTTACTTAGAAGACCAGGTGCTAATCTATGTAGATATGCTTGTTGTGCTTCAGAAGATGGGCTATCTGTAAAGTTTCCACCACATTATGAAGGCTGCAGGTAGTCTGATCTTTAGCACCTTCAGACATTGGTTATTTTACCTTAATAGTCACTCTTTGGACATGTTTTAAATAGAGTCTACACTGTTCTTAGTAGATGCTTTTAATACTCTGGTGGTCATTCTGACCCTGGCGGTCTTTGACCGCCAGGGCGGAGGACCGCGGGAGCACCGCCGACAGGCCGGCGGTGCTCCAATGGGGATTCCGACCGCGGCGGTAAAGCCGCGGTCGGACCGGCACCACTGGTGGGGTCCCGCCAGTGTACCGCCGCCCCATTGAATCCTCCGCGGCGGCGCAGCTTGCTGCACCGCCGCGGGGATTCCGACCCCCCTACCGCCATCCAGATCCCGGCGGTCGGACCGCCGGGATCCGGATGGCGGTAGGGGGGGTCGCGGGGCCCCTGGGGGCCCCTGCAGTGCCCATGCCACTGGCATGGGCATTGCAGGGGCCCCCGTAAAAGGGCCCCTACATGTATTTCACTGTCTGCTGCGCAGACAGTGAAATACGCGACGGGTGCAACTGCACCCGTCGCACAGCTTCCACTCCGCCGGCTCGATTCCGAGCCGGCTTCATCGTGGAAGCCTCTTTCCCGCTGGGCTGGCTGGCGGTCTGAAGGCGACCGCCCGCCAGCTCAGCGGGAAAGTCAGAATTACCGCCGCGGTCTTTCGACCGCGGAACGGTAACCTGACGGCGGGACTTTGGCGGGCGGCCTCCGCCGCCCGCCAAGGTCAGAATGAGGGCCTCTGTGTTGTATTCCTCACAGGAGATTGACTGTCTGCAAACAGTGTGGTACAGATTAAACTCTCTTCATAGAGTAAACAGTGTTAACAGTACCCACTTTTCTAATTATATCCACCTCTTTTCCCAATGTAGGTTCAGTGACTGTCAGGGGTTTGATACAGTAAAAGACTGTCCATAGTAGGGCATTGGTCAAGTAACAGGGCTTCAGTATCTAGAGGAACTTTGGTCCAGATTTACTAAATTGTCAGCAAATGTAGTGCACCAGCCAAACATGTTGTGCTGCACTACATGAGAAGGAGAGAGCAGAAGAGTGTCATATTTACAGATATATGGCACTCTCCTCCCCTCTCCCTAGCGCCGGTGTAGAATTGTGATGCTGTGCGCCACACACACACACACCTCTGCACTATTTTTCAAGGGTTTCTTCATTAGTCTAGCATAGGACTTTTACTGGCTGGATAGCCTTCCAGTACAAAATACTATACTTAGACTAACTTTAAAACATTTCCCACTTTGTATGTGTGCTGTACAGTGCAGCACACATGCAAAGTTGGAAAATAAATAAAAGCATTTCTCGGTGATAGCGCTTAGTTGGAATAGGTGCTATTTTTTAATGCAAAACCCTGTCTACTTTGTTTTACTAAATAAGGTTTTGCATGAAAAACCTTGTTATGGTTGCATAGGAATGACAATGCACCACCCATGGAATGCCCCCTTAGCACTAAGTAATGCAAAGCAGTGCTATGCAGTGCTTTATGTTACTTTGAAGTGATTTTCCAGTGCAAAATAAGTTTTGAGCTGGAAAGTAAATAGGTAAAAGAAGATTTAGCGCTGATTTGCGTCACTTTTGTGATGCAAACAGGGCACAAGATCTTAGTAAATATACCCCATAGTTTTCCATGACCATTTTTATATAGATTGAACACTGCGTGCAGGATAGGTTGTCCAGTCATCTGTGGTCCATTGTCAACATGAACTCTGCTACCTATGAAGAGTATGGTATAGGGTCAATGTTGCACATAACAGAAGCTTGTGTTTACTAATGGGGATTGTATGTATGATAGCAGTAATTATGCTTCATATTATTCTGAGCTATTTTGCACTTACTTTCATAGCTCTAATGCTATACCCAGTTATAGAGCAATGCATACAAAAGAAACTTGGATGAGTGATGTGATAGGTGCGGTCATAAGTAGTGCTTGGCTCTGCTAACTATAACTCGTGAATTTCTGTGTTTTATTTTAGTTCAAAACATTAATGTTGTCACTGACATATTCACCTAACTATAACATTACGTTAACCTTATATGTGTGTGCAAACATATATAAATTCATATGATTTTCAAATGCAAACACCTAATTGACCACATCTGGTTCAGGACTCAGGAGAGGTGGGGGCTCTGCTTCTTATTCATGTGATATCACAGTAATAATTACAGCTATTAAATACCGAGCCTCTATAACACCACATAAAGTTATTACACACCTTTGTTGTCACACTTGTGGGTTAAAAACCTTTGTGATGCCACACCAATCCATTACAAGGTTTTCTTGTCACACCTCTGTGGTACATACTTCTGTGACCTGTTCAATGCTATGCTACTGTAACAGTTACCTATGAGTTACCAAACATTCTGAACATGTAGCAATTAATTGCACGCATCTGATACCACACATGCAAATTGCAATCCTTTGCAATTTCAGATCAATTAATTACAAGCCTTTTTGAGGTTGCAGCAATTTACTACAAGACCTTAAGCAGTAACATAAAAGCAGTGCATATTTCATGTAACGTTTGTAGTAGTACACAGTACCTATGCACCCTTATGCTGCTGCATGCATTATGACTTTATGATATTAAAGAGTACCCATGCATGCTTGTGCTTCTGCACCTGTGCATTAGAGGGTGTATGCATACTCGTGCTATTGCACGCAAGTATACTACGACATTGTAGTGTCACTGAGTGCCTATGCACCCTTATTTTGTTACACTTGTGCATTATAATCACTAAAGGCATCATAGAGTAGATATGTACCCTTGCACTGTTACAGTTGCTCATTTATAAGCATTGATGCTGTTGCAAAATACTTTTTTGTGCTGGTTTTTGTGTATTGTAAGATGGGCGTAATGTAATGGGACGCCTATGAACTCTTGTGCTGATGCACTTGTTCATTAGAAGCCTTTGCGATGTTACAGTACTAATAAATTACAGACGGAAGAAGGAAATATGCTAGAAATCTATTGGCAAAACAGAACCTGGAGTAACAAAAAGATATATTTCGAGTAAAAGGTTTGGTCATGTACATCTAACCACATTTTTCTGTTAGTGTTCTGTATATCAAGGGCAATTGTGAGGGTGAAAACCATTGTGCTGACATTTAAAGAGTAGTATATAACAGTGAATTGGAAAGGCTCTGGGGGTTTTGTTAAAGAGAAGACTAGATCACATTTTTCAGTTATGTAGTAATTCCGTATTTGTATTGTGTTTGTATTTTCGGGAATATAAAATTCTGAAAAAGCACAAGAAAAATGCCACTGGGCCACAGTTGGGTAGGCATTAAGCAACATGTAGGTTGTCCTATTTGCAATGTTTTTTTTCTGTGCATTTTATTGTTGTTTGAAATCAATACTTATTATTGTCTTTTCAGCTGTCTAACCCCCAAAATAGATAAAAACCATGTTTCCCAGTGCTTACAAAACATGTCATTTTTTGTTGTGATTTTTATAAAGCACATATTTAATTTAAAGGAGAACAATTGCAGGGTATGTAGTGTATTCCCATTGGTAGTGTATCCATTGGGGGTGAGCTAAACTGTTTTAAACATTGGATGTCTCTGTTTTTCACTCTCACTCACATCTCATTACACTGTTGCACATCTCATTACCACTCACACTCACTCTGTAAGGACTCTGCCTGGTTTACAGGACTATTAAGGGATTAATATAGTAAAAGTGCAATATTCAAATGTTTCTGTATAATGTTGGGGTTCATTCAGCCTACTCTTTCTGAATATTATGACATTGTGGGAGTGGTCAACCCTTCCATCAGCATAGTACTTTGTGAAACATTTACATTTTAAATTTTCAATTACACCGAATTAATTTGTAGCCCTGCTTTCTAAGGCATCTGAAATATGATGCTTTAAGCATGCTTGCTGTTGCTTTTTTGAATTCTGTCGGGCTGCATTAAGGTGGTACTGCTGTTGTGTGGACATTCATAGCTATCAAGTGTCCCCATGTCAAGTGCCTCACTTTAAGTCAGTTCTGGCCTTTTAACAGACATCACATTGTATTCTGGGACTGAAATTATTGATGTTAATATTGTAGCTGTGGGCAAAAAAACAACAGTAAAGTGCAGTTGTTTAAAAAGAAAGAATTAGCTGAAGGTATCGCACATAACAGTGGGACACCTTGCAGATGTGAATTTTGTCGGTACGAGGAAAGTCTTGTGCCATGTTTTCCTATGTCCATGTTCCTTTACAGTAACCAGAACTGCCCAATAGATTATGGGGGTTATTACAACTTTGAAGGAGGTGTTAATCCGTCCCAAATGTGACGGATATACCACCAGCCGTATTCCGAGTTTCATAGGATATAATGGACTCATAATACGGCTGGTGGTATATCCGTCACTTTACCGTCACTTTTGGGCCGGATTAACACCTCCTCCAAAGTTGTAATAACCCCCTATGTGTTTGTTCAAGCATGGCCTTTCAGTTATATTAAAAAGTTTGAGGTATTGAAGATGGAAGGGAGTGATCATTATCCTTTAAGCACCACTCTTAGGGACTGATTACAAGGTTGGCGGTCCAAAGACCGCCAGCCTCTCGGTAACTGTTGGACTAATGCGGCTGTCGTGGTCTGACCGCCACATTATGAGGTTGGTGGGCACACCCTCCAACCTCCACCAAAATGTGCTAGGAAAGACTCAGGGGAAGCTGAATTGTTTGGTGGGAGAGGACCCATGGGTTGAATACCTGGAGGGTGTTTATAATAAAGATCTTTTAATTACCCAGGGCCCAGTAAACTTTCATATTAAAGAGGAAATAAAGGAGTGGTGTGCAGTACCGAAATAATTAAGGAGACAATTGAGTCCCTAACACTTACAAGAGCAGCCGGGCCAGACAATCTACTGGCAATGATAATAAAAACTAATACTGATTGGTGGACTAGCTTGCTCTATCTACTATTCCAAACAATCCTTCTGACGGGACAATTCCCAGATAGATGGATTGCGCTGTCATTAAACCAATGTATAAAAAAAGACGAGTACTCTCTTCCTGGGCAAATAAACCTGTTAGAAAGTCTTCTCAAAAATCCTCCTGGGGATACTGAAAGAATGGGCAGAAGCAGACTCGGTCATTTCAATAGGCCAAAGTGGATTCAAAGGGGACACTCAACAACAGATCATTGCTTCATTTTATGTGCATTAGCCAAAAAATAGATAGAACAATGTGGAGGATAATACTGTTGCTTTTTGGATTTTTAGCTCTGCATTTGGTTCAGTTGATTGGGTCTTGCTATGGGAAGTTGTAAGAAACTATGAAGTCTTGCAAGGTCTGCTTTTGATTTTACTGGAACTACACAGAGGTAAGTGGGCCCAAGTGGAGCTAGATATCGAGGGGTCACTTTCAAGGAAAATAGATATAGGAAATGGCCTGAGACAAGGCAGTGTTTTGGCACCCATACTGTTTTCTTTATTTTTGGTTGATCCACCAAAAATGCTAAATCAATCTAATAGTTTTACCCCCAAAATGAATGGTATACAAATAAGCTGTATCATATATGGTGATAATCTAGTAATTCTAGATCAGAAGTTGTCCTCCAGAGGAAGTTAGATATCTTCTATGATTACTGCACAAGGAACAAATTAACCATAAATATGGAGAATTCTAAAATGCTTCCTTTTGGGAAGAAGAGGATAAAGTCGATTTGGACTTTAAACAAAACCAAGATTGAGATTGTTAGCAAGTACAAATATTTGGGGATGTTGTTCTCAAATAATTTGTTGTTGAAAGAACTTATTGAACCTCTGTAGGCTAAAGCACTTTCTTCTGTGGGGAGACCTAAGAAATTTGACAAATTTTATGAAGGCCTCTCCCCAAGAGCGGTGCTGGCAGCCTATCAGGAAATGATACGGCCGCAGTTCCGGTACAGTGGAGAAGTTGTATGTATTAGTGGCAAACCAAATTGTGACCCTGAAGAGGGCAGGTGTTTGAAAAGATTGCTCTCGCGTCTACCTTCTACTCTGGTCTAGGCTGTTAGGATACAAGCTGGCCTAAGAAGCATGGACTTACTTAGCATTTGAAGAGACAATAAAATTCTGAACAAGAATAGATAGTGAGGAGCTCCCCAAAATGTCAATGCTATGCAAGAACAAATTGTCACGAGTTAATTAAATTGGGCAATATCAGTCTGAAGAAGGATTCTCGATTTCTACAAAAAGTTAACAATAGAATGTGAGATCGATGGGCATGTGTTAGTAAAGTTGAGCTTAGAAGGGTATCAAAACAGGTGGCTACTGGCTAAAGAGGATGATGTAAGTTATCTAAGGAATACGAAATCAGTATCCCTCGTGATGAACTTGTCGATGGGGGAGGCAGCATTTCCTTTGCTGGAGAATTTACCTAATGCACTTTTAAGACATTGCCTATTAAAATTTAGATGTGGGGTAAAACATGTTTTAATCGGTGATATTCTAGATTCCATGTTAGATACGGATACAATTTGTAAATGTGGCCTTAATGTGAAAGGAAACTTAAAGCATGTTTAAGTGGATTGACTGTTGTTTTTAGTCCAACAGAAGTCTCCATTGAAGCTAGTTTTACACAAATGCAGTATGGGGGAGGGGGGCACGCAGTTAATCTACTTCTGGACATGCTGTTTTTGGACGTAACTTGTGTTCTGGGGTGATCTGTGAATTAAGGGAAAATTTGAATATTTTATTGTATTGTTGGACAGTGGTAATGCTGTGTTTTAACTGTGGGTTTGGCCTGATTTTAGCTTCAATGCTTTTTATAATGTATGTAGAATGCCTTTTACTGCGCTTATGCTTTTAAAGACCAAGTTCTAGGAAACTAATGTTTAACTGACTGACTGAATGTTTAAAGCTGGGTTGTTTGGTATATAACCTCCTATCAATTCTGACTTGTTAGAAAAGGGGGCTGATAAAAAGGTTTTATCCATTCTATGTCTGTGGGATATGGTGATAGTACATATAGGCCAAGATTTTTATAAGCCAGCCATTCCACCAATCATTGAAAGAAGTAAACAGTGGCAAAATATCAAATATGATTTTAGTATTCCTAGATTCAATACAGTGTAGAAAATAACTATTTATATAGAGAGAATAATCTTATACTAGCCCTTTTTGTGCTACATTGTATAACAAAGTTGTAATGTTCCCTTCAGAAAGAAATAAAAATGACACTCTCTCACTTTCCTTTTCTTTAAATGGTATTTTAGGTTGTGGTTGTGCAGGTGTTTTTCAGTGTTGACATGTTTACACCAATGAGGGTTGTGCCACTTTCAGAGGGGTTTTATAAATTATTATAGGTTTAAACCTAAAATATGATAGCCTAGCAATATGCCCGGATGCTCAAATGTGGGAGGACACCAGGAATTGGCATAGGTGGATAAAGGCTTCCCCATCCCATACCTTGTCCCTTCTTCCACATTGTTTCCCTCACTGCCCCAGAATCATCACTCTGGGCTTTCCCCCATGCTGTCCTTGACCCCAAAACCCCCCTAGCCCTTTCATTCATGAGCTCACCCATTCACCTAGTCATCCATCCAGGCATTCACTCTTCCAACCATCCACTTATTCACTAAATAATTTTTCAATCCAACCCTAAATAGACTCAATTTTATATCTATTCATCTAACCATTGATTCTCACACTCATCTATTCAATCATCTATGCATATACAACATTCAAACAAAGAAGCAATTTTACTAATAAGCCAGACCTAATGTCTAGTCTAGTAGTTGTTTCCTTAGAAGGATGACCAATTGAGAGCATGACTCGATTCACGAAAAGATTTTGTACACATTTGTTGGCAGGAGTTGTGCTAGAAAGCATATGCAGGCATAACTGTAATAACCAGGCATACATTAAGAGAGCCTGACACCAAGGGGTATATTTATACCCCATTTGTGATGAATTTGCATCATTTGCTAACGCAAATTCGGCACAAAACTAACTCCATATTTATATTTTGACGTTAGGCCTGTCTAACATCAAAATATTGGAGTTTGCACCATTATTTAGATGCGTGAACCTATCTTGCGTCAATGAGTTGCAAGATAGGCGTTGCCATCTAAAAAATAGTGCTAGCCCCATAGCCCCATATTTATCCCCCCATGCTAAAATGATGCACGGGTGGGAGGAGAGGCTAAATAATGGTGAAAATCTTGCTTTGCACCAATATTTAATGTCAGGGTCAGTCCAGGCGTTAAGGGACCTGTGGACCCATTTCCATGGTTAAACACCAGGAAATGGGTCCACAGGTGCCCTCCTCAAGCCCCAGGAACACCCCCACCCACACCAGAGGGACGCTGGAGGACCCTATCCCAGGTAAGTATAGGTAAGTCTTTTTTTTTTTTTTAATTAAATTGCCATCGGGGGTCCACCTTGGGGCCCCCTGCATGGCACAGGATGCAGTGCCCATGCCCAGGAGACCCTGGTCCCCCTTGCTGGCCACTGGGGTGGTGGGCATGACTCCTGTCTTTTCTAAGACAGTAGTCATGTGGTATGGATGGTTTTGCATCAGAAAACGACGCTAGGCTGGTTAGGGTCATCTTTATTTACTCTAACCAGCCTTATGTCACTTTTTGGTGCAATACCCCCTTCTCCCATACCGCCAGCCCCACCCGGCCAACGTAATTTTATTTGACGCTAGACAACCCTTTGCACCGCTTTGCGCCATTCCATAAATATAGTGCCTGACTGGTGCTCAGGAATGTCGCAAGCCAGTGCTAAACTTTTAGTTGCAAAACTGCATTAGTGCAGCTTTGCACCAAAAAGTATAAATATGCCCCTTAGAATCTGTATATGCTGAGATGTATGCTAGGCAAAGGTGTCCAGGAGTGGTGAGGGTTTACCATGGATAAAGCATGAAATGTGGTCAGCAGCATATTTAGAGTGATCTTACAGTGAAGAGCCTGATTTAGATATTGGTGGACAAGTTATTCTGTCACAATGGTGACGGATATCCCGTCCGTTGAAATCTAAATCCCATTATATCCCTTGGGATTTAGATTTGGCTAATGGGACATCCATCACAGTTGTGACAGAGTGACTCATCCACCAATATCTTAATCAGGCCCTAAACATGTTTGAAGTACTGAGCACAGGCGTACGATCTGTAAAGGGAAGCCTGTGAAAGGAATATGCCACTATGGAGCTTTTATGGGTAATCATCATTAGACCTGAAACCCTGCAGCGTGCACCTGTCAGTGTCAATCAGTGACATGTGTCTCCTCATAGTGAAATCACTGACCTCAGAGAGACTGATTTTCAGCTTGTGTCACTTCTCTGCTCCTAGGGCCACACTGTTCCCAGAGTAGAGTCCTCAGTGTGAGGCTGGTGCTCATCCTCGCTATCTGACACCTCAGTGAAGATCTCAGGGTGAACTAGTCCTATACAACTTGCACAATCCCTCTTCTCTCACCCCAGTGAATGCCTTGGAGTGAAGACTGCAGTGTCCCTAGTGTGCTGCTGTGCCTTGCTCTTTGCCTCCTGAGTGATAGCAGTGAGAGAACTGAGAGGTCTATTTACCAAATTCTCGCGCAATGCAGCAAAGCAGTCAAAAATGCTGCACTGCATTGCATGAGAAGGAGAGAGCAGGACAGCGCTATAGCTACAGAGATATGGCACCCTCCTCTCCTCTCTCTAGTGGTGGGGCAGAATTAGACTACTGAGAGACATGCACTCACATTTGAGTCATAGTGTAAAAGTGTTTGCATGAGTCTAGTATAGGTTTTGTACTGAAAGGGTACCCTTTCGGTCCAAAATTAAAAATACTATTCTTACAGTTAATGTAAACATTTTCCCACTTTGTATGTTTGCTGTACAGTGCAGCACACATGCAAAGTCGGAACAGAAAGGAGAAATAACAGCATGTCACCTTGATAGTGCCTATTTTAAAAGGGTGTTATTTTTTTGTGACAAACCATGTCTACTTTTTTTAGTGACAGAGTTTTGTGCCAAAAACTATGGGTGGGTGCATGGGAAGGCACATACACCATTCATGGAATGCCCCCTTGGTGCTAAATAATGCAAAGCAGGGCTATGCACTGCTTTGTGCTACTTTCAAGTGAATTTCCAATTGAAAACTAGAAAGTAAATTGTAAAAAACGATTTGGTGTCAATATATATGTCGATTTTGTGAACATGGCACAATATCTTAAATACCTCTTAATTAATATAACCAGAGGTTGATAGCATCATGATACAAAGAAGGCCCTTAAGGGTCAGTGGAATCTTACTTGAAAACTACAGGAAGGAGTTTGCCAGCAGCAAAAACGATTCCTACCACACTCAAAAAAGAACAAGTATGATATTCAAGTGCACAGGTGCACTATACATATCTATGGAAATCTTTAACTTGTATTATGGATGTCTATAAATACTCCTAATTCGTTTTTATGAATTCCCTAAAGATCGGATTTTTAAAAAAATTGTAGGCATGAGCCAATAATTAATAGATATTTGAGTTTTTCTAAAATGTAAACAAATTATTTTAGTAGCTCACTCATTCTTTCTGCCTGATGTATTTCAGTGTGGATCTTTTACCCCTTCCTCTTCCACTTCAGTGACCTTAATCTATGGCAGCAATTTAAGAAAATGATTACAGAGTTACAACTGAAGGAGTGTCAACGGTTCAAAATCTCAGTGGGAAATAAATAATGACTGGAATCTCATGGGGATGTAACAATTCCCTGATCTGTGGTCTTTTAAACCATGTAATATATGAGATACATCACACACATGATACTGGTATAAACAAACACTACAGTTAAACAATGGTGTATTTCTATAATGCTATCATAGAGATCTAACAATATTTAGAAAAACACTGGATTTGTTGTTGAAACCCTCAAACCAATTGTAATTAAATGTCAGCAGTAATGGAGTGAATGGAGTGAATTCAAACCATCACTACAAGTCTATTAAAGCTGTATTTACAGCTTATATTTTCTGACAGTGGCAGCTTTAGCAGTGTCACAGAGTTCCTGCAAAATATACAAAGAGTAGATTTGAGCTTAATAACCCCACTCCCTCAGCTATTGGATGTTGTGTCATTGATCATTGTTTGATTGGGACTATCAATCATGATGTATGAGGTTTTGCTGCTGCATTGAGGTATGGAGATAGCATCTTAAAAGCATTGAACAATTCACTTGTCCTTGTTTACTCTACAGTGTGTTACTTAGAACACAGTCTAGTAGTTAAACTATAACTTTAATAGGAGTTTTAAAGAACATGTTGATCAGTTTAATTTTGGACCGATAAAATAACAGTAAATATTTGGGTATTTGCTGTTCATTAGATCTGGCTAATGAACAGATATGTGGGTTTTGATCTTGGATCCTTTAGTAGAAGAGACAATTTAGATATGGAAAGAAACCCTTTGACTTTCAGGATGACAAATTTCATCAAGATGCCTGTGCTTCCTCTGTTTCTTCAAATAGTGAAGACTCTAAATATCTGATACTGTAAGAAAATGAAGTATTGGTTTAGGGGGGGTGGAAGCCCCACTCAGGCAATAACCACAGTCGTTGTCAGGGTGAACGATGAAAAGTCACTAAATTAACCTGTGCTTAACCCTCTGGCATCGTGGAAGAAAAGTTTAATTAATAAAATGATACAAGAACAACAAAAGAGCAGGTCGGCTGGGCAGTTGCAGGGAGGCCTCTGGGGCTTGTTGTGTTCATGTAGCTCATAAGGAGGTCAGCAAACTGACCCTTGGAGTCACTCAGGTAACCTGGGATGAAGGGATCAGGTCCAGTTTTCCTTCTCAGAGAGCTTGCTTGGCCTCAAGCAGCATGGCAGCTCTCTGGTGGTCAAGGCAGTTCACAAGCAGTAGGGCAGCCCTCTGGTAGCAGCAGGGCAGTCCTCTGGGCACAAGGCAGGCCTAAAGCAAATGGGCAGCCCTCTGGGGAACAAGGCAACCCTTCTCCTGTAATGTCTGCAGGTCTAGGCGTGTACTGAATATTGGCTCTGGGGATCTAATATCTATACCTGGTGCCATTCTCTGAAGTAGGAAAATTCCCCACACCTGGTTCTAGAAAGTTATTGCCTTCCCCTGTCAAGACTCCAAAAAGGCTGTGATAAAAAATGACTAGTGCCAGGTTTATTTGTATATGCTGAAGGCAAGCCCTTTGAAGTATAAATGGTGCAAGGAACAGTTCCACCCCCAGCCATCCTGGCAGGATGGCCCATCCTGCCCACCTAGCCTCTTTTGTGTCACCGTCTAGAAGGAATATGCAGACTCCAACTTCAGAGCCATGCACAGTCATGTGACCCTGGACGCTGGCAGAAGGCACAAATGGTTAGGATTAGTACAAGAAAATTCCAATCTTCAAAAAGTGGCATTTTCTGAATTCTGACTTAAAATCCAACTTTACCATTAAAGAGGATTTAAAATTGCAATTAATTTAAGTGTAAACACCATATCTCTATCTACTCCCAATCAAGAGTTATCACTTACTAAATGCAATAAGATAACCCAGTGTTAGTCAATGGGAGAGATAGGCCTTGCAAAGCTGAAAAATTACTTTAAGAGCCTTTCACTGCCAGGACATGAAAAACTTAAGTAGACATGTCCTACATTTTACATGCAATGCACCCTGCCCTGTGAGCCTTTAGGGCTTACCTTCAAGGTAACATATGTATTAATCAGAAAGGTTTAAACCTGGCAAAAGGTTTATTTTGCCCGGTCAAAATAGCAGTTTAAAACTGCACGTCAGGCTGCAGTGGCAGGTCTGAGCCATGTTTTAAAAGGCTACTTTAGTGGGTCATGAAATGAGAGCTGCTGCCCAGTAGTAGCATTTAATATAAATGCCCTGGGTACATGCAGTGCCTATTAGGGACTTACAAGTAAATCAAATATGTCAATAAGGTGTAAGCCAATTTTACCATCTTTGAAGGATAAAGCACAAGCACTTCAGCACTAGTTAGCATGGAAAAAGTGCACAGAGCCCTAATGCCCACAAAAACGGACTCAACAACAGAAGGCAAAAACCTGGGAGAGATCCTGCAAGAAGGGCCAGGGCCAACAGATAACAGTTTTGATGCTTTCGGAGCAAGAGATTGATTTTGTTGCTCTTTTGGACATGCATCTTAAAACTAAAATCTCTTGAAGGGACTGCAGTCAGCTAGTTTTTATTTTGAAAAATTAGTCTAGAAAATATCATCAGGCTATTTGTTTGCACCAGATTAAGATTCTATTAATGAACCTTCATCTGGGCAGCCCCACTGGATGTATATTGAAAGTGAGTTTAGCTACCATTCTATTTGAACTATTATTTAAATGTGGTTTGTTCAAAAGGATTTAGGAACCACAACACGTTGGAAGAGGGCTTTTAATAGATAAATATGAATTTGCATTTTGGAATAATCCCTGATTAAGAGTGAAGTCACAATGTTTAATTGGAAAGTGTGAAAATTGGTTTTATGAGACTCAGATAAATATTCGATGTGTGGAGCTGTTCAGGCCAGCTTATTTTGTGATTTTTTTATGACCACATACATATGGAGGAACCCCTTTTGGTTAATGTCTCAGAAATAATTATGACTGACATTCTTTAGTAAATGTTAGAATGATTATATTTAATGATGATGTGTAACTTGTATGTCATATAGAAAGCTGTTAATGCGAAGTCCAGGATGGTTGGTAAAAAACTGATTCTGCAACAATGTAAATTTAAATATAAGACTGATATTTGTTGCTGTATTCAACAAATGATTCAGGCTCCTATTATACAAAATGTGTTTTATAAGTTCAGGGGTCAGAAACCTCAGGTGACTTTGTGGTGCTGTATTCCTCTAGCTGAAAGGTGTTGCTGGCAATTAAAGCTTTCAATTGGTAATTGTTTGATTTACTATGCTGATTACAAGTCTTTCTTGCATTGATATTAACTGATAGAATGCATTTTATACCGTTAACAATAATGAAATAATGAAAAGGTAAGTGTGCTTTTACTGCCCACTTCAGAATGTTCTATATTGTATGTCTATATTCTACATTTTTGCAGCAGACTATTGAGATGTGTCTCATTTAACATGCATATTTGTGACAGCTCACCTTTGATAAATTCAGTAGTAGTAAACATTAGGAAACAGTAACTTTTTTTTATCAATACTATCTAAGCCTCAAGAGAGAATCAGGAATCTCTGTTTCTGTTCTGTGGTAGCAAATCTTGCTCTCTTAGTTAGCAAAATGTCACTCAGAAATGTAATGGTCTGTAGTGCATAGATTCGACTCATGACCCTATCATTTCAAATTGAAAATCAGTTCATAATACTCATTACATATATAAGGCCTTTCTGGCCATTTTTGCAAAGATAAATTTGCCTCTCTTTTGTTTTAAACTTCAGGATTTTATGGTCCATTAAGAAATAAACTTTAAATATAGTGTTCTATAAGTATTTCAAATCTAATGGATACGTGCTAGACCTGCCAGCCTTAGCCCCCAAACTCTTTCCCTGTGTGCCTCATATTTTTGCTGATTTCTTTTTGTTGACCTTGGAACTCTGAGCACTTTACCACTGCTGACCAGTGCTAAAGTGCATGTGCTCTCTTCCCTAAACATGGTTTGATTGGTACATCCACAATTGGCATATTTAATTTGCTTATAAGTCCGTAGTAAAGTGCACTACATGTGCCCAGGGCCTGTGAATTAAATGCTACTAGTGGAACTTCAGATCTGCTTGTGCCACCCACTCAAGTAGCCCTTAAACATGTCACAGGCATGCCATTTCAGAGCCTGTATGTGCAGTTACACTGCCATGTCGACTTGGCATTTAAAACCTCTTGCCAAGCCTTAAGCTCCCATTTTATTACATATAAGTCACCTCTAAGGTAGGCCTAGATATCCCGTAGGGCAGTGTGCTATGTAATTAAAAGGCAGCACATATATGTTTAAGTTTTACATGTCCTGGTAGTGAAAACCTCCCAAATTCGTTTTTCACTACTGTGAGACCTACCCCTCTCATAGTTTAACATTGGGGATTCCTTATTACATTTACTCAGCTGTAATTCATGATTAAGAAGGAGTAGATCTGTCATGTTTAGTAACTATGGAATTACAATGACAGATCCTCTTTAACGGTAAAGTCTGATTTTTTATTACAATCTTTGAAAATGTCGCTTGTAGAAACTTGCTGCTCTTAACCCCGTGTGCCTGTAGTCTGTCTGAGATGACAGCTGGTTTCTTGCATTCCATTTAGGCAGCCTCACACAAAGGAAGGGTAGGTGTGACTCAGTGGCAATCTGCATATTGATGGGTCACCCTGGCCTGGGCAGGATGACACTTACACCTGAATAAGCAGTGTCTTGCTCCCACAAAAGGGACTGCCTAGCCCCCCTGTACTGAGTCTGGAGCCAGGACAGGAAGAAGGGACTTCTGTCCACTTCAAAGACCTGTCTTTGAAGTCACCCCCACTTCAAAGGCACAGCTGTTTTCTGAGTACTGGACCTCTGACCCTACCAAAACAGTACAGTACTGGGCCTGTGAAGTACTCTGCCAGTAAGAAGGATTGCTGTGCTGCTAAAGGGATGCCACTCTAGACTGCTCCTCTGAAAGAACTGATTTTCTGCTGTGTTCCCCTGCTGCCTGCTGCCATCTGCCGTGGTGAGTAAGTACTGGGAACATTTCACTTGAACTCAAAGTGACTCCAAGGGTTGCTGGCTTGCTTCCTGTTCTTGTAAAGCCTCGGCTACACGAAAGACTTCAATCCATCATCGCCTCCAGCACCTGGACTTTGCTTGCTGCAAGTCTTACCCTGCCAAGTGGTGCCAATCCAGCCAGGGCCCTTGGAAGTGGGCATAAAGTGCTGTATCTGCTAGAACCTGTGCATCGATGCTGCTGCGCCAATTGGAACAGACACTTTGCCTGCTGGGAGTTTGGGATTGATTCATCAATGCTTTTACGGTGACCAGACAGAAGCATTGCACTTGGAACAGCCCCATCACCTTCGGAACTACTACTTCAGAACCAACCCATCATGGCCACTGTGTGGAGAAGATCAACGCATCGCCTCTCAAGCATGGATTAACCTGGCGCATCTGATTCAGAACGGCCACACTCAGAACCGGCGCTGCGCTTAACGGAACAAATAAGGATAAGGGTACTGTTGCTCAGCGGGCCCCGTCTGGGTCCTGTAGCCGGCCTGCGCTCCATCGGAGGTGGCCTGAACTCTTGAGCTTGTCCTAGTCCAATGTGACCAGATAGCCCCAGTTGGCACTTTATGCTTCTAAGCACTACAATTTCATTTGTCTTTACAAATTCATACCTCAACTTCTATTTATTGTCATTTTGGTCTCCTTTTGTTCAAAAAAATATATGCATAGGTGCTGTTGCTCAGCATGCCCGATGTGAGTTTTGTAGCCAGCCTGCACTCCATTGTGGCCGGCCTGAACCCTTGACTTTGTCCTAGTTCAGCATGACCAGAAATCCCAATAGGCACTTATTGCTTCTAAGAGCTACTTTCACATTTATTCTTTAAAAATTCATATCTCAACATCGACTTATTTGATTTTTGTTGTTTTGGTCTTGTTTTATTTATTAAATTAACTTGGTATGGAGTCTTTTTGTGGTGTTTTCACTGTGTTAATGTTTGAAGTGTTGCACAGATACTTTCATACATTGCCTCTTAAGTTAGGCCTGCCTGTTCTGTGCCAAGCTACCAGTGGGTGAGCACAAGTTAATTTATGGTGTGTATCTGACTTACCCTGACTAGGATTGTAGATCCTTCTTGGACAGGGTTCATACCTCTGCCACCCAGACACCCAATTTCTAACATATGACATAAACATTCATTTGTCTCTGATTTTGTAAAGATCATTTGAATTTAGAAGGAGGCTATGAAGTCTGTTATAACCTCTACTATGCAACAGAAACCGAATTTCCTAATTTCAGTTCCACGACAATTAGTTTGAAATAAAAATATGCTTGCTTGTAGTTCTTATTTTGATTGCAATGTTGTTTCATAGTGCTGCACATAAAAGATTTTAGTAGTAGCCAGCATAGTGGGAATCAGATAATCCTACTGGGATTCAAAATTATGATATGGAAGTTGCACATATATTTCAGTTGCAGGTACAATACCCCAATTACTTTTATAGGATAAATGTTACAGGAACTTAAATTATGAGGGGAGTTGTATACTAAATGGCAATGTAACTCTGAATAAAACAAAATTCTGAGCTAATTTATTTATTTGTTTTTATTTGTGCTCATTTATCTCAAATGATGCCCTTCTCTTCATTCGTCCGTCCAGATTGGCCTGCATTACAGATGTATATTAGCGGTGAACTATAATGCAGAATTTGGTTTAACTTATTTGTAAAGTGTGTACTGTAAAACAAATTATTAGAGAAGTGCACTGTGACTGACCCAGTCAAAGTGGGGTTCTTCAAGGTACATCAAACCTACAAGGAGAGGAAGGCCATGTGAGCTGTGGTGGTTGAAGTCCTCCCGCACTGCAGATAGGTGTGGGTGGTGTCAATGTGACCCAAAGGACAAACAGTACACTGGGTAGGAGATCCATGTTGATGAGAATGACATGTGAGGACAAGTGAGATGAAAAACATGTGTTACGAGAGAGTCCCCATATGCTGAAATTTGTGTGAAAAAATTGTGAAATTCATGAAGATGCAAATATATGGCCATGAGTCAGTGCCCTCTAACAAAAAAGGAGCAAACAGGAAAATTATGAAATGTTGAAGTATGACAACTGGGAATGGTTGCATGAAAAATGGTACTGTTGTGTCCTACATGTCACAGCCATCTATGTTTATGTTTTAAGGTAAATAGAAGATTAACAACACAGCCCTCACTCATAAAACTTAGGGCCTAATTTGCAAGAAACTGATGCATCAGCAGCAATGATTCAGGTTTCTTGTGCCTATCCCAAATCCCCTAACAATGCCTTGGATGCACTGCATTTACAATACAGAGCTCCATGACACACATTTTCACGAATGCATCAGAAATTCTGATACATCTGCTGCATCTAAAGTGATGCATTTGCTGGTGTTGGGTCATAAACTGACGCAACTCCAGTAATGCATCAGAACCCAGAGGTGAGTGCCATTGTAAAAAGCCCTGCGTCAATTTTACACCTGGTCTGAGAAAGCAAGAACATTTTGATGCAGTGAAGTCGTAAAGAGGCGCGGGGAAAAGTTGTAAATTTCACTGCATCAGTTCTACGTGGCTTTTTACGTGGGAACACCTACCCTGCATACATTATACCTGGTGCATATGTAATGTGACGCAGGGCATTACAAACTGACACATTGGGCCCAGTGTGTCAGTTTGTAAATATGGAGCAGTGTAGAGCACTGATTGCACCGCCGCTGTGTCCAAAAAAATGATACAGAGGCGGCACAAGGGGCTTGTAATTGAGGCTTTTAGTTTACACTTCCTACAAACCACCTCACAATGCTATTAAAGAGTGCGTCCTTATTCTAAGAGCGGAGAAAACTGAAGTTTTTCTTATTAGACGTCCTCATTAATCCAAATTTAACAAGTACTGGTTCTGCGGGCTGGGCATCAACAACTTTCTATCAACTCAGGTCGATGAATTTAAATCACTCGGTCTGTGGATTGATACCCTTCATTCCACGGACTAGCACATCACACACCCTGCCAAAGCTGCTGGAGCCTCTCTATACTCCGGGCCCTTTAAGGCAGGGGCAAGTGGGCCGTTGCCAATGACCAAGGGACCCCCTGGTAAAGTGATAACAATCTGTATAAAGCCAGATTCCTTTTAAATCTGGCAGCGGGGCGGGACTGCCTGTCTGTCTTTAAGCTCCACGCTGTCTGCTCTGGTGGGGATTTAATGAACGATAACCTTTCAGCCCCTCTCTGTCTCTCTCCTTATTTAACCTCACCCCAGTCTTCTCTCTTAACCTCCCTCTCAACCTACTTACCTCTGGCTCTCTATGTACCCATCCCCTGTTTCTTGCATACCTCTACATCTCTGCGCAGCGACCCCGTCTCATCTCAACTCTCTACCTCACCTACTTCACTCTTTCTTTATACATTGCTCTCGTCCACATCTCTCCTACGGCCACAGTCTCGCCTCTCTTTTTCTCTACCACTCTGTGCCTACCTTTACATCCCTACCTCAACTCTCGCTCAACCTGATGTCTCTCTGTGCATCGCGCTACTCTGCTCCATCTCAGCTCTCTGTAATTCTCCTCCGTCACTGACCTCTGTCTCTCTCAGACTCGCCTCTTTCTTTAACTCACCTCTCTCTCCGTCTTTGTATACATCACCTCCATCTCTTTCCCTCTCTTCAGCCATCCCTCTACCACACCAATCTCTACCTCGCCTCTCTACCACATTCCTCTCAATCTCACATCTTTTACTACCTCGTCTTTCTTCATCAGAACTCTCACTAATTTGTCTCACAATTCATTCCTTTCCATCTGTGTTCCCTCTACCTCACCTTTCTCATTGGCTTACTCCTTTCCAACTACCTCTCTATGTTTACTTCTTTTCTATGTCATTAAAGTATTTTTCTCTCTCATTCTTTCTCATCACCTCCTTCTCAACCCTGCTCACTAATTCACCTCTTTCTCTGCCTCCCTGTCTATAAATCCCTCACACTCTGGGATTCTCTTTTGTGTCCTCACAACTTGCACTCTATCTCGGTAACAATCTTTTATCTCTTTCTCTACCTCACCTTGGTCGCTCTAATTCCTTCTTCTCTTCGTACACCTCACCTGTTTCTACCCCTCACTCCTCTCTCTACTTTTCTCTCTGCCTCACTACTCTTTTTACCTGACCTCTCTTTCTACACCTCTTCCCATTTTGGCCATCTTTGAACCTCACTGCGCTCCCTGACTTTCATCTCGCTATACTCGTTGCTTTCCCACTCCCTCAACTGCCTACCTCTATCTGCCTTTGCAGTCTCTAACTCACCTCGTTTTCCACCATAGCGCTTGCCGCACCACACCCCATTCCCTTTCTCTACATTTTCCTTTCCCTATCTCAGGTCCTGTCTATCTCACTCTAAAACTGTACCCATTTATTTTCTACTTTTAATCTATCTATCGCTTTCCCTTTCCACAGCTGCATCTTTCTTTCTGGCTACCTCAGCTTTCTCTCTTTACCTTACATCTGCACCTACCTCAACTATCTAACTCAGCTCTATTCTTGGTCTCTCCTCTCTCTATTTAACCTCTGTCACTATGTTACTCTCTTTACCTCTCTGTACTTCTGTATCCCACCCCATCCCATTCTCTTGCTCAGCATGGCTGAAGGTCGCTGTCGAGTCAGTGAAGAGTACAGTTAACAAGAGGAGAGGAGAAAGCGAGCAGGGGAAGGAAGCTAAGGGGCAAAGTATCAGATTTAATCTTAATGAACATAGAATATTGTTGGCCAAGTACTCTGATTTCCAATTTTACAGCAAGGATGCCATTTGTGAAGGGCATTTATTTGGGATCAGAAACATCAGATAATTAAAGCTACAATCACCCACTAATTAATGTAATACTATGCAGTTGTATACTAGACATCCACCAAGTCACTTCTACTGTGTCTTTCCTGCAATGGGAAGGACAGGCTGATTAGACAATGCATTCCATTTAAAATATTGTTGTAGTAGGAAATGGCTTTATCATGGTTTCTTCATGCATTCTTTTTTGGATTATTTGGCTGGAGAACGCCAGGTAGCGTGAGCCTTCAGCTGTTTTGTGTGCCCCCATTTCTGTAAGTTTAACATACAATACAATAGCTTTTGGCATCACGCAGGCTTGACTTAGCTAAAAATGGTCAATAAAATGAGAATAGTTCTGCACACAGCCCCGAAAATATTTTTTGTCCAGGTCCACAAAACCCCTTAAAATGGCACCCTCTGCTATTACTGAGAAACGGCACCCCTTCTTACAGGTGCTTGACTTCCACACTGCTGTCCTGTCCCTTGCCCTATCTTGGATTAACTATGGCTGCTCCATTGTCTCGGACACTACTAGTTCCCCCTTTAGATCCCACTAAATCCCTTCAACACTGAGTATCCAGGATGATCTCTGTACCCCGAAGTATGATCATATATTACCCGTACCAAAATACCTCCACTGGCTTCCCTAGAAGCAAGAATATAGTTCAAACTTGTATGTATCATTTTAAGACCTTAATTAACCAACATGC
Organism: Pleurodeles waltl; assembly: GCF_031143425.1. NCBI lineage: Eukaryota > Metazoa > Chordata > Amphibia > Caudata > Salamandridae > Pleurodeles > Pleurodeles waltl. The sequence goes on from NC_090447.1 coordinate 401,548,145, forward strand.
AACATTCTTCGGTTTCTATCACGTTCCTCTCATTTGCATTTGTATGCCTCATTTCTCCACGTTTTCTAATTAACAATGCAATGACTGCGTACCGGTCGAGTCATACTTTAATAAAAATGTGAAAGAAAGCAATAAATACTTTATACTGTGCGTGTCTGCACTACACACGCTTTTGCTTAGGGCGCATGGGTTTTCGAAGGTTGTACACCCACTGTACTGGGTCAGTGTTCCCATGGCCATAAAGTCCAATCTAACCAAACAATTGATTGTTGTTTTCTCAACAATGTAAACGTCATGGCAGGGCCAGGCCCAGTTTTATTGGAGATACGCACAACAGCCTGGGAAAGCAAGACTGGTACTCCAACCTTATGAAAACAACCACGAGTACTGCCAAAATAAATAAAGCCAAACTCCTGGAGCTAAAGCTTTGTATTTACCTCTATACAAGGTGACACTTAGCCAATCATAAATCAGAATATTGTGATGGATGACATTCAAGAAAGATCTTTACCCACACTACATGTGAGGCAGCCTCTTTGGAGCATACAAGCAGGGAGATGACACAGAAAATATGAAAACATCACAGTGATTCTGTGTGCCTGTGCGAGCGCCTCCCGCCAAAACCTGTAGGTTATGTTCCAAGTACGAAGATGTCAGAAAAACATACCTTTATTGAACTTCTGTAGGGAGATAGGTAAAAGTTTATTGATTAGTTAATTAAAACCATAACAATGTGATAGAGAAAAAATACCAGTAAAACACAATGTAATAATTCATTCAACTTGTTCAATTCAACCTGCCGCTTCATGTTGAGAAAAACTCATCCTAATATTACATTGGACATCTAAAGCATTGATAAAGTGCAAATTTCTAAAAATAAAAAAAAAATGTGCATGAGGCTTTTGTTACTTAAAATCAAACCTCTTCAACTTCATCCTCCAATAGTTACCAAAGGTAGCAGCCAACTGAAGCAGTCCCTTATGTGCAAACTCTGATGTCAACCTATATCCTCCCAATCCAATCAGCCAGGACCCCTAATGATAAAGTGCAAATGTATTCGAAGTACAGCGAACAAAAGATTAAAATAGTTAAATAAAACAGAGTTTAAACTTCAGTAATAGGGCTCCAGTTTTTCATTACTCCCCGCCTGCAGGCACAGATAACCTCCCAGAGGCAGACAATCGGAATAATGCGAATATCAACAAAGTGCCTTGTGCATGAATATTAACAACTTTGACACAATATGACAGGCGTGTTCAGAGATATAACTGCTGCCTTGAGAATTTTTAGAAATCTTACAGATAGCTGGGGATAAACCCCACTTAAGCAGGTAACACTGCACTCTGGAGCTTTCTGATCCCAAGGCTACGGAACACAGGCGCCAAGACAGACCCCTCAATTCATTACAAACGCAAATTATGTGCAGTAACCATTCAAGTTTGTACTCACATAATCTGTGCAGCAGCTCTGCTGTGCCCTTCAGATGGCCGTATTTGTAAGCTTTTAGTGTTCGGGATTTAGGTTAGACTGTTATGCTTTCGCTTTCGACTGTTCGATATTATTAGTCTCATAAAACGTAAAAAATTGATAGATTATGTAGACACCTCTTCATTCTTTGTACAATGATTAGTAAACTCGTATTATTTTGATAGGACAGATAAACACCCTAGGATTTGTGTATCATGTTGATGACCGTTGGAGGTGAGGAATTAGGTACCATTTAGATTGTGCACAACACATACTTTTATTGCTCGTTCTTATTATTTTGTGTTTTTTCCAGGGATAATTACATGTCTTTGTGTGACGACATTATTTGAATAAATGGTTGTAATTTATTTTCTATTATGTATGCTTTCCATTTAAAAAAATAAAGTAATGTAAAACAGAACCGTAGCAAGTACTAAGCCTATTTTGAAATGTATTTGAGCAAAATAAATTTCTGAGGTGAGCAAAATAATTATTGTCCACAAAATGACCAGTTATAAATTTGAAATTAAGGGCTGTTTAAAGAGGAGTGGTTGGGACCTGATGTCGCGATACACCTCCACACACTGTGTGAACTGGTTATAGTTTGTGGTGTATTGTGGTGCGGTGAGTGATGCCTTCCCGCCTGGTAGTGGAGAATGGAGGCACATCAGTGTTCGTGAGCATCCCTCCGTGTCTGTCAGCAGCCACGGCCACTGAATGCTGATGAGGCAGAGCCCCCAGGTCAGCCCTTTGTGTGCCCTGTGTGTTGAGGAGAGGAGGCTGCGAAGGGATTCTTGCACTGCCATCTAACACAGGTGTTTTTTTTTTGCCCCTTGCAACCCCACGTTGCAGGAACCACTCGTTGTACGAGGACACGTCTTCGGAGCTGCAGCGAGTGATCGCCATGGAAACCAGGGGCCTGACGGAATCCCGCCGGAGTTCTTTCACGGGCAGGGGCGCCATGGCCAGGTAAGCGGCTTAAGCATCTTCCTACTGGGGCATGAGCTGGAATGAGCTCCGGGAAACATCTTGAGTGGTAAGAGGCGTCTTATGCTCTTTTTGTTCATATGTGGTTTGGAGGGGTGAAGGGCGAACTTGAAGAGAGGGTCTGCGCATGAGGGCTTGAGAGAATATGTGAAAGCCACGGGGAACGCACAGCAAAAGCACGCCTAAGGACAGAATCATTAGCAGCATCATATAGGTCAAATGACGAGACTGTGAGGGTGCAGGCCATGTGCGGGGTACCTGACATATACACATGGCAGTACGCCAAAAGTGTAACTATGGGAAGGGAGGAGCATCCATTGCTTTTTCCCCAACGACAGATGTGTGGAGAAGTTCCTGTATCTAATGCCACAAGTTCACTTCTACCCCCAATGCCAGTTAAGTTATATGGCTGGTAAAGTAACTGGCTCAACAAATAACTCCATGTATGACGATGTGTCGAAAATATAAATGGCTACCATCAGGCAGGATAATCGGTACAAAAAGGTCACGTTTCCTCCGCCATTTCAGCAATATGAACCTGCACGTGGCAGGGATTCTTCTCTGCCTATGACATCTGACGCGGACTGTTGCATCTCTGTTCTTCACGCACAGTCCCATTGCTCAGCTGTCTAACCACCCTTCACTCTGGCCACCCTGGCCAGACCCCTCAACAAAAGGAGGCAGTCCTCCCCTGGGCACCGCATGATGAGATGACAAAGTGTCATTCAAAAATTGTCATTCGAAAAGTTTTGGCATTGTAAATATAAAACGTTATATTCAACATTTTATTTAAAAAAGACGTCAATGTTCAGGATTGGTGAAAAATGCAATGTCTACCATATCAAAACTGAGTGCACGTCCCCATCCGTTTCTACAAGGCTTTGCCCCTCATTCCTGATTCTAACTATAGCAGTCTTTTCAGAAGGCATGGCATTGGAAAGCATCCTGAATTGCCGCAGCAAGGACCATAGTAGGGGAAGAACTCGTACATCTGACCCATTTCTGGCTAACAACATTGCCTGTAGCGCCTAGAGAGCAATTTAAAATGTGCCCTCAAATACTCCTCACATAGTTTACAAAGCAGCAGCCTTCAAGAAACTTGGACCCAGATTTACTACAGTCAGACAACTGGCTGCACTACACTGCGTGACAGGGAGAGCAGGAATGTGCCATATCTACTGAGATATGCATTCCTGCTCTCTCCTTGTGCTGGAGCTTTGACTGCTGCCTAGTGCCAGCTTAGACCTACTTGTAGCATGCAGCAAGGGTGCCTGCATTAGAGGTAGGATAGTTTTTGTGCAGGAAGGGATACCGTGCAACACAAAACAATCCTTAGAGGCATTTCCTATTTCCATGAACGCAGAACGCAGCACATAGGGAAAGAGGAAGTAACAAAGAGGAATCAATATATTTCTCCATGTTACACCTCTGTTGGGACAGTGTTCCATTTTGATGCATTCCCAGGTTTAATATTCTTAGTAAATTGGGGAATTCACCAAAAACCATGGGTGGATGCGTGGGAACACCAACATTACACCCATGATACACCTTCCCAACACAGAGTAATGCAAGGCAGTGACTTGCACTGCCTTGCTTTACTCTAGATTTACTAAGCCATGCAGAGCCATGCAAAGTGACTTTGCGTGGCTTAGTACACCTGATTTATGGGCTTGTGTTGCTTGCATCACCTTGCATTACTCAACGGCAAGGCAAGCCCTTAGTTAACCTGGACATTGGTCTCTACCCACAGCAGGTGATTACCTATCCATGCACCTACCAATGATAAATACACATTAGCGGGAAAAACCCTATTCAGCTTGGAGTCAGTAGTCTGGAGCAACCTTTCATTGCAGGTTTATGAGCAAAACATCTTTATCATTTCTAGAAACTGCAAAATACACATCTATTCCAAAAATGCTATTATCATGAACTCAGCAAACCAGATTTGCACATTTCCTTAGCTTTATGTAACTTGATACCAAAAGGATTTTATCACTTTCTTAGAATCAAAAACATTAATATTAAGAAGCAGATATTCTAACTTTTCACTCTATGTAGCAACAAAAGTTGCTGTGGTGCTTTCATCAAAGAACCAAACGGCACTGTTTTTCTCTCTCTGTTCTGGTGCACTTTAGGCTGCCATGCTCTAACACATACACTCTTGCAACATAGTGCTAGGGTGTGTGTGTGATGTCAAGTATAGGTTTTGTATTGGAAGGGGAAGCCTGAGCATTCCAGTACAAAATACTAACTTAGACATAATTTACACCCCCCCCCCCCCACTTTGTGTGTGTGCTGTACAGTGCTACAGACATACACATTTGGAAAAATTAAAAGCATTTCTCTAAATTAACACCAGCTTCATAAAGACATTGTTATTTTGGATCAAAGCCCTGTCTTCAATTGTTAGTATATGGGACTTGTGTCAGACACCATGGGTGCTAGCATAGGAACACCCATGTACCACCCATGGTACGTCCCCATGAAACAAAGCAACGCAAAACAGCGCTAGTGTTACTTTAGTTTACAGTAAAGGTTGTACCATGGACCTGATTTAGATATTGGTGGATGAGTTACTCTGTTACAGTGGTGATGGATATCGCATCAGTAGAAATCTAAATCCCATTGTTTCCTATGGGATTTAGATTTCAGCGGACAAGATATCCGTCACCGTTGTGACAGAATAGTATCTAAATCAGGCTCCATAATACTTCAACCTACACTGTTTTCTGGTGATATAAATCATGACACACATATGGGTTCCCAAAAGTGCATTGAGGAAAGAGAATGATGTTGTGGAAATTACATTTTTTTAATGTAGAATGCGTTTTAGGACATTTGAAGCAAGCATTTTTAGGAGAGAAAATCAACTGACACCCGAACTCAATTGCATAAAATTAAAATTTCTATAAGTAGGACATAGTCCCAAACTTTAATTCCTCAGTTGTTGAAGAAAGCTCTGGATGATCCAGTGGGCCTAGCTAACTATCACTGTTAGAAATGGGGTTTCTGGTTGGCTAGGGTATGCACCTCAGCCAGGCAGAACTTACCCACTCTAGTCAGGGCAAGGGAGTTACATGTCCAAGATAACCCCTGCTCACCCCCTTGGTAGCTTGGCACGAGCAGTCAGGCTTAACCCGGAGGCAATGTGTAAAGCGTTTGCACAACACACACAACACATGTGACGCAATATCCCCACCACAAAGGAAACACAACACCAGATTATATGAAAATATAAGGTATTGTACACAACGCAATTATCAGACTACACATCACATATCAGTACTATCCTGCTACCTTAGCAGTTGTCAGAACATTACACATTAGTTACTCTGCAACCTAGCAGTAGTCACACATAACACACAGTTTACTCAGTATTCTGCAACATAAGCAGTAGTCAGGAAAACACGTTATTACATCACAGCACTTGTCATAAGAATATCATAAAATGCCCATAGTAGGAATATTAGAAAACATATGGCAAGTTAGAAAAACATATTAGCAAGCATGTCCATAAAAGGAACATTTGCATACACTTATGTAAAAACATCAAACGCAGGTAGGTAATATATGAATCAAACAAAAGTCTGTAGAAAGAACTTTGGATTGCAACTATATTGGTCCTTTAAACAGTACCTGGTTGGATGAAGGCACCTCCAGTGCCTAGAAGGCAAACAATGGGGCCCCCGGTGCTCCTATGCGCAAAACGGGGGCCTCCCTTATACTCTGGGGTCAGAGGAGGGCGACATGCACCTCCTCTCTTTTATAGACAGGCCCCTCTGGGGACCCTGATTACTGGGGGCCCCCCAGGGCCTCAACCGGCGCTCACGAGTGGGGCCAAAGACAGCAAAAACAACTTAGGGCAGGAGGGGGGCACCACGCACCCCCTCCGGTTTAATGACAGGCCCCTCCCGGTACCCGTGATCTCTGGGGGCCCCCCCCCCCGGGCCTCCACTGGCCCTTCCACCAAGGGGGGGCCAACAATAATGCCCGTTTTACCTAACAGCAGAAAAGGAGCGTCCTGCTCCTAACGCAGGGGGAAGGGGGCACTCCCCGCGCCTTCCCCTGGTCCTGCCTTGAAGCCACAAGAAGATCGGACCCCTCCTGGGGCCCGAGCAGACACTCGCCTGCACCCGATGCGGTGCGTGAGTGTTCTTCCAGCTTCCCGGGCCGCTGCAGTGATCTTATTTAAAGGGGCACAATGCAGCAAGGAGCCTACGAGCTCCCAAGGCTCCATAAGCGCGATGCAATCAGCGCTATGGCAGCTGCAACAACGGAGAAGCACCCCTCGTGAAGAAATGGATGCAGGGGTCAGGGGCCACAGCACCCTGCCCCTGGGGAGCAGAATCTTAAGACAAGGTCATCAGGTGGAGGGCCCAGCTACAGGCCAGCACAAGGGAAAGGCAGCAAGTGGCAAGTCCTTCACAGTGACCAGGCAGGTCACAGGTCAGCACAGCAGAAGCAGTCCATGGCGGTTCCTGGTGAGTCCTTTCAGCCTTTGGTGTTCAGTTCCAAGATGATTCCAAGAGTCTCCAAATTGTGGGGAAAATTCCCCTGTACTTATAGTCAGTTCTTACAGTGTTTTACAATGGTAGGGAGAGGAGGTTCCAGACAGTTACAACTGGTTCTGGGAGTGCCCCCTCTCTCCTTTCAGCACAGGCTCCAAACATCAGTGGGGGGTTAACGACCCTATTGTGTGAGGCCAGGGCACAGCTTTACCAATGCAGGTGTGCCCCGCCTCTCCCTTCTCTCAGCCCAGGAAGACTATTCAGTATGCAGATGCACCTCTGTGACACCTCCACCCTCCCTGTGTACAGGCTGTCTGAAAAGTATGCACAAAGCCCCAACTGTCACTCTGCCCAGACGTGGATTGGAGTCAAGCTGCAAAACACCAGAGTAATAAGCACAGATAAATGCGCACTTTCTAGAAGTGGCATTTCTGTGATAGTAATAAAAAATACACCCACACCAGTAAGCAGCATTTATTATCACCATCACAACCATACCAAACACGCCTACGCTACCCCTCATAAATCAGACAATACCCCTTACACATAAGGCAGGGCATTTCTAATGTAATCCTATGAGAAGGCCGCACTCACAGCAGTGAGACACCAGTTAGGCTGTTTGTCACTACCAGGACAAGCCACGCAACTTGGCACATGTCCTGCCTTTCTACATACATGGCACCCTGCCCATAGGGCTAGCTAAGGCGTACCTTAGGGGTGACTTGCATGTAGTAAAAGGGGAGTTCTGGGCCTGGCAAGTAAGTTTAGATGCCAGGTCCCTGTGGCAGAAAACTGCGCACACAGGCCCTGCGCTAGCAGGCCTGAGACAGGTTTGAAAGTCTACTTCAGTGGGTGGCGCAAGCAGCGCTGCAGGCCCACTAGTAGTATTTAATTTACAGGCCCTGGGTATAGAGATACCACTGTACAAGGGACTTATAGGTAAAGTAAATATGCCAATTAGGTATAAGCCAATCATACCAACTTTAGATGGGAGAGCACCTGCACTTTAGCACTGGTCAGCAGTGATGAAGTGCTCAGAGTCCTAGAGCCAACAGCGAGAGGTCAGAAAAACCAGGAGGAAGGAGGCAAAAAGACTGGGGATGACCCTGCGTAAGGCAAAAAGGTCAATGATATCTTATAGAATCATCACTAAAACAATGGTGCTGGAACAGTTTCAGGAGTGAGAGTGCTGGCCAGCGATATCAACTCACTAAAGACATAGGTTGTAAAAAATCAAAATGCTACTTAAAGAGCACTTTTATCTAGTGATGAACTCCCATTTAGTGCAAGGGGTGAAGTGTTGTGTGAAGTCCAATGGTGCATTTTGCAGCACATATTATTATCAAATATATGTGTAAAATGTGGAGTTCAGGTCACTAACCTGAAATCTGCGCTTGGATCAGAATTCCAACCTGCGCGAAATTACCACACTTTGTCCCAGCACAAATTGTGTCATACAAAATATAGCACAATGTGTTTGGGGAAATATTGCAATATTCTGAGTTTTGCAGCTCAGAATAGGGGTAAGCACGTTAATACCATGTTATCCCTCATTTTGATATTTACAATCCAGAATGGGTACATAATACCATCCCTGGTAAATACTGCTGTATTTATTGGGTGGGGTGCAACCTCTTCACATACCGTGGGTCTCACAATGAGCTCCACTGTTTCAATGTTGTGATATTTTTTGAACTACTTGAAAAGTTTTGTTTGTAAACTGAGAAGATGTTTTTATTTTCGTGTGTATTGTAAACCACTGGCAAAACCACTACCCTCATTTAACATCTAGTGATTGTGAGGGATTAGGGCAGTCAGTTCAGTCCACCTAACAATACTATACTACCAGTGCTTAATTTGTAAATAACAAGGTGTCGGTGCTCAAAGCTCTCCTCTTAAACATGCGGCTGCTGTAATTAAATGTGGGAACACGGAATATTGAGGTAGCATAATCCTGAAGCCAGCTCGGGCCACTTCATTTAATTTAAAGCCTCTCCCTGCCACTTCAGCTCACTCTAGCAGCTTTCTGCTCTGTCCGATTGTGACGCTTTTTCGTTTTTCTCTTCCTCCGTCTTTCCCATATGTGCCTTTTGCCCGCAGCAAATGCTTGAGGACGAAGAATAAGCGCCGGCCCTCAACAATAAGTGCTGGTGCTCAGCACCGGCAACAACAAGCACTAATTAAGCATTGTATACTACACATAAGAACTGGCTGTCTCTACAGTGTCGGACAAACACAGTGAAAAGAGGGTACATAGGAGGTGTTAGACTTGCCATCCTTGGCGTGGTCTCCCCTATCTTTTTTGCCTCTGTTTCCCAGGTTGTTGATGTATGCTGGAATCTGTTTTGATGTTTTTGTTACTCTGGGCAGTTTACCACTGCTATCCAGTGCTAAAGTGAAAGTGCTTCTATGTAAAATGTATGTGTAATTGACTTTCCGTGATTGGCATATTTGATTTACTATTTGATTTACTAGTAAGTCCCTAGTACAGTGCACTAGAGGCCCCAGGGATTGTAAATCAAATGCTACTAGTGGGCCTGCAGCACTGGTTGTGCCACCTACATTAGTAACCCTTAAACATGGCTCAAATCTGTCACTGTAATGTCTGTGTGTGCAGTTTTAAACTGCCAAGTCGACTTGGCAAGTGTACCCATTTGCCAGGCCTAAACCTTCCCTTATTATACATGTAAGGCACCCCTAAGGTAGGCCCTAGGTAGCCCCATGGGCAAGGTGCAGTGTATGTGAATGGTGGGACATGTACTTATGTGGTTTACATGTCCTGACGGTGAAATACTACCAAATTCGTTTTTCAGTGTTGCAACGCCTATCTCTCTCATAGATTAACATGGGGGCTGCCTCTAAATATTATTAAAGTGCAGATTCCCTTTGGGAGCAGAAAGAAATGTGGAGTTTAGGGTCTCTGAACTCACAATTTAAAAATACATCTTTTAGTAAAGTTTGTTTTTAGATTGTGCGTTTGAAAATGCCACTTTTAGAAAGTAGGCATTTTCTTGCTTAAACCATTCTGCGACTCTGCTTGTTTGTGGATTCCCTGTCTGGGTCAATTTAACAGTTGGGCTGTTTACACCTCTCCCCTAGAGAGTGACACAAAGGGAGTTGGGGTGTAGCCTGCATATCCTGATGGGCCATCTGGTCTGAGGGGAGGAGTGGTCATTTACACCTAGAAGGGCTGTGCCTGCCCTCACACAATGCAGTCTCCAACCCCCTGGTGTGTGTCTGGGGCCTGGCCTGGGCAAGGCAGGATCTTGTAAACATCAGAGACTTCTCTTTGAAGTAGACCTACTTCAAAGGCAGAACGTGGTATAAGAAGAGCACCCTAAAAATCAAATTACTTCAGGAATCACGAGGAACTTCTGCCCGGGAGAAGAGCTGGCGAAGCTGGAGGAGGAGTACTGCCTCTTTGCCTTTGACTGTGCTTTGCTGGGTTGACCTGCACTAGCTTCTTCTGCCTGAGAGAGGACAAAGCCTGACTTTTGTGTGACTTCCCACTGGTGAAGAATCTCCAAGGGCTTGGTCTGATCTTGCCTCCTGGTGTTGAAGTCTCAGGGACAACAAAGAGTTCTCTCTGACAGCACTTGGGCTTTGTGCAGAGAGTCCTGCCTGCCAAGTGGTGCCCTACACTGTCTCTGGGCCCTTGAAAGGTGCAGCTGGTGGAAAAGACAGAAATCCACGCAAAGACCGCTGTGTGAGGAAACTTTTGATGCACCCCCCGCCTCGCAGTTGATAAACGACGCTCCGCTGGCCTCGCAGATAAAATCAACGCTCCTTCTGCATCGCGGCTGGAAGATCGATGCAATGTGACTTGAGGAACAACGGGCAACACCCGCAGCTGCTGCTGTGAACAACGCAAGCCCCCACGCAGCGCTGTTTCGTGGCACCATGTGACCGGATTTGTGCGCAACATCGCTGGGTGTGGAAAATCAACGCAAAGCCTGCTTGGACCCGAGGTGCCCGTCCGGATCGACGCATCGCCCTCTTGCAGGAGAGAAGAAAGGAGGAACGAAGCACATTCTCGCTAGCAGGTGAGAAATCGATGCATTGCTGGCCTTTTTTGACGCACACTCACCCGTGCGGCTTTATTTTGATGCTACCCAGGTACTTCTGTGAAATACCAGCGTTCTCACTGTTTTCTAAGGATTAAGACTTTTATTCTTTTTAAAGTTCATAACTTGACTTGTGTATGTCAGTGTTTTGTTGTTTTGCTCAGGTGTTGTTTAGATAAATATTACCTATTGTGTTGTGTCATTGTGCAGTGTTTTCACTGAGTTACTGTGTGTGTTGGTACAAATACTTTACACATTGCTTATGAAGTTAAGCCTGCCTGCTAGTGCCAGGCTACCAAGGGGGTGGGCAGTGGTTAGCTGAGGGCGATTCTCCCTTACCCTGACTAGAGTGAGGGTCCTTGCTTGGACAGGGGGTAACCAACCAAAGACCCCATTTCTAACAGGAGGGGAACTAACTTAGTTTAGGATGAAAACCCTCATCCATACATTGGGCGGCATGCTTAATCATTGGGCCCCTTCTAGCACATTCCCATAGGACATCTAGGGTGCAAACTTCTACCCAATTAGTGTTTTTTGTGAAGATTATGGGGAATCTTTTGATGGCTTTATCAATGCATACTGTAGCAAATGTGGAGAGAAAAAAGACTGACTTTACCAATATGGTATGGACTAGGCCCACACATATTAGAGTTTTGGGATAGAGTAGTAACTACACTCAGAATAGTTGCTGGTAATTTAATTGAAAAAAAAACCTATAAAGCTCGTTGACTATATCCCCTTTGAGGAGAACAAATAAAATGAAAAGAAAATTCCTGTCATTTGGTACTGTGTTGGCGAAAAGTAGAATATCACTTAATTGGAAAAGCGATTGGCCACCTGCTTATGCTAGCTGGAAGAGAGATTTATTGGAATGGGCAGTGGCGGTGGAAATCCATATGAGAACAACACACACGGACGAGAAGGTGTCAGATGATTTAATGGAATGAGCGGAGATGTTGAGGCTTATTACAGATACCCAGACACTCCCCCGCCCTGAACTTTGTAGGCTGATTCGGTTAATGCTACTTGAAAAGACTGATGAACTACTGAATACAGTGAGTTAGAGGCAACTTACACACATAGGAAAATTTGGAGAGGTTGGGATCTGACTAGGCGACTTTGAGGAGTTTGGATGAACCGAATGATATGTTAGGTTTATTTTTATGATTTCCTAAAACTTAGTTAAAAAAAAAAATACATATATATAAAATCAAAATAAATATGACACACTGCAGAAAATAAACATATGAGTGGAAAAATAGGAGCAGGTCAGGATCAAAAGCAGGCAATGTGATTTATCTTTCTATTCATGCTCACTTGTTCTTTTTTTTTGCACAGGTTATCACGGTTTGTCATGTCATTGAGAGGCTGGGCTGCGAAGCGCTTGCATCTTGAAGATCAGAGACCGGATTCCTTCTTGGAACGATTTCGGGGGCCAGAGCTGAAGGAGGTTTCCAGCAGAGGCAGCAATGCACAATCAGTTTTGGGCAACCAAGAGAAATTGGGCAAAGAAAAAACGTAAGTTGAATGCCGATTACTGTCACTCTGTTGAACTGCAACGGTGACTTACTAGTAGTCTCTTTCACCTGTCCTATGTTTTCATTTTCTTTCTGAAATGGCGAAAACGAGCGGCGGTGGGGGGGGGAGGGGGGTGGGGGGGGGGTTCTGGCTACGGCACTATTCTTCTGTCTGTGCTACAATGCATTCGCCACAGAAACAGAATGCATTTTGGCATCAAAATAAACTGCTTTAAACTCTCGTAAATATATGGTCCCACATAGCCCATGGACTTCCTTATTGTGATCCTGGTAAATGGAAGAAGTCCGTTCACTCGCTCACTCCTGCTACTGGACACTACATTTTTCAATTACACCTTTGGTTCTCACCATCTCTGCCACTATCCATCCCTCCCGCAGGTCCCCCTCCATCTCTTCTCAGCCTTGCAAGCCCCACTCTCCTCACTAACCCTCTCCACAGGAGTAGCACATCCGCCACCTCTTCTTCCTTACAAAAAGCCCTCTCCTTCACTTTCCTCTGGCTGCCCACCAATTCCTCCACCACCCCCTGCCTAGCAGGTCATTTTCACCAGTAGCGAGCCTTGTATGTTGTACTTGTTTTTGGTGGGAGTGATGCTGTGGCCTAAAAGTGCAGCAGCACTCCATTTTCTCCATTCTACCATGTGTGCAGCACTTTGCTGTGTAGAAGATCTGCAACATTGTAACCTAAAATACAGTTGTGCAAACCACTCAATGAGTTATGCTTGAAAGACTAGTTACCGGCAGGAAGAAAATACAACGGCGTAGCATCTTCACTAGATAATTGCTTAGCAGAGGTCTTGAGCTAGTCCTCCATAGTATAATGAAAATAGCACACATAGGAAAAGAACAGGAACTGAAGACCAGGGTAATAGAGGACTGGAGCTTTTTACTATTTATATAGTATTTTTCATTACCACTGAGAATCTCAAAAGCTGTCCAATATGACATACTTTCTAATACAAATCTGTTCCTAATAGTCGGCTAAACAATGCCAAACGCTCTTTCTCGTTTTACTATGTTACTTTTCAGTCCCACTGTCTACCAAGACAACTTTATTGGTGTGTAATTTACACTGCCATTTTTGGTCAGTACGTTCATCATCAGCATTAGATTGGTATTGTTAAAGCAATAGGTTCTTTATGTTCCTCATACTACAATAGTTTTATTTATGTGCAGTTCATTTCATTTTAATTTCACCTGTAACAATGTTAGGTTTGAGCTAAACATGATTTATTAAATACCCATTGCAAGAAATTGGGCTAGTAGTTGAGATGTGAGAGCCCTACTCAAGTAATAAACACAATCCTTGTCAGGGTGAATCACAAAAGTCACTTAGTAAGCCTGTGCTTAACCCTTTGGTATCTCGCCACAAAAGCAGTCAGACTTAACTTAGAAGCAATGTGTAAAATATTTATGCAGCACTCAAAAAGTAATAAAGTGAAAACCCAACCCAAGTAGAATCTAAAACCATTTTTTAAAGAAAAATATATGATAAAGTGTAATAAAAAAGGACAGCCCCCAAAAAAACAATAACTAGGACAGTGGTTATGAATCTTTAAAGTTAAGGTGAAAATAGCACCAAACAGCACAAAGCGCTACTAGCGGGTATCTGGTTGCACTGCACCAGCTCAAATCACAAGTTCATGCTGACTACAAAGGAGCGTGGGTCTATTCATGGGCCTGGTATGTCCCAGTGGAATTTTACCTTCTCAAAGTCCGAGTCCATGTGAGGAGCCTCAGCTGGAGTTTCGGGTTGGCAGGGGCCGCCAGGAGTAGGAGTTTGTTGTCGACGTGAAGAGCAGTTGTCGCTAGAGCTTTGTATTAAAAGGGAAACCTGGGGCACTTGCTGTTTGGCATGAAGAGCTTGTTCCCATTAGAGCTTTTCATTGGCGGGAGACATGGTGACCGTTGCTGACTCGAGGAGCCTTCTCCTGGACTTGAAGAGCCCCAAACATCTGATTTTCTGCTTTAACTTGTTTAGGGGTGGAAAGAGTACACTCATATGCCAGTCAAGAGTCCAGGACCTGGGGGAACACCACTTAAGCATCAGGAGTCACTCCAGCAGAGGCCAGCAACAGGGCTGATAGAGTACCAGTTGGTGCTAGTCAGCTGGGCAACTGGCTGGAAGGCCTCTGGAAGCTTGTTGTGTCCCTAAAACTCAAATCGGAGGTCAGCCAGCAGACCCTCAGGGTCACTTCTGGAGAGGCTGGGTTCAAGGAAATGAGATCCAGTCTTCCTTCTTCAGGCAGCAGGGCAGTCCTTCTGAATCTTCTGCAGGTCCTGGAATGTTCTAATGAGAGATTCTGAAGTTGCCACATCTGAATCTAGTGATAGGCTCTGTGTGGGGGTAAATCCCTGGCCTACTCCTAAACAGGTTCTGGTCATTTCTTCCACTTACTCTGAGTTTGGCTCCAGTCTGTCTAGGCAAAGGAAATCCTGGTGTTGGTCTCTTTATGTGTGCTGCAGACAGGGTCTTTGAGGAGCAGGACACAACTCCTGTCAAGCCATCCTACCAGAAAGAGCCAATCCATTCACACCTACGTCTCTTTTGTCCTCATGTCTTGAAGGATTACACAACAAACAACAGGAGAGTCATTCACAGTCATGTGACCCTGGACACTGGCATATAGTCACATTTGGTCACTTAACATCCAAGTTTACCATTAAAGAGGATTATAAATTACATTTCAAATGTGTGGAAGAAGCATTTTTGTATCTGTTCGAAAAACTGAAGTTATCATTTATTATGTGTAATAAAGTACCCCTTAGTTAGTCCATAGAAGAGATAGCCTTACAAAAGTGAAAAACGACCTAAGGAGTTTTTCACTGCCAGGAAATGTAAAACTTAAGTACACATGTCCTATGAGCCTCTAGGGCCTACATTAGGGGTGACTTACAAGTATTATTAAAAATAAAGGTTTACGCCTGTCAAATAGTTTATTTTGCTAGTTTGAAATGGCAGTTTAAAACTGCACTACAGATTGCAGTGGCAGACCTGAGACATGTTATACAGTGCTACTTTAGTGGGTGGTACAATGAGTGCTGCTGCCCACTAGTAACATTTAATTTATCGGGCCCCGGCTACATGCAATGCCATTTACTAGGGACTTGAAAGTAAATCCAATGTGCCAAGTAGGTGTATTCCAAATTTACCATGTTTAAGGGGGAGGGAGCACAAGCACTTTACCTTTGGTTAGCAGTTGTAAAGTGCACAGAGTCCTAAAGCCAACAAAAACAATTTAAGAAAAACATTGCGGAGGGATTGAAGGCAAAACGTAGGGGGACAGGTAAACTGGGGTGTAATAACAGGGGATTACTGGCGCTCAGGATACTAATTGGCCAAATATATCATTAGGGGTTGCCTACACAAGGGAAAACACCCATCCCTCGAAGGTTCAAAATAAACCCAACAATAATTAACACAAAGTGAGGCCCCCCTCGCCGAAATATTTTTCTATTCACAAATTAAGTAAGTCAAAAATCAGGTGAGTAAAGTTCACATCAAGTAAGTCAAAATTCAAGTCAGTAAAGTTCAAAGGAATACAATCTACAAATTTCACGTAAATCAATATAAAGTCCAATCCAGTCCAGAAGTTTATTAGATCACTTCTTCAAATTTACAGCATCATCCATGGAAATACACTCCGAGCCAACACGTGTTTCATCATGGGGAAGTCCTCTAGTCCCCAACAACTTCTTCAGGGCTCTATATTATAAATAAATAATTGGTATTAGAAACCAAAATGCTCAAACTGTATGATGCAAAGTATAGTATATAAAAAAGGTCCCCTTCAAGCTCAAAGAAAGCAAATCCCCAAGATGCGCGAGAGGAAAAGTGATCCTATTAGTAATAATAAATAATCCCAAATTATATGATTCAAAAAAGCAAACCTACATCAATGATCCCCCAAGTCACCACGTAAAGATAGTAAAAGTGCTACCAGTCACCAGATGAATTGCATGTTCACAAATAATTACAATCACATATGTCAATGTGGCCCACTCCTTCGTTCACCAAAAAAATCCTCTGTGCTAATATCAAAACACCCTATGAGCACTCACCAAACATTAAATCAAGTGAAATGTTAGTGAAAAGCCACAAATAATCTGTACTGGAAAGCATTGTCTCCTGATCATACCTTATAAGCTCCCAATTCCAAATAGTTTTAAGTTACTTCAAAAAGTAGGTATTGTTCCTAATATGACTGCTCAGTGCAAAACAACATACCTATTTAAACAAAGAAGAGCACAACATTCAACTAAATATATCACGAATGACCCCAAATCCGATTACACACCAATAAGTTAAAATTATATATCTTACATCAAATTCCTTGATTGTTGTATGCTCAGTATTTGAAAAGCTGTTTCATTCAAAGCTATAAATAAATAAAAATGTAGAGTCTGTAATCCATGTTAACCATTACTCTAAATTTCAAAGGCCAAAACAGTTAAAAAAAAAAAAAAACATTGTCCCCTGCTTCCTTACCTATTAGACTGCAAACGATCCAAATACGGCGTCTAAACGCTAGGAAAACGCCATGTTGCGAGTACGCACAAGCGCGCCTCAATACATTTCCGGGAGCGCGAGATCACCTCGCGCGATCAACATAGAAGACGGACTGTAGTCCGTTACTAAAACAAAACGACGTTGCGAAATGCAGCGCCATACTGCGAGTTCATACATCATCAATTTCACGCACAGGGGCTAAAAAAAAGGGGGGCTTCCGGACATCTAATAACAATATATCTTCAAACAAAAAAGACTGGAGATCATTAGTTAGTAAAAAACGCAACTATATAATACCAGTGCGTCTACAATAACCGAGTTTTAGAAAATAAAAAAATGCTCATATCTTGTACATACAAGTGTACAGTACCTCAATCATACAAACTAATTAGCACTCACTGTAACAATTAACAATTATTTCTCAATTTGAAAAGGAAACAACTCACATGAAATACCAACCACTATTAAGCATATTAACTGCTCTAGGCTATATCACCAAATAGTTCCAAAGCACCTGTAAATATTAGCACATGTCGTCGTCCTAGTTATAATCAGGGCACCCATCTTGAAATCAAGTGAACAAGAGAAAACAACAAATTGAAAGAGCGAAAATAGAAGTAAGATAATTAATGGTCAATTACACTATGAAACCCTTAAATTTCCATATATTATCCACTGATAGAGTAGTATTAAAGTGTGAGAATTTTGGTTAATAATTACAATATTTGTACACATAAATTGAAATATGAAACAAACGTATCCATGTATTTTAAACATAAAATTGACTGGTGATTATCACATTTGTATTAACTTCGATCACCCAAAAAGAACTCCAACTCCCTGTCAGAGTTAAGGCCCGATTCCACAGCCTTTAATTTCATTATCCATGTTGCCTCTTTCCTACGTAACATTAGTTCTCTATTTCCCCCTCTCGGGTTGCGGGGAACATGTTCTAGTCCAAAAAATTCAAAATTCTTATGAATTGATTGTGAGTTACAGGATAAAATATGAGCAACTATTGGATATCTTACATCACCATTCTTAAGCATCCGAATATGTTCACCAATTCTAGCCTTCAGTGGGCGTATTGTGCTTCCTACATAAAAACGAGTACATTTGCATTGTATTATGTAAACAACATGAGTGGTGTTACAATTAATCATAGTACAAATTTTGTAAACTTTCCCTTTCAAAGAGAATTCTTTAATCCCATGGCATGCCCAACGACATGCTCCACAATTACCACATTTGAAAAAACCCATCGTTTGTGCAGGTAGCCAAGTTTTGTTGGGAGACACAGTAGTAAAACTGAGGCTCAAAATATTTCTTAAGGTTCTTCCTTTACGGTATGTAGTGGGTATTCTTTCTGGTATTTAATTTTTAATTGACTCATCCTGTGATAATAAATGCCAATGTTTAGCCACGAACTTAACCAAAATCAAAGAAGCATCATTAAAATCTGTTATAAGACGTACCTTATTAGATTCATCTAACATGTTCTTACGATTTCTGGTTCTCAAGGTATCAATCCTGTTAACATTTCTACTTCTTAATTGTGCCTTCTTGATCACTTTTTTAGAGTAGCCACGTGCTCTAAATCTTCTACCCATATCATTCACATGATACAAGAATTCATCATCCAAACTGCAATTTTGTCGTGCCCTCACCATTTCACCAAAGGGAATAGAAGCTATTTGATGTTGCAGGTGTGCACTCGCAGCATGTAAAATAGAGTTACAAGCTGTGACTTTCCGGAAAAGTCTACTTTGGATTTTATTATCTGCAATAAAGACCTCTACGTCTAAAAATACAATCTTCTCCGCACTGTACTGGTATGTAAATTCAACATTCATGGTGTTGGAGTTTAAAAAAGTGCAAAATTCCAACAATTTTTGTTCTCCACCAGTCCAAATCAGGAAGCAATCGTCTATAAATCTGCCCCAAAACAGAATATCGGTTTGCCACTGAGTGGATTCAGAGCCCCAAACCCATATGTGTTCGAACCAGCCCATGAACAGATTCGCATAGGAAGGAGAGAATTTGGAGCCCATTGCAACACCCCGTTTTTGTCTAAACCAGTCGTTATTAAATAGAAAGAAGTTGTTAGTAAGAATTAAATCAATCATTTCAATTATCATTACAGTATGTTGCCAAAGGCTTGCTGATCTTTTAGTTAGAAAAAAACGAATAGCTTCCAATCCTAACTCGTGTTTAATGCAAGTATACAGGGATACTACATCAAGTGTGACTAACAACATATTCCTATCCCATTCCACATCATTTAAAATACTAAGAATATGAGTTGTATCCTTAATGAAAGATGGGAGATTACATACTATTGGTTGTAAAAAGCAATCTACAAATTCAGAAAGTCTTTCAGTTGGACCTTGTAAACCCGAGACAATCGGTCTACCTGGTGGAAAAGGCAGACCCTTATGAACCTTGGGTAGTGTGTACAGACATGGATATCTTGGATGAGTAACCTTTAAGTATAAATATTCATCTCTATTCAATAACCCCTCTTGTTGCCATATACATAGTTTTTTATTGATCAAATCAACCAAGTTGGGGATGGGGTTGCCAGTAACTCTCTCGTAGCATGCCAGATCATTTAGTTGTGATCAAAAATTTTGACGCACATTCGGCGCAAAGAGAGTATAAATATGCCCCTTAGTGTTTTGTGAGGTTTTCAATCAGATGTCAGAAGGCCTTGATAGGTTGCACATCACTGAATGTTCTGGGTCCTCCTTATCTATGGGACCAGTTGCAGCACCACATTTATCCCAGATTCTGCATGCTGTTGTCACACTTATTGTGATGGTTTTAATTAATTTTTAAACATTTGACCTCGGGATGTTGTTTCTAACCTTGGACAACTCTAACGATTCATAACTGAATACCATTAGTGTTCAGCAGCATATATGCAATTATCTTGGAATCCATGCGAGACACTATTCTTCTGCACAGCCATACCCCTAGTGACCATCTCTCTCTGCACCTACTTTGTTTTATTATAGTGCCACCATTTTTTAATCATGTCAATATATCCACATTCCTTAAATAAAGAGATGGAATATTATATGTTATTGTTATTTTTATTGTTGTCTTTGTTGTTAGTAGTATCATTATTATATTTATTGTAGCTTGTTAATTTAACCCCTTCGCTGCCAGGCCTTTTCCCCTCCTGTGCTGAGCCTTTTTTGGGCTATTTGGGGCAGTTCGCGCTTAGGCCCTCATAACTTTTTGTTCACATAAGCTACCCATGCCAAATTTGCGTCCTTTTTTTCCAACATCCTAGGGATTCTAGAGGTACCCAGACTTTGTGGGTTCCCCTGAAGGAGACCAAGAAATTAGCCAAAATACAGTGAAAATTTTGATTTAAAAATAAAAATGGGAAAAAAGGGCTGCAGAAGGCAGCTTGTGTTTTTTTCCATGAAAATGGCATCAACAAAGGGTTTGTGGTGGCAAGGTCACCATCTTTCCAGCTTCCAGGAACAGGCAGACTTGAATTGGAAAACCCAATTTTTCAATACAATTTTGACATTTTACTGGGACATACCCCATTTTTACTATTTTTTGTGCTTTCAGCCTCCTTCCAGTTAGTGGCCAAAATGGGTGAGAAACCAATGCTGGATCCCAGAAAGCTAAACATTTCTGACAAGAAGACAAAATTCTAAATTCAGCAAGGGGTCATTTGTGTAGATCCTACCAGTGTTTCCTACAGAAAATAACAGCTGAAATAAAAACATATTGAAATTGAGGTGAAAAAAACAGCAATTTTTCTCCACGTTTTACTCTGTAACATTTTCCTGCGATGTCAGATTTTTGAAAGCAATATACCGTTACGTCAGCTGGACTCCTCTGGTTGCTGGGATATATAGGGCTTGTAGGTTCATCAAGAACTCTAGGTAGCCAGAGCCAATAAATGAGCTGCACCTTGCAATGGGCTTTTATTCTATACCGGGTATACAGCAATTCATTTGCTGAAATATAAAAAGTGAAAAATAGGTATCAAGAAAACCTTTGTATTTCCAAAATGGCCACAAGATAAGGTGTTGAGAAGCAGCGGTTATTTGCACATCTCCGAATTCCGGGGTGCCCATACTAGCATGTGAATTACAGGGCATTTCTCAAATAGACATCTTTTTTACACACTGCCTTACATTTGGAAGGAAAAAATGTAGAGAAAGACAAGGGGCAATAACACTTGTTTTGCTATTCTGTTTCCCCCTAAGTCTCCCGATAGAAATGGTACCTCACTTGTGTGGGTAGGCCTAGCGCCCACGAAAGGAAAGGGCTCAAAACACGACGTGGACACATCACATTTTTTCACAGAAAACAGGTGTTTTTTGCAAAGTGCCTACCTGTGGATTTTGGCCTCTAACTCAGTCGGCACCTGGGGAAACCTAGCAAACCAGCGCATTTTCGAAAACTAGACACCTTAAGGGAATCCAACATGGGGTGACCTGTGGGGATCTGACCAGGTTCTGTTACCCAGAATCCTTTGCAGACCTCAAAATTTGACCAAAAAAACACTTTTTCCTCTCATTTCGGTGACAGAAAGTTCTGGAATCTCAGAGGAGCCACAAATTTCCTTCCACCCAGCGTTCCCCCAAGTCACCCAATAAAAATGGTACCTCACTTGTGTGGGTAGGCCTAGCGCCCACGAAAGGAAATGGCTCAAAACACAACGTGGACACCACACATTTTTTCACAGAAAACAGAGGTGTTTTTTACAAAGTGCCTACCTGTGGATTTTGGGCTCTAGCTCAGCCGGCACCTGGGGAAACCTAGCAAACCAGCACATTTTTGAAAATTAGGCACCTAGGGGAATCCAAGATGGGGTGACTTGTGGGTCTCTGACCAGGTTCTGTTACCCAGAATCCTTTGAAAACCTCAAAAATTGACCAAAGAAACACTTTTTCCTCTCATTTCGGTGACAGAAAGTTCGGGAATCTGAGAGGAGCCACAAATTTCCTTCCACCCAGCGTTCCCCCAAGTCTCCCGATAAAAATGGTACCTCACTTGTGTGGGTAGGTCTAGCGCCCACGAAAGGAAATGGCCCAAAGCACAACGTGGACACATCACATTTTTTCACAGAAAACAGAGGTGTTTTTTACAAAGTGCCTACCTGTGGATTTTGGCCTCTAGCTCAGCCGGCACCTGGGGAGACCTAGCAAACCAGCACATTTTTGAAAACTAGACACCTAGGGGAATCCAAGATGGGGTGGCTTGTGGGGCTCTGACCAGGTTCTGTTACCCAGAATCCTTTGCAAATGTCAAAATTTGACCAAAAAAACACTTTTTCCTCTCATTTCGGTGACAGAAAGTTCTGGAATCTGAGAGGAGCCACACATTTCCTTCCACCCAGCGTTCCCCCAAGCCTCCCGATAAAAATGGTACCTCACTTGTGTGGGTAGGCCTAGCGCCCACGAAAGGAAATGGCCCAAAACACAATGTGGACACATCACATTTTTTCACAGAAAACAGAGGTGTTTTTTTACAAAGTGCCTACCTGTGGATTTTGGCCTCTAGCTCAGCCGGCACCTGGGGAAACCTAGCAAACCAGCACATTTTTTAAAACTAGACACCTAGGGGAATCCAAGATGGGGTGACTTGTGGGGCTCTGACCAGGTTCTGTTACCCAGAATCCTTTGCAAACCTCAAAATTTGACCCAAAAAACACTTATTCCTCTCATTTCGGTGACAGAAAGTTCTGGAATCTGAGAGGAGCCACACATTTCCTTCCACACAGCATTCCCCCACGTCTCCTGATAAAAATGGTACCTCACATGTGTGGGTAGGCTTAGCGCCCACAAAAGGAAATGCCCCAAAACAATATCTGGACGCATCAAAGTAATCAAATACTAAACTACCTGTTTTTGCAGGGGGGCACCTGCGTTTTTGGTCCTGCGCTCAGCAGCCTTCTAGGGAAACCTACCAAACCCAGACATTTCTGAAAACTAGACACCCGAGGGAGTACAGTGAGGTGTGACTTGCTTGGATCCCCAATGTTTTCTTACCCAGAATCCTCAGCAAACCTAAAATTTAGCTAAAAAAATCACATTTTTCCAACGTTTCTGTGTGGGATCACTGCACTGGGACACATTTCATACCACCCAATGTTCCCCTCAGTCTTCCGGTAAAAATGATACCTCATTTGTGTAGGTGGGCCAAGTGCTTGTGAAAGGGAAGAGCCGAAAACATGTCGATATTGAGGGAGAACAAAAGTTTGCAAAAAACAAATTTTTAGGCTGACAAGTGCAGCAGAATTTTTATCGGTATAGATGAGACAATGCTGGGTGGTTGGAATTTTGTGGATTCCTGCAGATTCCAGAAGGTTCAATCACAAAAACGTGGGAAAAATGTGTGATTTCCAGCA
Organism: Pleurodeles waltl; assembly: GCF_031143425.1. NCBI lineage: Eukaryota > Metazoa > Chordata > Amphibia > Caudata > Salamandridae > Pleurodeles > Pleurodeles waltl. The sequence goes on from NC_090447.1 coordinate 401,571,601, forward strand.
AAGTTGGAGGTTTGCAGGGGATTGTGGGTACAAAAATGGTGCAGGGTGCATGTGAAACACACCACCCTGGAATCACCCAGATTTTTAGTATTCAGATGTGTCTAGGTCTTGCCGATTTTTCTACATGGCAGCGTCCCAAAGTCCATAAAGTGCAGCTCTCACCATTCCTATTGGGACGATTTTGAGAGTAAGCCAAGTTCTCATGGCCAAATGTAAAACTAAAACCCAAAATAATCAAATGTCTTCTTGCTTGCTGTGGGATAAGATGTTTTAGAGTGCGGGGGAGAGCTGAAAGACTGTTACCCCCTTCAGTTGAGGTGGGGGGCGTAACCTGGCCCATATTGGTTGGTAGCCACCACCCCAATTCTTTTTGTTTTTTTAAAAAATTCCCTGGCATCTAGTAGACTTTCTGCCCCCCTGGGGTGTGGATCAGGGGTAATTGCCCCATCTGCCCACTGGTGGGCAGAACAACTTTGGCCCTATTTATTTGGGGTGGGGGTATGGCCATACCCCCACCCTCTTATTTTTGAAAAAAAAAAACTTCCTTGGCCTCTGGTGGGCTTTCTGCCCCCCCTTGGGGGCAGATGGGCCTTCCAAAAATAGGCCCATCTGCCTCCCAATGGGGGGCAGATATGGCCAACAGTAATGTGCCCCCATGGGGAGCGACCCTTACCCAAGGGGCTGCCCCCCTAAAGAAAACAGACGCATACACACACACCAATCCCTGGTGCCTAAGTGGTTTCTGCCCCCATGGGGGCAGATTGGCCTAACAAAAATCGGCCGATCTGCCCCCAAGGGGGGCAGAAATGGTCTAAATACAATTTGCCCCCCAGGGGAGCGACCCTTGCCTAATGGGTCGTTACCCATCTCTAAAAAAACAAACAAACAAAAAAACACAAAACAAAAATGTGCCCTGGCGCCTAGAGGTTTCTGCCCCCACTCGGGGCAGATCGGCCTAATAACAATAGGCCGATGTGCCACCAGGGGGGCAGAAATGGCCTAAAATAAGTTTGACCCCCCACCCCCCTGACCTCCCCTGGGGAGTGACCCTTGCCTACGGGGTCGCTCCCCTTGTGTGACATTGGCGCAAAAAAAAAAAGATCCCCGGTGTCTAGTTGTTTCAGCTCCCCTTGGGGAAGATTGACCTAAAATTGGACGATCTGCCCCTGAGGGGGGCAGAAATGGCCTAAAATAAATTTGCCCCCCAGGGGAACGACCCTTGCCTTTCGTGAAATTCACAAAAAAAAAAAAAACTCCCTGGTGTCTAATGGTTTCTGTCCCCCTTGGGGGCAGATTGGCCTCATAAAAATAGGCCAATCCGGGCAGAAATGGCCTAAATATAATTTGCCCCCTAGGGGAGCGACCCTTGCCTAAGGGGTTGCTCCCCACCTCTAAAAACAAAACAAAAATAAAAAAAATGATCCCTGGTGCCTAGAGGTTTCTGCCCCCAGGGGGGGCCGAAAAGGCCTTAAAAAAATGCCCCCCCCTGGGAGCGACCCTTGCCCAAGGGGTCGCTCCCTCATTCCAATTTTATAAACATAAATAAATCCCTGGTGTCTAATGGGCGTTTTAGCAGCCGGATTGCTTGCAATCCGGCTGCTAAAACGCTCAGAGAGACTTTAAAGGGAAGGAAATTCCTTTCCTTCCCTTTGAAGCCTCTCCGGCCTCCTCCACGTGATCGGAAGAGAAATGCTTTTGCATTTCTCTTCCGTCAGCTTCCAGCGTGATGGGAGGGAGGGGTGTGGGGGTGGAAGGGGAAGGGGTTCCCCTTCCATCCCTGCCTTTTGGGGGGTGGAGGGGAAACCCCACAGAGGGAGAGCTAGCGTTCGCTCTGGGCTCTGTGCCCAGGACGTAATGGTTACGTCCTGGGCACACGAGCACTGTGCCTCAGGACGTAACCATTACGTCCTGGGCACAGAAGGGGTTAAAGGTTCATTTAAAGGTTTAAAACACTGTGATTTTTAGACACGTTCAGAGCGACATGGTTGAGTAGTGTTTTGTATCGCAATGGGGTTGTGGGGCAATTAGAATTCAATCATATAGCGGAGGACCCTAAACTTATATCAGTCAGTACCCCTAAAAGTATAGATTTATAAAACAGAACCATTCACTTTAAAAGAATTTCCCGAAATGGGTGTAGTTAAGTTCTGCCCTAAACCTTGGGTTGACTCAAAGATCTGCTTCCATATTTGGTTCAATTGAAGGTCTTTAGGTAATTGCATATATTGTTGCTGAGCGAAGAAAAATGATAGTCATGTCAGGGGTAGCAGTGTTTTTCACAGAAATCCTGGACCTCTTCCTCAGTATGCCTTGAGTAAAATGGAAAGAATCTTGAACTTCATTCATGTATTCATTCATCGTCAGCCTAGGAGTACCTTCAAGGCTCTTTGTGTGGCTGTGCAGCAGTAAGTTCAGGTAAATTCTGGCAGCCCGGTTTTGAAACCTCTGCTGTCTGTCAGTGAATTTCTCTGGGAGCCCAGTGAAGTTTATTTTAAAGGCATCTAAATGGGTCATCAATAGGGATCTTGTTATTTCTACTCAGTGGTCATTTTGAAGGAGTGGTAGAATCCTCCTAAGTAAGGAAAGCTTGAAAATGAATGCCATGACCACACTGTTGACCTAGGACGCAAAGGAGAGATCACAGTTGAATATTACTTCACCATTGCTTAATTTCAGTCCTGAAGACGGTGGTATTCACAGAATTGAGGGCCACTCAGATGAAGGCCGGTTGCATCTGGTTTTCTTCCAGCAATCAGAACCTCCATTATGACTGCATTTGAGCAAAGAAAGCTCTCTTTCAACCCAGGCAACATGTGGTTGTGGTACAGGCAGATTATAATGTTGATCTGGTTTGCAGGCTTGTTTTCTTCAGGCTCTATGCCAAATATGCGAGCAGATTTTGAAGAGCAATCAGGAATGCCACGACACATTGTGTAACGTTTATTGAACTGGTACAAATTCCAGTTGTTCTCTGAAGATGGATAAATAGAACGTGATCCAGTTCAGGTCAGAACCACAATTTCAGCCCTCTTCTGGAGTCTACACAACAGCATATCACAGTCAATGGTGTCAGAAGCTGCTGAGACATCAAGGTGTAAAGGAGTTAAATTCTTATTTTTACTGCAGATAGCAGCAGCTCTTCTTTGGAGATGACAAGGTCAGTTTTAGCAAACCTGGCAGACTGCGCCCGATTGCTGATGTGCATGATAGGGTTATATTTAACCAATATTTCAGATGCCGCAAATCCTGTCAAGGAATATTGGGAGAAAACAATTCCACCCCTCAATTCACAGAGGATAAAATAGGACAACAAATAAGGAATTTTTGGGGGGACCAGATATCACACATAAAAGACTCTCGATTAATAAGAAGAAAAACAACACTTTAGAATATGTTACCAGAAATCTAAGTTACAAACCACTTAATAAGCACAATTGTATATTGCACAGCAGTCATTGAAGCATTTCCTTGCACTTCTAAGGTAATCATGTGTCATTAGTTAATTGGTTAGCACTGCTTACATATTGTTTATGGGCTCAAGACAGCAGGTAGAGGTTAATGTTCAAGGACACAAAAGTCAAAACCTGTCCTGAACATCTGAAGGTTAAACTAAGCCATTATATCCTGCTACTATTTGGGAAGACATCATCATGGCATACCTTGGTTTATGAATGTGGTTATTTCTCTTCATTACGTGTCTTCCAAAACAAAACCCGACTTGGAGAACGAACCCGGATTAACATTTGCACCTCATGCACACACCAGAAATGCTGTGGTCAGGCTGTTTCTCTAAAATTGTGTTTACCAACACTAATTCCCTAACAGTGCTGTTTCGTCAAAACGCATTCAGTGATGCATGCATATGTATGTACTATTGAGACAGTGATAGTTCAGGTTGACTGAAGATCTGACAGTAGCCAAGGACAGTGTGATGCAAAACAAATGTACCTAGAAGGGGAGTGGATGCTTGAGTAGGCACCTGAGTGAACAGCAGAAGCCAGTGCCAGGACAGTTTCAATGAGGGGAGTGCAAGCAAGGAGCTGCCCTAAGATGTTCATACTGCTGAAGCACTGATCTGCCAAAAGATTGCATTAAACATTAAGACAGCTTTATTCCCTTCAACATGACAATGCTGAATGTCAATCTTTTTTGCCAGCATTGGTAGGATCAAAGTCTCATGCCAGCATTCCCATTATTGACCAGATGAGTTCAACATGGATTGCAGAAGCACGTTCTCACCTCACTGCACGACCGGCTACACAATATCAAATGAAATAAAAATATATCTTAGCATTTCTTAACAATTTTACATTTGAACTAGTCAACATATTCACAACTACACTGTTTTATGGCATTCTCAACCTCCCCCAAAGTCAACAACACTTCCTCGTGCGTAGTGGCCATGGGGGGAGTTTTAATTCTGTTTGGATGGATGAGTGTGTCTACCAAGCTTCAGTAGAGATGTTACAGCTAATGGGAGCTAGCACCTGGTTCAATTGTCTCATATCTTTAACGGTTGCCCAGAAAAGTTTACTATTCATATTGCCACCAAAACTAATAATCCCCATTGTTGGTTCAGTACCTCCTTCTTCCTGGGCATTGTGCCCTCATTATATTTCTTGCAAAGGGAAGCCACCTCCAAAGGTTTCCGTGGGTTAGCCACAAGGACCCTACATAGTTGACGATTAGCAACAGAACCACCTGGGTCTATTAACCTCGAGATAAGAGGGTCTCAGTAGCACTTTCCTAATGTTGGAGCAGAGCTGATTATGTGCTTTAACCACAGAATTTGCAATGTCATTCTCAGTCAGACAAGCCAGCACTAGATCCAAATTCTCATTCATCAAACTATCAAAAAGTTGACCCACTTTAGTCTCAGACCGTCGTAAGATGGTTCAAGATACGTGGCTCCACATTCACTACTGAATTTAGGCTTAGGTGAAAATGAAAGTGCAACCTCAATGGGGTTATGGTCCATGAAGTTTGAAACAACGATTTTACCATACAACAATATTTCCACCAAATTGGATGATATGAAAAAATTATCAATAGTGGAGGCACAGCCTTTACCTCTAAAGGTAGGTGGCAATTGTTCAGTTCTGGCAGCAATATCCATAACATTATTTAGGTCCTGCAATGCCAAGTAGGTCATCAACTCGGATCCCCTACTGCCAATGCTATCCTCAGCAAAGTTACAGTACTCTATAATAACTCTGCTTGGCATATCCAGAGAGTTGGCCTGTGGAATAAGCCTCGCATTAAAATCACCTGTTAGGCAGATACCTGCCAGTTGCTTTTTTTCTCCAACAGTAAGTTGTAGACAGGTGATACAATCAAATAAAATTGGAAATCTGGTGTTGGGGTGTGTTAATAAAATCATTGTTATAAAAATAATTAAATATAATGTCATACCCTTTTTATACCTCACTACCTTGAAGTTATCATTGTGTGATTCAATAAGCTGAACACAATCCCCTGCCAAAATGTTCACCCAAATAGCCAACCAACCTTACCCATGACCTTATTTGAAAGGAATTGCCGAGATATTATATCGCACAAATCCATCAATGGCTCAATTATCTATCACCCAGGATTCCTGGAACATTAGAATATCATATTGTCTGACAAAGGATAGCCAACCTGGTAGCATGATCTTAAATTTTAGGCAGGCCACATTCCAACTCAGGATTTTCAGCGCAGAAATGTTGTGTCCTAATACAATACCTAAACATGAGGGAGCCTCGGGTGTGGACTCTCTGTCTGGAGAAATAGAAACCTGTATAGCCCTATTGCTGGAATTGGACATCAGTCAATCTAGTCCATAGAGGTTAGCTAGAGTGAAGAATCTATTATGTTACGCAAAAATGGGGAGGGGGGCTTGGCGGGACACTTAGGGGGTCATTCTGACCCTGGCGGTAGACTACCGCCAGGGCCAACGACCGCGGATGCACCGCCAACAGGCTGGCGGTGCATCCATGGGCATTCTGACCGCGGCGGTACAGCCGCGGTCAGAAACGGAAAACCGGCGGTGTCCCGACGGTTTCCCGCTGCCCTGGGGAATCCTCCATGGCGGCGCTGCAGGCAGCGCCGCCATGGGGATTCCGACCCCCTTACCGCCAGCCTGGCGGTTTTGACCGCCAGAACCTGGCTGGCGGTAACGGGTGTCGCGGAGCCCCTGGGGGCCCCTGCAGTGCCCATGCCACTGGCATGGGCACTGCAGGGGCCCCCTAACAGGGCCCCACCAAGATTTTCAGTGTCTGCTAAGCAGACACTGAAAATCGCGACGGGTGCAACTGCACCCGTCGCACCCCTTCCACTCCGCCGGCTCCATTCGGAGCTGGCATCCTCATGGAAGGGGGTTTCCCGCTGGGCTGGCGGGCGGCCTTCTGGCGGTCGCCCGCCAGCCCAGCGGGAAACTCAGAATAACCGCGGCGGTCTTTTGACCACGTAGCGGTATTCTGGCGGTTCCCGCTTGGCGGGCGGCGGGCCCCTTAATGTTGAAGATTTGAAATAGCCTAGAGGAAGAGAGCTTATTTTAGTGTTATTGCGTCCAATTACATCTTTCTGCCATAAGATGTTTCTAACGCTCGATGGCCTGCAGAAACTTTCAATGGTGCAATGGCAATCAATGTCTTTTATTGAGCGGCCCACCCACCCCACCATTCATACCATTATAATTTCACTGGTGCTTTGTGCATAAAAATATTTATGTTTTTGAAACCAGTCCATGCATTTGTTCCGTACCTCCTCCCAAGATTCGCTTTGGGTGTCCCTCAGAGGTGGCACCCCGGCAAGAATTATAACATAAGGGAAAGCAGCCAGGGGGTAAGTCCAGGAAGTCTTTGCTAGGCGTAAAACTAATTCCATCCTGGACCGGTTAAAAACTCTTGAACCAGAGGATTCTGGAGTTTTAGGGCATGCATCCCTCTGGGCATAGTTGGCAGCAGTGGTTAAAGCTCCATTACCGGCAATAACCGATTTAGTTGGCAAAACATTCTTCCGTGGCCCAGGTTGAGTTGAGCTGCTAATATGCACAGCATTGTCCCCTCTTTGTATTAATCCTTGTTGGGGAAACCCCTTACAAACAGACGTTGGCAGAGCCTGACCTTTATCCATTGCGCCCCGGCCCCTACCTTCTATGCAACTAAGCGTGGTGGGGTCTGAATGAGCACAATGCTCAAGCGATTCTCAAGTCGATCCAAGCACTCAAACAGGGGCTTAAGTTTCTCCTCAAAGATGGAACTAACCTTATTATACATTGCTGTGAGCAGGGGGGTCAAGGAGCAGAGTGTCACTTGATTGACAAGCTGGAGATTGTGTTATAAGGATAAGAAGAGATTGTGATTGAGGTACAGACGGAGGCTGTACCCAAGAAAGTATTCGGTTATTAGTAGCAGCGGGTATACGGAGGGTTTGTTTCCTCTTTACTGGTGCTGACCTTCCACCCTTCTCTTTTACACCTAACAGTTGTAATGGGAGCAGTCACAGACCAACTTCCATGGTCAGGTTTATTGGTGACAAACTCATCAATACAAGTGTTAAGACAGGGTGTGTTGGACTGTTGGTCTCCCCCAAGCATAGGCTCAAGGTTAGTAACTATGATATCGCCAAACACCGAAATAGTCCAGCGACAATCTGCACTCATTCAGCTCGATTTCATTAGTAACAATCCCGACAACCCTTTCCAGCATACTGTCAATAGAGACTAATGGTCAAGAGGTGACATTATCCATTTAAATCCTAAGCTTCCCCATGCATACTATAGCCGGTATTGTGTAACTTCTCCTCTTCCCCCACATTCACCGCCATACTTAAAAATGGTTAGAAGTTCCTTCTGGAGCACAGGTCAAAGAGGGGGGACCTAGCCTTCTCTGGCCATGGATGGTCGCAGTCCCATGCTGCGGGGGGAGACACAGAACTATAAATCGCAATGTCAAGCGCCTCCCCCTGACAGCAGCTGTGGGTGATTGTGCTGAAGCAAAGGGCCCTGGAACACAGAGTTCTACCAGGGCAGGCAGGCAGGCAGAGCAGCACCGAGCAAGTCCAACAAGTACTGTGCTGTGGGGGTAGAGGCAGCGCTATGAAGCGCCATGTCAAGCGCCTCCCCTTGATAGAAACTGCAGCGATTGTGCTGAAACAGTGGGCCCTGGGACACTGAGTCCCACCAGGGCAGGCAGGCAGGGTTGCACCAAGCAACTCCAACATGCAGAATCGTTCTTAAATGCACAGAGGCCCTCATTACAAGTCAAGGGATAAATTCTGATCCCTTTCACAACCTTGTTCATTGGAATGAGAAATTCTGTGATAATAATCACACCCTCCTAGATTCCCCCTGATAGAATCCAGCAGCTAGCATCTGCTGAAGTTTATCAGGGGCAAATGCCTGTAAAAAAGTCAAAACATGCAAATTTGGTGTGTTAAAACTAGTTCTATATGTTATGCCTCATTTCAAAATTGAAGACTGAAAATAGAAGGCATTTACCACATTTACAAAATGCCTCTCTTCGAACATGGTAAATACCCGACACTGTTGCACACAGCTTGTTTGGAGGGCCCAAATTATGCATATTTTACCATTTCTATGAGCCTTTCTTACACACAAATGTTGGCAGGTTTTACCTGTCACAAACCATCAGGGGAAAACTATGAGGATGTGAAAATTATCACATAACTCGCAATTCCGATCTCTGTGCAAACTCCTGTTTGTACTGCAATCAGAATTTAATACTGAACTTGTACTGAGGGCCTGTGTGTTCTGACCTTCATGTATAGTGGTTAATTAGAGTCTCTGGTTTCTTTGCCATATTTGCGTTTACCACTTCTCATTTGTGTTTACTGAATATCATAGGACATTACCATTTTTGTTAAAATGACCAGTTTATTCATGAGATTTCTCTTCTTATTGAATTATTTTGTTTTTTGTTTTGTGACTACCATATCATGTTTCATATTGTGTTTTATATTGTGTTCTCTGTATCCATTGATTTGATTACTGTTTAAAATGCAAGCATATTTAAAATACATTAGATATTATCAAATGGTGTGTAATGCACCATTGTGGCTGGACATTCAGGCCCATTTTTGACGCAAAAGCGGCGCAAACTTACAAAATACAGCTGTATTTTGTAAGTTTGCGCCGCTTTTGTGTCAAAAAGCAGTGCAAATGCAGCACTAAAAAAGTATAAATATGGGCGTCAAACTTAATTACATTCTTACTGTGTTGCACTGTTATTGTTGAAGTCAAAATATCGTCTCTTTGTGTGGATCCCTTTTCTGTCACTTAGATGGTCCGCATGTCTGATTTGGTACTCTGGGGGGCATATTTACAAGCCCCATAGTGCCACAGGAGCGTCACTTTTTGTGACGCTCTGGTGGCGCTCTGCATTACGCATATTTACAAGGTGGCGCCAAACCACTTTTTGTAGCTTAACGCCGCCTTATAAATATGCCCTGATGCGGTTTTCTGCAGCAGAGGGGCTGCAATGGGTGTTGCTGTGGGCGTTCCACCACAACACCCATTGCTTTTCACGCTGCCCCAGATTTACAAGAATCTGTAAATCTGTGGCAGCGCCAAAAACTAACTCCATACTGCAGCACACATAGAAGTGCCAAATCGCCATTGTAGATTATGTGCAGGAATGGACACCTTTCTTCACATAAACAATCAATCCCCTCAACGCGGACACCCTTGCACTATGGTGTAAGGATGCCTGCGTTGGCAGCTAAATTTAGCGCCGGCGCAGAGGGAAACGCAGGGGTGCATCATATTCTTGTAAATACGGCGCATCCCTGCTTTTCAAAACTGATGCAGCCCCGCGCTACACCAGTTTGTTGTAAATCTGGCCCTTGGTGTTACCAAATCCAGCGCATCTTTGATTCAGACCTCTTCATCTTACACTGTGGCATCTTGATGCAACAGGGATAGTAGCACTGATCATAAGTAATGTATTTACCCACTAGCGCAAATTCAGACTCCATTCTGTACACGTCAATCATAGCGCAAATATTTGATATTATATTTACTTTGTGCTTAATGCTATAAACACATGTGCCTATGTTGCCGCATTATTGAAATGTAACTTCTGAAAGACTGAAGCTTTTTGAACATGCACACTAATGTTAATTTAAAAACCTTTAAGTGTATTAATTATTCACGCTTTACATTTACACTTTTAGTTACATTAGTTAAAGTAACATGTTTTTCTCTTCCACAAGTTTTGCATTTCTTATGAAAAGCTAAAGTGCACATGTATAACCATGTATTCGAAATGCACATTAAATGTTTAGTTAAATTTAGCACGACTAAAGGCCTTAACTTCGAAAGGCATTCTTTGTTTGGTTAGCATTTTCTCTCTTTGCAGGTGCATTTCAAGGCTTCGGTAGCTAGAGGAAAGGGGTATAACTTGTGCATTAGTTTCACTTACAGTAAGGCCTGAGAAGAGAAAACCTTGGCACAGGATGTGAAGATTTAATGAGCAGGTGTAGTCTCTTATTCATTATGTACCAGGAATGTGAGACGCTCAAGGTTAAAAGACTATTCGAGTTACGCTGGATGAGAAACCTGGGTGTTGTTACAATTTATGAGACAGACTCGAAGATCATTGGTCCCTGGAAGGGAGGGAAAAACGACATTGATGGTGAAGGTTCTATTTGTTTTAATTAATGATTACACTGTTAGAAGCTGTGGCAGATTCCCTTAGACTTCGAGTGGTACAGCTCTCTCTGCTTTCCTTTATTCTTGCAAATGTGAAGCTTTATGCAAAACACTTTTTTTTTTTTGTAGACATCTACTAAGGTCTTGACAATGCTGTCAGCTTCTCGCATTCTCAGATTGCCTTAAGCAACTTTCCATTCATACTTGAGTCTTTATTCCAAACATCCTAAATATTTACTTCCAAACCATTTTCATTCCCTATTTAGAACTCTGGCTAGATGACTTTAGAATGAGCGCATGATTAACAAAGAGAACAAAAGTTTCTTTATGGAACACCTATTTCTAATTTTCAGCTTTGTAATGCTGTGTTTTAATTGCTTTATAACTTAATCTATTGAGACTGAACAGATTGCAATATTTCAGCTTGCAAGCTTTAATTCTGCATCTTTTCAATATTATTATGACATGCATATATATTCCATTGATTATTGATTGGGAGTAAATCAACTTAACTATAATTTTTGATTCCTAGTCCTTACTACGGGGCCAAATGGGGTTCACAGAAATGTAAACATTTATTATTGTAACTCTCTTGTGTACCTCCAACAATATATAAAAGGTCCATAGGACAAGAGTGTAAAATCACGCTCCTGCCTGCTCTCACCTGTCTACCTGTGTTGTGAATTGCAAGTTAGTTCAGTCTAGATGACTCCTCTTTGGTTAACTTTGTGTTTATTGTGAGCATTCACAACAGAGTCTGTAAAGGTCACCCGGTACATAAGGTAGTTTGGTGTAATTACATAATAATAGAGCAATATTAAACAGATTCTCACCTTGAATGTAACTAAATTCTGTCTGTAGTGGCTATTTCGGTACCTCTATTACAGAAATGTTCCAACTAGATCGAAGGGCCAGTGGAGCAGAATGTACAGAACAGCTCTGTTTCTTTAGTGGGCCAAGATGGTCTATTCTAGTACCCACCAAAGTAACTTCTCCATTATGTCTCCTGTAGAATGGAAGTTATCGGCAAAGAGCGGCTCTGCATTTCCTTTTTCCCTTCTCTGCATCATACCAACATGGTGGAAGCCACTTGGGCTTCTTCGTCCATGAGAGATGTGGTTCTCTCTAAACCACAATTTGTCTGGGGTAGCTCAGTGAGTGTCGCACTACCCAAAACTAAGCCAGCAAACTACTATTTTAATTACATGCTGTTGTCTTATTCCCAACTTCTGTCCTGCAACCCAAAAAGGGATCACAGTGTCTGCGTTTTAAAAGGGCATATCTTTAGATATGCCCCCATAATGAGCCCAATCTACCATTGAAAATTGTGTTTCCTGTCCTACCAGCTGCAAACACAGCCCGCACTGAAGCATTGTGTAAGGGTCACTAATCCACGACTCCTTATGCAATAAGGCCTCATGTGCCTATTGTCAGAGTTAGGCAAAATTAGTAAGCCTTAGTAGGCCCCAATCGCATTGTGTTGTTGTCTAAAGCTATCAATATGTTTTAACTTACAGTGTCATTGTGTTTCATTTGTATAATTTCAGTCAATGGGTGCTGTCCCAATTCAATGTCAACAATTGCAATAACAAGGAGCAGTAAGTAAAACCACCCTAGCTATGTAGAAATCTTTAGAGTAGGGGTGTCCAACGTCTGTACAGAAGCTATACCCATGCCATATTTTCACGATAACCACTGACTATGTAAATATGTTCTATTTAAATTTATTTTATGTAAGTATATCTTATTCGTACTGAAAATCTGGCATGGATTCTGCCCTTCTAGATCTATGCTTGATGGATCTATATATATTTTTACAGAGAAACACTTGCATTGAAAAACCACCACAGAGAGTCCTCGACTACATTTGTTTAATTATTTAAGCACTACTAAAACAACGCTGATCCTAATGTTAGTCTAAAACCATCTCTTAATCAAAACCGAACTCTACACTGAACCCAAATGATAATCCCTAAAAGTAACCATTTCCATAACCCTGACTCTTACCCAAGCCTAATTATAATCATGCAAACTATACTAACCCTATGTATCATTTGTAACCCCTTTATTTAAATAATTATTTTTAAGTTATCCTAAAATAAACATGTGCTTCCTAAGATTATTTTTCTTTCTAAAGTGGTTTCTCTGTAAAGGGTTTTTCTCTGTTCAGTTTTCTCTATTATAACAAAATACCACGTTGGACACCTACACGATTCCTTCTCACCTATCAAGAAATAATCCACTTCTTACATGTTTAGAAGCCTTCAGATATGTATTTTCCCTTTCTTCCACCCAACTGCATATCTTTTTCCTGCCTACTAGTGTTATCGTCATGTTCCTTTATTATTTTTATTGTGTCACCTCCCTGCACTTGGTTTCTGCAGATTAATCTCGAGCAGGGTGTAGGACTCAGGTCATAAAAAGCACATTGTAAGTTTCCCTACTGAAAGCTAGAGACCTTCTATTGTTCAATTCATGTCCACTGCTATAAACTATTTTTATCGGTGATCCCGCCACCTCATTGATGCTATTCGCAATATTAACATCACATTAACAGTACCAACTGTCTTATGGGGTTGGAGATTGTATAGAGGTCTCCTAGTATCGCATTCTGGCCAGAGGCTGTCTCTATTGAAAGAATGACGGAAAAAGACTACCCATTGTAGCAACTTGGGCACCTGTGTTATTGAGCTTTACTGTAAAAAGGTACCTCAAAACTCTTAACTTATATTATTGTATACCGTAACTTTGCATTAGTGCCAGACATATTTTCTTCTGAAGAAGTAAAATGTGACCGTATATAAAAAATATAACAGCTTGGCAAGTAGCCAGCTACAATTTACATGTGTTGCACTCTGTGATATCTCTGGGTGCATTACTAAAACATGTTGTGAAATAGTGGTGGGGTGACAGGTATATATGTAATGCCCCTGCTAGGTAGTCAAACGCATTGGCCATACAGTAATCATTAACATGGATGTTGTACAGCACTTCACTACCTTGTTGGCTAGGTTTGCAATAGACTAATAATACCAAGGGCCAGATTTATCAATATTTCACACAATGCAGCAAGACATATTTTTGGACAGCATGAAAGAGAAAGGGCAGGAATGCACCATATTTACCAATATATGGTGCATTCTTGCTCTCAGCCTGCACTGGCACACAATCTTTTGCCTAGCACCAACATAGGCACTGTTGCACCATGGGCAAAGAAGCCTGGGTTGCAGGCAGGATGGTTTCTGTGTAGGAAGAGACATAGGGGGTGATTCTCACCCTGGCGGGCGGCGGAGGCCGCCCGCCAGAGTTCCCCCCTCCAAAATACTGCTCCGCGGTCGCAAGACCGCTGAGGGTATTTTGGGTTTTGCACTGGGCTGGCGGGCGACCGCCAAAAGGCCGCCCGCCAGCCCAGTGCAAAACGGCCTTCCCACTAGGACGCCGGCTCAGAATTGAGCCGGCGGAGTGGGAAGGTGCGACGGGTGCAGTGGCACCCGTCGTGTATTTCAGTGTCTGCAAAGCAGACACTGAAATACACAGTGGGGCCCTCTTACGGGGGCCCCTGCAGTGCCCATGCCATTGGCATGGGCACTGCAGGGGCCCCCAGGGGCCCCACGACACCCCATACCGCCATCCTGTTGGTATGGGGTGTCAGAATCCCCATGGCGGCGCAGCGAGCTGTGCCGCCATGGAGAATTCTACAGGGCAGCGGAAAACTGGCGGGAGACCGCCGGTTTTCCCTTTCTGACCGCGGCTGAAGCGCCGCGGTCAGAATGCCCTGCGGGGCACCGCCAGCTTGTTGGCGGTGCTCCCGCCAACCCTGGCCCCGGTGGTCCATGACCGCCGGGGTCAGAATGACCCCCATAATCCTTAAAGGCTTTTTTCTCTTTCTAAGCGTGCAGCAATAACAAGGAGAAATACACTGCACCTCCCCGGAAGGCTTAGCATTTTCACGCATTTCTAGGTTTACTACTCTTGGTAAGTCTGGGAATGTGCCAAAATCAGTGGGTGGATGCGTGGGAACACCAACACTCCACCCATGTAATGCCTTCCCAGGGAAGAGTAGTGCAAGGCAGAGACCTGCGCTGCCTTGCATTACTCCAGATTTTTCAAGCAACAGAGAGCCATGCAAGGTAGCCCCCCATTGCTTGTAAATCTCACTTAAGTATTGTGTTGCCAATGTGACACCATACGTGACACAAGGGCAACACAACACAATGATAAATCTGGCCCCAAATACATACATACCAGTGATTAAATAAGATCTTTCTTACTAAGAGTGCTATGAACATAGGTCATCCCTCAATATGATTGTTATACTTAATATCCACACCAACAATATTGTGGTATACGAATACCAAGGACAGAATATCAGACACAAAATATTGAAAGGTAATTACATATAGAGAAGTATAGATATACTATTCCTAACTCCTCATCTATGTACATTGATGATTTATGTACAGCATAGGTACATTTATGTGTAGTTTATATAGAAAATCTAGATTTACTTACCGGTCAATATTTTAATTTCAATATTTTGTCCTTGATAATGTGTCCCATAAATATTGTGGTTTCGATATTCAGGGGGCACCCTGCCAGTATCATCACAGGCTAGTGTTCAAGACACCCTATTAATTAAAGAAATTGATGACTTTTTCGAGTATTGTCATCTAGGTGCTTTTAAATCCCTCTCCTGCAATCATTTCGTTCTCAAACTCCAGAGTTCCACAGTAGAGAAGGCGTACCTTTGCTGTGGTTGTCATGAAAACCAATATGTGGCAAGTAATGCTGTGTGTTTTCCCTTCCCCTGTCGGACTTTGTAAAATTTAGAAAGGGCAAGCAAAATAGGCTTTCTCTGAAGGAGGTGTCTGTAGTTATGTTTTTGTAATAGTATTAAAAAACATTTTAGGGTGTTTCCCTGTGCTGCACACATTCCTTTATTTGTTGACTATATAGCTTCCATTAGACCCAAACCCCGCTCTCTGGTGTCAGCCCTAAACATAGTAATTCTTATTTCATACTGCGCTTTCTAAATATTATGCAGAAAAGAGGATGAAAAGGAAATAAAAGAGGAAAAGAAAGATAAAGAAGAAAAGAAAGAAGAGAAAAAAGAAGAAAAGAAGGACGATAAAAAGGATGGTAAAAAAACTGAAGAGTAAGTAACATTTGAACAAAAAGCCACTAGTTAAGTATGTAATGCATGTTGGCTGGTGATACTAGCTGTAAAAATTACGAATTGCATATACTTATTAAGAATGAGTTTAAAACAAATAAGCTTATCATTCTCGTGCATATTCGTACTGTCATATTTCAGCTTTACATATCCTACGAATAGAATAGTGGTGAACGTTAATCCAAATTCAAAAAGACGCATTGATGTCTTTACAACAAAGAACAGTATTGATTGTAGCAAGCTAACACAATACCCAACCGGTGTTCACATTATAATTCTTTATTGGACAATGTTGAAACACTCCTATCATACAACTCCCCAAGTGCCAAATCTGTGACTAACTGGTCACGAAATACTAGTCGCAAATTTGAGCAGTAAAAAATTCTAAGAACCATCCTCCATCCTAAACAGCCTGTTTTTAAGATTCCGAATCATAGTGGGTCGCAATCCAACCTACCTCATGAATTTTAATGAGGTATGTTGCATATTACAGATCTCAATTGGATGAAGGCCATCACAGGGGTAGTGGCCTGATTGGTTCAGCAGACCACCATGTCTGTGATTACTTTTAACACACATACTGGCTAGAGAAACTGAAATGCCATTGGAGCAGAAATACTGTATGCAAAGTAGACACTGAGATACAGGAAGTGCTGTGAAGGCAAAACAGTGTAGAAGGCTTCAAAAAGACAGAAGCATGTTGTAGGCAATCGTTTTAAAACAAGTGCATATTTAACAACATCTGCAGAAGAAACATAGGTGCTGATTTAGGGTTTGGTGGGCAGAGTACAGTTCATCAGGTTGGCAAAGGACATTACCTCTGCCACCCTGGCAGTTTCTGTCCACCAAATTTATAGGTACCCGCCAGTTTACATCATCTCTGTACATTGAAAGGAACTACCATCAATGTGGTACTTTTTAATGCACAAAACATTTGTTGGTGGATGGCCATTGTTGGTTTTGACCTCTGTCCACCAAACCTCTTAATTTATTTTGTTTCAAAGAAACAAACTCTCAAAGATAGAATTTGTTCCTCAAAAACAATACAACTAATGACCCGCAGACCCTGATCTTGCAGAGTGTGGGCGAAACATCCCTGGAGGTGACAAACAGGGAAAAAAAGGAATTATGTTGCCCACCTTTAATAGGGCAGGAGGTGTAATGTCCTCCATCTAATAGGCCCTTCTCCAAAGTATTTAGTCGGTTGAGCCAACAAGAGCTCCTTTGATGAAATACATAAGGTCTGCCTGTCTCAAACAGTCGGCAGATCGAAAGTTTGACGGGCAGGGGTACTGTGAGGCATTTGCGATAGGTTACCCTGTCTACCAAACTCTAAATCAAGCACATAGACATCCAGAACTGCTGAGAATGGCCAGATAGAAACAGGATTCACTAAACAAAATACAGCAGAGAGAGGTCGATCATATACTGCGCAGCAGTGCAGATGTGGAAATGAGTATTTCTTTTGAAAGGAGACTTTGTGCATGCTATAAAAATACCAGCCCTCAGGTTGCACAGGTTTTCATAGAAAGTAGTTGCAAACAGTTAATAAATTCATATATCAGCTGCTATGTGTCCCTTTAAATGTGTCTGGATATTTATCTTTAAGTGGCTGTATCTAGTTGTGTCTGCGATGTTCCCTCTGGACTCAGGCCCATACCCCTTTTAGAATGTCCCAGTGTTTGTGTTGCCCTGGTCCAGTCTACTATTTATGTCTGCCTCCGGGTTCTATTGTCCTTATCTATTTCCTTGTCCCAGTGTCTATTTCGTGATTATCTGCCTCTCCTTCCTGCACCAGTGTCTCTGTTGCCTGCCTCAGAGTCCATTATGCCCTTGGCTGTGTTTGTTTTTCCGTTTCACACTAGTCCCTTGCTTCCTCAATTTCCGTGTCTCACTATCACAGTCTTCCCTGTCTACCTGTCTAGTGGTCATGTTTACCCGTCTAGTGACCATCTCACCATGTTGCAATGGCAGTGCCTCCCTGTCCGTGTGGTTGAGTTCTCCTAGACCACTGTTATCTCCTCTGATCTGCTTTCATGTGTCCTTTTTAAAATGCACTCCTGTCCCATAGTATGTGCCTTTGCCTCCCTTCTCCTTGTCACTCTGTCCCAGTTTTCATGTCCCTGTATGTCCAGTGTCCGTGCCTGTGTCTTTCCATCTCAGAGTCTTTGTTTTCCTGTGTCAGTGTTAGTGTTCCCTGCCCCAGCGCCCAACTATCCTTTCCCCATCTATGTATCTGTGTCTTCAAATTTCTGTGATAGTACCCTCTTGACCGTGTGTTCAGCTCTCCATTCTTAGTGCCCGTGCTCCCTATTGTGTCTCTCGGTTTAGCTGACTGGTATATCTCCCTATATTAGTGTCTGAGTCTCTAATCCCAGTAGATTTGCTTTCCTTGTCTAGTGCCCATCTCAAGGCCAGTGTCTCCTTGTCCCCATGCCCATGTCTACTTGTTCAAGTGTCAGTAATTTCACATACCAGTAACATTATCTTTGTGTCATTTTTCTGTGCCTACTTGTAAATCACTGCTCCACTGTACTTGTTCCAGTTTCCCTGTGTTACCCTGTCTCGGTGTAATCTGCACATTTGTGTCTCCAGTGAGGGTTGTATGGAATTATATCGTGGTCAATAATATTTAACTATGATAGTAGTGTATCCACTACATCAACCTAACCACTCCATCCCATGATATGTACACAATTACAATGACTATTCTTACTTTCACATCTGCTTACAAATAATTACCCTGCGATTGAGTGCTCAGGTCGGTGCAGTGGACGAGATATAATTGTCACATGATATGATGTATATATTATAAAGGGGGCAAACTCCATGTACCAGTTCCCATGCCTCTATGTCCTTTTCACAGTGTCCGTGTTTCCCTGGGTCAGTATCTGTGTGTCCGTGGACTAGTGTCAACATCACCAGTAACAGAATCATTCTTTCTCTATGCCATTTTCCTTCAATCTCTATCCAGGTTTCTTTTCTTCCTATTGCAGAAGTCATGCCTCTCAATTCAAATGTGTATACCTTTTTGCTGTAGTCATGACTCCCTGCCCAGGTGTCTATGTCTTCCTCACCAGGCGTATGTTTCCTTGTCCTATTTTCTTGGTATCGTGTCTATGTGTTTTGTTCTTCTGCCTCCGTGCCAGAGTATCACAGTATAATTTTCAGTTTCTCCCTATTTTAGCATCGGTATCTCTGCGTAGAGGTGTTTGTATCTCACTGCCCCTGCTTCCCTATCCTAGTGTTAATGTTCCCTTTGCCTAGTTAGCATGGACCCTGGTTCCATGACCATAGCTCTGTTTGCTAGCGTTTGTATCTCCCTCTCCCACCATTAGTAGCTCTCCATTCCAGTGCCCTTCTCTTCTTGTTTTAATGTTTATATCTCCCTGGTCCAGTGCTAATCTCTCAAACTCCCAGTCCTTGTTTCTCTACTGTGTCCATTGGGGCGGCTGTATCTCCCTGCCCTGTTGTCTGTGTCTACAGATGCTAGTGTCTTGTTTTACTGTCCCATGCCCTGTGTCTTTCTATCCCTGTGCATATAATTCCCCTTTTCTATTCTTCTTTTTCCTGTGTTTATGTCTCCGTGATCTTGTATATCACTAACATGGTTTCCTGTCTCTCAGCTTCATGTCTCTTTTCTGTCCCATTATCTGTGTTGTGATGCCCTGGTCTCCTTTTGAGCATGCATCTGTCTTCCTGTTACTGTGACTTTCAGTTTTTGTGTCCATTTCACCACTTATAGATCTACTTGTCTTCTCCTCCTTACGTCTCTGTACTCCAATTTGTTAATTCATTTCCATTTGCTGTATCTTCAGACTTTGGCTCGGAAGCATTTCTTCCTACACCATGGGTTCGTTGTGTAAAATATAATACACGGAAACCTTTTAAGTTCTTCATCATCATTTCATCAAGCCTGTGAAAAGAAATAACCCATGCCAAGAATAAATTAGAGAAAAGATGATTTATTCCTGCTCTGACAAATACAACAGTAGAAGAAGTATTTCTGTACTAGCTGGCTGACAAATTTATCCGGTTTATCTTTGAGGTGCGATATTTGCTTAGACAACAAGTTGCTCACTGTGAGCCTTAGCATTGGTTTGATGTAGTCTTTGGTTGGTGAGGTGCTTTCTCTGGATGCAGATCCAGAATAAAGTGTTCATATTTTGGTACAGTTACTTGACCTTGTGTTTCAGTCATAGGCTCTGACACATACAACATTGCTCAATTGGAGAAGCAAGGTATTTAGGTGAGAATCTTCTTAAGTAGTGATCATAATTGGTGTAACTGAAATAAGAATGTTAAAACATATAGGGGCATATTTATACTCCGTTTGTGCCGAATTAGCGTCGTTTTTTTCGACGCAAATTTGGCGCAAAACTAACACCATATTTATACTTTGGCATTAGACGCGTCTAGCGCCAAAGTATGGGCAAATAGCGTCATTTTTTTGCGTGAACGCCTTCCTTGCGTTAATGAGATGCAAGGAAGGCGTTTCCGTCTAAAAAAATGACGGCGACGCAAATGCGTCGTATTTATACTCCCGGGCAAAAATCACGCCCGGGAGTGGTCGGGTCAAAAAACCCCGCATTTGCGCCACTTTTTAACGCCTGGGTCAGGGTAGGCGTTAAGGGGCCTGTGGGCTCAAAATGAGCACACAGGTGCCCTCCCCTGCCCCCAGGGACCCCCCCTGCCACCCTTGCCCACCCCAGGAGGACACCCAAGGATGGAGGGACCCATCCCAGGGACATTCAGGTAAGTTCAGGTAAGTATACATTTTTTTTTTTGTTTTGGGTGGCATAGGGGGGCCTTATTTGTGCCCCCCTACATGCCACTATGCCCAATGACCATGCCCAGGGGACATAAGTCCCCTGGGCATGGCCATTGGGCAAGGGGGCATGACTCCTGTCTTTACTAAGACAGGAGTCATGTAAATGGCGTCTGGGCGTCGTTAAAAATGGCGCAAATCGGGTGGAGGCGATTTTTTGCGTCAACCTGACTTGCACCATTTTTAAGACGCCCTAGCGCCACTTTTCCCAACGCCGGCGCTGCCTGGTGTACGTGGTTTTTTTCCACGCACACCAGGCAGCGCCGGTCTGCTTGCGCCGGCTAACGCCATTCAATAAATACGGCGCCCGCATGGCGCTTCAGAATGACGCTAGCCGGCGCAAAATTTTTTGACGCTAAACTGCGTTAGCGCAGTTTAGCGTCAAAAAGTATAAATACGGGCCATAGACTCTAAATACATTTAAAGGCACCTAGTTGCCAACTAACACGTGCCAGTGTAGGCTAGGACTGGAGTGATATAGTCACATTTTGTAGTCCTGGATAAGAAAGCATCAGCAAAATGGAGGGTTTTATTGGCACAAGGCAGGTCCTGAGGAGATCTGTTCGTAATGTGTTATTGTATTCAATACTACGTATGACCTTGTCTCAGACTAGCAACTTCAAATCTGGTCTGACAGAGAAATGCCTGATGATACTTATAAATCTAAAATGGTAATGTGCATTTCATTCATTACTTTTATGTGAGTGTTTTGGTTGGGTTATGAGTCCAGAGTGACACCCATGAATTTTACTGAAGTATCAGTTTTAGTTGTAATTCCCATTTTGTTCAGGTGTTCAGACCAGTCAGTGAGTAGTTCTCAGTTGTGTTACAAGAAGAAAATCTGAAATCTGTTTTCTAGGAGATGAGATAACTACCTCATATTGTTGATCCATGTTTGCATTTCGAATATGCAGGTAGTTAGGTTCAGGAGGCTGTTTGGGTAATCAAATCTCAAGTATAGCTCGGTGTCATCTATGTACTGATGAAAGGAGACACTGCATTTGAAAAAACAGTTAACCTACCTAGAGCGCTAGAGCGTGAGCAGCGCAGGGGGCAATGTAGAGGTAAAGCGAGACTCGACTTAGGTATATATATAAAATATATATATAGATATATATATATCTATATATATATATATATATATATATATATATATATAAATTTACTTAAAAAAACAAAGGTTACAGGGACGTTATAGTTAGGTTGTGAATTTACTCACACAAAACCAGAGAAATTCAGCAGTTATAGTTAGAGTTATTTCAAGAAGCTATAACTCACATCCTAAGGTAACTATAACTCACCCTCACTGTCAAAGCTCCTGCCAAGCCAATGCAAACAGATATGTCCTAGGGGTGGGCACCCCGGGACATAGCAGGAGCCAGCCCTGGGGTCTGGCAGTCACCCAGGGTTATCTATGGATCCACGAGGAGGTGGTCGCCGGGGCTGCAGGGGGCCACACAGCCCCACATATAATAAAGTATTAGCCCAGGGCGTGTGGGGGCTGAGCAATCCCCCGCAAACTATTGAAATAAAGCCCCACGGAGGTTGCAGTCCCCGGGCATAAATAAGCCAAAGAGGAGGGTCCTGTGCACTTCTTTATTTTTGACATGCCCACAGGACTTGGCCCCCTCAGGAGCTTTCTTGACAGAATCGCTGGAGACCGTGCTTTTTATGTATTATTTTTTTTTTAACCACTGATTCGCGATCCTGTCATGAATTCTCACCAAAAATTCTTTTTTTGAAAAGCACTTTTTTTTGCCCTGGGAGTCCCTCTGGGACACCAACACCGGAACTAAGGGGGCTGAAGCCAAGTTCTAAGATGGCCGCCAACATTTCCTTGTTGAAGTGTTGGCAGCTAATCAGATCTCAGTACGAGATTGGGAGGGTTTGTGGAGCATTCACATCCCTATATAGACAAATACGTTTTTTCTTGAATATTACAAAAACTACTGAACGGATTACCACCAGATAACAAAAAGGGCTCTTTCTGGACCAAGAGCTAGCTTTCTGCCAAACGTGGTGTTTTCCATCCAGTGGTTCGGCCTCTATTCCTGTTCAAAATCCCTATGAAAATTAACATGGAGAAAACATGTTTTGTGGCCACCCTTTTTCTCAGCCCCCGCTTGACGGATCAACATTAAACTTTCCAGACAGCAGCTTAAGTGAGCATTGTATTTTTTGGGAACATTTTGTGAAGATTCATCAACCGGCGCCAAAGATATAGGCAAATTAAAAAAACACCTTTCCTACAGAAACTAAATCCTAACTATAACTACCTAGTGGTGAATACCACTAGGTTATATATATATATATACATAGTTTTTTTTACTGAAAAAAAACAAACGTTACAGTGACGTTATAGTTAGGCTGACATTAAACTCATACAAAACCATACAAATTCAGCAGTTATAGTTACCAGAGCTAACTATAACCCCCTACAATGTACTGCTTATGACCTTACGTATTACATCACTGATGACATTGTCAGTGGCATCACTAATGACATCATTGATGATATCTCAAATTACATCACTGATGTCATCATCTACATAACCACTCCCACACCCTCTCACATACCTGTACAACCACTCACTCATGCACCCACTCACTAATACACAGAGTCATGTTTGAGTTTAATGTGACCTAACTATAACGTCCCTGTAACCTTTCTTTTTTGAGTGAATTTATAAGGTTTTTTAAATTCTATTTCCTAACTATAACATACCTGTGACCTTTGTTTTTTCCTGTGAGTTTCTAAGGTTTTTTTAATTATATTTCCTAACTATAACGTCTCTGTAACCTTTGGTATTTTAAGTGATATTCTATGTTTTTTCAAATTATACTTCTTACGTATATTTTTCCTGCAACCTTTCGTTTTCTGAGTGAATGTCTATATTCTTTTTACTTTTATTTCCTATTTATAAGATCCCTGTTACCTTTAGTTTTTTAACTTAATTTGCACTTTTTTACATTTATATTTTGTAACTGTTATGTGTAATCTTTTGTAATTGTTAAAGTTATTTTTGTTATTTGTGGTGGTTCTCAAGTATGTATATGCACATAATATTGAAATATACGTATAGTATTTTAAAAAAAAACATTTTGGTTTTGTGTCCCCATCGCAAATAGTCACGCTTTATTTGTGACTCTACTGTATTTTTATTTCATAACTATGGATTACATAAAGAGATTCATTTATAAAGTACTAGAATACACAATTTTGTATAGAAAATAGATTTTACTTGTGCTTTTGATGGATATGCAACCTCTGCCATGATGCGTTTCTGGAGTCACGATGGAGACGCGGCTCCACCATATTTTTAACAGTATGAAATAGAATATAAATACAGCTTTAAAGTTTATTTTGAAGTCAGAAGATTGCTGTCAAGATTAAAATCGGATTAGGGGAACCAGAGATATGAATTTTTAAACAATTACTGTTTTCTAGCTCATAGAAACTAAAAGTGCCAATCTGGTTATCTGGTCACACTAGACCAGGGCAAAGTCAAAGTTTGAGGCCGACCCCGATGGAGCCCTGCTCGGCTTCAGCAAGTGGGTGGCCTCAGTGAAAGGTTTATCTTTGGACTTAGGCCCTCATTACGTGTCTGGCGGTCTTGAGACCGCCAGACTCGCTGTGGCGGTCTCACCGCCGCAGAGCCGGTGGTGAAGACGGCCGTATTACTAGTTGTGGGGTTTGACTGAAACCAAACCTCCACAACTCCACCTGGGGTCCGGTGCGGTTGCACCGCCACGGCCGGTGGTGACCTCCTCCAATTTGGCAGCAGGCATCAGGCCGCCGTCCGGATTACGAGATTGCACACCGCCAGGCTTTCATTGGTGGTCACCCCACCACAAAAAGCCTGGCGGTCACACACCCAGTAACAGGAATATTCATTCCTGTTGTTCGCACACACTCACGTCATCACACATGCACACATCCCCCCCACCCGTCCATACACTCACAGGCACCCCCCTACCCCTTCACACATGCATTCACATACACACCCATTCAGCATACGCATACATGCACTCAGACACACCCACTCACTCGCATTCATCCATACAGACACCCCCATACACGCACACACACACACATACACTCGCAGACACGCATGCATTCAGCACCCTCTCTGCAAACACACACAAACACACCACAGACTCCCTCCCCCCCCTTTCGGACACCCCATTGCCTCTTCCATCAAGGAGGACATCTGGGAGGGGATGGGTCCTGGCGGTCTTCCCTCTCTGCCACCACCATGCCCAAAGGACACCGCTGAGCCGTATTACGGCTCATAATATGGAGGGCGGAGTCATGCTGGCGTGTTGGTGCTGGTGAGGTAACAGCCTCTGCACCGCCGACCGCCAGAACTAATGATGTATGCCCTTTGTCTCAAAAATGGCGGTGAGCATGCACCACTTATAATATGGCGGTCTGCTGACCGCTAGCACTGGCGGTTGGAAGGTGGGTTTTGCAGTCAATGGTGTTGACCGGCAAAGTCGTAATGAGGGCCTCAGTCTTTTTCTTAAAGATTTTCTTCAGCGGGAGGAAGTCACCAATTTAATCCGACCTCCCTGGAACCTTCTTCGAATACACGTTGCAGGAGACCTTGGTGAAGAATTCTACCTTCGGACTTAGACGATTTTTCAGGACGGAAATTTCTGTCCTGGCCAAAGGTGAAACTTGATCCGTCGTCCCTGGAGCCCTCTTCGGATACGCTGAACGGGAAGTCCCGGTCAACTTTTTACGTTTGGACTCTGTCACTTTTTTGGAGCTTTTTTCTCCGATGTCGGACGACCCTCCACAGCAAGCCGATTGCAAGTCGACATCATTGGATTGCCTTTCTTGACAGTGGTCAGCTGGCCAGTTTCTTCAGGATTTGATGCAGAGGACTCTAGTTAGTTATTTTTCACCTGTAGCAACCAGTTGAAGCCAGGCAAGGTCATTTTAGTGGTGAAGCCCAAGTGTGCAGCTGGTGCTGTCCTTTAGAGTGCAGTGCCCAGGTGCAGGTCAGGGGACCAGCAGGGCAGTTATTCTTCTTCTGCTGTTGTTCCTTGTAGGAATCTGAGGTGTGGGTGCAGCTCTGCCAAATGTATCCTTGCTCCTGGGGTGAAAAGTAGGGGGTGCAACTGTCCGCTCAGAGGCAGGCCACTACACTTATATGACCACTTCCTGGGAAGTGTGGCAAAAATCAATCCCAGGAAGTAACATTCCTTAAAAATCCAAAATGTCAGAAACTAAATTTTGGAGGTTAGGTCTGGCTGACCCCACCCACTGGTGTGGCTAAAAATCCTTAACACTCCCCTCTCCTAATCTGATCAAGAGGGTACCTGGTTGTCTGGGTTTGCAGGAAATGGGGGCGGTCTAGAGCTGCTTCAAATATCCTTCCCTCCTTTGAAGACCAGTTTGGCTGCTCTCCCCCATCCTGTTTCACCATCTGCTGAAGCAGATCTCCTTCCCTCGGCACTTCCTTTGTACTCAGCCCGCCCACTTCACACATTATCAAGGCAGCCTGGCCAGGTTGCCAGAGGCTGGCCAGAGACGGGCACTACAGAGGTGAAACTGGTAACTTTTAGGAAGAGTTCTAAAACTCTTTCCCTAAACTATGGATCGATGAGGGGGTGTTGTTGCATTTATTATAACAATCAGTTTGAGACCAAACATGACATATCTAGCTCCTTTGGAGACTTTATTCATTAAAATAGAGTCTCCCCATTTTAGCCTATGGAGCCTAATCACTACAATGAGGGAAAACGAAGTTGGCTATTTTTCCTCACCAGCGTTTACAAAACAATTTTTATAAGGTCCCTACTTATAGGTACATAGCACCCAGCCCTCGGGGCACTTAGGGCACACATTAGGGGTGACTTATCTGTAAAGATAAGGTAGTTTAAAACTTCGGAATTATTTTTTATTCAAAGTCGGATTTGCATGTAGCTTTAATAATTTAAAAGCAGCCAGTAAGGCAGGCCTGCCTTTAAAATTACCCTGGGCACCTTAGCAGGCTATGCTGAGGTCCCTAAACCTACATGCCCTACCATATACTAGGGACTTATAGGTAGATTGACATAGCCAATTATAATTAGCCTAATTTGCATACTCATTTTAATCAGAGCACAGGCCCTGGACTGGTTAAAAGTACCCAGGGCACCATCAGAGTCAGGACAACACCAGCAAAAAGTGAAAAATTGGGGCAAAATGTTAGGGGGATTTTGCAAACAGCCTAGTTTCCTCACAGTAGTATAAATGTTAATTTGATTTCACAGAGCCGCAACTGAGTGGCTGCTTGTACGCAACACCGTCACGTACCCCATGTGACTACAAAAAAGAACATTTGATTGGTTGAACAGACTCCCATTACTTCTACAGAAAGGATTCACCTGTATTTAGACATTCTTTGACTGTGTTTGAATAGGAGCAGACCTGTGTTACTTTACAGATTTTTTTTTTTTTTTTTTTTTGTCCATGTATATTTGGAGAAAGAAAGAGATGGCAATCATTCAGATGAGGAGGAGCCTCCCAGAAAAAAGAAGGGGAGCATTGTTTGGACCTTCTTCACAATTCCAGAAGTGAAAAATGAAGTCCACGCTAGAAAAGTAACATGCACTTTGAGCAAGAAGGTTTTGTCTCTGGGACGTGGGAGAAAATACTCATGTGGGACATCATCAATGATGAAACATCTGGAAAGCTTGCATAATGCAAGCCTTGCAGGAGTGCAAAGGCAAAGAGAGCTCTCCCTTGGAACAGGTACATACAAGGATCAACAACCAGGGACATCATCTACATCTGTTTTATCTACAACATCGCCAATAACTGTTCCAGAGTTTGCTAGTGTTGGACAACACGGCACCAAACATACAACAATATTGTGTGTGGGAGAACAATCAATATCAAGCATCATCACTGCCATCAATGCTCATAAGTGTTAGTTTTTTTCTGTTCGCGAAGGAAGTTTGTGCTGTTCGTTACACAGAACTATTGTTTAAAGTTTATTTTGAAATTGTTTTTTTTAAAATAACCATAATTGTTTGAAAACACAAAAATATTTTAAAAATGTTTAAAAAACAAAAATATGTTTTTTTTTAGGATCACCTTTTCTGGTTAAAAAAAAGATTAATTATATGTTATATGTTTGTTTAAGGTTTGGGTAAGTGAGTGGGTGCATGAGTGAATGTATAATTGAGTAAGTAGATGCATGACTAGGTGTATGAGAAACTGAATGAATGCATGAGTGGCTATATGGATAAGTGAATATATGCACGCACAAGTGGCTGCATGGATGAGTGATAGGGTGCATGAGTAGCTGTATCGGTAACACACTGGGTGAATGAGTGGCTGTATGGTTGAGTGAGAAGATGCATGAGTGGTTGTGTGGGTAGGTGAGTACATAAGTGGCTTTAAGAGTGAGTGAGTGGGTGTGTCACTGTCTGGGTGACTAAGAGAGTGTGTGAGTGTTTGTATGTGTGAGTGAGTGGGGGTAAGAGAGGGTGTATGGGTGAGTTAATGCATGAGAGGATGTATGGGTCAGTGAGTGCATGAGTGGGTATATGAGTGTGTACGTGGGTGCATGAATGGCTGTATGGGTGAGTGAGTGGGGCAATGAATGGCTGTATGGGTAAGTAAGTAAATGAGTGAATGATGGGTGAGTGACTGTATCAGTGATTGTATTGGGGAGTGAGTGGGTTTGTAAGTGGCTGTAGGAGTGAGTGATCGGATGAATGAGTAATAGAGTACATGAATGGCTCTATGGGTGAGTGACTGGGTGCATGAGTGGCTGTATGGGTGAGTGACTGGGTGCGTGAGTGTCTGTACGGGTGAGAGACAGGGTGCTTGAGTGCCTGTATGTGTCAGTGACTGGATGTGTGAGTAGCTGTATGGGTGAGTGACGCTGTGTGCGTGTCTGTATGGGAGACTGAGTGTGTGCATGAATGGCTTTATGGATGAGTGATAGGGTGCATCAGTGGCTGTATCTGTAAGTGACTGGTACATCAGTGGCTGAATGGGTGAGTGACTGGGTGCATGAGTGGGTGTATGGGTGAGCAAGAGGATGCATAAGTGCCTGTGTGTGAGTGACTGTTTAGGTGAGTCAGTTGGAGCATGAGTGGCTGTAGGATGAGTCAGTGGGTGCATGAGTGACTTATTGGGTGAATGAATGGATGCATGAGTGACTGTATGGTTGAGTCAGTTAGTGCATGAGTGTGTGTATGGGTGAGTGACTGGGTGCATGAGTGCCTGCATGGGAGAGTAATAGAGTGCATCAGTGGTTGTATGCGTGAATGACTGGGTGCATAAGTGGTTGTTTAGGTGAGTGAGTGATTTTATAGGTGAGTGAGAGGGTGTAGTAGTTACTGTATGGCTAAGTAAGCAGGTGCATGAGTGGGTCTAGATGTGACTAAGTAAGTGCCCGACTGGTATATGAGTAAGTGGGTGTACCAGTGGTGTATGAACGACTTAATGACTGTATGATTGGTGTATGTTTGAGTGAGTGATAGTGTATCTGTGTGAATGAGTGAGAAAATGACTGAGTGAATGTATAAGTGATGTATGTACAGCTGTGTGAGTACTTACACAATACAGTGACTGAGTGTGTGTGCCTGATACTATATAAGTCAGTAAACAGAAAACAGACTGGAGGCAGCAGATAAAGCATGCTATGTAAGGCTGAAAACTGTTCAATAAGTGTTTGAAACATATATTTCTGTCACTGCTGATATCTTCAAAGTTTTGATGGCATATGTCTATAAACACTGTTGAAAAAAAGAATACAAATATGTTAGTATCATGCTTAGAAGATATGTAAAAGAAATCAGTATACATTAATTATGCTAAAGCAGTATATGACAATTTAATAAAACATTTTAATTTCCCTCTTTCCTGTTCTCAGTCTTTAAACTAGTACCTATAAACAGTGTACTGTATAATCATCATTGAACAGTGGGGGAAAACAATCATCTATATTATAGAAAAACCCCACATGTCCACAGTATTTCACTACAAGTGATACTTTGAATTGCACTCATTATAATTTTTGCATTATATAACTAAGTCAAACTTACTAAATTAACCAAAAGATCGTATGTTAAAAACAATTTGGTTAATATTATAGCTGGTACAAACCTACAAACAAATATAATCCACTCTTGAATTTTCCACATCCTTTTATAGAGATCACCCTTGATGTATTAAACAATGCTAATCCACATAGTGAGAAGACCATGTATACATTTTCTTCCTCAAATCCTATGAAGATGTTTTATCCACACTTGATTTTTGGATATCCCTTTGTTGACATAACCCCCGATAGGCCGAATGATGTCTTAAACAGTGCTGATCTATGTAAACAGAACATATAGTCATTTTCTTCCAGAAATCCTATGGAGATATTTCTGCCACAATGAGCCCCTCATTACGAGTTTGGTGGTCCAAGGAGCCCAGCGGGGGAGGTGTTGCTTGCACCGCCACAGGCCCGGAAGAGTAGACCGCCATATCATGACCATGGCGGTGTTGCAATCAGAACACAGTCAAATCACCGCCAGTCCTTCCAGTGCGGACGGGCCGTGGCAGCCGGTGGTAGCCATCTGCAGGCCGGCGGGGAGCATGTTTCTGCCGACCATATTACGAGGTCGCACACTGCCAGGATATCTGCCGCAATTGCCCCGCCACAAAAAGCCTGGTGGAAACAAACAACATAAAAGGGGACACTCACCTTCAGGAACACAGGCACATCCGCAGCCGCCATTGAACCCGAACTGGAAGTCTTCCCAGTACTCCTGCTGGCCATACAACTCCAGAACCAGCGACAGAGACACCAACTGTACGTACACCCGACTTGAAGGGAAGGCCATTACTACACGCACACACCCGGCAAGGCTAGCGGCTGTCACGCACACATGCAAACAAACACCTATACCAACACACACACACACATACACACACAAACCACACACAACATATCTCACATATGATGCACATACAGGTGGAAGGAAAGCCAGAACAAGTATGTTACCCTCAACATCAAGGGTCCCTGGTGCAGATATATTAAAAAGCAATGGAACAAATCTCTAAACTATTTACAACAGAGGCCTACTGGCCAGTCCAACTGACATGGGTGCCCCAGGCACACACGGCAAGGCCCCAACATGACTCCTGACAGCAAAGTGGCCTCCACATGGCAGCGACATTAATAGGACATGCAGGCACCTCAGGGGTAAATGGGGGTGGCAAGGTGGGGTCTTCGGTTTTGAGGGGGGTCCTTAGGTTTGGCTTTAGAGGGGAGGTCCTTTGGTTTGGGTTGGGGGGTTTAGGTTTTGACTTTGATTTTGGGAGGAGGCTTGGTTTTGGCTTTGTGAGGAGTAACCTTGGTCTTTGTGGGGGTAGAAGTCTTAGGTGGGGAAGAGGCATGGCTTGGACCAGGGTGACCGCAGTAGGACTGGGAGGTGGAAGGCAGGATTTTAGGGAGGGTAGCAGGGTGCTTGGGGGGAACAGGGACTGGGTCAGTGGGAGGGAACAGTGAAAATTCTTTCAGGAACGATTTTTGTGGGCACAGAGTTGGTTATGGGATAAACGTTTGGGAGTGGAGGGAGAGGTAGTGGTTGTGAGGTGTGTACGGTGAGGTACCTTGGGGGCTGGTGCGAATGTCGATGCCATGTGTGTGCTGTGTGACTGTTGGGTGTGTTGGGTGGGTGAGTGTAGGCGTTTAAGTGTAGTGGGAGGGGGAGGACAGGGAGATGGCAAGGTGGATGTGTGAATGTATGTTGTGGTGGTGTCTGCAGGAAGGGTGGATGTGCTGCATGTGGGGGTGTTGATAGTTGTGCTGAGTTCGCATGTGGTGTATGGGGTGCATGTATGGGGGTCTGCTATTGTAGTGATGGTGGGAATGAGGCACTTGTTGCAGGATCTGGGAGTGATGATGTGGTGAATGCAGGTTTGAGTGGTGTAGTGTCTGTGAGGGGGTAGGTGGTGGGGGAGTCCATGTAGGGAGTGGATGTTGTTGTGTCTGTATTTGTCTGTTGTGTGTGTGGATGGCGGTGGTGGTGTTTATGATGCTTCTGTTTGTCCTTGCATATTGTGTCTGTTGATGTGGATGCATGTTGGTGTGAAAGTGTGCCTTGGATGGGTGAGGGGGGAGGGCTGTGGGATTGGGAACAGGTAGCTGTAGGGGGGACGGAAGTAGAAGGGACACTGGCTGCCATCAATGAGGAGGCAGAGCCTGAAAGGATCTCTGCAGGGCAGCCAGGGCACTGTGAATTCCTTCCAGGTAGGCATTGGACTGCTGCACCTGTGATGCCAGTCCCTGGATGGCATTCACAATGGTTGACCGCCCAATAGAGATGGACCTCAGGAGGTCAATAGCCTCCTCATTGAGGGCAGCAAGGCTGACTGGGGCAGGGGCAGAGGTGCATGCGGCAAAGGAGATGCCCACCCTCCTGGGTGAGCAGGCACAGCCAACTGGGTGGGGAACTACAGGGAGGGCAGTGCTGGTAAGGGACAAGGATGGCGCTGGGATGGCCCCAGATGGGTCCGCTACCACTAGGGAACATCCATCAGAGGAGGAATCCGAAGATGTTGTTGTCGATCCTGTCTCCCCCGTTATGTTATGTTATGAAAATTTATAGAGCACATAGCTACCCTAAGGCCTCCCAGCACTACATAGAAATCGTCCAATAACAATGCTTTAGGGACGAGAGTTAGTACAGCCAAGTATTTAGTAGCCAACAAAAGGGTAATTCGTTGCTGGTTTGATGAAGGGAGACAGGTAGGGACTTCCAGAGTTTGGCTCCGAGATAGTACATGGATCTTCCACCCCATTTGGCCTTTTTTAATGGTGGGATCCAGGTTGACTATCCAAGGGGCCATGGGAAAATGGAAAGATCACAGTGGACAGTCAGCAGGGTATCTCAGTGGCAGACAAGGGAGAATGTTCAGGAGAGGGTCACTTCCTGGCAGTGGTCTTGGTCTTGGCATCAGGTCCTGCAGGATATCTGGATGGATGTCCTTGCTTGCTTGGTGGTTCCTCAGCTACAGGGGGAGGGGTGCTGGGGGTCTGCGGGTCCTCTGGCAGGGCTTCCATTCCACTAGCTGCCATAGAAGTGGGGGGCTCTTTTGGAATGTGGCTTGTGGAAGGGGCCTGCTGGTGGGTGCAGGATACACGCAGGATGGTGGTCAGTTCCTTCAGTACCCATGCAATGGAGGCCATGGCGGCACTGAGGGTCTGCCACTGCTGCATGACCTCCTGTAACCTCCTGGTGGTATTCCCTCTGCAGCCTCTGGTTCTCCTGCACGGTTGCGAGGATCTTGTCTATAATGTCCTGGGACTGTGGTATGCTCCCAGGACTTGGGAGATGACCTCTTGGCCAGTCGTTTGTTGTGGGTGCCCCATCCTTTGACCCACAGGTGACCTCCTTCAGCCCTGGCCCCCTGTGCCTCTGCCTCTGGCATAGTTGGCCCACTCCCCATTGTACCAGGACCATCATTGTCTTGGGTGTGTGCCCTTGACTCTGGCCCCTGTACTGTGGCGCACACTGCTGATTGACCTGTCCTTGGGACACAGGTTTGAGGATGAAGGTCTGGCTGTGCTGTGGTAGCCACATGGGTGGGGGACTCTGATGTGTTCAGGGTGGGGCTGGTGGTGGTGGACTGACTAGTTGTTCCAGATGGCCCAGGCAAGTCTTCACTATCCAGACATTCACCAGGGCCTTCATCCTGGGAAGGGCTGTCTGTCTCTGGCATCGGCTGCCGGGTGGCAGCAGCAGGAGGACCTGTGGATGGAAAGGGAGGGAGTTACATTGTGGAGATGTACTTGTTTGTATCATCGTCTGATGCATGGAGTAGCTTGACTTGCTTCCCAGTGATGGCAATGACAGCTGCATCACTGCAGGCATTGCTTGTGAGTGACATATTGTGGCATAGTTTACTTTTTCCATTGAGGATTGTGGATAGCATTGCTGTCATTGCCATGTGTTGGAAAGCAGTGAAAGCATCCAGTTGGTGTGGCATGTGCTATGGTTTTCCGTGCAGGAGTTCCACTGTGAAGTGGGACAGTGATCTCTTGATGTGTAGGGAGTGATGCATTGTGGGAGTTGTGGTGCTTGGCATTGTGTTTGGTATCCGTGCATTAGGGAGGGACTGTGTGGGGATAGTGGCAGTGGGGTGGTGTGGCATGCAGGGGAGAGGCGTGGGGCGATTGGGGGGGTGCAGAGGTGTGAGATGTTGTGGATTAAGTAGTGATGGGTGGTGGGGCTGCATGCTGGGCAGGAGTGTTTGGTGCCTGGGGAGCGTTGTTGACTTACCAGAGTCGAGTCCTCTGATGATTCCAGTCAGGCCCTCAGGAAGCATGATGTCCAAGACCTTCTCCTCCCACTATATGAACTCAGGGGGAGGAGGTAAGAGCCCACCGCCAGTCTTGTTGATGGCAATCTGGTGACGTGATGCCACGGAACTCACCTTCCCCCTAAGGTCGTTCCACCTTTTCCTGATGTCCTCCCTTGTGCATGGATAGGTGCCCACTGAGTTGACTCTGTCAAAGATCCTCTGCCATAACTCAATTTTCCTGGCTATCGTGGGTTGCTGCACCTGGGCTCCAAACAGTTGTGGCTCTACCCTGACAATTTCATCTACCATGACCCTCAACTCATCATCTGTGAAACGTGGGTGCTTCTGACGGAACATGGTTGTTGTGTTGTGGGTGGGGGGGTGTTGTGTGTGTAGGGTACAGTGTGGGGTGCTTTGTGGGGTGGGGGTGTTTGGTTGTGTGTGTGCTGGTGGTAGCTGGCATATGTGTGCAGTGGCATGTGTGTTGTGTTGCTGGTGCAGTTGTGTGGTGTGTGATGCGTGGGTAGTGTGTTGATGCCTATGGTGTCAACATGCAGTGTCCTCGATTGGTGCGCTCCTCACTGTCTGTGTTGGTATTTGTGGTTGCAAAGGAATGAGCGGGTGTGTTATGTAGTGCAATGAGCAGGTATGTGTGGTGTGTGTCAGGTGTGGGGTATTCAGACTGTCCAATGTGGTGTCGGGTTCTAAAGGAGGTGAGTTTTAAACCACAGCGATTTGCACTGCCAATGGTTTTCCGCCGTGCAATGACTGCTATGCTGATTTGTGGGTCATTATATGGAGGGCGGGTGTTGTCGGCGTGGCGGTGCTGGTGGTTGGACCATCTCTCTTCCACCCTCGTTGGCCTGGTGGTTTGGGATTTGTGGCTGTATTTTAGCGGTCTTCAGTTTGTGACTCGTAATATGGCGGTCACTGTACCGCCATCACTGGCAGTCTTTTGGCAGCCATCAGCACGGCGGTCTTACCTAAAGACCGCCAAACTCGTAATGAGGGCCTTAATTTTTGGATATCCGTTTCTTGACATCATCCCCAATAGGCTGAATGATGTGTTAAACAGTGATGATGCACGTAGAAAGAAGACCATATAATCATTGTCTTCCAAAAATCCTGTGGGTGTGTGACCTCCTAATATTAGGCTAGGGTCTCACGTATAGGGCACTGACATCTACTACCCTCAAATCTTTTGACTCAGACAGTAGTAATGAGATCATCAAAACAAGCAATGAGAACCAATCCAATCCAATCAACGATTACAATATGCAGTGAGGCAGTAATTTATACATACCATGACCTATGTGGTCATGAATCACCACACCAATTTAGTAAAGTTTAAACATTTATTGCCCTTAAATTGACAATGGTAAGATCACGTAAATGATGCCCAAAACCAAATGTTAGCGTTTGGATTTCTAAAGGGGAAAAAACCTGCAAATGAAAAACAAATGCAAATGAAAAAAAAAACACATTGGTTATCCCTCTCCTAAATGAGACAGCAGGTTGCAGAGTCTTCATCAACAGAGCACAGGAACAGCAGGTCTTCAGAGATGAGCATCTGAAATATGGGAAGGGCAACAGTTCAGTGATATTGGGCCTAATGTAAATGAACTGTTAAAATCATAAATAGCTAAATATAAGAGCTGCAAAGAACTAAAACTTGCAAGAGCTGAACATAATCTGAATGCACAGAAAGCTAAACAGAAACTAAACTGAACTGCAAAGAGCTGAATGGTTAACTGAACTTACTTGCATAACCTAAAGCTTTGCTCAATTAAAGTCTCAAAACTTACTAGTAAGGCTTCTATTGGACAAAACAATGAGATGGATTAGTGTGAAGCCAATAAAATTTCATCTGGGTTTCAGTTGTATCTTTTCTTGTTCTCTCTTCAAGATAGGGTCATGTTCACGCTCCTCTCCAGATGGCAGTTTCTGTGTAATAATTACATTTTTTTAAACAGGAGCAGAGAACACGACATTTAGCTAATGTTGCTTCCTTTCAAAAACTAAAGTTGATTGTTAAAAAATTAACATTTATCACAAGGAAGTTCAGTATAAAAGGCCAGAAAAAGCAGTAGCTTTCCACTGTGAGCTTTTATAAACAATGTTTGCAAAAGCATTCCAGTAAAATTGGCATAACATTTTAACAGTGTGATTCTGCAAAATTACTAAAACCTGGGCCTTTTTACTAGTGCTAGTACATGAAGAATAAAACATTTCTAATAATTGCAAACCATTAGTTTTATAGTATATTAATATTTTTTATGTTTTGTCAGTACATGTATTTATAATTAATCGAAATACATTTTCACAAACATTTATTAATTCACATAGAACTCGAGGTGGCTGAAACCATGTTGACAACATTTAAACACATATTTATTTTTCTAACACATTTCTCTATTTAGGCCTTTTAGTACACATTAAACATTCCATTTTAGTTACACATTTGTATTAATAGTGTTTGCTCTCTAACAATCTTATGAATATATTTCATCCACAATTCATTTTTGGATATCCTTTTGTTGACATCACCCCTGATAAGCCGAATTATGTCTTAAACAGTGATGAGCCATGTAGTTTGAAAACCATAGATTTGTTTTTAGCAGAAATCCTTTGACCATATTTCATCCACACTTAATTGTTTGACATCTTTTTCAAGACATGATCCCTGATAGGCTGAATGATATATTAGGCAGTAAATATCAACATAGAAGACTGTATCCTATATTTTGTTCCACAAATCTTTCTTAGAACATTGGCTGAAGAATTAGGAAGTTTGAAAGGTAGTTTTTGTTTGATTTGCACACTGTTGTCATTGCACTCCATCCTTCCAGTTAGAATCTTTAAATATACAATAGAATGTCTGGATGTAATATTAAGTCCTTTATGGAAAATGATAACCAAAGTACAGTATGTTCTACCAGAAACTGATACCTGTCCATATTTAAAGTTTGCAATCTCAATGTCCAATTTTGTTCCATCTGCTCTGCTTCATTGAAACATTGCTATAATGTATGTACCACGTTTCTGTGTGAGCAATGTAGACAATACATTTGATTTATAACTTGGACAGGTCATATTTTGGTCACTCTTTTTTATTCGTTTATCAAAAGACACTCGTTTAGAATCCAGCAGAGTTAGGTACAGAAATCGCTCAGGTTGGATTTCAGTGGTAGGTGATGAGGCCAATCTACACACTCATGGTTCCATGTATAACTCAGCTCAAATATCATCAATATTTACATCTTCTTATTCTAAAACTCCAAGGATCACCATAATAAATTCCTGTGCATCTTGTTGAGCGTTTAGAGTAAATAATAAATATCCACTATATTTATCGACTAGTTCTCGAAGGCCTGAAGCAGAATGTATTACACCTCTGTCATGAGACAACCGTTGAAGGCAATGAAACAGTGCTGTGCACAATTTGTTACATGGTTTTTCTTGAATTACATTTACAACATGTGGTAGATGGAAGAGAACACTGAGAACAACAATAGCATGGCAGTTTACACCATTAGAGTTATCCAACTGGTAACCTGCAATATCGCCATCATACTTCAATTTTCTTTTCTTGACAGCTTCTTATTTAGCTTTGCTTTCTGTCTTTTCTGTAATTTCCATTGATTCTTTTGCCAGTTTCCGCTTAGGACATAATACCTGTTTTTCATAAACAGAATACTGTCCAAAATGAGGAGCATATTTACTTTTTAATCTTTTGTACTTTCTCACACAATTTGCACTTGCACTAAGCTTCTTCTCATCAAAATGAACCAGAAACAAACCAGATAATGTTCGAGCTCGTTACAATGCTACATTGACATCTCTTTTTAAAACTGTACTTCCAATATTAATAAATGTAGCATCAACACTTGAACCTTGACACTAGTGGATTTTTAATGCATACGCAAGACAGACTGGAAAATGTTTTCTCTGGATATACAAATCTTTCACAAGCAAAAAGCGAAAAATGCATCGTCCAAATTGTTTAATGCCATCAACCTGATCAAACTTTATAGCAAACAATTAAACCTCTTCATGGTTGGAAAATGTAATAAAATCAACAACTTTACTCATGGCACCATTTACTAATCCTTCTTCAACACTTAAATTATGTCTTAAACGTATTGTACGGTTTTTGCAGACAAGTAAACATTTCTTTAGTCCAGCAGTCCTGGATGCAGATTTCTCCAGAGAGTTCAATTTATTTTGTAATTTTTCACCGAGTAAAACTGTTATTCCTTGGTGTTTCATTTTGTCAACAGCAGGAATTTCCACAATGTCTTCATTCTCCAATTTCAGTAATTCTTAATTAAATTCAGCACACTTTTGAAGTGTAGGGATTAAAGAAACTATGGGGTTGCCTCCTTTACAAAAGTTATACATTAGCTCTGCAGGCATCTTCTTACAGGAAAACAGTTTCTGAATAAGCTGACTTTCCAACATCAGTTTTCCCTCCTCTATCAGAACTCTTACTCTAATGTCCTTTAAAGTGTTTCTATGCTCTATATCAGAGACTTAACGCATATTTTTCACAAGTTCCTTGTATTTAAAATATTGCCACATGTTTACATTACCAATACTGCCTAATGAGTTTCAAGTCTCTTCATGTGAAAGAGTTTTGAAAACAGGCTGCCCTTTCGCAGGAGGAAGTTGTAGAAGATTTCCAAAAACAATCAAATGCTTTTCTCCAAACAGGATGGTGTATTCAGTTTCTTTATCTGTTACGTTCTCAAGTGAACAAATGCAAGCATTAGATTTGAGAACATGCTTATCTCATCAATAATTACAATTTTTATTTTCTTCAAATATCTTCCCACCTCTTGACAAGCTTCACCAGATAACTTCTGGTATTCCAGTTTATTATCATGTTCAATTGGTAGCATAAGTAGTCTAATTAAAGTTATTCCTTTAATATTGTGTGCATCTAATCCAGTTGGCGCTGTTACTACGTATGAAACTTTTGAATCTGTAGTTTTCTGTAGGTAAGCAGAGATAACTTTGATTAAAAAGCTTTTTCGAGTACCAGCTTAACCACTAATATCTAATAGTATTGGCTTGAATGATGGGCAATTGCATTCTTTCTTCTCAGGAAGAAATCCTTGCTCTAAATTGTCTTTTACTTCAATATAAATATCTGTCTGTTCTTTGTTGAGTTGTCCAACTAAATGTTCCAGATCTAGAGATTCCTGTCTAGCTTGTTTCATTCCAGTTTCCACTACATTCATAGCTATTGCAACTTCATTTTCAATAATAGGTTGTCCAAGAATATGCTGATGTAAAGCTGCTGAACTTTGGCTGCTCTGAGAACAATCCTTAGCTATCTCAGCAGCAATATATTTTTCCTGTTGTATTTCATCGTTTAACATTTCTATATAGCTTTTGAAGATGGAACACTGAATACTTCCTATGACAGCATTAAAATAATCTTTGTAGCAGTCATAATCTCCAAGTAATTCTAATTCAGTATGCCAAGGTTTGAATAGTTGAAGAAGTTCTAAATAGAAAAATTCTCTTTTCTCAGGAGTTTGGCAGATACATTTTCGGTGGTTAAATACATTTTGTTTTCAATGTTTTACTAAACAACCATCACATCCACGTACTGCATATTTCCCTTCTTCTACGTTTTAACTTACATTACTTCTATATCTGTAGTTTTGAAGAATTTCATGAAGGAACTTGCCTTCTAGCTGAGACTTCTTCCTGGATAGTATATATATCCAACATATTTGATTTTACAACTTCTGTACTTTCTGGTTCAAATTCTGCTAGATACAGAATTTTAGGGAAATACTTTAACACTCAGTTTCTTGTGCTAGCTCAACCAAGACCTACCCAAACAATTCCTTTAGATTTTGAGAACAAAGTTCCTGAACTCAACCTGTCACAGGCTTCATAGGACTCCATTTCTCTATGGGAAGGCATTTTCAGGCTGAAGGAATACAATTTCTTGCTAAGTGTTTTTCCAGCAGAAATCTCCTCCCACATTTCCTTCATCTCAGTTTTTTCAGATTTTGTAATGTATGATGTGGCATAGCGAGCCACAGCAATGAAGTTGTTTGCAATAAACTCTATGTCGATATTAGTATTCCAAATTTTTTAAATCACAGGCTTATAGTCATTAATATATTTGGCAGCTTCAGTTCTTTAGGTTATATGAGTTCTTTGGTGATTTCCGTGTCAGTGTAGGTCTGACTGAAGGCAAGAAGCTGTTTACCTTTCCTTTTGAAATGACAGGTTATGGAAATTCAAATCTACATCTTGTGAAAAAAATCCTTTTCAATCTGTATCTACAACAACAGTGCTTCCCACATTAATGTGTTTGAAAACGCAAAACTTGTTCTCTGAGACCTTTTTCAGCAGTGTGTTTTGGTATGCTACATCACATACTGTTCTATAAAAGAGAATGCAGACTCATTACTGTCTGCTACAAATTTGGGTGCATCTTTTATCCATAATAGCTTGTGAATATGAGGAGCACCTCTTGCCTGCTACTCTTTCCACCAGAATAAGTCACTTAGGGCCAGATGTAGCAAAGGGTTTGCGCCTCGCAAACGGCGAAAATCGCCATTTGCGAGGCGCAAAAGCCTCTTTGCTATTCAGAAATGCATATTGCGAGTCGGGACCAACTCGCAATATGCATTTCAGAATCGCAAATAGGAGGGGGTGTTCCCTTCCTATTTGCGATTCGGAGTGGAATGCAATTCCATTTGCGACCGCATATGCGGTCGCAAATGGAGTCGCAGTTACCATCCACTTGAAGTGGATGGTAACCCACTCGCAAATTGGAAGGGGCCCCCATGGGACCCCTTCCACTTTGTGAATGGACCCACAAATATTTTTTCAGGGCAGGGAGTGCTCCAAGGGACCACTCCCTGCCCTGAAAAAATACCGAAACTAAAGGTTTCGGTTTTTTTTTTAAGTGCAGCTCGTTTTCCTTTAAGGAAAACGGGCTACACTTAAAAAAAAAAAAACTGCTTTATTTAAAAGCAGTCATGAACATGGAGGTCTGCTGACTACAGCAGGCCTCCATGTTTGCGAGTGCCTAGACTTGCTATGGGGCCGCAATTTGCGACCCACCTCATTAATATTAATGAGGTGGGTCATTGCGACCCCATAGCGACTCGCAGACGGTGTCTGAGACACCGTTCTGCATACCAATTTGCGAGTTACAAATTGCGAGTCGCAGGGACTCGCAATTTGCAAGTCGCAAATTGGCGTTTTGCTACATCTGGCCCTTACTTCCACAAGTGGAGGATTGTTTTTGTTGCAGATAAAAGCAAGCATAGATTGGAACTTATGGTTGGATTGCTTTTGTTGCAGATAAAAGCAAGCATAGATTGGAACTTATGGTTGAAATATCTACAAATATTAGCAGGATCTAATAAGCAACGTTGTCCAGCTGTCTTTACTCTGATGTCTTTCAGGTTAGAGTTTGCTTCGCTCAAGAATTGAATAAGGTCATTCGATGCATACTCAGCACAACTGAGTGTGAGAAACCACGTTGGTGCACCCAGGTTTCTCGGTATACACTTCAGTTCTCCGTGACAACGGAACCTATATCCGTTGGTGCCATGTTGGCATGCCATTAAATTAATCAAGTTATATTTTAAGTTCTCATCCTTTTCATGTGGTTTGTTCACAAAATCTCTCGCAGAGGTATTTTGAAGTTTAACTCCTATTTTTATAATCTGATTTACTGCATACGATAGTCCAGACTAGT
Organism: Pleurodeles waltl; assembly: GCF_031143425.1. Lineage (NCBI taxonomy): Eukaryota > Metazoa > Chordata > Amphibia > Caudata > Salamandridae > Pleurodeles > Pleurodeles waltl. The sequence goes on from NC_090447.1 coordinate 401,613,303, forward strand.
CACTCTCAAATAGAAGGTGAAATATGTATGGGATATGCTGTCTGAAACTTAGATTCTCTGACTATAATTGCATTGATCAGTGTTCTGCTGCTGGTATTTGCATGGGCCAGTCATCATACTGGCCTCCTACTCCAGTGAGAAACAAGTGAGGAAAACAGTGAGCTCTCTAAACTTTTTTCCCACACACTCATGGGAGCTCCTTTAGCTTGCTTCATTTGGAAAAGCTCAACAGCATCTCCAATGACTTCTTTGGAATGTAACAGATGGATGCTGTAGTGCTCATGAATTTGTTCAGATTGGGTTCGATCCACTTTTTCTATTTGCCCACTTGCTGGCAAACTGTCAACTTCAACATTTGGTACACCAGGTTGAACATCAACTTTTTTGTAATAAATATTATTTTGCTCCGGGTATAACGTTGCTTGTTTAACTTTATTAACATCAACTAACTCTTGTGAAATTGTTTTATTTGTAGTTGGCACACCATTTACCAGAATAATAAATGGGTCTTCGTTGTCTTTGTCTAGTTCTACAGTTTCAAAAATGTTCTTAAAGTCTAATGGCAAATATACTACTCTTTCTTTAAGACCTCTCAGTACCGCTGTTAGATGTAATTTACCCGTTGTTGGTTCCATTCGTATAATCACTTGAAATGGATGTACAGATTGTATAAGGATTGATTCATATACACTTAAGTCTTGTAGTATTTCAGGAATAGTGTCAAGTTCTAACCTGTTATATACTGCTCTAGCTGGTGTTGTCTGATCATGAAACTTGTCAGAGCAGGACTTACATATAACTTGCTGCATGGAGAAGTCAAACCGCTCCTCTACAAATAACTAAGCAGCAAATTCCTGCCACTTTTCTATGTTTTCCCATTCAGTTTTGGAAAATACATCTATATTTTGTGTTTGACTTTTGCAGTGAGTGCGTCTACAACAAATCCAAACATAGGGGGTCATTCTGACTTTGACGGGCGGCGGAGGCCGCCCGCCAAAGTCCCGCCGGCAGAATACCGCTGCGCGGTCAAAAGACCGCTGCAGTAATTCTGAGTTTCCCGCTGGGCTGGTGGGCGACTGCCAGAAGGCCGCCGGCCAGCCCAGCGAGAAACCCCCTTCCATGAGGATGCCGGCTCCGAATGGAGCCGGCGGAGTGGAAGGGGTGCGACGGGTGCAGTTGCACCCGTCGCGATTTTCAGTGTCTGCTTGGCAGACACTGAAAATCTTGGTGGGGCCCTGTTAGGGGGCCTCGCGACACCCGTTACCGCCAGCCAGGTTCTGGCAGTCAAAACCGCCAGAGCCAGGCTGGCGGTAAGGGGGTCGGAATCCCCATGGCGGCGCTGCCTGCAGCGCCGCCATGAAGGATTCCCTTGGGCAGCGGGAAACCGGCGGGACACCCCCGGTTTCCCGTATCTGACCGCAGCTGTACTGCCGCGGTCAGAATGCCCATGGGAGCACCGCCAGCCTGTTGGCGGTGCTCCCGCGGTCGTTGGCCCTGGCGGTAGACTACCGCCAGGGTCAGAATGACCCCCATAGTTTGTTTTTTCTGACCAAGCTGTGTTAAACTTTATAATCTCTTTTTCAAAATTCCCAGTAGGAATACCTGTGCTCTGTTCCTCAATACCTGTACCTACGAATTCCTCATTCTCCTTAGAATCCTCTTCAGAGCCAAAAAAGCAAAACTTCAAATCTTCAAAAACTTTTCAACATCTCCTACTGTACCAAGCACTCTAGTCATGTATCATAGACAAAATGCTAGAGTCTTCACATAGTAAAGTGTCCTTCGTAATTTTGTGTGGTGAACTCCCAACATTTTAAAGGGATAAAAGGGTGCTCTGCCATACTTTATTTGATAAACATGCCAATGAATGTCCTTGTAAATTACAATACTTTCTCACTTTGCATGGATCTGATCCTTGCAAACTTGAAATTTTCTGTTTCAGCCTTCTGCATGGAAACTTGCATACAAAACTCTTTAACAAATCATCTGATTGCTGCCGAATACTACAAATACTACTACTACTCCATTTGTAAACAGGAGCCTGTCCACGCCTTCCGTGAACCTCTTCAGCTACCACCTCTTCCACATTTGTAGGATCAATCTCTTCTTTTCAACGGGACTCCCATCTTTCATCTCATAACATCAACCCATTGAATCAACTGCATGCACTAACGTGTTCTCTTGTAAATACCCTTCTTCATTAAAGAAAGGCTCTGTATGGGATGTATGCTTCCATTCACCTCAAAAGATTTTTTTAAAAATACTTTTACTACCCAGTCTTTTCCTTTGGCTGCATCTCTTCATACATAACATTGTTTTATCCAGTGTTCTCACTCTAGAGAGAATCAAAATAAAAAGCTCCCTCTTTAAGGAAAATGCCTTATCAACTACAGTCTCAACACGTTGTTTTTGTTTCAGTACTTCCTTTCTCCTTTTATACTTCTTCATATTTTTAATCAGATCCTGAATTACCCTGGCATGAAACATTCTAACTCTAATTTATTTCAGCTGTTGCTGTTTCTGTTTAACATATCTGGTTTTCTTCAATGATTTCTTACTCTTCATCTGACTTGATTTTTGTCCTTCCTTCGTTGATTTGAAACTCCTTTTTTTTCACATCATTTTGCACACTTTGCAGTTTCCCACATATAGCTTTATGACATTTTCAGCTTCTCTTACCAGCAGCTGTTTTCTCTATAACCACATTGTCCTCACGTTGTGCCTGTTGTTTCTCTGTTGCAAGTACGTAGTATGCTTTTCTCTGTTTTGTTTTCTTTCTATGTTTTTTTTGGCATCTCGAATGTCTCTTCTTAGTAAAAATAAATATCTGAAACCCAAAAAATACCAACAAATTTACATTTACATTATACACTGTTCAATTATATATTGTTATAAAATACTTTTAATACAGTAACATAACTATATTGTAGGCATTATACATCAATTGTTAATTATTTGCCTGGCTGTCTCGCCGTATCTATCAGTGTCTACCTCTTTTTACGTGTCAGTGTGTATTTGTGTATATTAGTGTATACATGAGTGTGACAGTCAACCTGGCACAGTATGCATTAGTGTTGGTGTATATATCAGTGTGTGCCTAGGTGTCTGAGCATACGCATCAGAGTGTACATGGGTGGTACAGTCTATACATTACTATATCTTGGTGAATACAATTATATGTGTGTTCCTAAGTACATAAGTGCATGTGTCTCTGTCTTACTCTATTTATCAGTCTGTTCTTGTCTGTCTCATTGTGTACATCAGTGTGTTCACTGATGTATATGGAGATTTATTGATATATGTTTTGGTTTCTTAGCATAAGTGTCATAGTGTGCCTGGGAATGTTACTGTATACACAACTATACGCCTGGGTGTATTAGTCTATGCATAATTGTGTATCTGGTTGTTGGACCAATTGTACAACTGTATGCCTAAGTAGGCTCTGTGATTATGTTTTCAGATACATAATTTCCTAAATATCTGTTTCACTTGATATCTCACTATCAGTATCCTATTAACACAAGGATTGTGTAGGTGACACACTCCATCTATAATACAAAAAATGGAACTTCAATTGCAAAACTGATAAGCTACAATTTCAAACTATGGGGCTTATTTACAAAACCCATGGTGCAGGGCGGCGCAGCAAGTGTCTTGCTGCACCGCCCTGTGCGCCCGGGAGAGGGCAGAAATGCACTATATCTTCAGGATACAGTGCATTTCTGTTCTCTCTCGTGATCTGGCACACAAATTGCAGCCTAGAGCCAACACAAGCACCCTTGCACTATGGTGCAAGGATACCTGTGTTGAAGGGACAGCTTCCTGCACAAAAAAACTATCAAGAGAGGTGTTTCCTCTTTCTATGTGTGCTGCAAAATGCAGCACACATAGAAAGAGGAAACAACAGGGATAAATAAATATATTTCTACCAGTTGCATCACTTCTATGCCACCTCTAGGTGGCATAGGAATCTGACTCATTCCCAGACTTGTAAATTTGGTGTTAGATTCCTTAGAGTTCCATGGGTGTTAGATGGGAACACCCATAGCAACACCCATGGAAGCCCCTTTACGCAGTTTTATGCATCAAAGGTGCCTATATTTACAAGGCCATGAAAAGCCACGCAAGGTGGCTTTGTGTGGCCGTGTAAATATGGGCTGGTACACTGCACCACTCGAGCATCAGAAAAAATGATGCTCCGGTGTTGCATTTTGCAACTAGGGCCTGGTTATTTAGGCCATATCCGTCTTATATTATAAACAGTTAGCACCCTCCCTTTAACTAATATACAGTCTACTTTAGATGTAGACTCCATCCAGGAAAAAATGAACTGTATGCTTTTCTAACTGGTTATAAATACCACCTCAACTTGCAATTTAAAGTGTGCATATCAAATCTACGGTACTAAAAAAAAGGCATGGTTTTAGAATTTGTATTGTTAGTCATTTTCTAAAATGATAAATACATTACTACATATATGAATAAAAGTATCAACACCTGTCTGGCTATAGCTGAGTTAATATAGCTTTATCTATATCATATACACTTTTATCACTCTTATTTACAAACACAGCTTGCTTTGAAACCAGTACTCTAATTCACATGCCTATTAATAGCTTTCGTTGATAGATAAAATACTATCACAATATCACTTTTGCTCTTTTCTGTATATAACAATGGAATCTCAGAATAAGAATGGTACACCACTCTTAGACCAAGGAACAACCTGTTCATCTTTGCTGTCAGTGATACTGTCCTAGTTATCAAATCACACATTGTGTTTCATGTTTTATTTATCTTATACGACATCTGAATGGTTATTGGTTGTGAACCTGCTGTTGGATTTTTTAGAAAGGAGCCCAATTTCCTACTGTGTGCTGCCGGAGTCGCACCTCCATTGCGGTGATCAGCGCGGTCACCCTATGTAACCTCGCAATGAAGTCACGACTCCAGAAGGGGTTTGAAAATATATTCATCATTGTATTTTCCTAATGTTTCAGGTACAATTCTAATTGAAAGATGTTACTGATTTGGAAAAACAACTTTTTCCACTTCCTTCTGTAATAAAACATCTCTTATTTGGAGATTGCTAGTTTGCTTTAAAAGTTCCTCTCCCTTTACATTCTATCTACTTAGCTGCCATAGTAACATCCTCTAGAACTCACTACTGTACCAGTAGTTTAAAATTTCACAGTATTTTTCTTAGCAGCTGACTAGCTTCAATGTGTTTTGCAGCAGGTGTGGTTGACTATTACAGAATGTAAGCATTTCCAAAATGGGAATACTTTTTTTAATAAAAAATAAGAACCAATCACAGATTGCATGACTTAATATTTTTAATCACAAACTTTTTTTTACCTAACAATATATTTACAATATCCAATAAAATGTGTTTTATTTTAAATTCAGTCCTCCCTCCATTTTAACCACCTCACACAAACTCCCTCATTTAGCTGCAGCCTTGTATTGTGTGCTACTGCTCCTTCCCTTGAAAATGGTTAAAGTGTGTTTTGTAAATCACAGCTATGTTTTTTGGTCTAGATTGCTGGAAAGAGTGGCATTGACAGGGACCCGGGTTTGCCTAATGTGGATATTACTTGGGTTGGCCAGAGAGGGTTATTGTGCACTGTAGTGGTAATGACCTTGGTACACTGACTGGGGTTGGACTGGAAATCTTAATATAGGATACATTTGTTCAATTAATGAAACGTTTCCCTCATACTGCCTTTGTGTTTTCTAACATACACCAGAGGCAGAAATGGAAGTGGTCAACTGAATTCTGCTCACAGGAAGACAAAGCCAGGAAACATGTTAAAAATTGTTTCAGCAATCCTTAGAGACCATAACATGGACTTGATCTACAATTATAATCTACACTTTGACATGGATGGCATATGCAGAAGAGATGGTGTTCACTTCATGGACGAAGGCAACAGGGTGTTTCTGAGCAACTTGGAACTCTGCATCTGCTCTTATGTATCCTAATGATATACACAATAAACACAAAGGCTCTTTCTAGATCCACCCTATATCCCAAACACTATTTAAATGTAAAAGACTATCTGAATATTTTTTAACAAACATTTTGGAGTCACAACTCTGTCATGGATATGCTAACCAAAAGCACCTAACATGTTGTTCATATGTCTTCATTTCACTCTCTCCATGTCACAATACATTTGTGAATACCTCAGTGGAAGTCTAATGGGGTCTGTCAGGGGGTGCCTGAGTGGGTAAGTGGATCTGTGAGTGGGTGCATGAGTGTCTGAGTGGGTCTGTGAGTGGATGCATAAACTGTACAAGTGCTCCCAAGCAATCAGATTGTAAAGCCCCTCTTACGTAGTTACCTTACTGCCCTTCACCCAACCATCCAGTGACCTGCAATAAGAATCAACACATTCCAATCATGTTTGGGATTCCTTCTTCTTATAGGACCTAAACTTGTCCTTATACTGCTCAGGGGTAAGACCATACCTTGTGAGTAGGGCATCCTTCATGATAGTGTATGTGAGATTCTAATGCTGTCAGTGTATTACTCCCCTCTACCTCAAAGTGCTTCCACAGACCCGCCCCCCCCATTGAGCTTCAGGGACCAGATTCATGTGGAGAGCAGACTCATACCCCTTGAACGACAAGTATATGTCATCCTCCCTCTTGTAATCCTTCACTAGGTCTTTTGGGATGTGTACCCTCCTCTCAGGCTGCACTGTGCTGTTGGTGCCACCATCTCTACTTGACTGGCTCCTCTGATCTATCTCTTTTAAGCTAAGCTCATGAGCCAGCAGTATCTTCCTTTCCTCAATGGCCATCCTTCTCTCTTCCATCTCTAGACTGAGCTTCTTCAACTGCAACTGGTAATCTCTCTCTGCCTGTCTGTCCTGTAACTCTTCAGGTGTCAGACCCTTAGATGAGACACTGTTACCTTCCCTGGAGACCTTATCCCTGGACATAGCAGGCCCACCCACAATACCATTGTGTATGGAACACTCTTCCTCCTCCTCCTCATCTCCCTATTCCTCTGTGTGCCCTTCAGTGCTCTTGGCTGTCACCCAGGCCCACAGCGCCATTTGCAGCTCCTCCTTCTTGGAGGAGCTCTTAATGGGACAGTCAAAACTTTTATAGAACTGCTTCAACTGCGCCTTGGTATAGCTCTCCAATTTCTCTAGGTCAAAAGCAGCTCCAACTGATCCATCTGCAGCTTAGGACATGATGAAGATTTAAAACAAGTGCAAAGTTCCAAAGGCAGAAAAACAAGTTCTCAAATGAAGACAAGTAATATGTGGTCATGTAGTGGTCTGAACTCAAACAGTAGTGTACACTTAATCACTGTATATCAAGTACAATCAGTCACCACTGACATGACCTCATCGTACAGAAGTATTGCATATCATAATGGCTTTAACACACACAACTACTTCTTGCGTTCCAGAGCCCTATACCTCTGTAACCACACGAAAATGATCTTGGCAATTTTGGAATTTTATCAACACAATAATATTCTTCTTTTTTAAGACAGATTGTTTCAACAGTTGTGGGGAACTGGTATAGGAAAATGTCTTTCCACAAGTTATGCTAACTTCTTCAAAGGGTGGTGGGAGCAGCAAGTGGTTTGGTGACCCAAATCCCTAAAGATACCTAAAGATATTGTTTTGTGGATATAACATGTTGATGATTTATGTATGATTTGGAAGGTTAACAAAAAGAGAGTCAGAGAACTTTTAAACAAATTGAATAACTGACTTGAATTTAGAACTGAATTATGAAATCAGTATCCAGATGTTATATTAAGCAGATCTGACATCTGCAGCTAAAGGTACCCCTCTATAAACTGAGCTCTTCTGTAAATCCAGGACCGGCAACAGTTTACTGCATACCATCAGTCACCATCCACCCAAACTGAAATGGAGTATCCTCTATGGGGAACTCTTTAGAGCATGCAGAAGATGTAGTATTAACACTGCTTAAGAGTGGCATTCTGCTTAGGATGTAGTGGAATGTGTATGGTATGACTGATGAGTGCACCCTGCTGACACCTTACTACATCCACATTTATTTTACAGAAAGAAAAAAGAAGTCTTTGTCATTGATCCAGCAAGCAACCTGTACTACAGATGGCTATCAGTGATCACTGTGCCAGTTTTATACAACTGGTGTTTGCTTGTGTGTAGGTAGGTATTATCTATTACCATTTAAAATGAAGGTCCATGTTTTCACGATCACGCAGTCAAGGCTCAAATTGTCTTTCAGGTAGAATACAACATAGGAAAATGAAACATGCTTCAAAGCAGATACAAGTGTACACCACTGCCCACAATGGCTACGTCTAGTGCTGTAATATTGCATACACTTTCATAATTACGTGAATAAACAAGCATCTAATGTTTTAATTTATTTATTGTTTGCAAACATACACAATATGTCAAACAAACATCCAGAAATCAGAATTAAATAGTGGGTCAGCAGGCCAGGCACATCAGCCCTGGCACTAAAGTTAACTCCTTTTCACAAGGCTGTCCACATGCGGTCAGGCCAAATGCTGTCACCCCACATGGCAAGCCAGAAGAAGGGTGACAAGGCCTAATCCATTACCACATGCTGTATACTGTGTTGGGTGAAAGCAAAATGTGAATATCAATTGAATAGACCACTGAATGAAGAGGTATGACTGAAAGCCTCTGCATCTATTTATAGTAGAGTTTTTTTTTGGAATATGAAACTGGCAAGAAAGCTAGTCCAGTCCTAAAACCTGCAATTAACAAAAATATTCTCCTTATTTTTCAAGCTAAAATAAGATATGCTAGCACTGCATATCCTATTTCTCCAATCACAGTTGCAGTTGTGCAGTCTGTACTACGTGTGCACACCCTTCGCTTTGCACACACATTCAAGGCTTGCACGTTTTTGCACCTAGAGAAGGTAGTGGTGACTAAAAGTATGTAAATGCATCCTTGGTTCACAAAAAATACATTTAACGGAGCATCAATGTCACTATACATGTTCATATTTCTAACCCCTTTTTGCGCTAGTATACTAGGGTCCTGGACTCCTAGGGGAGTGTGATTTAGTGAGTGAGTGAGTGAGAGTGTGTTGTACACCGCCATGCAATGTATTATTTGTGGAGCAAGAGAGTATGGCATGCATCCCTTTAGAGACACAGGAGCATTTTAAATCATGAGTTAATTGAACGAACAAGCATATGATTGAGAGTGTGAGTGAGTGCAGTGCTTCTGTGGGGGGTTATAATAGGGAGAGTATAACTACACAGAAGGGTCTGCAGGAAGGAGCAGAAAGGGGTACGGAGTAAAAACGCAAGCCCCTGCATTCTTCCCCAGCTCACCAAATCTGAAGGTAATTAGGCAGTCCTTTGTGTGCATCCTTGAAACCTAAGAGATTTGTCAGTTGCAGTTTGCAATCCTGAAAAATACACAGCAGGCACCCATGTAAGGCAATACACCACACCATCTCTTCATCCATCTCCCAATAACTTCCTACTTTGACCCCTTGTCTTTTAGCATCTCCAGTTAAAAACATTAGAGCTCACAACTACAGCTAAAACAATAAGCATATCTTTGGTAATGGGTCAGGTGCACCTGAGTAGGCATTGTTGTACATCAGTGAGGAAGTGAAAGGAATCTTTTTGTAATGGTTTTAAAGGTACTCTTGCATCCAGCACTCTAGAACTCAAGGCCAGCTTACTTATTTAAGCACACTGTGTTAGCCTTTGAAGGCCACATAATCTCCAGAGGATCCCGGGTCCAACTAAAATGCCCCTTACTACTTATGCATACATGGAATCCAGGACCTAGTCAGTCTGTCATCCTAAGCATGTCATGTTACACAACACTATGATACAGCTGCCAGTCTGTGAGTAGCAAAAAAAGGCACCATGTTCTGCTGAAAATCTCAATTTTCATTACAATCACAAATTTCCACTACAAATTAAACACAAATACATGAGAAAATATGGTATAATGTTTCCATTTGAAAAGAAATATGGAAATCCCACCGTTGCACACAGTCAAAGGACATGTGTAGCAGGGGAGGGCAGTCCTTGTTGGCAACTAGCAGGGGTTTGATGCCTGGCTGCAGAAGACACAAAGCAAAACCAAAATCCAAACAGTGGGGCAAATTTACAATCTTTTGATGCAGGATAGCACTGCAAGCCTTCTTGCTGTACTGCACTGCCTCAAAAGAAAAGGGCAAGAATGTGCCATATGTAGAAGATACAGCACATTCCTGTCCTTTTTCCCTGCGCTGGTGCACAATGGGCTGCCATGCCCCAACACAGGCACCCTTGTACCATGGTGCAAGGGTGTCTGTTTTGTGGCAATGGTTGTTTTTGTTCAGGAAGGAACACCTTCCTGCACAAAAACAAGGTCTGTTCCTCTTTCTATGTGTGCTGCAGAATGCAGAATAAAGGTATTTTTTATTGTTGCTCCTCCTTTACACCTCCCTTGGGGAGGTGTAGGCTTTTCACACATTCCCAGCTTCACAAATCCTTGTAAATCTGAGAATGCGTCAAAATCCATGGGTGTTGTGTGGTACCAAGCATGCAACACCCATTGAACACCTTTTATACTGAGTAAGGCACTGAAACGACTTGCGCTGCATTCCCTTACTCCATATTTGCAAGGCCATGTAAAGCCACACAAAGTGGCTTTGCGTGGCCTTGTAGATATGGGCCTGCGCCATTGGTGTATCAAAAAAAGTGATGCACCGGTGGCACAAGTCACTTGTAAATATGGCCCATTGTCTGTCTCCTTGATGGGGCAAAGACAGATCACTCCTTCCTTAACAATGCAAATTGGGAGGAAAACATCTTTGTGGATGTGCTCCTGCAAGAAGCCAGACAGTCTGGATATTTTCTTAGGCTATGCAAGCAGACTTTTCCTATGGTTGTGCTTCATACTGGCAAGCTTTTTGCGAGTTAGACAGGTGTCAAACCCTTGAAAGATCCCAGAAACTTGAAGATTGCTAAAAAGTAGACAAAATTCATAATTCAACAAGTCATTTGTGTGGATTGTCCAAAGATTTCCCAAAACAATTGCTAAAATCAAAAATACTCACTACAAGTGGAAAGCAAATGCGTAACAAGGTTTTGACCTGTAACTTTTTGCACAGAAGACTGATCCACAAAAATAACATATTATTACATCTGTTAGACTCTTTCAGAAACATGTAGTGTTTGTAGTTTGATCAAAAGTCCATGATACCCGCAGTTGAAAATTGAGCTGTGGTTTATAATGTTTTTTTCACTGTTTATTGAAAACAGCATCAGCATCAACTGATAATCTCCAATAAATATAAATGGTGGATGATGGTGAATACAATATCTGGATTTTTAAAGCTCCCCAGAATCTTAGTTTAGGGATAGGGTGTCATTTTAATCACTCTGAGTACTGGATTGCTTATAACGCTAGCTAATTCTAAGAATGTTTTTTGAAAATGTGTTGTATGTACACTAATGTACTGTAAGAATAAACAAAATATAAGGAAATTCAATAGATATTAGCAAATGCGCTACCATACTGTATTCCCACCCTTTTTAATTAAAATAGTATCCCATCATTGTTGTTGGGCCTGTCATCCAGATCAGACCAGGCCAAAGAATGTGACTTTAGAAAGCAAAAGAAGCTTGGAATTAGGTTGGTTTTAGGTATGTGAGTACATGTGGTATTTAAGCCCAGGTTCAGTCAGCACCTAGAGAAACCTACCAACTCCAGTCATTTCTGAAAACTACATAACTAGACAAGTCCTGGTGTTAAGAATGCTGCCATATTTTCTTACCCAGAATGCCTTGCAAATTTAAACTCTTCAAAAAACAAAATTCCTCTGTGGCAGAAAGTTCTAGATCTTGTGGGAACATCAAATGTTCTACACTTCTAATGATAAAAGTAGTACCTCACAAGTGGGGGTGGGCCTACCTTAATGAACTGGAACAGATCAAAACTGTGACAGTGGAAAGTCAGGGTATTGTTAATGTGGTGTTCACATCATGGTTTGGGTTTTTGCCTATTCCTTTCCAGTGCAAAACGTCCACCCCAATGGAGGGGTAATAGTTTTATTAGAAGTGTGACTACATTAGATCCCCATGGAAAACAATTCCACATGTCTAGTACGTGGATTCCTGCTCAATATTATTTCAACCCCATGCATGTATGGTAACACCACACTCAGGAGACCCAGGGTAACACAGATATAGGGGCAGTGTTGGCAGGGACATCTTTCAGGGTGAGCAAGACTGAAAAAACTGACAATTTTTCAGAGAAAATATTGCTAAAAATCTGACAAGTGTCATATTAAGTGCATTCTGCCGGCCAGCCAATCAGAGGGATGGGTGTCTGTCACCGAGTATTACAAGCAATAGGGTGTGTAGATGTTGATAATACATGGCTGTGAAATGTTACTGTTGGACTTTTGGCCATACGCATGGTCATCCCTAGTCTTTTTGCCTCCTTCCTCCTGGTTTTTCTGACCTTTCGCTGTTGGCTCTAGGACTCTGAGCACTTTATCACTGCTGACCAGTGTTAAAGTGCAGGTGCTCTCCCATCTAAAGTTGGTATGATTGGCTTATACCTGATTGGCATATTTAATTTACCTATAAGTCCCTTGTACAGTGGTATCTCTATACCCAGGGCCTGTAAATTAAATACTACTAGTGGGCCTGCAGCGCTGCTTGCGCCACCCACTGAAGTAGACTTTCAAACCTGTCTCAGGCCTGCTAGCGCAGGGCCTGTGTGCGCAGTTTTCTGCCACAGGGACCTGGCATCTAAATTTACTTGCCAGGCCCAGAACTCCCCTTTTACTACATGTAAGTCACCCCTAAAGTACGCCCTGTGGGCAGGGTGCCATGTATGTAGAAAGGCAGGACATGTGCCATATTGCATGGCCTGTCCTGGTAGTGACAAACAGCCTAACTTGGTGTCTCACTGCTGTGAGTGCTGCCTTCTCATAGGATTGCATTAGAAATGCCCTGCCTTATGTGTAGGGGTATTGTCTGATTTATGAGGGCTAGCGTAGGCGTGTTTGGTATGGTTGTGATGGTGATAATAAATACTGCTTACTGGTGTGGGTGTATTTTTTATTACTATCACAGAAATGCCACTTCTAGAAAGTGCGCATTTATCTGTGCTTATGATTCTGGTGTTTTGCAGCTTGACTCCAATCCACGTCTGGGCAGAGTGACAGTTGGGGCTTTGTGCATACTTTTCAGACAGCCTGTACACAGGGAGGGTGGAGGTGTCACTGAGGTGCATCTACATACTGAATAGTCTTCCTGGGCTGAGAGAAGGGAGAGGCGGGGCACACCTACATTTGTAAAGGCTGTGCCCTGGCCTCACACAATAGGGTCGTTAACCCCCCACTGATGTTTGGAGCCTGTGCTGAAAGGAGAGAGGGGGCACTCCCAGAACCAGTTGTAACTGGCTGGAACCTCCTCTCCCTACCACTGTAAAACACTGTAAGAACTGACTATAAGTACAGGGGAATTTTCCCCACAATTTGAACATTCTTGGAACTTGAAACTGGACACAGAACGCTGATGAATGGACTCACCAGGAAACCGCCTTGGACTGCTGCTGCTGTGCTGACCTGTGACCTGCCTGGTCACTAGGAGGAACTGCCACCAACTGCACCCCTTGTGCTGGCCTGTAGCTGGGCCCACCAGCCCTGTGCTCCTTCTTGTTGAGTTGTTCCCAGGGGCAGGGTGCTGTGGCCCCTGACCCCTGTAACGATCCTTTAGACCTTTGCACAGAATGCGTCCACCAGGAACAAGGCATTCTTTTAAATTGCTGAGGCTGCTGATGTGCCCTCGCGCTTTGAAAGCGCTTTTCTTTGACTAAAAAGGAAATCACCGCCGCAGCCCGGGCTTTTAATTGTGCCCTCGCGCTTCCTGGAGCGCGTTTCTACTAAAGGAGATCACCGCCGCAACCCGGGCGTAAAGGAGGACCTTTGCGCCTTCCTAAAGCGCTTTTGTTCTTGGACAAAATCACCGCCGCAACCCGGGCTTAAGGGAGGACCTTCGCGCCCTCTCCAGCGCTTTTGTTGTGGTGCAGAATCACCGCCGCGGCCCGGGCGCCGCATCGGGGACGGCCGCCAGGACCGCACTGTTCATTGTGCCCCCGGGGCACTTGCTGGAGTTACAGAGAGGAGCGGGCCGCTCCTCTCGTGCCCCCGGGTGACGCACGCTCTACGGAGCGCCCCCGGGGCACACGCCGGCACCAGCTTCCGAAACTGCCTCCCTCGTGGACGAGGGACGGCAGGGGAGCGGTCTGTGCACCAGACCGGGTGCAGCTGCCGCAGGAAGCCGGCGAGGGACCTCAACGGAGGTCCCTGCTTCCCATACTTCCTTTTGGGGCAGCCGCACCGCGGACAAGGGCGGCTGCCCCCTGGCACGCAGGACACGGGGAGGAACGGGAGTTCCCTACTCCCCGGTCACTGCCCTAGGGGCGCGATCGCCCCCTCTACCCTTTAAGTGTATTGGGCGACCTGGGCCCCCCTCGGGAGGGCCGGTGGAGGCCCGGGGGGCCCCCCAGCGATCACGGGTCCCAGAAGGGGCCCGTCAAGAATTCAGAGAGGGTGCGTGCCGCCCCTCTCAGTCTGCCATGTTTAGGGAGGCCCCCGTTTTTGCGCAGAGGAGCGCCGGGGGCCCCATTGGTTGTTTTAGGCACTGGAGGTGCCTCCTCATCAAGACAGGTACTTTTTAAAGGGACCAGTATAACCATAATTTAAAGTTCTTTCTACAGACTTTATTCATTCTGTTATATTGCCTACCTGTTCTTTGATGTGTTGACATATGTGTGCACATGTTCCTTTTATGGGCATGACTTGCTAATATGTTTGCTTAACTTGCCATAGATTTTCTAATGTTCCTATTATGGGCGTTTTATGATATTCTTATGACAAGTGTGCTAATGTGATAACGTGTTTCCTGACTACTGCTTATGTTGCAGAATACTGAGTAACCTGTGTGTTATGTGTGACTACTGCTAGTTTGCAGAGTAACTAATGTGTAACGTTCTGACAACTGCTAAGGTAGCAGGATAGTACTGTTATGTGATGTTTGTCTGATAATTACGTTGTGTACAATACAGGATATTTTCATATAATCTAGTGTTGTGTTTCCTTGGTGGTGGGAATATTGCGTCACATGTATGTGTGTGTTGTGCAAACGCTTTACGCATTGCCTCCGGGTTAAGCCTAACTGCTCGTGCCAAGCTACCAAGGGGGTGAGCAGGGGTTATCTTGGACGTGTAACTCCCTTGCCCTGACTAGAGTGGGTAAGTTCTGCCTGGCTGAGGTGCATACCCTAGCCAACCAGAAACCCCATTTCTAACATTGGAAGTCAGCGGTGAGGATAGGACTTGCGCTTGCACAATACCATTGTGACTCATTATTTCACTACAAGGATTGCGTTTAGACCATCACATGTTTGGCTTCTCTTAACTTTCTCTCTTTGGTCATTTTTCCTGTTTTCAGTTCTCACGCTTGGGTATTGTGGTTGTCACAGTTGAGTTATTTGTACCTTTTCAAGATGGGGCTTACCTTTGATTTAGAGGACCTGCCGTTTTACACGCAGGGGGAATTAGAGGGGTTCTGTAGAGAGAGAGGGCTGCCTGTAGAAGGGGACCTCAGGAGATCTCTGAATTTCTTTGAAAGGTTTGTGACATTTACCCAGGGAGGGAGTGTGCGTAGGGGGTACCCAGAGGATCCTGAGTGTAGCGAGGGTTCCCAATGGGAGGGCTCCCAGACCTCATCCCTAGAGAGTGGTAGAGAGACTGATCAGGAGGGTGAGAATGACCGGTTGGGGACGCCAGTTGACAGGGAAGGCCCCAGTGATAGGGAGTCCCTTGCTGGGTCCAGTGTAAGAAGCAGGGCTACCTCTCATTCCTTGACGCCTGATGAGCTAAGAGATAGGCGGGAAGAGAGGGACCTGAAGTTGCAGTTAGCGCGCCTAGCTGTTGAGGAGAGAAGGGCTGAGGTAGAGAAGGCCTTAGTACAGGAGAGAATGGCAGAGGCAGAGAGGGCCTTTGCCAGAGAAAGACTCGCTCTAGAGCGCAGTCTGAAGGTTCTGGACTCACCAGCGTTGCAGGTGGAGTCCAGTGGTGGCAGCAATGTACAGTGCTGTAGCAAAGATGTTCCTCACATACCCATAGATCTGGTACCTAGGTTCCAAGAGGGGGGTGACATACGTCAGTGGTTAAAGGAATATGAGAGGGCTCTGGTAGAGCGCAGGATCCCTGAGAAGGATTGGGGAACTGGCCTAGGGAGTTTTATTCCTGAGGAGGGGAGGGATGCCCTACTGACTCTAGAAGAGAGTGACAGGGAGGGGTACTCCGCTGTGAAGAACGCACTGATTGTGAAGTATGGTTTCTCCCCTGAGGAATACAGAAAAAGGTTTAGGGGTGGTAAGAAACTGTCCCACCAGTCTTGGGAGGAGTTTGTGGAGGCTTGCTGCATTGCACTAGATGGATGGGTGAAGGGTAGCACAGTAAACAATTTTGAAGGGCTGTTTAATCTGATTCTCAGAGAGCACCTGTTTCGTTGTTGTTTTTCAGAGTTACGCCAACACTTGTCAGTGTGTGAGCTCTCTGACCCCAGGGAGCTTGCAAAGGAGGCAGACTTCTGGTTGCGTACCAGAGGGTCTGGTGTGACATTAGGGGGTGTTCCTAATGAGAGTGGTCTAGGTGTTTCCCAACCAGGTGTGGTGGGAAAGGCTTGTGTCCCAGGTAGGTCCCAGTGTATTGGGGCGGGTAAGGCACCCCATGTCCAGTCTCAGAAGAGAGGGAATGGGGTTGGGCTGAGGCCCAGGGTACCCGAGCTCCAGTCCCAGGTCCTGGGGGGTTCCATGAGTGAACGCCAGGAGGTGAGCCTAGCCTGTGCCGTAGGGCCAGCTGTTCAGAAGGATCCCATTTTGTCATTAGGACTTGGGCGGGTGGCTGGTGATAGCGTTCCGCCGGTCCTGGTGTCTGGTAGTCTAGCTCTACAGCGGAGGAGGCGGAAATCCAGGCATAGGGTTGAGAGGGGGCTGCGGGCCCCAGTGGAGAACCTGGAGGGTCAGGGGTCAGCTCTGAGTGCAGAGCCCCCCAGGAATGACCTTGGTGAGACCATTTCTGGGCTGGGGGGAATCCAGACTCTGTCAGATGGGCAGAGGTCAGGAGACCTGCGCCAGCCAGACTCTTGTATGGCCCTTGGGGAAAGTGTTTCCCTTGTGGGGGGTAGGTGTGCCCCCCAGGAAGTCCTGGTGCGCCAGGCAGTGGTTCAACCGCAGGGTAGTGACTCTGGGTTGGATTGCCAGATTCAGGGGGTAAGCTCTGATCTGGTAGGGGGTAGGTGTGCTCCCAAGGAAGTCCTGGTTCGCTGGGCAATGGTCCAGTCTAAGGGTGTCGTCCCTGGACTAGATAGACAGGTTCAGGGGGTAAACTCTGACCTGGTTGGGGGGGCGGTTAGTGTGCTCACCCCCCTGTGTGAAACTTCTGGTGGCTTCTCCCGAGGTGGGGAGACGCAGGACTCTGGAAGTGGGGTTCAGGGAGGGGGAAGCCCGCCCCGGACCCCGGTGCAACCCAAGGGTGTCGTCCCTGGGTTGGGTGGTCAGTCGCCAGGTAGTGATCCTGGGCTGGCGAGAAAGTTGTGCAGGGCTGCTGTACCCAGCACCCTGGCAAGTGTGGATTCTGGTGATACCCCTCCTAGGAGAGGAGGGCGGGATCCTAGAAGGAGGGGTAGAGGGAGGAGAGCCTCGCCTCTAGCCCCTGTAGAACCTATGGGTGCGGACCCTAGGTTGGTGGATCAGTGGCAGGGTAGAGCCCCTGAACTGATCAGAAATGGAGTGGAGACAGGTTGCTTTGCACCTGGGGCTACCGCCCCCCACTCATTATGGTTTCAGAGACCAGAGGCTCCTAGATGGCCTGGGGCCTGGTTCTGGCCATTGGCAGCTAGAGAATCCCCGTGGGTTGGTCTAGGCTGCCTGGGACGCATTGACAGAGAGATCCCAGTGGAGTCAGGAAGGCGTAGAACTGGAACATGCCCCTGCTGTTGTGGGCCTGGGTCCTTGTTCTATCGCCCCAATCAGGAAAGTACATCAAGGTATTGATTGTTCTCCCCTGGATTTTGGCTGGTAGGGGGTTGTGTTGGACTTTTGGCCATACGCATGGTCATCCCTAGTCTTTTTGCCTCCTTCCTCCTGGTTTTTCTGACCTTTCGCTGTTGGCTCTAGGACTCTGAGCACTTTATCACTGCTGACCAGTGTTAAAGTGCAGGTGCTCTCCCATCTAAAGTTGGTATGATTGGCTTATACCTGATTGGCATATTTAATTTACCTATAAGTCCCTTGTACAGTGGTATCTCTATACCCAGGGCCTGTAAATTAAATACTACTAGTGGGCCTGCAGCGCTGCTTGCGCCACCCACTGAAGTAGACTTTCAAACCTGTCTCAGGCCTGCTAGCGCAGGGCCTGTGTGCGCAGTTTTCTGCCACAGGGACCTGGCATCTAAATTTACTTGCCAGGCCCAGAACTCCCCTTTTACTACATGTAAGTCACCCCTAAAGTACGCCCTGTGGGCAGGGTGCCATGTATGTAGAAAGGCAGGACATGTGCCATATTGCATGGCCTGTCCTGGTAGTGACAAACAGCCTAACTTGGTGTCTCACTGCTGTGAGTGCTGCCTTCTCATAGGATTGCATTAGAAATGCCCTGCCTTATGTGTAGGGGTATTGTCTGATTTATGAGGGCTAGCGTAGGCGTGTTTGGTATGGTTGTGATGGTGATAATAAATACTGCTTACTGGTGTGGGTGTATTTTTTATTACTATCACAGAAATGCCACTTCTAGAAAGTGCGCATTTATCTGTGCTTATGATTCTGGTGTTTTGCAGCTTGACTCCAATCCACGTCTGGGCAGAGTGACAGTTGGGGCTTTGTGCATACTTTTCAGACAGCCTGTACACAGGGAGGGTGGAGGTGTCACTGAGGTGCATCTACATACTGAATAGTCTTCCTGGGCTGAGAGAAGGGAGAGGCGGGGCACACCTACATTTGTAAAGGCTGTGCCCTGGCCTCACACAATAGGGTCGTTAACCCCCCACTGATGTTTGGAGCCTGTGCTGAAAGGAGAGAGGGGGCACTCCCAGAACCAGTTGTAACTGGCTGGAACCTCCTCTCCCTACCACTGTAAAACACTGTAAGAACTGACTATAAGTACATGGGAATTTTCCCCACAATTTGAACATTCTTGGAACTTGAAACTGGACACAGAACGCTGATGAATGGACTCACCAGGAAACCGCCTTGGACTGCTGCTGCTGTGCTGACCTGTGACCTGCCTGGTCACTAGGAGGAACTGCCACCAACTGCACCCCTTGTGCTGGCCTGTAGCTGGGCCCACCAGCCCTGTGCTCCTTCTTGTTGAGTTGTTCCCAGGGGCAGGGTACTGTGGCCCCTGACCCCTGTAACGATCCTTTAGACCTTTGCACAGAATGCGTCCACCAGGAACAAGGCATTCTTTTAAATTGCTGAGGCTGCTGATGTGCCCTCGCGCTTTGAAAGCGCTTTTCTTTGACTAAAAAGGAAATCACCGCCGCAGCCCGGGCTTTTAATTGTGCCCTCGCGCTTCCTGGAGCGCGTTTCTACTAAAGGAGATCACCGCCGCAACCCGGGCGTAAAGGAGGACCTTTGCGCCTTCCTAAAGCGCTTTTGTTCTTG
This sequence comes from Pleurodeles waltl, assembly GCF_031143425.1. NCBI lineage: Eukaryota > Metazoa > Chordata > Amphibia > Caudata > Salamandridae > Pleurodeles > Pleurodeles waltl. Next base: position 401,632,999 of record NC_090447.1, read on the forward strand.
GACAAAATCACCGCCGCAACCCGGGCTTAAGGGAGGACCTTCGCGCCCTCTCCAGCGCTTTTGTTGTGGTGCAGAATCACCGCCGCGGCCCGGGCGCCGCATCGGGGACGGCCGCCAGGACCGCACTGTTCATTGTGCCCCCGGGGCACTTGCTGGAGTTACAGAGAGGAGCGGGCCGCTCCTCTCGTGCCCCCGGGTGACGCACGCTCTACGGAGCGCCCCCGGGGCACACGCCGGCACCAGCTTCCGAAACTGCCTCCCTCGTGGACGAGGGACGGCAGGGGAGCGGTCTGTGCACCAGACCGGGTGCAGCTGCCGCAGGAAGCCGGCGAGGGACCTCAACGGAGGTCCCTGCTTCCCATACTTCCTTTTGGGGCAGCCGCACCGCGGACAAGGGCGGCTGCCCCCTGGCACGCAGGACACGGGGAGGAACGGGAGTTCCCTACTCCCCGGTCACTGCCCTAGGGGCGCGATCGCCCCCTCTACCCTTTAAGTGTATTGGGCGACCTGGGCCCCCCTCGGGAGGGCCGGTGGAGGCCCGGGGGGCCCCCCAGCGATCACGGGTCCCAGAAGGGGCCCGTCAAGAATTCAGAGAGGGTGCGTGCCGCCCCTCTCAGTCTGCCATGTTTAGGGAGGCCCCCGTTTTTGCGCAGAGGAGCGCCGGGGGCCCCATTGGTTGTTTTAGGCACTGGAGGTGCCTCCTCATCAAGACAGGTACTTTTTAAAGGGACCAGTATAACCATAATTTAAAGTTCTTTCTACAGACTTTATTCATTCTGTTATATTGCCTACCTGTTCTTTGATGTGTTGACATATGTGTGCACATGTTCCTTTTATGGGCATGACTTGCTAATATGTTTGCTTAACTTGCCATAGATTTTCTAATGTTCCTATTATGGGCGTTTTATGATATTCTTATGACAAGTGTGCTAATGTGATAACGTGTTTCCTGACTACTGCTTATGTTGCAGAATACTGAGTAACCTGTGTGTTATGTGTGACTACTGCTAGTTTGCAGAGTAACTAATGTGTAACGTTCTGACAACTGCTAAGGTAGCAGGATAGTACTGTTATGTGATGTTTGTCTGATAATTACGTTGTGTACAATACAGGATATTTTCATATAATCTAGTGTTGTGTTTCCTTGGTGGTGGGAATATTGCGTCACATGTATGTGTGTGTTGTGCAAACGCTTTACGCATTGCCTCCGGGTTAAGCCTAACTGCTCGTGCCAAGCTACCAAGGGGGTGAGCAGGGGTTATCTTGGACGTGTAACTCCCTTGCCCTGACTAAAGTGGGTAAGTTCTGCCTGGCTGAGGTGCATACCCTAGCCAACCAGAAACCCCATTTCTAACAGTTACCATAGAGCACTTGGTGGTATAGGACAGGTACCCTAAAATGTCCTTTTGCTTTCTATGTCTCTAATTTTTTCAAATGCATTGCACCCAGCTTATCACCTGCGGAAACCATGAACCCATAAAAACCCTGTTCTTGTGTGGTACCCTTACACTCTGAAAACCAACTGGAACACAGATTGGGGTCATGCATTGACAAACATATGTTTTTATGAGTGGAAACTGGAAAGAACTACCATGTTTTTGAAAATAATGCTAAAAATCTGACAAACATCATCTTCAGTGCATTTTACCAGGAAGCCAATCAAGGCAGGAGAGATCTGGCAGCGAACAATAGAAATGTTAGGATGTTTAGATGTTAAATATATATATGATAGTTGCAGCATATCCTTGGTAGGGTCCTAGAATTTGTTTGTCCATTTGAGCAGCTTTGTTAGGAAATGAAACTATCTCTGTTTTTCGATAGATTGCAGGTTGCAATAAGATATTGATGTGGGGTTTGTACTAACACATAGCCCTGAACGTGATGAAATAAATAATATATAGTTTGGCTGTACAAGGAGGCCAACATGGTACATGCTTAAACAACCCATTGCTTATTATTTTTAACAAAAACTCCATCACAGAGGTGCATAACCACTCTGACTGTGAAAGGGTTAAGTAAAATATGCTTATGCATGGCCTTAGAAAATATATTTTCACCATGCAAGAGTGAGAAGGAATAGATCGCTAAAACAATTGATTTTCTCAGAAGATATCTGAAAACTAGACTACATGTTTCATTTCCGAAATGTGTTGTAATGGAACAATTTATGTTTAATCTACATGAGGAAAGTACAACATTTTAAGCTATTTCAAAATCAGTGCTTATTCTTTTTACAGCACTGCAAATTCTGATTAACAGTAACAAATACCGGAGGGGCGTGGACGTTTTCTCTGTGGCTGCGTGCCATTCCTGCCTTTACCCTTTCGAAAATGAGTCCGTCTCGTGCCCGCCACATAAAAAAATATACAACAGTGATTGACCTTGCCCTGGTCCCTGAGGGAAGTTGACAAGGGCACAAACTGAATCAAACAGATCCTTTATTTTCCACTGTTGCTACGTCATAGAAGAGAATGGTTACATTCAGAATCTAGTATTCACTGCAGTGACTAGCCGCATTTAGAATACTGGAATGTTGAAAGCTCCACTGAGGATAGTAGAGCAGCAGCGGCCTCTATATAAACCGATATAGGCCAGCTGCTCTCAACATGTCACTGTTCTAATCCACAAACCCTTCCGTTCTCTTTACCCTGCCTCTCCAAATATATGGAACAGGCAGGGGAGAACAAAAGGCAGAGCCTGTGGTGCAGCGCACACCGGAGGCTTTCACCTCCCTTCCTCCCGTAGCTCACAGAATTACTTGATGCTTGGAAGGATGGAGGGGGAATGTCGCTCAGCTCCTGGATCTCCCTGGCCCTGATGAACGAGAATAAACAGTTTAGCTGATCCATGGGAGAACCAGGGGCTGACTTCAGCCCCATTTCACAGCTTTTGCTGTAAATGTTCAACGGCTAACAGCCCTGGCCCTACACACGCCTTTAGCTGTAGAACATTCACAGCAAGTTGTGAAACAAAGGCTTCGGAGCCCAAGGGGGGATTCAACTCCCTCGAGCTCCAACAGGCCTTTGTGGTTTTTAATTAGAACATTCTGCCCTCATGGGGCGAAATGTTCTAATTGCCATGTAGCCCGTTATGGTGAGCTATAAGGTTATACTGAAGCTGATAGACATTTCCTATGGCAGCCAAATATAAGAAATGTATTTCTTAAAGACCTTTGTTGCTTCCTGTTGTCTTGACATGTTAACAGGTGTATTCTGTTCTGTCTATGACCTAGGCTTTGGAAGATGATGCTGCATGCTGATGATAAATTTTTTAGCAAGAACTCTATTAACATTTTAAATAATAATGATTTATCTTATCACTTCCCTCCCTTTTTTCTGCTTAGAGGTGAACCTATTTAAGGCGCTCATGTTATGGTTCATTGAGATAGTTCAAAGAAAATGTTGTTGATTATGTATCTGTTTGCAGCATAACAACTAAACATATTTACTAAAAATTTTGTGTGAAAAGCATATGTAACTTGATGTAATAGGGGTAACACTGAATCTTGTTGTTTTGGCAGGAAAGTATTGGACAGTTTGCTATTTTGGATTGGTATTGAAAAGGCATATTGAAATTCAGAAATGGGTCAAAATTGGCATCTGTTTATGGAGAATGTGCTGTTCAGGGCTTGCCCCAGACTAAATACTTAATAAAAGATGTGTTTAATAGGAAATTACTACAGCACTGGGCATCTCAATGTTCACTGGTGAATGTGACAACTAAGGCCTTTCTTTTTGAGATATGATCTCCTTGACTTAGCAGTGATAATGAATGTAGTCCTGCAGGTTCCACTGGCTCACACGTCGTGCTTTTTATCGACCTACCTATGTGTTTCTGAGTCGATTTTTCTGTCATAACTGTCACTCTCTGTTTCTCTATTTCAGCGATTTACTTATACTTATCCATATTGCCATGGGTTAGTCTCCTTCGCATGTATCCCAGTGCCCCAGAGGTGCAGAAAACGGGCGAACACGCCCATTGCACCATCAGGGCACAGATTTTAGTACGGCCCCTGGAGGCAAGAATGAGAAATAAATCGCCTCTTGAAGAACACTGTAGCTAAGGTGTTGGATGAATATATTTCATATGGTAAAATATGGGTAAACACCATGCGTAATGAAAATCTTATATTTTCCTTGGTTTTCCAATACTGGATGTCTTACTTGCTGTCAATTTAGGGTTTGTAATGCTTTCCTGGCAGATGTTAAAAATGTAAGTTTTTATGTATATCACAGTCTCAAAAGTAGACCTTTGTGGCCTGTGCAGGAAAAGTGATTTTAAACACAAATTATCTTTTTAGATACACACGGGGAACATATTCCTTTCACTTTTGTGCACAATTACAGTGGCTGTTTTTGCAGTTTTAAAGCAAAATCAGCTTCTTTTTCAGGGCAGAGCAAATGTAGCTGAAGCCTAGACTGCTGGTCTCAGCTACATCAGTTATAATAAAGGGCATGTAAAAAGCAAAAGTGTGGATTTCCTTATAAGTGACATGAGAATGTGGAAGCGGGTGTGAGGTCAGTCTTATCTGTGTCCCAAGAGTTCACCTAAGGAATGGGCCACCCCTTGAATTCACTCCACGAAGCATAGGTTGCTGTCAGCAAGTCCAATCCAATGTCTTTAGCAGGTCTAATGGCAGAAATAGTATCCCATCCATACCCCCAGCCCAAGCCCCACCCACCTTAGTGGTATCTTCGACAGTGTAACTTCTCAGCACGTCTCTAGACACTTACTAAACAGAAATCAGAAGGCTTGGTATCCAGCAACTCCTCTTCATGCTCAGCACCTTATGGGAGTTGAAGATGGGATCTGACACAGGTGGTTCACGCTGAACTGGTCTAGTGCCTGACAATCCAACCCCTCAGGGTCTGCTCCATGAGTACAAGAGTACTCTTTTTCTTTCTTGTGTTCCCCATAAGAGAGATCTCTTCTACATGCCACCCTTGCTTGACTTGAAAGAGCCAACGCCTCACTCGGCTGTCAACTCTGCAGTTCTCTGTGAACACCTCACACTCGGGCCCCTAACTGACAAAGTCTCCCTGGAATGCTTCAGGCCTTACCTGTATGTTAACACATAACTCCCCTACATGTACACATCAATCACAAAGCTCTGGGCCTTGACTGTCAAACAGGACTCTGATCAAGAAAACCCTCTCTACTGCATGCTTCCACCTGGCTCCCCTAAGTGGCTCATCCAGTATTCTGCAAGAAATGTTACCCTTATGCAGTCACTCGCTGCATGCTGGATTCATACTTCACATGCAACATACAGAAGACAATCATTCAGGTCAACTGAAAGTGATTTGCATCTTTTTTGTGAGGAAAATCATCATCAAGCCTGAAGCAGTAAGGACATGCTTGATCCAGCTGGGGTCATAATTTAGATCTAGGGGCATTATGATGGGAAGTTACTTTGCTGGTGGCTTTGGCGGTTATGTCAGATGTCAGAGTAGGCAGTCACTGTGCGTGAAGAATTTGTGGAATAGAATGTGGCACATGGATGCAAGTTTGAACTCAACTAAATTCTGAATTTGTAACTTGTGACAGTGATAGTCTCAAACAATACTAAAGCAGTGTAACAATCCTAAATGAATAGGTAATTTCAAAGATTATGCTCCTACGTAAAGTTCACCAAATGTATGTGTTCTTTTCTGGCAGGGCTTGTTTTGATGAGCTTCAAACAAGGAATATTATCTTGTGGCTGGTGCTGGATTATGGTGCAGATTGTATTTACATTGTAGATACAATGGTGAGAATCAGGACAGGTAAGTCATTGAGAACTATGATTTGTTATGTTTACTTAACCCTCTAGCTTTCTGTAAGTGTTAATAACTTGAAGTCTCACGTGTTTTTGTGTTTGATTGATTGCTTGTTTATTTTTACCACTATGCCAAGTTCCACAGTACCTCACAGAAGGGCGCTTTGACTTCTAAGTTCAAAATACATGACACATATATACACAAAACAAACATTTCTCAAGGACAGTTACAGCAATACACAGCTCAATACAGATGAGCTTTTTAACCACACCACGGACCATATCTATTCCAAGAGATGGTAATTGTACTGCTCGGCAATTGCTATTCTGAGTGTCTATTACTCAAGCCACATTTCAGCTTTGCACTCCAGGTTACAGAATGTAAGCACCAAAGATATAGTCTACCTAGAACTTAGGCCCACCTAAAATGCCTTGCAACTAAAGTTACTATAAAAAAGCCATTTTCTTTAGAGATATCCAGCAAGAATGGTTTCAAAAGGATATAGCTTTCTTCTTCAACCTACAAAGCTACCACATATACGTGTGGGTCTTTTCAGCAAGTGGCATAGCACAGAAAAGCAGGAAATTAGGCAAAGTGATGGACACTTCTATGCAGTCAGCCGAAGGGTCATGGGACTGAAAAATTAATGGCTAAAAGTCTCACTTAATTTAAGATAGTAAGACTAAGACAGGCCTTTGAGAATGGTGTGGCAATTAGCCAAGCCTCCCTTCAATTCTTGCATGACTGAAGAGCAAGGGTATGCCGAGGCCCTAACACTATCTTACGTGGTTTTAGGTAGGGGTTGCCTGATGTCACACTGTACCTCCATGAGTGTTTCACCCAATGGAGACTTAAGTAGATCAGACCAAAAGTATTAGAGCATTTTCCACTAGGTTCGCTGGACAACACAAACGTAAGTTGAAGTGACAAGAAATATAAAAAATTAAAATATGAATGCCTTAAATACTAGGAATATATGCAACTAAGACATCTACATGCAATGATAAACAAATATAGTCCGGTTGCCTGTTGACCACTGTTAGGGAATTGTTCTCTCAGTCTATTAGGGAACTCACCAGTGTTGAGCTGTATCCCGTTGAGCACTGCCATTTGCAAAACTAATATAATATCATTTGAAAAACGTGAATTTCGAGTAAAGTTAGGTGATGGCACACAAGTGCCCAACAATGTAAAATGGAATAAAAAGTAACAGTGCAGCATTTTATATACATAATGTGCTGTCCCCAATCCAGGAACAAACTCACAAATGCCATAGGGACAGCCAAGAAATAAAAGGTGGACCACCAGTTCATGTCTTCCAATGAAGAGGGACTGGCAAACCTGAGAGAAGTGGGGAGGGTTGCATCCACCCCCGTATCATAGGCCAGCAGAGTCTGACTGCACCCCCTTGCAGGGAGATGACATGGGGCCTTCCTCCCAAAGGCATCATTGGTGGCACACTCAGTGTGTGCCATTCAGTTGTGTCACAAAAACAGCTTGCTTGCCTTGGCACTTGTAATATGGTGAGGTCAAAGGTGTTCCCTCATTTGCATTGGGAAGCTCCCCTGAGCAAATGAAGAAATGCCCCCTTGGGATCATATAGGTACACAATTTGTGGCTGCTGAATCCATAGTACAGAAAGTGCTAAGCAAGGATCTACCTCTTCCTCCATAATACCAAATGTTCCACTGGGGCCCCAACAGCAGGTAATAAGGCCCATTGCCCCACTGCACACTTTTGGTAATACAGCCCCTCGTGTTATAAGAGGCCCTCTGCCACTACCGAGAGATTGAGAAAACAATTGAAAGGGTTGTCATGAAAGAATCACAAGGAGAAGCAAGAGTGTCCAACTGCAAAATATGGTACACATCTAGTCACTCATATGCAGTCCTCTACTACAAAGCAGCCCCACGTTATGTGTGGCACTTTCAAACAGGCTTGGATTTTTACCCTACATAACTTGGTACACTGGGACATTTAAACATAACGTATAATAGGATAAAACACAATTAGAAGTACCATAATATGTAATGATGTTTGCTGCAAAGCCTGGGCTAGCTGGACATGTCATACTAGACATGGTAACACCTGGCACCACTTCCATGACAAATAACCCATCCACGGATGCTCTTAAGGGCAGTTATCTTGAACAAATATTTACAGAGTCTATAACAACCTGCGCCTTCTGTCATGAACCGCTAATCATTGTGCAACTACTATCAATACAGCAGAAGTAACATGTCAGTGCCTGACCACCATGGTCTCCAGCTTCTCTTTGGCTAACTCAGCTATAACGCCCACTTACATCGGCCAAAGATGTATTTATATGGCTTAGTCTGAATCATTCTGCTCCAGCTCCTTTACTCAAACGCTTGTTTCATGTATTCACCACAATTTGTTTTTTATGTTGCACAAGCATGTTACCACCCAGTTATATATTCATATCAACGAGTTGGAGGCTGGATGTATGCACTGAATTGGCCTTGTTCAGAAGACAGCACGTGTTTGTCTACTGTAAATCTAGAATACATAGGTTCACCTTGGCTGTGTCACCTAAGCTTGTTTGATTTTCACACAATAGTAGTAGTAATATTAATATTAATAATAATATGCTGCTAGTAATGTCCACTATAGAAAGTGCCAAATACCTGTCTATCTAGTTTTATTTTACCTAATTTCTTTCTTCCACCACCTGTGCCAGTGCCTATCACCTACAACCATCGACTCATATTAAGTACAGTTTAGAGATTTCCCATGCCGGAAGTGGAATTTTAACTTTTCTGATCTCAGGTAGTAAGTAATTTGTCGCTGGGCATTTATTTTTCCCTGGAAAGCAAATGACATTGATGAATATGTTTGCTGTGTCAAAAACAAGTCAGGGTTGTCTGGAGCACTGACTGCCACTGTTAGAAAATACTTTGGTTTATCAAATTTGTTGCGCCATTATTTCTCAATTGCCTCTAAGGGCCTAATTTAGATCATGGCAGATGGGGTTACTGTGTCACAAACAGGATGGATATCCCGTCCCCTGTATTACTCTTCCATTATATCTTATGGAAATTGTAATATGGCGGATGGAATAACCGTCACATTTGTGACAGAGTAAACCATCCGCCAAGATCTAACTCAGGCCCTTAGTTTTTTCAAAAGTCAGCTGAAGCAGTTATCTTCTTTCAGACTAAGCCAATGCCCACAGCACTTAGTGCATGACATATAGTAAGCCAACCAAAACCATGACTAATGCTGATCTTAATGAGGGATTCTACATTTTTCAATAGAGGAAAAATGTATAATCACGTGCCCAGCAAAGATTGCATGACCTTTCAATCAGTAATATTTCACTATGTATGGCCTCATACTGGAAAGAGTTGTAATTTTACTCCTCCCAGTAAATACCATAGGTCATATCAGTGCCTAATTTGCAAATCAATGAGTACTATTAAATGCCAGTGTGCCAAATAACAAGGCTGGGTAGTCTTCAATCCACCCCAGTCCTATTTAATTCACTACCAGACACTGTCTATCCCTTTATCTCATCATTTTCAGTCCCTGCTTTCTCCGCATGTGACTTTTTTTCTGTGTTTCTTCTTCTCCTTCTTCCTCCTATGTTTTTCACTCTCTTACTTTCATTAAATGTCTTCTGAGGAAAAATAAGTGTGGTGAGCCCCACCAGCAACCACCTGCTCAAATCAATCATTGAGGCATAGCTAACATGGTATATAGCGCAATTAATAATAAAAGAATACAGTAGAAAATGAAAAAAACAAGATCAATGAACTAAGAATGTCAACTCCTGTATATTTATTTTGCAATTTTTTTCAATGGTGAACGGTAAGATGTGCGGTAGGAATTGTTGAGTACAGCAGTAGATGTATCAGGAACTGCATACATGTAGTCCGAAATTGTGTGTGTAGCTTCAAACCTTTAACAAGTTCATTAAAAATAATGCACTAGTGTCCTCTATTTTTATATGGATTTACTGATAATGGCTACAGAAGCAACTTTCCTCAAAATGTATCACACTTGTATTTACAAACAAATTGTATGCCTTGTTACAGTACCCTTTTTTCACCTTCCAGGGTTTCTTGAACAAGGTTTGCTGGTGAAAGATGCCAAGATGTTAAAGCAACATTACACAAAGACTTTACAATTTAAACTTGATATGCTATCACTTGTACCAACAGATCTGGTCTATCTCAAAGTGGGCCTGAACTATCCAGAGCTGCGCTTCAACCGTCTCTTAAGGTTTGCCAGGATGTTTGAGTTTTTTGACCGCACAGAGACAAGGACAAATTACCCAAATATTTTCCGCATTAGCAACCTTGTCCTGTATATTCTGATCATCATACACTGGAATGCGTGCATTTATTTTGCAATTTCCAAAAGTATAGGCTTTGGAACAGACACATGGGTCTACCCAAATGTGTCCCATCCAGAATATGGGCGCCTGGCCAGAAAATACATCTACAGCCTCTACTGGTCGACACTGACTCTGACCACGATTGGTGAGACACCTCCTCCAGTGAAGGACGGAGAGTTCCTCTTTGTAGTGTTTGACTTTCTAGTTGGTGTGCTGATCTTTGCAACTATCGTCGGTAATGTGGGATCTATGATTTCCAACATGAATGCCTCCAGGGCAGAATTCCAGTCCAAGATTGACTCCATCAAACAATACATGCAATTCAGAAATGTCACAAAGGACCTTGAGGCAAGAGTTATCAAGTGGTTTGACTATCTCTGGACAAACAAAAAAACAGTTGACGAGAAGGAGGTCCTGAAGAATCTGCCTGACAAGTTGAAAGCTGAGATTGCCATCAATGTGCACTTGGACACACTGAAGAAAGTGCGGATCTTCCAAGATTGTGAGGCTGGACTCCTTGTAGAGCTGGTGCTGAAGTTGAGGCCCCAGGTCTTCAGCCCTGGAGATTACATCTGTAGGAAAGGGGATATTGGAAGGGAAATGTATATCATCAAAGAGGGAAAATTAGCAGTCGTGGCTGATGATGGAATAACTCAGTTTGTGGTGCTAAGTGATGGCAGCTACTTTGGTGAAATCAGTATCTTGAATATTAAAGGTAGCAAATCTGGCAATAGGAGAACCGCTAACATCAGAAGCATTGGTTATTCGGATCTATTTTGCCTTTCGAAGGATGACTTGATGGAAGCTCTTACTGAGTACCCAGATGCAAAGAAAATGCTGGAAGAGAAAGGGCGACAAATTTTAATGAAAGATGGATTAATTGATGAGGAAGCAGCAAAGGCTGGTGCTGACCCTAAAGACCTGGAGGAAAAGGTGGAAAAACTGGAGTTCTCACTAGACAATCTACAAACTAAATTTGCCAGACTTCTTGCAGAGTACAACTCAACTCAACTTAAACTGAAACAGAGAATTACCAGGGTGGAAAATCGGATATGGTTACCTGGGGCTGGTTTACCTGAGGAACATGACAGTGAAACTGACGCAGAGGTAGCAAGGCCCGATAAGGACCAAAATAAGAAATAGTTATTTTTGGTGTAGCAGGTGTGCATATAAAAATATAGATATGAAAAGTCAGATAGAGGCAACATAGGAGCCAGTAGACAATGTCATATGGCATTTACTTTACTGCTCATTGAGGAGAGTTCTGCTCCGAATAACGTATGCAATCCTCTCACATGAGTAAGCATTGAAGAGAATTTGGTAAAAGTTTGCCTACAAGTGTAAGTGATTTTTTGATAATGTATGAAACTTTAAAGAAAATGGTGCTTATATTTTTACAGCACAACACAAAATTCCAATTTATTGGGGTGCATTTACCCTCATATATATATATATATATATATATATATATATATATACACACACACATGCATTTATAAAACAGGGCAGATATTTCCTATGGAGAGGAGTGTAACACTTTCTATTATACAGACACATTATAACTTCATACTGTGCCCTGCAAACAGCTGCGCCCTTTTCGTTCTTCATGTTTTGGGTGTTAAACACAATTATAACGATTTCTCATTTTTGGGCCAGCATCATACAATGTGACCCATCAGAATTTGCCGAGTTATGGCCCACTTCCCTCATATATGAGCTGATATGCAATTACTATGTTGAGCTAATTTGCAGACATCCACACTTGAAAATGTATTGCTAAACAATCCCTCTCATTCCATAGGGCTGATTCCCATTGCCCACTGAAAAACGTATGTTTCAATTTAGATCTATGGATATGTTTTAAATTGAAATACATTTATTTCATTCATGAGAGTTATGCAGTTATGGTTACTATACATGATGCAGGCATCAAAGACAATAAACCAAAGAATCATAGTTAAACCACAGACAAGCATGCTTACATGCAGAAACACAACAATCTATGTACGAACTGGAACAAAATAGATCTATGTTGAAAGGTAAAAACAGCGGCTAGAGACTTAGAAACTGTGACCAATCATCATAAAAGTTCTCAGAGATTAATCTTTTCATGTGGTGCTGTTTCAGTGAGGGCATGACGTGACTGGGAGCCTTCTATAAATATTTAGGTTCAACTATATCTATCCTAATTGGGTTATTGGACATTTTTACTGCTCTGCATGTATTTAAACATTTACCGTAATTACTTTGACTCATCGTAATCAACAATGTTACCAGCTAAAGGCAAGTATAAAACACATCTGCAGGAATGCACAGGCAAAACGTCTCAGCCAGCAACATTTTAAACAATGCAGTAATGCCTTGTGGTAATGATTTTACAACAAATGGGTAATACGGCAGCATTCACATTCCTTTATTCGAAAGCAACTATCGAAATGTAGAGTAAATGGTAAAACTGCACTGTGAACCAATTATTTTTATATGTTAAAAAAACAGACTGTGGCTTTGATCAGAAAATATCATTTTAACTCTGTTCGTCGAAAATGTTGACTTTCTTTGCATCCTGCTAATGCAGAAACGCTTTTCAAAAGATGATATTTTAAATATGGCACATCAACTTGTATGATGTGTTCAATGAACTGTTTTATTATATTTGTGTTGCAACCTGTTTATGTCATTGATAATTATGAAAATATGTGTGCAACTTTTTAAAACGTTCTTATTTTTTTTATTTAATAAAGAATAATGTATTTCTATGCTAGCTATTTCTAATTTAAAAAGGCATTCATGTTTTTAAATTCCCATCATTACCAATGTTAAAGAGAAAAGAACGGTGCACAATTTTAACATAAAAATATATAACAGGCATTTTTTTCAAAATGTCAAGTCTAAAATCCTTCTAAATCCAGTCCGTAAACAAGTTCAAATATTCGAAAGTTAAGCAGGACAAACGGTTACCAATAGACCCTGATATTTTGTGGTGTGCATTGTGAATCAATAATTGTCTTGTGTCATGCTTGTGAGGCAGGATGCACTGGAGACTCTATAGATCAAACACATCGGCCCTTAGAGAAGAACAAGGCAAAAATGTAAAAAAAATATTGACAGATAAAATTCATGGGTGAAATTAGAAGGCAAATCGGAAGTAGTAATTGTAAAGGCAAATAAGTGTATATATTCTTGGAAATCGTTCACTAATGCTTCATGAGAACCCTCCACATGTGTTAGAAACATAAGCAAGAAGATAATTTCAACATATGTCAGTTGACATCAAATGAATGCAATGGATTGAGATCAGAAATTTGTAGAAAATTGGACAACCTTAAAAAACCCACAATATAATGAAGGCCGTAGTATAGAAAATTGAAAGGAAACTGAGCATTGCAGAATAATTTAATGTGACTGTGATTTCCTAAAGTGCAGAATCAGGCTTTAGAGATAAATGAATAGAAACCTTTGATGTGTGCTATATTTAAAGATGACATCCAAATACCTGAAATCTGAAATTCATGAAGATCCAATTGATGCTTTTAAAGCATGACTAGTAAGAATGAGATCAATGAAAGTTTTTGAAGCATGGTATAGAAGCACAAAATGCTCACTTGCACTCAATATAAAAAAATCTGACCGTTGAGACGTTTGTTTTCTTATGAAGTTAGATGCCCATAACATATCAAAAACTGTCAATGAGAAAACGTACTGTTGACTCAACCATAAAGAAATTAGGAACTAATGCAAAACTACAATTATTCACCCACTGACAAGTAACTTTAGTGTGATGCAAACATTCAAAATGAAAATGGGTGAAGCTAGTGTTTAGGATCGGTAGAAAAGGAATAGACAATGACCGTGCAATATTAATATGTGAAAGACAGCTTCACCTCAAGATGATAGGGTACACCTAGAGGTTTTCTTAGGTTCATTCATGAAAAACTATACAATAAAAAAAATATATGTAGTCAGTGAGTAATCTGAAATAGAATACCGGTTTGCAGATAAAAACAAAATATAGAAATGTTCTGGAATGACTCAGATCACCAGACAGTGATATCGGTCTTCACCAGACACTTGCAAACAAAGGAAAAAACAAGTTTTTGCCTCAGGAATTGTGGCCTTGTCTACTAACGCATACACTGAATGTTAAAGGTTCTCATAAGGAAAGATAAAAAAAAATCTCAGTTACAATGATGACAGACACCTTTTAGATGAAATGGGAGATGGGTCCCTATTGCGTACAGCTGTGTTGTGGAATACACAAAGCTCAACTATTAGCTACACCCAGTCATGTGACCAGAGACAGGTACTGAATGGCTAAGGTAAGAAAATGCAAACTTTCTAAAAGTGGCATTTTCAGAATTGCAATAAAAAAAAAACAACTTCACCATAAATTAGGATGGAATTTAAATTGTGATTCCAGAGACACTAAACATGAACTGAATTTCTCTTACCATTTGGAAATTACACTTTTAAAATGTAATAAGGCAACTCTAATGTTATCATATGGGAGGGATATGCCTTGCAGTAGTGGGAAACTAATTTAATAGTTTTTCACTACTAAGACATGTAAACCTTAAATGTCCATGTCCTATTTTTTAGTACATTACACCCTGCCTTCTGGGCAGTCCAGGGCTACCCTTGGGGTGACTTACATGTATTTTGGGCCTGGCAAAACCTGCATTGTTCCAGGTCAGAATCGCAGTTCAGAACTGCACACACAAGCTCTACAATGGCAGGCCTGAGACATGTTTAAAGAGATACTTAAATGGGTGGCAAATCAGTGCTGCAGGCCCACTGGTAACATTCAATTTACAGACTCTGGGCACATGTAGTACCACTTTACTAGGGACTTATAACTAAATTTAATATGCCAAGTGGGTATAAGTCAACTTTACCATGTTTAGAAGAGGGAGCACAAGCACTTTAGCACTAGTCGGCAGTGATAAAGGGCCCAGAGCCCTAAGGCCAGCAAAAACAAGGTCACAAAAAATGGAGGAAAAAGGCAAAGATTTTGAGAGAGGACCACCCTAAGGCTGACAGGTCTAACACATTGCTTCCAATTAGAGTACATGCGGCAGAAACAGAAGCTTAGATTAACCAGTGGTGCCGTGTGCCAATTGAAAGTGGTGGAGCGTAAAATTTAAATAGCAAACAAGCACTGCATTTTCTTTTACTTTTCCCTTGGTATTATTTTGAAGAGTGGGTATCCTCATGATTGGGGTCCAAGCACACCCATTTGTGCGGAATCACAATTACAACAGGAATACCTGGCCACTGCGCTGAGTTCTCCAAAGAGAGGCCAAGGACTGGATAGGCATGTATTCCAGACAAATTTTTGACTGACTTGCAGACACTATGAGCAACTCGCAGTGTCTTCCGCCTCAGTGCCAGAGCTCTCAATTGTGTCATAAACATGTATCACTGCTGGTGCATCTCAGTTCAAAGAATGGATGATCAGGAATTAAAAACTGCTCCGATGTGTTGCAGCTTGGGATCTTGAAGGAACTGATTTTTGAGGTGGCTGCATGCCACATTTCACCTTTATTTCTGCCATAATATTGGAGCACTTTACATGAGCACCAGTTACATTACAAAAGATCACTTTCATTTTTAGTTTCTTTATGTAGATCAAAGACACTTCAACATTTCATTAAGGGATTAGCTGTAATTAAATAAAGTAAGTCTGTTTGAATGTCATTTGGAGCTCAGCATTTGTACAGCAGAGTGGGCACACTTCACCCATTCATAACTAAAAGATAATCCATGATATGACCATAATGTTCTGAAAATACGCCACCTCCCTCCTGGATGGGAGATTTCCTCATCAAATGTGGGTACATAACCATGTTGCATGTTTTAAACACCAAGAGCATTTCTGCTGCATTCAGTTTGCTTGAACGAGTGCTTGAGGACTAGAGTGGACCTACTGTTCCTCCTCCGATTAAAGTTTTCTAGTTGCCTGAGAGGTAAAGGGGAGTTAATGTCAGTCAAACAATTCAATTTACAGTTTAGGCCATTTGGCCACATGTGAAGGACCAGGAATCAATGAATAAAGTTAAATTTGTTTTATTACAATTCAAGGGCCACGCTTATAAATATGAATCTCAAAAACATATAATAAAGATACAGAATCACCAAAGATAAACCGTAATGTTGAATGAAATTAAGAGCCTGATTTAAATATTGGCAGAGGGAATACTCCATCACTAATGTGCTGAATATCCCGTCCGCTGTATTATGATCCCCATAGGATATAATGGGATTGTAATACAGTGGGTAGGATATCCATCGCGTTTGATACAGTGTATTTCCCTCCGCCGACATCTAAATCAGTCCCTGAGTCTTAGTAGCATAAGGCACACAAGAACTTCAGTTGGAGCAATAGAAAGATAAGAAATAGCATTTAATGGTCAGTATACAGATTTCGATCATCCTGTCTATGCATGAATAACTCTAAAGTTGTGTAAACCAGTACTAAACTTTCTAGGGAAAGCAGGAAGGTGCCAGCATAGTGGAGGCCTCAGTAGAAGTCCTCCAAATGAAGGCAATGCATAGCATAAAGCCACACACAGAGAGTGAAGCAAAGAGGTTTGTACCCCTGAAAGTCCAAGGGAAATCTGCATCTCAACTAACAGTGTGAACACCAATTAAAGCCACAGAACATTCAAGCATTCCACCTCATTAACCCCAGTAGTTTTTCACTGTATCACAGCTAAAATTGATTACTCCACTCTATATTCTCATCCTATGGTTTGAACATTGGTACAACATTGGATGACTCCCTGCTCCTGATACACCATGAATATGAGTCTTCTCTTAGTTCGTCTTGCCGGACCTCACTAACTCAAATACACAATATGCCTTTTCGCTGTCTGCGAGATCCTGTGAACACACCTAGAAAGAAAGAACACTGCAGTGCAAGCAAAACTTTCATGTTGAAAGTGAGCATTAAGGACCAAATTCTTAAGGCCCTTGGTTAAACCAACTTAGAAAGACAGCCTTTTGAATACATGATTATAAGTGCACTTATGATTACTGAATAAATGCAAAAAATAAAACAGTAGGACTCGAAAAGCATAAGTGTAAATGTAAATGAGAACTACAAATCTTCATGATAAATCTATACATTAGAACACACGCATATATGAAACTCTAGTTTCTACAGTGAATGCACTGTCAACAATACCTTTTTGGTGCTTCATTTTACATTTATAAAGTTAAGGTGCAAAAAGTGTACGATGTCAGTTACATATTTATATGATTTCTGTAATTTACAAGGGTGAAGCCACAATTACACTACTCCAGAGCGCAGAGTGTGCCCAATGACATCAATTTGGCATGCTATTTTCTAAAATGGTGAAATAACTCACTTAAGCAAAGTCTGACAAAAATATTTGAAAGCATGGGCATTGCATATGCATGAGTTTTAACAGAAATTAAAGTGTTTGTGCATTAATATTTCTATCACTGGAGAGTTTCGGAGATTTAAGCGGAAGATAGGATTGGATCCTGGCTGTAGTGGCTGACACTGGGTAAAATATGGCAAACAATTGCATAAAAAAATCACTGAACTGCGGGATAAACAACATTAAAAGCCATTGATATTTTAGAAAATAGCCATTGCTGTTTTACGTCTCATGGTACAATGTTTAAAGTGCCACTGTCTCAATATTTGGAAAAAGAAGAAAACAGACCCTAAAACGGTTGCAGGCACCATCCTGTTCACTCTTGGTTTCCTTGCTATTACACAGTTTTCGAAGGAGTTTTAATTCACATAAGTGAGTTGTTTTTTATTTTGGTAACATATGTGAACAACTCTGAAATATCAATTCTCTAGTGTAAGGGAATCACCAACAACGCAAATCATGTAATGAACCTGGCATTGTCTTCTTAACTGTTTGTTTGGAGTGCTGCTGACATACATGTGTTTTTGAACAGTATGTAGAAAGTTAACTCAACCTGTGCTGAGTCTAGAGTCAGGTGTATTTAAACACATTATAATGATAATGAGTGGGCCAGTGCAAAATGTTAGCTGAGCCCCTTTATTGCAGTAACTAGAACTGGTGGCATAGCACCAGTGGAAAATGTAGGCACCAATTCACAGAGCTTTTTTTCAGGTGCACTCTTTGCATTTGAGAAAAGTCATACTCTGTGGTTACATAGTTGTAGTTTGTGCATGATTGAACATAAATGAAAACACATTCATTCATGCACTTAGGTAGCAACCATGTGGGTTGATCATACATAACTCATGAGTACCCCAAGCATGCATATTTAGAACTTAAACTAATGTTTTTTCAGGGAAACAATAAAAGAGTGGTCAATAGCATGTGGCTATTAAGAGACATTTTTCAATGCATTGTGTCGGTGCAGAGAGATTCAGGCCCTCATTATGAACACAGCGGTGAAAACCGCTGTGTTCATGCTGGCGGTCTTCTCCGTGACCGTCAGCGCCGCCGGAACCCCGCTGGCCGTATTATGAACATTCCTCTGGGCCGGCGGGCGGAAAAATTGTTTCCGCCCATCGGCCCAGAGGAATGCCTTTGTCCGGCGTGTGACCTGTGCAATGGGGCACTGCACAGGGGCCCCTGCTCTGCCCTGCCAAGTGCATGGGCAGTGCAGGGGCCCCCAGGGGTGCCCCAGTGCACCCCTTCCACCAGCCTTTCCTTGGTGGGGAAACCTGCCAGGGAAAGGCAGGGGGCTGAGGGATCATTATCCGAGGGCCTGTCAGATGATGATGCGGACCTACGCCAGGCTGCCTGACGGATGCAGCCTGGCGGTGAGTGAGGACCGCCTATGGCGGCCCTCCAAGGGTTCATTATGTGGCGGTGTGGGCCGCCATGCTAGTTTTCCTACCACCGCCGGCATGGCGGCCCACACCGCCTAAGTGATTTGCCCTGGACCATGGGATGTTGAGCCAACACCATGGCTCAAACCTGGTTCCCCAGTTTCACAGTCGGCAACTCTGGAGTGGCGGATACGCCACGCTTTCCCCACAGGAATTAATCGAAACCTCACAGACTGAGATGTAAATTCAGACCAAAGGATCAATTCTCAAGGTTGAGCGCACTGCTCATACAGCATGGGGAACAGATGTATCAGATTGGGGCATAAATGGAATGGCATGGCATCTGAGCTTAAGACATAACAGCAGCACAAAGAAACTGTGAGTTCCCTACCTATTTCCACACAACCATTTTTTGCTAAGGAGACTTCCTGCTGAAGTTCTTACTTGGTAAATACTTGGTTATTGATACTGCTCGCGCTGGCCTGATGTCTCATTTTAATCGTTTTTTTCTGAGA
Source organism: Pleurodeles waltl (assembly GCF_031143425.1). Classification (NCBI taxonomy): domain Eukaryota; kingdom Metazoa; phylum Chordata; class Amphibia; order Caudata; family Salamandridae; genus Pleurodeles; species Pleurodeles waltl. The sequence continues at coordinate 401,652,418 of NC_090447.1, forward strand.
GCAGCTAAGAGCCTCATCCAGTTCCATAGGTGGTTGACATTCCTTACAACAACTAATCCCGGGGCTGCTCTCATGCTGTTTATATAAGTAATCAGCATGCGAGCAGTGCTAGGATTGGTTGGAGTAGGCTAACCCAGAGCTCCTTAGGAGACTGGGGCCTGTATCTGCATCCCACCCAGCTGTTTAAAACAGCTCAGGCTGGTACAGTTTGAATGTGCATGTCGGGCTGCCCATCGAAGAACAGCCGGCCAATCTGACATGTGCACTTTAAGCTTTAGGCAAATCATCACAGCTGTCAATCAGCAGGAATTGCCCCACACCTTCCCTCACACCTGAGCTAGTCCAGCGGTGCTTTAAAATAGAATAGTTGTGGTGATTTTATTCATGTTTTCTGCTGCGCTTGCGGCAAGCGGGGTGACGCTTCTCCACCCTAAAGGAGGAAACACCACTGAAATTAAGAGGTGTACAGTTTTCTTAGTGGAAGAATAGAAAAGGGCCTTGATAAAGATTCAATAAATATAAACAATCGGATGTTAACCATTTCACAAATCCCTGCTTAGATTGCAAACATCAGAATGAGACTGAATTCTCCAGAAGTCAAAGGACTGAACAGGCCTGCATATAACAAAGAAAAAATATGAAAACAAATTAGCAGTTAATAAATCAGTATGGCATTACCAAATACAGTGCTTTTAAAGCAAATGTTTGTGCAGTCTCACAACATGATCTGCATGCATGGACAATTTAAAGTTATCCTTGCCTATCTTTTTCCTTTAATGTTTGTGTTGTGATGTAAGCGTTCTGCCATGAGTTCTAAAGCCTTAAAAAATACCTCTAGGGTCAGTGAATAGCTAAAGTTTCTGCTGTTTACTCTGACGCTTGCTATAGCTGTGAAAACGTTAGCCATAATCCACATGGTGAAGGAGGGGCCCATGTAGAAAATATGTTCCAGAAAACACCAGTACTCAGATTCAAATGTTTTCTCTGCATCCAAGGAAAGAAGTAAAACATTGTCATATGTGCAAAGGATTATCTTTTTGGTGTAACCTATATACTGTCCTCATTTATAAAGCCACATTGGTCCAAATCTATCATATTTGGTATTAACAGCAACATACTTGCTGTATGGATTCCAATTTGATACCTAAGTTAAGCAGGGATATCAGCCTGTTTGAGCTGCAGTTTGATGAAACCTGGCCTGGTTTAGGGATCAAAATAACACTTTTTCCTACACAGAATGCATGAGGGATAGAGTATCATTAAATGTATTAATAGATTATTAAAATGATGCCAGGATGCCACAAACGATCTGGTGGAAGAGTGCTGAACAGCCGTCTGGGCATGGAACCTTCTCTTACCATAAGTCTGGATATTCCCTGAATTATCTCATCTATCTTAATGCAGTTCTTTAAGGTTGTGGACTGGACTTATGGTAAGACACTATGAGGCAGATTTACAAGAAAGTGGTGCATCAGTTTTGATGCACCACTTTTCTTGTGCTCCTCTACCGCCACCTAACGTCACCATGGTTGCACCATATTTTTAATACAGAGCACAATGGCAGATATTAGCACAATAGCGTCAATATTTTTGACGCTATTGTGGTGTTTTGGTGCACTAGGGTCAAAAGGTTTAACGCTAGTGCAGCAAAGCACAGGGAGGCCCATAGGTTAATACGGGGATGTCATTTTAACACATGCTCTGTTGTAAATTTCACTGCACCATTTTTTCAGGCCTCCCTGTGTCAGAACGCTCCTCGTGCATGCATTACGCCTGACGCATGCATAATGTGGCGCAATGGTTTGCAAAGTGGTGCAATGCATGCACTGCGCCACTTTGTAAATATAGCGCAGGAGAAAGGCCTCTTTAATGCGGCCTTAGCGTAAAAGAAAAATGATGCTAGGACTGCGCAAGGTGGCGCAAGGGGCTTGTAAATATGCCCCTAACAGTTTGAGGCACTAACATAGGATATTATATCAACTTCAATAACAGGTTACCCTTCATATGGACCCTGATAAAATAGAACTAAGGACATACATTCTTGTGCTAGCTCTCTGTGCCAATGTACCAGATGTGGTCCTCTTCTCTTTCATGATTTAGGCCCTAAATTTCCCAGCCAACAAGCAGGTGCTTTGTTTCTGCCAGTATCACATGTTACTCCTTGCCTAAATCTATAGCTTTTACCTACCCTTTGCCTATCAAAATCTTGAACCACATTTTGAGGCGGGGGAACATTTACAGCCAGTCATATATTTATGTTGACCTGAAGGTGACAGAAGGCTGAGACGAAGCACCCAGTACGAAGGGCTTGAATGGGTCATAGGACCCTATCCACTATCTTTTTGTGCTCTGCCATGAAATTCTGATTGCAGTCTATCACTTCTAACCTACTGAGGTTGTTGGACCTGGCCCTTTTTGCAGTCACCCCCAACCTTTTTGCCTTTCTCCTACTTTTTCCTGAAACTGTTTTTGTTGGCCTTAGGACTAACAAGTGGTAAAGTGCTCTCTCCTTAAAACATGGTAGAATTGGCTTATACCCAATTGGCAAATGTAATTTACTTGTAAGTCCCTGGTAAAGTGGCACTACATGTGCACAGGGCCTCTAAATTAAATGCAGCTTGTAGGACTGCAGCATTGATTGTGCCACCCACTAAAATAGCCCTTTGAACATATCTCATGCCTGCCATGGCAGAGTGTGTGTGTGCAGTTCTAAACTGCCATATTCGACCTGGCAAAATAAACCTATTGCCAGAACCAAATCTTTCATTTTCATATATATGTCACCCCTAGTGTAGGCCCTGGACAGCCCAGAGAGCAGGGTGCACTGTACGTAAAAAAGTGGGACATGTACATTTTTTAGTTTTACATATCCTGGTAGTGAAAAACTCTTAAATTTGTTTTTCACTCTGAAAGGCTTATCTCTCCAATAGGAGAACATTATAGTTGCCTTATTACATTTTATAAGAGTAACTTTCGAATGGGAAGAGATGTTTCATGTTTGGTATCAACAAAATTGTAAAGATAAACCCTCTTTAATCGTTATGTTGGATTTTTCATAACAATTTTAAAAATGGCACTTTAGAAACTTGGCTTTTTCCTGCCTTTAGTCTTTTGCGCTTGCAGCCTATCTTGGGTCACTCGGCTGGGCATAGCTGACAGTTAGACGTTGTGTAGCCCTCCCAGACAGTCACACCATAGAGAGATAAGGTGTGCCTCAATGGGTCATCTGCTGGCAGGATCGGGGGCAGAGCGTAGCACAGCCCCACTTACTTCTGAATGGCCTGTGCTCTGCCTTCATGCAAAAGGCCTAACAACCCTGTATTGAACCTGTAGCCAGCTTGGATACAGGGCAGGGGATTCAGGAAATTCCATACACTTCAAAGAACCCTTCCAGAGCTTCTCCCACCTTTCAGAAAAAGGGCCCCAGGATATAAGAAGCCAATGGACTCTCAGAGGACTGCCTGCTGCTGTGCCCTCTGCCAGACTGTTGTGGTACATAGAGCAACTGCTTTGCTGCCTGGGGTTTGCCATGAACCTCAGAGGACAGCCCTGCTGTTGAACCCTGCATCTTCCCCTGCATACAGGATTGCCAGATGTGACTTAAAGGGCTAGTTTGCTGACCTCCTGGTCAGATCCACAGGGGCATAACAGATTCCCACCATCCTGAACCCACACTTGGACCCACCCTGAGCGAGTCCTGAACCCCGAAGAGGTGTCACACCAGACCTGGATCCTTGGTTGTGGTGCTAAAGATGCCCAGATTCCAATTTCCAAAGCTGAGGATTTGGCCAAAAAGTGCTGTGAGAACCAGGGGGAGACCAGGATCGACTTGTCTATCCGCTCAAGGTGAATAACTGGTCCGATTGATTTTGCGACTTTTCCCACTATGTTCTTTTCCACAGCAGAAAATCAATTTCAGAGGTCCTCTGCCAAAGGGGTATTCAACCTTGTGGAACTGTTTTCAGCTGCAGCCCTCTGCTTCATTCTGCTGGAGTTTTTCAACCTCCATTTCGGCGATTAAGTCCAAATGTAGAAATATTTACCGTGGCTTCGACCTGAGTCCATCCGACAATGACGCTCCCTCCTCGGAAAATCTCCTGCAGCCTTTCCCCACTGAACTTTACCTTTTCAGAAATTATTCTTCTAGAATTTTTTTAAGTCCGAAGGTACGCGCTGACCGGGCCCCATCCATTTCTTGTATCTGAACCACACTCCATTGCTGTCGGCCCTAACTTTTTACTTTGTCCTGATCTTGTGCAACTAGATGTCTGCAGTTGGCACTTTGTTCTTTTAGGAGCAAGTTTTTACTAAGACATTTAAAAATTCATAAATCTGGGTCTCCTGATCGGATGTTTGCTGTTTTTGTGGTAAAAAAAACTATTGGAATTTACTCTATTTTTCAAAACTGGATTGGCATTTTTGTATTTTCACTTTAGTATTGTTTGTGTGCTGCATTAATACTTTACACATTGCCTCTACGTTAAGCCTGACTGCTTCTTGTGCCAAGTTACCCAGCGTTAAGCACAGGTTAATTAGTGACTTTTTTATGGTTTACCCTGCATGGGATTGTGGCTGTTGCTTGACCAAGGCTCACACCCCAGTCAATTCAAAGAGACTTTATTTCGGTCATCAGGGCCATAAAAGAGGAAATGCAAATCAAACTATACATAATAGATAACTAAGTAAAGCAGTATATTACAGTACAATGTGTCCTATGGCAATCATAATTCTTGTAAATGGACACCTAAATGTTGCGAAAGCAGGATAAAATATCAGCTTATATGTACAAAATAAAACTCTAAAACGTGTTATTAAATATTGTTACAACCGGTTATAAAGGAAACAAGAAATAAAGGCCCTCATTACAAAATTGGCGGTAAATGCCGCTTACTGCCGTTCAGAAGACCGCCAACGCACCGCCGCGGCTGCGGAATTCCTCTACAGCTCAGAATCCGCCAAAATCTAGACACCCACACAAGTCTGCCACACTAAAGGTCAGTGATAGACTGGTGATCACAAAACCTCCACTGTCACTCCAACAGAAATACACCCACACTATCACGACCCACCAATCCATGCGGCGGTCTTTCAACCGCGGTATTCCATTGGCGGTACACACCGCTGCGCTCAAAATACACACACATTTACAAAACACTACCACATTGGACAAATCGAAATACACACACCTGATACACATACACACACCACTCCAACACACACCGAATACAATATAAAACACACACCCACATTACCCACAAACCCTTACTACCAAAAATTTTGAAGAAGGCCAGAGAGACAGAAAAGCAAAGACAACACCAGCATACAGAGGCACATAACACCATCACACATACACATCCACACATAAAACACCAAACACCCCTAAACATCACCCCACACATCACAACACACACCACCTCACACATCACCCACACCACCCCATGGCACCGCAAAGACACCCCAGGTTTTCTGAGAAGGAGCTCAGGGTCATGGTGGAGGAAATCATCCGGGTAGAGCCTCAGCTATTCGGATCACAGGTGCAGCACACCACCATACCTAGGAAGATGGAGCTATGGCGCAGAATGCTGGACAGGGTCAACGCAGTGCGACAGCATCCAAGAACACGGGATGACATCAGGAAGAGGTGGAACGACCTACGGGGGAAGGTGCGTTCCGTGGTCTCAAGACACCACATTGCGGTTCAGAGGACTGGCGGCGGACCCTCTCCTCCTCCCCCACAACTAACAACATGGGAGGAGCAGGTCTTGGCTATACTGCATCCTGAGGGCCTTGCAGGAGTAGCTGGAGGAATGGATTCTGTAAGTCAAATCTTTCACTACTTCATCCCCCACCCTACCTGCATGCTATCACATACCCCCACCCTCAGCCTCACCCCCATCACTCCAACTCCTCACATATGTTCCACTATCACAAACCACACATCCCAACACCAAGCCCTGCATGCAACAACAAAGCATGGACACCCATCACCAATGCATGTCCACTACACATACCCCCTCAGACCCCTAAACAATTATCACACAAGGTCCTACACAGGAATGGAAGCACTGGGGTACAGGGTCACCCACCCATTGCACACCATGGCACACACAGGTGCAATAATCATGCCTTTACACCCCTGCAGGACCCCGACCCAACTTTACCGGACAGGAGGTTCAAGACATGTCCACTCCACCCACAGAAGAGGCCCACATTGATGACAGCAGCTCTGTCCATTTGGATCTAGATGACCAGCCCGGCCCATCTGGGACCTCGGGACAGTCGGTTCCCCTGACACAGTCACAGGCCACCACAAAGCCTCCCCCCTCAAAAAACACCAGCACAGCACCACCCAGCGGGCCCATACCTCTGTCCCCAGAACACGTCAAGCAGCAGTGTGTCCACCACTACAGGGAACCCAGGCTAACCCACCACCCCAAGAACAGCAGGGACCTGGGGGCAGTGGGCACACGGTTCAGGGGACAGAGGCCCAGGAAGACCGGGGAACTGGGAGGGCTGCTGTGCGACAGGGGGAGGACAGGCCCAGGGAACCCACTCTCCACGAGGCCCTCTCCAACATCATGGGAGCCTACCATCATTCCCAGGAGACGATGGCAACGGTAATAGCCAAGTTTCAGGAGACCCAGTGGCTGCAGGAGGAATAGTATTTGGGGTTCAGGGGGAACTCAAATCCATCAATACCACCCTGGGCACCATTGTAGAGGTGCTGAAGGACCTCATGAACACCAGGAGGGACACTGTGGCACGACAAGGGGCCCCTGACACTAGCCTGAACGATGGACTGCCCACCACCTCTGCCGGCGATAGTGGACAGGAGGCACCGCCACAGGACTACAACACCAGCACCCCACCCCCTGTAGATGGAGAACCACCCGCAAGCGGTCCCTGAGATCCAGGACAAAGACAGAGAACAATGCCAAGACCCCCGCCAAGAAATGAGACCACCCTGAATGTCATCCTTCTGTCCCACTTTGTCACCCTGTCCATCCTTAAACTGCCCTAGCTCCACTTCCTATACCCCTTTGGACAATGCACCTGTGAGACTAATAGACTGGACTCTGCCATGGACATTCCTCCACCATCACCCCTGACCATTTTACAACCCCCTCCACTATTTAGCACTTAAATAAACACCCTTAAATCACAAAATAATCTGGAGTCAGTCTGTGCTTTCACAATTGTGTATTTGCAATAACTGAGGGAAATAGCAATGTCCATTGTATTGTCAACATACCTATGTCACACAGCTCTAGTCCATGAGGCAACATAGCCGCGGTCACACAGTGGGACCCACATCTGTGAAATCGAAAGGGAAAGTGACAAATCAGGGTCCATGCACTGGGTGAAAGTGACAGACAGATGAGAGGTCGAACAATTTTATCAGATGTAGGAGGTAGTGATGTCTTCTTACCTGTGTCTCACTGGAAGTATTGATGGATCATGGTGTTTCTGTTGTCTATGTCCTCTTCTTCTGCCTCCTCTTCTTCGTTGTCCACAGGCTCCACAGCTGCCACAACACCTCCTTCAGGACCATCCTCCTGCAGAAAAGGCACCTGTCATCGCAAAGCCAAGTTGTCCAGCATACAACAGGCCACGATGATCTGGCACACCTTCTTTGGTGAGTAGTATAGGGAACCACCTGTCATATGGAGGCACCTGAACCTGGCCTTCAGGAGGCCGAAGGTCCTCTCTATAACCCTCCTAGTTCGCCCATGTGCCTTATTGTAGCGTTCCTCTGCCCAACTTGTCCTGGGATTCCTCACTGGGGTCAGTAGCCATGACAGGTTGGGGTAGCCAGAGTCACCTGCAAATGTCGAGGGACAACTGTTAGACATACACTAACCCTTCGGGACAACCCCAGACAACTATTCACACTGTATAGGGTCCATGTCCTCACCTAATAGCCACACACAGTGCCTCTGGAGTTGCCCCATCCCATAAGGGCTGCTGCTATTCCTCAGAATGTAAGCGTCATGCACTGAGCCAGGAAACTTGGCGTTCACATGGGAGCTGTACTGGTCGGCCAAACACACCATCTGCACATTCATTGAATGGTAACTCTTCTGGTTTCTGTACACCTGTTCACTCCTGCGGGGGGACCAAGGCCACATGTGTCCCATCAATGGCACCTATGATGTTTGGGATATGTCCCAGGGCATAGAAGTCACCTTTCACTGTAGGCAAGTCCTCCACCTGAGGGGAAAACGATGTAGCTGCTCATGTGTTTCTTTTTTTTTTTTATTAAAGTTTTTATTAAGGAGGATTATATGACAATACAGAATATACATAGACATATTTTCAGCTTTCCACTTCATAACAAATAATTGCACTATGTATATATGGATGCGTACAATCTGGTGAATATGTTGAATAATAGGTGTTAATTAGAGGGATGGGGAGTGGATAAGAGGGAGGGGAGGGGGTAAAGGAACCATGGAAAAGGGGTGTATGGGGGGGGAAGATAATGTAGGAAAGGGAGGAGAGGAATAGATGGGGTGGGGGGGGAGAGGGGCCCAAGGGTCAGTATTTCAAGGTTATTGAGTAAATGTTCCGGTTGTTTCCTGTCTAATGCAGGTTATTGTATACTTGTATATGAAATTAGATGTGCTTCTAGATAATTTTAATATGAGGTATTGGTTTGTGTACATAAGGGGGGGATGCTGAGGGGGAGTAAGCGAGGGGGTGCCTGGGTGGGCGTAGGTTTGGGTGTGTAGGAGGTCGCGGTCTCTCTGGATGCACTTAGGCTTTTGGAAACTGACCAGGTAGAATGGAAGGAAGCAAGTCACCTGATACATTAGTGAACGGACCGGGGAGAGGGTGTTTCCCAGAGCTGGCGATCTGGGTGGTAGGGAAAGAAGATACAAGGATGGGGGGGGAGAAGGGAAGGTGGATTGAGGGGGCCCTGGAGTGTCGACTGCTGTCCACCGGCCTTCCCCCAGCCGCCTCATGGTCCTGTCAGGAAGGGTCTCCAGATTTCCGTGAATAGAGCCGCTTGGTCCTGTAGATTATAGATTATGCGCTCATGGGTAGCTGTTTGGAACATGGCTGTCATCCATTCTGCTGGCGTTGGAGCGGTGCTAGATCTCCAATGTCAGAGTATGCAGATTTTAGCAGTGGCGATTGCCGTATGGAGCAATCGTTTATGGGGTCGTGATACGGGCGCATGCCATGTAGGAAAATGAGTGATGGTGGAGTCAGATCTGGTATCAGTATAAAATCCGCAAGTGTGTGGCGCACTGTGTCCCATAAGGGTTGTATCATCGGGCAATAGCATAAGATGTGGAGTAGATCACAGTGAGTGTCCGCGCATCGCCAGCATTTCGCGTGTGGTATCAGGCCTGCCCTGATGAGTTTCATGGGGGTCCAGAAGGATTTTGAATAAACAGAATTTCAGGCGGGCCTCGCGGACACCCTATCAAGGGCTTCGATTATGTCCGGCCACTCCTCTTCAGTGCAGGCTATCTCCAGTCATTCTTGCCATTTTAGGCGCAGTCTCTCTAGGAGGGTTTGCTAGTAAAGGTGGTTTGTTATCTCTGCGTATAGGCTGGCCATGATGCCTCTATGTCGACCCCACGTCTGCAGGTAAGTGACTATAGGTGAAATCTTGACCGTCCACGGGGGGGGGGTTCCTAGTGCCCTACGCATGCTGTGCTTAAGCTGCATATATTGCCACTCTTGACTGCTGCCGATACCGAATTCCTCCCGCAGGGAGTCAAAGGTTCGGAAGCAGTCACCATTAGCAATTTGTGATATATTGTGGATTCCAGCAGTCCCATAGGGGCCACCCGAGGGTGTTTCGTCCTATTTTTATACATTTATTTCCTGCTATAGGGGCCTGGGCGTGTAGGAAGGGATGTATGCCCAGTAGGCGGTGTACTCTACGCCATGCTGCGTTTGTGGCCATGAGGATAGGGTTGGCCGGCTGGGGACAATAAGTGTATACTCTTCCTAACTACACCTGTTTGCTGCCCCTGTAGAACATTCTCTGTGGTTACCCATTGTGGGGAGTCTGGGGTACCTGGTAGCGTATAGGCTAATTTCTTTAATTGTAAGGCTAAAGAGTATTGCTCCACTGAGGGTAAACCTAATCCTCCGTATGGCCGTCGTGACAATATTATTGCAGGCTTCAGTCTTGGGCGTGTAGAGTCCCAAACGAAAGATCTTATCGATGTATCGATCATTCGAAGGAGGGAGAGAGGTACCTGCAAGGGGAGCATACCTAGTACATACGTAAAGCGCGGCAGGGTTACCATCCTGACTGCCTGTGCCCCACATAGTTAAACCAAGCAGTGACCACATGGCAAAGCCTTGTTTCATCCGGGATATAAGAGGGCCGAGGTTGTCCCTAACCATGCGTTCCAGGCCTGGGTTGATATACGTTCCTAGATATTTAAGACGGGTCGGGTCCATTTGAATTGAGAGGCCGTCGGTTTCGGCCCTCGTTGTTACGCGAAATAGAGGCAGCGATTCGCTCTTGTCCCAGTTTACCCGGTACCCCGATAGGGGTGCGAAGTCCTCTATGATGGAGAGCAGTGATGGTAAGGATCTTTCCAAGTCAGATGGGGTTAATAAGATATCATCCGCGTATAGGTAAATTTTCAAGGAGCACCCTGGTAGAGGGATACCTTTTATTTGTTGGGAATTCCGTATAGTTGCTGCCAAAGGCTCCATTGCTAGCAGGAATATAAGCGGTGAGGGGGGCAGCCCTGTCGGGTGCCTCTTCCGATGGGGAATGGGTCTGACATAAAGCCCCCGCAGTTAACCTGCGCCGTGGGGTGGTCATATAGTAACCGAACTTTGGAGATAAATTGGTCTCCAAGGCCAAAGTGTTTCATGGTGGTGAATAGGTAGGGCCATTCGATGCAGTCAAATGCTTTGTCCGCATCGAGGGATAAGGCCAAAGCTTCCTCTGGTAGGTGTAGTGATTCGATTAGTGTATGACACAGGGTGCGCATATGATTTCTGGAGGTGTGGCCAGGTACAAATCCTACCTGGGTGCTACGGACCAAGGACGGTATCACTTTACGCAGACGTGCTGCTAGGGCGCTGGCTAGTAGTTTGACATCTCCATTCAAGAGTGAGATAGGGCGATAACTGCCACACAGTAGGGGATCTCTCCCTCGCTTAGGTAGGACGACAATTGAGGCTCTGTTGGGCAGGGCGCCCAGAGAGCCCTCCTGGCATGCCTCCGTGAGCACCTCATGCACTGCTGTGATTGCCTCTTCTCCAGCCCATCTGTAAAATTCCACTGGGAACCCATCCTCTCCCGGGGATTTATGGTAGGGGAGATTTGTGACAGCTTGTGTTATTTCTTCTCTGCTAATATCGCCCTCTAGGAGAGCTCGGCCAGCCTCCGATAGGCAAGGTATTTTGGCCGCGGTAAGAAATGCCTCAGTCTGTGTATGATCAGTCAATGTTTCGGGGGTGTAAATATGCTGATAATATGTGGCAAATTCATTCACAATGTCTTGTGGGCAGGTCAATACCGCTCCTGAGGAAGACGTTATGGCCGGGATGGCGGAAGCAGCGTCTCTTTGCCAGAGCTGTGCCGCAAGGAGGCATCCAGCCTTCTCTCCTTGTTCGTAGTGGCGACTGCGTAATCTTTGCAGCGTGTATTCCGCCTGCGTTGCGTAAAGCTCATTGTGTGCCATTCGGGCCTGTTCGAGTGAGCGGCATAACTCAGGAGACCGCTGGGCAGTGTATTCTTTAGTGAGGATCTGGATCTAGTTTTCTATGGTGCGTTGACGGGCCTTCCTGTCTCTATTGGCTAGTGCCGCGACACGCATCATATTCCCTCTCAGGGTGGCCTTCGCCGCTTCCATAGCACCTGTTTGAACTCCACAGTCCCTGCGTTTTTGGTCATATACGTAGATATGTGGTCCTTGAGTTGTTCTTTCCCTTGGGGAGAGCGGTATCTTTGTATAGCAAAGCGCCATGGTTTACGACCGGGGGAGGCTAGACCTGCTTGTATCAAGAGGAGGATCGGGGAGTGGTCTGAGAGTCCGCTATCTAGGATGGCAGTGGTTTGTATTTGGGGAATTATGGTGTGCGATACCAGAAAGTAGTCTAGGCATGATTGGGTGCTGTGGACGGATGAAAAGAAGGTGTATTCCTTGTCCTTTGGGTTTGTTAGTTTCCAGCAGTCGACCAGTCCTGCATCCGTGGTTACGTCCGTCAATAGTGCCCTATCGTGATTATTACCCACGTCTATGGGGCCTGTCCTTGACAGTATGGCGTCTCGGGCGAGGTTCCAGTCTCCCCCTATAATGTAGCGGGTGGTTCCAATTTTGGTCAATAGGCGATTTAGTTGCAGGAAAAAGGAGCGCTTTGTGCCGGTTGGTGCATAGACGGAGCCCACGCATAGGAAGGTGTTTCCTATTTTTAGTTTAGCGAATATGTATCTCCCTTCCATATCATTCCATGTTTTAATGATCGCAACCGGGAGGGATTTGCGTATTAGGATCGCTACACCGCATTTACGAGACGTGCAACACTGGGTTTCCCGGCTTGTTGGGCAGCAGCTAAAGGCAACCCTACCTACCCAGTCTCGTCTGAGTTTACTGGATTCTGAGTTATCAAGGTGCGTCTCTTGGATCAGAGCTATGTCCGCTCTCTTGGAATGGAGATAGGACAGGATCTTTTTCCGTTTGATATAGTTTGTCGTACCATGGACATTCCAGGAAAGGATTCGTAAGGGGTCCGTCATATGGGATGCGTTCCCTGGCATGCTAAATGGTGAAGCGAAATCTCAGCGATCTTGTGAGTAGCTTCCGCGAAAAGGAAAGAAAAAAAGGGGGAGGGGAGGGTGCTTCGGCTAATGGGGTAGAGACTATGCTCAATAGAGTATGGTGAGTTGGAGGGGGGATGGGGGTGGTCGGTGGGGCTATACACTCCAGCAGAGGGAAGGGGGGACGAAAGCACAAAGAGTTAAACAAGAAGGGAGCGATAGAGAGGAAGTAATAGGAAGGACGGGTGGATGGATGTTGACGTTGATATATATAGGGTGAGATAGGATGGAATAATAGGGAGGATCGGAGAGAGAAGAAGGAGGAAGGGGTAGGAAGAGGCTAGGGGTCAGAAACCTCCTGCAACAGATCTGTAGACGGCGAGTCCGATTCCTATCGGAGCTCCCAGTGCCGTCGATGCGATCACTGCCGGGGAGGCGGCGGATGGGCATAGGGCAGCCGATGGTGGTTTGTGACAGCGGAATGAGCGGATTCCGAGTTCCGAGGGGAGGGAGAAGCTGTGGTTGCATCGTGAAGGGAGTTCGGAGACGGGTGATAGCCTTATTAATAATAATGACCGTCATGGGTGGGAGGAAGGGGGGGCAGCGGGGGGAGGAAAGGCAGCGCGCGAGCAGTGGAGAGAGCCTGATGTGTAGATATAGATTTCCGTATGTTGTTGGAGACTTAACATCATGGGTAGCTTGAGTGTAGCAGGGGAAGAAGGCTCCTCTTTACGTATGGGAGGTGAACTGTCTGGAGCCCGTCAGTGTCTGATGTGATGCCTCGTGCGGTTGACATACTCGCACCTGCGGGGTTGTGAGCATTCTCCGTGCTTGATTAGTACCGTCATATTGGGTTCTACAATGTGGGGGTGCTGTGGTTAAAGGAAAAAGGGGAGGTCATAAAGATGGGAGAGAGATACCAGGGAGATGAGAGGGAGGGGGGTAAGATCGGAAGGGTGAGGGCATAGGACGGTGCGATTCGGTGCCGGGTGAAGACTTGTGGGATATATTTATACATAGCAACTTAGGTGCTTCCATTCTTCTATATCACTGAAACATACATTATAGTATCGCTATAACCTGGTAATTCTTATAACATAACATAACATAGTGTAACATAGTTCCCTGTCATACAATCATGTAATTGTCTATTAGGTCGTGTATCATGGAGTATGTCGTAGAGTAGATAATGAGAGTTAGTGGGTACTGATCTATGTGTGACCAGTGTGGGCTTCTTATTACAGCGTCTATGTCTTGTATCGTATTATTACGTCATAATACAATAAAGTACATTGAGGGATTGACAGTTTATTAGCTAGTCTAGTGATTTGATCATGGTCGTGCAAAGCCTAGTTTTGTGTGGGGAATACGCGTATCGTTGGGGGTTAGTCTAGATGTAAATATGCGTGTTCGGTGTAAACTATTGACCGCTTATATTATAGTGTTACGATTTGTTGCATTGCATAATGAGGGGCAGGAGCGTGTTCGTCGCCTGTTGAAGTATCAACAGTAATGAGAGAGGGGGGCATTGATTGCATGTCTGGGTAGTTGGTCTGCCAATAGTCCATCCATAGTGTCAAAAGCAGTGATGTACGCATGGCAAGTTTGTGGTGCACCGGGAGGAGGTTTTAAAATGAACTTGTATGTGCTAATTAGATTGTTGTGCTTCCAGCTTTGTGTGGTATCTCTGTGGAGGATAGTAGCATATTTCTATATTATGGTGTCCCCTATGGCAAGTTCTCGCACCGTCCTGCTACCCTGTTGAGCGTTAGGGTTTGCGTCCCTGTGTATAGTTAGGTTTACTTTTATCTTGGCTTCTGTGTTAGGGTTGGGGATTAGCGGAATCTGGCGGGAGAGTTTAGTGATATGGTATGCCTATTAGGTCAGATGTAGCTGAGTTGCATTAATGCTGCAGAGTGTTCTGTAGTGCAGTGAGGGGAGGGCCAATTTGTTTGTTATAAAGTTGGTTACGTATTTAGTTACGTCCTTGTAGGGCAGGGACCTGGCTTATGTGCGATCTGTGGAAGGCTATAAGATCTGGTCTGTGCACTAATGTGTGGGTGCCTTGTGTCTTTTAGCAGACAGCCCTTGCCATATTATTGCAGTATAGGGCCTCATGCCTCTTTGTGGGGGGCATGATCATATTAAACGTCTATTGTTGAAGATGATAATAATAGCCATAGGGTAAACACAAACATTCTTGCGGGATCGAAGAGGCCATATTTCATCTCTAGTTGGCGGAGTCGGGGTCTTAGAGCTAGGAAGGCCTTCCTGCGCTTGTTAGTCTCTTTAGAGTAGTCAGCTGTTATACGAATGTCATGTTGGCCTATCCGAAAATGACCGTGGCTGCACGCTGTTTGTAGTATTTGCCGGGCCTGATTATGGCGTAGTAAACAGGCGATGATCGGACGGGGCCTAAGAGATGTGACGGCTCGTTTCGGACCTACTCTGTGTACTCGTTGAAATTCTAGAGGTGGGTCAAAGTTCAGTAAGGCCAGTTTGGGTAGAGTAGAGCTCAGGAAGGCCTGTATATCTGTGCCTTCTTCATTTTCCGGGATCCCCAGTAGGTGAATGTTGTCTCTTCGGCTCCTGTCCTCCAGGTCCGTAAGTTTGCTCTTAAGGTAGAGGAGGTCCTTGTCTCTTTCCTGGGATGTGGCCATCTGCGGTTCCAGTGATCCCATACGATGCTCCAGGCCTGTCACTCTAGATTGAAAACCTGCAATGTCTAATCGCATGGATTTGGTTTCTAGGGTCAGCGAGGATATGGAAGCATCCATTCCCTCTATTCGGCGGCTGACGGCAGTGATCTCGTGTAGTACCCGTTCCATTGTTGTGGACAGTTCCTTGTCAGATGTCGTGGCGGGCTGGATTGGGGATGGTGGTGTATGGGTCTCTGTTGCCATGGAGGTTGGTCATTTCTGGTGGAGCGCCTCTGAAAATAGTAGGTGTCGTGCAGGCTTGCCAGTGGGTTTATGGTTCGGTTTGCTGCCGGGCATCGCCGCACTGATCTGTGGGGGCTACTCGATTGGGCCAGAAATCTTCTTCGGGGTTCAGTGGGAGCAGAGGTTTGCGAATCTGTCGGTCTTCTCCTCTATTTCTGAACCTCTCTGTTTTTTGCTTGTCGTGGCTTATTGTGTTATTTTCCTTCTGATTTCTGTTCTTTCTTTTCTTTGTCCCCGTTTTATTTGTACTGTCTCAGAGGCCGTCGCGGGGTGCGGTAATCCGCTGTTGTCAGTAGGTGGGAAGATTACGGCAATAAGGATGCTGAGGCAGTGAGGCCGAAGTGAGGCTCGTAGCGGTCCGGGGTTTGTTGAGGGAGCAGTGCCGGTTACTTGATGTTGTTAATCGGCTTCATTGTAGTTCCTGGTAGCTAGCACTCAACCTGTTGAAGTGGGTTGTGGGGAGCGAGTTGAAAGGGGAGCAGGAGAGACCCTCTTTATGTTGCTTTACCACCCGCCCGTTGTGATTGGTGGTGTTTATTCCTGGGTTCCTGTTCTATTGTCGCCGGGGTCCCATCAATGCCCCCCGACGGTGACGGGTACACTTGTCCCTGTCCCGGTGTTTGGATGGCTTGAGGGGTGGAATAAAGGTAGGCAGTGTATAACCTACTTCTTTTGTTCTTTTGTTTGTTTTTCCTATCCAGTTATTCTCCCCTTTTCTCTCCTCCTCCTTTTTTTTTGTTTTTTTCTTCCCTTCCTTGTTTTGTTTCAGTGCTTCTTTCTCTCTGATCTCCTCTTCCCCACTCCTTGTGTGTGGATTCTTTGTTTATTTTTTTCTTTTGTGTGTTAATTTAGTCAATTTGGTCACTGCCTCCCTTAGTCGCTGTGCTGCTGCCCATCACCGCCCCCTCCTCGCCCCCCCTTCACTGTTCTATGGGGGGGGGAAGTGTGGGACACCCCAGTTGCTATCTGTCCTCGTGCTCTCCACCCGTGTAGCTCCGTCGCTCCTCGCTCCTCTCCTGTTTCTCCCCGGGGGGGGGAAGTGCAATGTCTAGTGTTAGGGAGGAGGGCTGCGGGATGATTCAGTGCGTTGCCTCCCTCCGATGCTGGTGCGGGGGCGCAGGGATCCTCTTCTGCAGTGTCGGAGGCCGTGAGGCTGGGGAAGCCGTTCTGCCTCAAACTCGAGGGCGCGGCTCCTCCCCCTCCGCAAGGCCTCTAGCGCCGTGGTTCAATGCGGGTTCTCCGGGGCTCCGCCACAGGTCTTGATAGGGGGGCCAAGGGTCCAGGGCATCGGAAGGGTCCCGGAGGCCCACCTCTGTGGAATTCTTCTTTTTGTTCCCCCTCTCAGCTTTGCTTCGGAGGGCTGACGCGGCTCCGCCCTCCGAGTAGGTCCCTCTTCACAAGAAGGCCGCTGGTCTGCAGGATCGCGGTTGCGGGCCGTTGTTCTCATGGGTTGGGGGCTCGGTGGTTGCTAGAGAGCTCCGATGCCATGCTGGATGTTCGCCACTGCCGCTAAGGAGCCGCCACCACCTCCCTAGAGTCGCCGCAGCACGAGCTCGGAGCTTAGGCGGCCATCTTCCTCCGTGGCCCGGCCACACCCCCTGCGCATGTGTTTCAGCAGGGCAGACAACACTCTGGACAACACGTTAGAGAACATTGGCTGGGACAGGCCTGATGCAATGGCCACTGTTGTTTGAAAGGACCCACTTGCCAGGAAATGGAGTAGTGACAGGACCTGCACTAGAGGGGGGATTCCTGTGGGATGGCGGATAGCTGACATGAGATCTGGCTCCAACTGGGCACACAGTTCATGGATTGTGGCATGATCAAGTCTGTAGGTGACTATAACATGTCGCTCTTCCATTGTCGACAGGTCCACCAGCGGTCGGTACACTGGAGGATGCCGCCATCTCCTCACCTGCCCCAGCGGACATGCTCTATGGATGAGAACAGTGATCAGAGGGTCAGCCAACACTGAGGTACGAAATAAACAACTTTATTGCACACATTTGTCAGTCCGCTATGTGCCTGTCTTAGTGTGTATGCAAGGCCTAGATATGTGTGACTCATTTAAAATTAATGCCATGTGGCCCCCTGAAATGGCGGCTGCCTGACCTGTAATGTGGGACAAGGGGATATGAGGTAACTACGCTGGCGTTGTACATCGTCGCGTTAGGCAGTCGAAGACCGCGGCGCAATCCTGCATTGGTTAACATTGGACCCTATGGGTCCCAGGAGCCAACGACGATGTACGCCGGAGGTGACGGTATGCACCGCCGCGGACGTGAACGTCATTTTCTCTCTGTTCACTCACTTGATACCTGATCTTCGACAGGAGAGGACCTACACTGCAAGTGCTGCTGTGACCTCAGTCTGGGTCCATGCTGTATGGGCAATGCCTGTTTGGAGTGGTGTGGATGGAAATAGGGGGGGATGAGGCGTGCATGAAACAACGGTGAGTGGATGTGCATCAGGGCAAGGGTGGGAACGTGGGCCAATGACTGTGACGGTCCGGACGGTTATAGTTTTTCTTTTCCCCTGTACTATTCCTGTAGCTCAGCGCCCACCAGAAGAAGGATTTTGGCATGCCGTCGCCAAGGACGTCCGGGCCCTGGGGGTCCACCAGAGACGGAGCACCCACTGCCGGAAAAGATGGGAGGACATTCGCTTCTGGAGCAAGAAGACGGCGGAGGCTCAGCTGGGGATGGCCTCCCAACATGGGAGGGGTGCCCGTCGCACCATGACCCCCCTGATGTTCCGGATCCTGGCGGTGGCGTATCCGGAGTTGGATGGGCGCTTGAGGGCATCACAGCAGCCACAAGGCGGTGAGTACACTCACATCCATCTGATTCAGCGCGCATTGGAGGTGTCTGGGTGGAGGAGGTGGGCTGTGGGTTCCCCTAGGCTAGGGCGAGCCTTGTAGGCAAGGACCCTTTGTGAGGCAGGCTCAGTGGCACCCCATCCCCACCAGTGGTAAGAGCCATCTATACCTAGTCAGGCTCCTGTGACTTGCATGTGTGCAGCAATTGGGCATAGGCCTTGTACCCCATGTCCCTGTGATCAATTAGGGAACTCAAAGGGCCTGGCGTAGTGCAGAGGGCTGCTGTGTCTGTAGTGTCCGCCAACGGTAGCGGTATTGCATGCACTAAATATGTCTTTCTACTTTCTTCCCCCCCTCTTTGTGGTCTCCCTGTTCTTGTGTGCATTAGCATCATCAGGCGGAGGAGCTGTGCCACCGGAGCAGGAGGGAGCTGCATCCCACATGGCCCTGGAGGGCGAGACTACGGACTCAGAATTTACCAGTGGGACGGAGGGCAAAGGGAGCTCCACGGCAGGGACAGGAGCTGAGACCAGCGACATCAACTCCTCTGATGGGAGCTCCCTTGCGATGGCACGCCCCTCTGTGCCCAACGCATCTACAGGTACAGCCGCCATCCCCCCTACCAGCACCGCCCTCCCAGCAGCCCTTCAGCGTGTGCCCCATGGCCGCTCACCCAGGAGGGTGGGCATCTCCTTCGCCCCAGGCACCTCAGGCCCTGCCCCAGTCAGCTCTGCTGCTCTCAGTGAGGAGGCCATTGACCTCCTCAGATCCCTCACTGTTGGGCAGTCTACCATTCTGATGCCATCCAGGGTGTAGAGAGGCAGTTCCAACAGACAAATGCATACCTGGAGGGCATTCATTCTGGCCAGGCAGCCCAACAGAGAGCATTTCAGACTCTGGCCTCAGCACTGATGGCAGCCATTGTCCCTGTGGCCAACCTCCCCCCTCCAACTTCCTCCACCCAGACCCAATCCCCAGTACCTCAGCCTATCCCAAGCACACCATCAGACCAGCATGCTCACACTTCAACACAAAAGGGCAGCTCTGGCAAACATAAGCACCACACATCCCACAGGCACTCACACAAGCATCATACCCATGCACACATACCAACATCCACTGCCTCCACTGTGTCCCCCTCCTCCACGTCTCCCTCCTCCCTCCCTGTCACATCTCCACTCACACCTGCATGCACTACATCTTCAGCCACTACGTCCATCACCAGCACACCCATCACCACACACCGCTCACGTGCACTCACCACCCCCACTACCATTCACACATCCCCTGTGTCCTCTTCCAGTGTGTCTGTGAGCCCTCCTCCCAAACTACACAAACGCAGTCACACACCCACCCAACAGCCATCCACCTCACAACAGCCTCCAGCCCATGCACCTTCACCCAAAGTCAGCAAACAAACACCTCCTACAACCACTACATCTTCCTCCACTCCCAAACCCGCACCATCTACCCGTCCCAGTGTGTCTGAAAAACATTTCCTGTCAAACTTTGACCTCTTCCCTTCACCTCACCCACCCCTTCTGTCCCCTAGGGCCCGCCTTTCCAGGTCCCAACCCAGCACCTCAGCCACCACATCACCGGGAACAGTGGTGCCAGCAGTAACCGGCTTCTGGAGTGCGCCAAACAGCAGGGCAGCCAGTGTCCCAAGGAGCGAGGCCAAGGACATTCCCCCACCTCCAAAACAAAAGAAGTTGCCCACAGCCCGGAGGGAGAAGGCCAAAATACCTTCCACCAAGGGCTCAGCCAGGACAACAGTTGGGAGTGGCAAGACAGCTGCGCCACCATCCAAGGTGGGGAAGGGCCAGAGAAAGAAAGGGAAGCCGTCACCAACCTGCACAGCGGGCAAGACCGCCACCGGCACTGCCACATGCACCGCCGCCACGGGCACCGCCACTCAGGACACCGCCGCCTGCAGCACGCTCAGTGAGGCCCACACCAGCACCGCCGCTCAGGACACCGCCGTCAGCAGCAAGTTCAGTGAGCCCCCCACCAGCACCGCCGCTCAGGACACCGCCGCCAGCAGCACGCTCAGTGAGCCCCCCACCAGCACCGCTGCCCAATGAGCGCCACAAGCACCGCCGCTACCGAGCCAACCGCCAGCGGCCACGCCACATCCTGTGCCAGTGGCACCACCGTAGACATGGCTGCCATCCCCAGTGGTAATTTGTACGAGGCTGGTGGTCAGTGGAATGTCAGATCCACTACCTCTGTCCTTGGCAGGATGAAGCACTCAAGGCACAAAGCCCCCTCCAGAACCAGTGGAGTATCACATCCACTACCTCAGTCCTTGGCAGGATAAAGCACTCTGGGCACAAAGCCCGCTCCAGAACCAGTGGAGACTGTTATCCACTTGAGAGACTGTGGCTTTGCACTCCCCAGGATAAAGCAGAGGGCAAACTACCCAATGGAGAGACTTGTGAGACTGTGTCTTTTGCACTCCCCAGGATACCTCGTGGAGCTGGCGTTGCGCACTCATCCGGCTGAGGTTCTCCCCCTTTCCTTCCCCCTGAGGTGCCTGTTTTATTTCGATCTGATGCCCCTGCACTGTTCTCTCCGTTTGGATCGGGTATTGAGTGTGGGCCTCGCCCATGCATTTTGGGCCCAGTGGTCCACGGACTATGTAGGTGCAGTACATGGAGTTGAATTCTTGGTGTGCATATTTGTTAATAGTGTATATATATTTTTGAGTAATGGATTTTTCCAGATTAAAATCGTTCAACTCATTTCCTTTTGTGCTTGCGTTCTTCTAGGGGGGAGTTGGGGGGAAATGTAATGTTTCAGCATGTATTGGTGTGTGTTGTGGGTGGGGGTAGGGGTGTTGCGTGTTGCGTGTGTGTGTCACTCTCTTTTCCCTCCCCCCTCCCCTTTGTCGTAGGTGCAGTAATCACCGTGGTCGTCGCCGCCGCCGGTCGTGCTCCTGGTAGAGGAGCAGGAAGACTATTGCAGGGAGAATTTGGAGTTCCGGCTTCATGGCGTCCTGGTTCCTCGTGGGGTGTGTAGAGGGGAGAGTTTTCCCTTCCAAGTCCTGTTTCTGCCGTGTTTTTGTTCTCGTTGAATCCGCCCCGGAAAAGGTGGCGGATTGGCCTCTCATAATGGTGTGGGCGGTACATTGTCTTCCGCCTGTCTTTTGACGGTGACCGCCATGCTGTTTGTTTGTACTGCCGTGGCGGTCGGAGTGTTAAAGTGGCTGTCTATGTTGGCGGTTTCCGCCGCGGTCATAATTCCACTTTTTTTACCGCCGGCTTGTTGGCGGTCTTACTGCTGCTTTTACACCAACCTCCAGGGTTGTAATGAGGGCCAAAGTATAGTAGGCCACACTAAATTAAGAGGGGGAAGGTGCCTTTCTGCTAGGTATCCATGTGGCCCCCAGAAACTTGGCAACTGGTATGGCAAGGGGTAAGCTGCAGCCGATCTCGAAATACGAACGGCAGCCAAGTGGCTATGGTGGTGTAAGAACCTCCAAGTGGGAGCTAGCCAAATTCTACATGGTTGGACATAAGCTGGACAGGTACAAAAACATGTGCAACACTCTCCACTGAAGAAGTATACACAGGGCACGTTAGTGGCCTCAATGGTCCACCTCTGGGTGAAAGCACTTTAGCGGGAGGGTGCCCATTCTAAATTGAAAATATAACTTCCTGTCAATCAATACAGTCATCTGATCCCAGTATGACTCATACCCTCTCAGAGAGATAAAATCAAGGAATTCTCTGACCAGTTTGAGGGAGTCGGCCCTTCTGAGGTCATTGTTCTTAGTGGCTGTTCAGTAAAGCTCCTTCAATTAGTTTTTTGGTGGGAAACAAGTGGTGGTGGAGTGGTCCCAAAGGTCAGGTAGCCCATGAAGACAGATGGCCAAAGACAGCCGGCCCTTCTGAGGTCATTGCCCTCAGTGGCTGCTCATTAAAGCTCCTTCAATGAGTTTTTTTATGGGAAACAAGTGGTGGTGGCGTGGTCCCAAAGGTCAGGTAGCCCATGAAGACAAATGACCAAAGACAGTATATCCTAAGGCATTTTCATGTCTATAAGTGCCTGCCAAAGAGTAGAACGTTTGACCACATCAAAAGCGGATCTCAAGTTGACAAAGGAGCATAAAGTTTGCCCTTGCTGATAATGACGGTCCAGTAGATCAAAAGGAAGTGGAAAGCCTGGTGGATGGTGGAAACTTTGGACTAAAAACCAAACTGGAAGGGGCTAAGGATGTCCACCTCTGTCACCCAGTCCTGAATTTTAGCCAGCACACACCGGAAGAAGACTTTCTGAATGCAGTCTATTAAACTTATGGGTCAATAGTTGCTTGGGGAAGACCTGTCATTTGTCTTGTCCATAGGTATTTTGGCTGCACCTTCCCATGACTTGGAGATAGGTGTGCCTTCGGCAATGGCATTGGCTCCATATCAGATAGGAAAACATCGGCTGGGATGCCATCCGGCCCTGTAGCCGTTCCTATTGTGGCAGCTAATAGAGATTGGACCACATCTGCGATGTCGAACAGGGGACAGAAGGAGGAGAAACAAAGCAGGGTGACAATGGATTTGTTAAAAGTATCTAGGGTATTATCCGAATATAAGCTGCCAAAGTAATCAGCCCAAAGAAAAGGGGCAACATTATTGTTGTGTTCCAGAGCCACGATAGCTCCATTACGGGAAACTAGCTTCCAAAATAAGGTCTCTGCCTACACAAGCATCACTAATGGCGGTCCATCTCTGCTCATCCCAACTCTTTTTAGCAAGATAGATATTAATTTTATAGGCTTTCCCGACCAACGGGATGCGGGACATGTCTCTAGTTTTGATGGCTCTGACTAGAAAGCACTTAGGTTTATGACAGTCTGTGCTGAACCAGGGTGAGATTTTTGGGATACCTCACATTTTGCGAGTAGCAAGGACTATGAAATGCCCTGCTATACATTCAAAAACGGCTACATGGGTGGCAATTAGTTGGTTTGGAGCGGCGGGTTGGCCAGTTACGAACCTTGACATGACAGCATTGAGTTAGGGTTGAGAGAATGTCGGGCGTGCTGCCACTTTGCTCCACTTTACATGACGATTGCCAGAGATCAGTCTGATGTCCCTTGTGGAAAGGGATGGACCTGGGACTGGAGAGACCGTCAAATAAAGTGTCTGCATGGACAAAGAGAGGGGATTGTGGTCGTTTTTGGTTCTTTCAAGAACACGCAGGTCGATGACAGACGACCACAACCTGAGATTGATTAGAATAAAATCAATGCTATAAGAGTGGAAAGATTTATTAGATGTACGGGCCCCTTCAGGATCAGATTTTGTACGACCATTGACAGGCCTAAGTCCATACTCAATATTAGGACCTTAAGTTGGACAGCAGTATGTGTCCATCTGTGGATAGAGAGATCGGCCAGGGGAGGTATGGCCCAGGTTTCATCTTTAAATTGTGCTAAATGTGTGTTATCCTTGTCTAGGGGCTCAAATGTGGAATTAAAGTTGCCAGCCACAATGAGGTGCTGGTTGGTAGAACATTGTTCAAGTTGGTTTTCCATTAATTAGATAGTACATAATAGCACCCCTCCTTTGGTCCCTCTCGCGTAAACAATTGAAAATGGTTACTCTAGGTTTAGACTTGCTACAAAGCTCGATGGCTAGGATGTCGGGTGAGTCAATAAATAACTGTTGATTCTCACAGATAAGGGAAGATCTCATTCATGTGACTAAACCCCCAGAGGCTTTACCTCTTTGACTAGGAGTGGCATGAATGAAGACGTTCAGATACCCAGGCCTGAAGATTGGATCACAGGACTATGGGGGTCATTCTAACTTCGGCGGGCGGCAGAGGTCGCCCGCCAAAGTTCCCCCGCCAGAACACCGCAGCGCGGTCAAATGACCGCCGCGGTGATTCTGACTTTCCCGCTGGGCGGGCGGGCGACCGCCAAAAGGCCGCCCGCCTGCCCAGCGGGAAAGCACCAGCAACGAGGAAGCCGGCTCCGAATGGAGCCGGCGGAGTTGCTGGTGTGCGACGGGTGCAGTTGCACCCGTCGCGATTTTCAGTGTCTGCCACGCAGACACTGAAAATCAATGTGGGGCCCTGTTATGGGGCCCCTGCAGTGCCCATGCCAGTGGCATGGACACTGCAGGGGCCCCCAGGGGCCCCACGACACCCGTTCCCGCCAGCCAGGTTCTGGCAGTGAAAACCGCCAGAACCAGGCTGGCGGGAAGGGGGTCGGAATCCCCATGGCGGCGCTGCTTGCAGCGCCGCCGTGGAGGATTCCCTGGGGCAGCGGGAAGCCGGCGGGAAACTGCCGGCTTCCCTTTTCTGACCGCGGCGGTAAAGGTCAGAATGCCCCCGGAAGCACTGTCAGCCTGTTGGCGGTGCTTCCTCCGTCACCTACCCTGGCGGTCTATGACCGCCAGGGTAGGAATGACCCCCTATGTCTCTTGGAATAGACATATGTCGTTCTCATCCATGAGTGCATTCCAGTCGTGCAAGTCTAACTTAGACCTTAGCTAAGCCACATTCCAAGAGATGAAAAGGAGCTTGCTGAGCTCAAATACTGTGGGTGCCTCTTCAGATTCACTAGGCCATAGATTTCCAGGAGGGGAAGGAGATGAAGTTGTAATACTATGGTGAAAGGACCCTGGTGAAATGGAGAGAAAAGTGTTATTTGAGGGCTGAGGAGCATTTATGCGTGCTGTGATGGAGTGGACTATGTTAAAAGTTGTGTGGCTCAGAAAAGATTTAGAAGAAGCATTGGAAGAGCTTGTATGAGTAGCTGCAGAAGCAGGCTCTCCATTAGCCACCAACCCGAGAAGCTGGCTGGAACTTGAGAAACTGGAGCATATCCGGACATGCCCTGTGTGACAATTTGAGTTAGTCGATCTCACCAAGGGATGAAGTAAAGCCGTCTGTGTCTATGTAGTCAGATGGACTTGGGTATTCAAACTGAATATTAGAATTACTTGGGGTGCATGTTATAGCATCCAAAGCCACCAAATCGTTGGCCAGATCCATATTGCAGAGAGTTAGCTTTAATTTGTCAGGTTTGGAGTTAGGAGTAACTACTCTTTTGGCACTAATGATGTCACAAATAACCAATCGACAGCCCCTAACATGGCAAATCCAATGTATTGCTTTATTTTTAAGAGAATCTTCTGCTTCGTTGGCAGCTTCGGGGCTAAATTTTGGTATGTTGATCCTTATAATGAGATCAAGAGGAGGGTGCCTACTCGAACTTACATTGGTAATGATGTTAGGGATTCTGTTGTGTGCTACCCTAAGAGTCTGAGTATGGGTAAAATTGTCATTGTGGTACAGATGTTGGGTGGTGAGGGTGCTGATGTTTTTAGTATTCAAAAGGTCAGCCCCCTGAGCTCCGGGCCTAAGGGCAAGAGACTTAGGGGGTTATTCTAACTTTGGAGGAGTGGTAATCCGTCCCAAAAGTGACGGTAAAGTGACGGATATACCACCAGCCGTATTACGAGTTCCATAGGATATAATGGCCTCGTAATACGGCTGGTGGTAAATCCGTCACTTTTCCGTCACTTTTGGGACGGATTAACACCTCCTCCAAAGTTAGAATAACCCCCTTAATTCTCTCCTGAAGTGGTGGCCTTGATGTGGTGGGAGCCGTCTGTGCTGGAAATACTGGAAGTGGAGCAGCTGAAGGCCTGGGGAGAGGTATAGATAGACACTGAGAGAAAGAAACTGCAGAAGCCCTGCTGCATGCTAACTGCTGGTTCAGAGAAGAAGTCAGGGAAATGACTAAGGATTTTAATATGCCAATTTCCTCCTTCAGGTCTTGGACTAGAGAGATGAGAAAAAATGTGCCACGTAGCAGTAGTGCCATGTTCTATGGATTTCATGGGGGTGCACAATGTTGTTACTAGCATCAGTGCCAACACCAGTACCAACAACAGCAGCAACGGTTTTAAATGCCTGTTCGGCAGATATATTAGACAATGGGGCAAAACGATTGCTGCAAAGGAGCTCGCCACCAAGATCATCTAGAATTGGAGAAGCGTTGGGGAAAGGAGAGGGGAGAGAAGAGGGAAGTGAGCATGTGGAACTTTGGACAACAGTAGTAGGTTCCTGGTTCTGGCTCTGCTTTCTCGATCACGCAAACATCCCTTGAATTTTCTTCTGTCTTCCTGACTATGTCACTGTCTCTGCACTGCATTGTTACAAGGAGAGCTAGGGGCACTAGAATGAGGAGCACTAGAAAGAGAGGAATGAAAGGAAGACATAGTGAGGTCTAGAATTTGCTCCCATTCTGATAACAGATTACCAACCCTGTCTAGAACGCAGCTGTCCCCAACAGTTTTCTGTGATTTCTTCGACTTCCTGGGTTTCGCTGCCACTAGGCCCTCCTCTGTGGCCTTCCATTTTCCCATGATCAGGCAGCTTGTACTTCAAAAGCATTTAGGGTTGATGGAGACAGTGAGTATGACGCATGTATTTAAAACAAATGACAACCAGGGCATCAGAAGTGTGCGGGGGGTTCAGACGATAGCTTGGCAATAGCTTGGCATATGGGGGAAATTTGGCAGACTTGAAGGCGTTCATCAATACATTTAAATGAGGGGATGGTTGTGGGGTGGCCCAGAGGCCCAGTGAGGTAGCCCAGCCCACCTTCCTCCAGTCTCCACAGGGCTCCAAAGGGTGAAGCCGGGTGTGAGCAGAGCAACAGTGTTACCAGACACTTTTTGATGTGATGGTGTGATAGAAGAGCACCAACACAATTGGGGGTCCAAGAATTTTTACCAGGGACACCTAGTTACCTCCCCCCCCTGATCTTACTGAGGAGCCAAGCTGGGTTGTTGGTTGACCCCAGTCAACCAACAACCCATTTTCTCATAGCCCCTATCAAAAAGTAGATTTCTATTACGTATCAACTGTCTGCATTTGGAGGCTATGTGGTCCATCAACAGAGTCACTGATTCTAGACTATAGTCAGAGACAGAGATATGGCCAATTTTAGTGTCATCGACCAGCAGTGTTTCCTGCATTAAGTGGTCCAAGGGAGCATTTGTGTGCTGAAGAATGAACTGTGTAATCATATGTATTACAGTGCTAAGAGGGCAACACATCAACCAACCCTTTGAAGCTATCTAATCTTTAGGGTCCTGTGAAACTGCCCTTGCGCCTCCAAAATTCTATTAGCTCCTGTCCTTGGTGCTATCCATTACTACAGTTAGGTCTCACCCATTGAAATTTTCACCCTCTGTATTCTGCAGATGAGAAAAATTGTAGTTTTAAAGATGTATTGCTGACAGGCTAGACATTGTGTGGTTACATGCTACAAGTGTGAATATCAGGGTTAAGGGCTGTCCCGCTTTGTCAGGTACCACCCTTCTAACCTTGTGTCGGGCCTGCAAAGCTGGATGTGCTCCACTAAAGAACTCTTAAGCTAATCATCTGCCTTTGCAGGGACCGATGTTTGTTGTAAGAATGTTTAAGAATGTTTTACAGATACCAATGCTTGTTTACAAAGACCAATGCTGTCGGAACCAACGCTTGCTTAGAACAAGCCTCCAGCATCCCTATGACTCAGACTGGGTGTAGCTCCCTATGACTCAGACTGGCCGTGGCTGAATGCAGCAGGTATTTAAACCACACCCGGCCTGAGAGAATTGCTTGCTGTAAAGGTCACCGGCTGCTAGATGTTGGATCTTCATGTTCAGTCATGTATCCTGGATGCCGCTTCTGGGGAGTTGAAGAGATCGAGAGAATTGACTACTAAAAAGGCAGTAACGCGCTGCAAACGCTTGAAAAGCAATTATGTGTGAAAACTTGACACTTGCTGACTTGATATTCGAAAATCAGATGTTTCAGAGTGTGATGCTCCTAAGAATGCACGTCATTGGCATTTAAGGACACTGGGATGCTCGCTGCTAGCTGCGTAATTCCGCTCATGGTTGTTGCTTGCTATATATCGCAGAAAGGAAATTATTTTGTGCAATTATTATAAAAATTATGTATTGTGAATAAATTTGTTGTCGCTAAGTTTAATATGACATTTGCATAGTTGGTGCTGGTGATACAGAACATTCTGTGAATGGCCTGAAAGTTTCATTGATATGCTCAACTTACGCTGTGATGTAACAGTGCTAAAACCGTTAGCTTGTGTTATTGATATTAACTCTATGTTCTCAGAGTGTTACAAACATTGTACTGTGATCTTTTGATATTAACCCTATGTTCCCTGAGTGGTGCAAACATTACACTGTGATCTTTGATATTATCCCTATGTTCCCTGAGTGGTGCAAACATTACACTGTGACCTTTTGGTATTAACCCTATGTTTCTAGAGTGATGCACACTTTGTACCGTAAACCTTTGATATTAACCCTATGTTTTCAGTGTGAGCAAAAGACACCAAATGTGTGTTTCTTGGAATTCTAAGTACAGTGCATAAATTAACCCATGAATATCTGAAAACCTAATTACCTGAGAATTTGAGGTCATTATTTGTTAGCTATTTAAATGTTTATGAAGTCGAGTGAATCAGCATCTTAGGAAATCTCAACAATGACATCAAACAAGATATCCATGGAACTTCAAGTACATTTAGGTAGGCATTAATTAAGGTGCAGTGGGATCAATCGGGGTCACAGTAGGAGTAATCATAGATGTTATAAGAGGTTCAAGGTTCCTATTTAATTACAGGTAATCCACATACTTTCCCAAAACTTCCTAGAGAGAGGGAGAGCCATCTAAAGTTGGAAAGGGGAACCTAACAGGTACACCTAGCTTGCACATAGTAGCCTGAGACTAATATATACATGATTACGAGTTATGAGCTGTTTGACTGATATTTAATTTATAATAGGAAATCATGGCTCTTCAAGGATCATCACCAGTCATTTGAATCCGGACCTGTGGCTCCAGTGACTCTCTCTCTTTCATCCATCCCCTTTCCCCTGAGGTGTTCCGATGCTAATCATATGCATTTAAGTGGGAGGCACGTAACATCTAGGAGGAATTGGGAATAAGCAACTCGGTCAACATTGTGTCTCTGTGGGACAAACAGTTTAGTGTTTGACACCTTGCCACAGAACTATTTGAAGCAAACAATAGCAATCCACTGTCCTGGACAGTCCAGAGGCAAAGAACTGCCTTAGGTGCTATTTAGATCTCAGCCTAAACCAATCATTTTTCAATTAATGTGTTTCTTGGATTAGACCTACAACCCTCTTGAGTTTCCCCTTATGAGATACAATGCTGCAATGCATTTTGCAAGAGTTTTGCGATTACTTATGTCAAAGCTAACAATTTCCAACACAGGATGATTGAGTAACAAATGGCACCTGTAGGCTTAAAAGTGCATGCCACCTTGAAGGTGTAACATTCTGATTTCATCCTCCCACATCATCTACCAAATCTGCTGAAGTACCGCTAATGATCTTCACCTTCCAATCCTACCTACCCAGAATTCTGCACAATCAAACCTAGTCATGAAGTTCAGTTACACAGCTGTTATAACAATAGTATTCACTACCTTTCAAGAGTCTTGGAGGTCTGATGAAGTGTCACCTGCATTTGGGAACTGTTATACTGGAGTTGTACTGTGCCCAAAATGCTAGTATCATCTATTCTGATTGAGGAGCCCCAGTTGATTTCTAATTAAGTGCAAAAGTATATCAATGGAGGTACTTATATCCTGGCCCTCTGGTATTGGTCTGTGGGGCAAATAGCTGATTCATATGATGGTTCATCAAAACCAGTTTTCATTGTCTTCTTCATTTTACTGATTTTGAAGTCTACCCACGGTTGATGTTGTTTCTTGGAGAGGCAATAGACAGATCTCTCTAAGTTCTCAACACTATCACTTAGGGCACGGCTTTATCCCTTAATGTGTGAAGGCATAGTTTAACAACTGAGCGAATCATGTCCAATCTTGACATAATCTCTTTCAAGCAGAGTCAGAGGTACGTAGGAGCACCTCTCAAAGGGCGAGCAACCAACCTAAGGCCACACTCCTCCTTATTTCTCTCAAATTGCTTGAGACTCTGTAGCTCTTTAAGGACTATTTGTTTCCTGGACCAACTACCATGTCTTGTAATGTTCTGAGCATGAGGGAGATGATGTTTCTGGTTGGAGCATCATGAGAGCTCTTCCACAACTAGACAGAAACACCAAAATGCTGTACCTTGCTTCAATGCTTTTTCATGAGATTATTACATTTGTAGCACAAGGCTATAGCCTCACAGTGGGCTTGTATTCTTGGGCTCCTTATTAGTTTGCACAAATCTTGGCCCATGATTCTGATGGCCCCCTGTGGGAAAATTCTGACTGTAGTGTAAAACGAGTGACCCCTACCTTTGCTTCAGTTCCTGCAATGAAGGTTTACTCAAATTTATAGATAGTCAGCAGCCTTCAAGAACTTCCTTAGTGATACAGTGAAGGTATCCCCCAGACAATGACACAGACATACTCTACCGCTAAAAATGTGCTCTGGCTCATCTTCATCTTAATGCTATGGGCTCTCCTGGGTGGCTGCTGCACTTCAGAGCTGCCTCTAAATAATTGTGGGGACCTTATGCTACTCCATATGTGTGCAGATCAAATAGAAGTTTTCTCAGCTGCCCAGTCCCCTTTCTTTGTTGCTGATGCCTGCCTCAACCTCTGAGAAATCACAAAAACTCCAAAGCAGCAGTGAAATTACTAGGACCCTAATCAAAATGTGCAAACCCCAACTCTGGCATCTTTAATTCCTTAGGTCCACTGAAGTAGAACTTCACATTCCTGCCACTGGTCCTGTATCTTTGCTGGGGCTCCCGTTCCTCCTTGGTATACTGCAGCCTCATGCCAATCTGCTGTTCCTGTGTGGGGGCAGATGTCCCTTTCTCCTGCATTCCAGTCCTCCTGCTGACCACTGATGAACATGGTGCAGGTGTGCTTGGCCAGCCCAATAACACCAGTCACTGCTTCAAACACAACTCTACCACTAAACTCACAAATCTCTTCAGCCTTGCTGCAGGCCCCGGAAGGAGGTCCAGGAGCATCACCTAGTGACCTGCACTGTTCAACCACAAACATATGACAAAATGGCTGGTCCCAAGAAGTAGGTTATTGCATGCCCATTGTCGGGCCCACATCATGTCTGCTTTGCCAAGTAGGAGTCAGCCACCAAGGAGTCACTGGCAGATACCCACATACCTCCAAATGTGTGAATATGAAGGCTCTCCAGATGATTCGGAATACAAATTAGTCTTTATTCAGATAACACCTCATCCACAGTTGCCAAGTTCAAGATCCAACTCCAGCTGATACAATTGGAATGATCTAGCCTTTTTTAAGAGATGTATTTACCACGGGAAAGGAAACATTCAGTTTTAAAAGCCACAGAAGAGAAAATGCACAAAGTATGGAGTTCTCATAGGATACCACACACCTTCCTCTGCACACAAGGAAAGAACTAAGGGCCAGATATAGCA
Organism: Pleurodeles waltl; assembly: GCF_031143425.1. NCBI lineage: Eukaryota > Metazoa > Chordata > Amphibia > Caudata > Salamandridae > Pleurodeles > Pleurodeles waltl. Next base: position 401,684,347 of record NC_090447.1, read on the forward strand.
AAGGATTTGCGCCTCGCAAACGGCGAAAATCGCTGTTTGCGAGGCGCAAATGCCTCTTTGCTATGCAGAAATGCATATTGCGAGTCGGGACCGACTCGCAATATGCATTTCAGAATCGCAAATAGGAAGGGGTGGTCCCTTTCTATTTGCGATTCGGAGTGGCATGCAATACCATTTGCGACCGCATATGAGGTCGCAAAGGGTGTCGCAGTTACCATCCACTTCAAGTGGATGGTAACCCACTCGCAAATTGGAAGGGGTCCCAATGGGACCCCTTCCCCTTTGCGAATTGACCCAATACTATTTTTTCAGGGCAGGTAGTGGTCCAAGGGACCACTACCTGCCCTGAAAAAATACCGAAACTAAAGGTTTCGTTTTTTTTTAAGTGCAGCTCGTTTTCCTTTAAGGAAAACGGGCTACACTTTTTTAAAAAAAAACTGCTTTATTGAGCAAGCAGTCACGAACATGGAGGTCTGCTGACGACAGCAGGCCTCCATGTTTGCGAGTGCCTAGACTACGTATGGGGCCACAATTTGCGACCCACCTCATTAATATTAATGAGGTGGGTCATTGCGACCCCATAGCGACTCGCAGACGGTGTCTGAGACACCGTACTGCATACCAATTTGCGAGTTGCAAATTGCGAGTCGCATGGACTCGCAATTTGCAACTCGCAAATTTTCTTTTTGCTACATCTGGCCCTAAATCTCAAAAGAGAAAATAAATAACATTTTCAGGAACAGTTTGAAGAGTACTTGAAAAAATGAAACAGAATCTGCATTTCCCTGTAAAGGACCACACAATTAAGAATCCATATTTTTCAATCGTCAACTTTCAAAGCATTGTGGAACATCTTAAACTCTAAATGGATATTTAGCAATAACACATGCAATCAGAGCTATATCCCCAACTATGATGACAAGTAAAAATGTGACCTTCCGAAACTCATCTCTTGCCTTCCAATGTTTCAGGTCTTTTTTGCCTTTGACTTGGTCAACCTCCAGTGTATGCTACCCTTTATTCCTCCCCACATCATCCAACCATGGGTAACCTCTTAATTTCCTTTCTACCTCTTAGTATCTCAAAAGGGACCTCCACAGTTGGGGTGCGGTGCAATCTGGAAGCATATAAGAATTGCATTAAACTTTCCTTCAAACTTCTTCCAGCATATTTCTCAAGTTGGATACACTCCTTTATTGACCTGTTAAAACTTCCAACAGTGCCATTCTCTTTTGAGTGATGCAAAACACATAGGGGGTTATTCTAACTTTGGAGGAGTGTTAATCCGTCCCAAAAGTGACGGTAAAGTGACGGATATACCACCAGCCGTATTACGAGGTCCATAGGATATAATGGACTCGTAATACGGCTGGTGGTAAATCCGTCACTTTTCCGTCACTTTTGGGACGGATTAACACCTCCTCCAAAGTTAGAATAACCCCCATATTCTGTGTCCCTTCCAACTTTTCATCAACTCCTAAAATGGGTTTAGAAATGGATAAGGAATGTTTATTTGGAAAGGCCACATCTCAAATCTAATTTCATTGAAATAGGCTTGGCAAAATGTTGCTATTAACCAGCAACAATCAATAAAAGTACCTTGGCCTCCTTAAAAGAGACATTTTGAGACTACGTGATCAACCCATATTATAGTAATTACCAAATATATGGACTTACACATGCGTTTTTGTCAAATAAATATGTTCCTTCCCTCAAACCATACATAGATGCAATTGTACCTTTCCAAGCCCCAACCATTTAGATTAAATTTAAGCCTGGCATGCTGTTGGTTAGTGTTAGACCTGACATACTTGGTTGTCTTCCTCAAACTATTTTTGCCTGCTTAGCTAATATTTTGCTGATTTACTTTTGTTGGTCTTCAGACTCTGAGCATTTTACTATTGCTGGCCTGTGCTAAAGTGCATGTGCTCTCTTCCCTAAAGGTAGTTTGATTGGTACATCCACAATTGACATACTTAATTTACTTATAAGTCCCTAGTAAAGTGCACTACATGTGCCTAGGGCCTGTAAATTGAGTGCTACTAGTGGGACTGCAGCACTGCTTGTGCCACCCACTCTAGTAGCCCTTAAACATGTCTCAGGGCTGCCACTGCAGAAACTGTAGGTGCAATTTACGTTGCCATGTCTTCTTGGCATAAGACCTCTTCTCAGTCCTTAAACTCCCCTTTTATTACATATAAGCTACCCCTAAGACAGTACCTTGGTAGCCCACAGGGCTGGGTGCTTCGTAACTAAAGAGCAGGACATGTACTTTTAAGTTTTACATGTCCTGGTAGTGAAACACTCTCAAATTCATTTTTTCACTACTGTGAGGCCTATCCCTCTCATAGGATAACATTAGAGATTCCTTATTACATGTAATAAGCTGTAACTCCTAATTGAGGCGTAGATATATCAAGTTTAGTACCTATGGAAGTGCAATAATAAATCCTATTTAATGATAATGTTGGATTTATTGTTACAGTTTTAAAAATGGCGCTTTTACAAAGTTGGCATTTTCCTGCTCTTAGCCCTTTGTGGCTGCAGCCTGTCGCCAATACACGTCTGGGGTGTGATCACAGATGGGCTTGTGCACTCCCTCTAGACAGACACACACAAAGGGAGCTTAGGTATGACTGATGGGCCATCCTGGGCAGGATGGGATGGAGGACCTGGGCACAGCGTCACACTTACACCTGAATAGACAGTGTCATGTTGCCATACAAAGGGCTGCACACCCCCTTTAGTGATTCTGGAGCCAGGACAGGAAGAAAGGACCTCTGTGCCCTTCAAAGGCCCTTTTTATGTCAACCAGACTTTAACCCCATTTCCAAGGCACAACTGGGTATACGTACTGGACGTCTGACCCAACCAACTCAGTACATCCCTGGAACTGAGAACAGCTCTCCCAGGAGGAAGGACTGCTGTGCAGCTATCAGGACTGCCACTCTGGACTGCTGCTCTGGAAGAACTGCTTTTCTGCTGTGCAGCCCTACTGCCTCCTATCCTCTGCCCTGCTGAGGAAGGACTGGACCCATCTCAGTTGAACCCAGAGCGACTTTAAGTGCATGTTGGCTTGCCCTCTATTCTAAGACTCAGGGACATCAAAGATGCCTCATCATCCTGCAAGAGCACCTGGGCTTTGCTGGCAGTCTTGCTCTGCCAAGTGGTACCAACCTCCCCCTGGCCTTTGGAAGTGGGAATAAAGTGCTGCAAATACCAGAACCTGCACATCAATGCTGTTGTGCCAATCAGAACCGGCGCATATCCCTTGACACAGGCACTCTGCACCTGCTGCGAGTACCATGGACATCGCACTGCCAACTGCGCAGCGCAGTATCTCCAGATTCCGATGCATCTCCATCTTTGCGCGGCTCAGAACGGACTAATCGCCTACATCCAAAGGATCAACGACAAAGCATCGGCTCCTCTGCTCCCTGCATCTCGGATTCGATATCGCCGTATCCAAGAACCAAGGTACTTTTTTAGTGGGCTAAAGCAGATCCCTTTATCTGACCTGAGTTCTATCGTAGTCAGCCTAAAGTTTTGGAATTACTCGGCCTAGCACAACCAGATTGCCCTGGATGGCACTTTAAGCTTTTAAGCATTACAATTTAATTTATTCTTTTAAAAAATCATATCTCCAATTCTACTTATTAGATTTTTGCTGTGTTGGTATTGTTTTATTCATAAAAATATAATCTATTTTGCTAAACTGGCGTGGAGACTTTTTGTGGTGCTTTCACTGTGTTTGTGTTTGAAGTGTCCCTTAATTTAGGCCTGCCTGCTCTGTGCCCAGCTACCAGAGAGTGAGCACTGATTAATTTATGGTGTGTACCTGGCTTACCCTGACTAGGATTGTGGTTCCTGCTTTGACAGGGTGCATACCTCTCCAATCAGGAACCCAATTTCTAACAGTCAGTTAGTCCATTAACAATTGGAAGACCAATCCAACCAAATCTCCACACTGCACATCCTGTGAAGACATGGTTGAGAGGTGGAGACACTGACGGGAGGAGGAGATGCTGATACGAGGTGGAGTCGTAGATGGGAGGTGGAGAGGATGTGGAGGAGACACTGGTGCCAAGAGATGAGGAGACGCTGCACATGGAGTGGAGATGCAGTGTGCTGCTCACCACACGGAAAGACACTGGGAGATGCTACGCTAAGCAAGGAAGCCAGGACTCAGATGGAGAATGCATATGCCCAGTTGACACTCATCTGCTGCCCATGTGTGCTGCATGTGCTGCGTGTGTAGTCCAAGTACCTGTGTGCTACACCGCAGAGGGCTGCCTGCAACCTGGGTGATCAGGGTGCAGGCCGTTGTGAACTGGTGCTGCCCACTACGCAGGCACCGGAGGGTGCGACACGGAAGCCAACTACCCAAGCCAGATCAAGGCAAGGACCTGCAGCGTGTGGCCCCATATGCATTCCATTTTTCCTCACATTATTAATCCCTTTAACTGTAAGACTAACTGCAAGCCTAACTCCATGCTTGCTACCTATTGCCTGTAGCTGCGATGTCCCTTCTGCAACTTTGGCACCGTACAAGCTACTATCCTCTCTCTATGGACTAATTGAGAGAAATCTATGGTCTGCTGCTATGGTCTGAACAACAGCTACACTACAGTTAGTAGCAGTATAGGATTCCATCTTTACTGCTTGGTACTTTGGGGATTACAAACCTGCAGAGGGCCCTAATAACAGGATTATCCTCAGATTATTCCCAGTTACCTTGAATTAGTACTGCAAAAGTGGTGGTGGGCAGAGGTGGTGGGAAGCGATGGGAATGCAGTGGCATGAGGGCAGCTGCACTAGGTTGAGCCTCCTGGCTGTGGAAGCAGCGCAAATAGGATCGGATGCAGCTTGCAGCCACGGGTGTGTGCTGCCGCCGACGGTCCCCACGTTAAATTCCACATTCTTTGCAGCTTTGAATTTTTGAACACTGATATAGAACTCTGCCACAGATTCTGAACAACCTTTACTACCTTCTCTCTCTCTTCCCCCCTACCGCCCATGCTTCCACCCGTTCTACTTTGTTGCTGTTGCCCCCCTACCTCTCTGAGGGTTTGACAATGGAACCAGAGATAGCCAAACCTCTTTCTGTGAAAGGTGGAGGAGTGAAGGAAAACCAGAATTACAGCCACAGCTAGCTATAAAGAAGGTAAAAGGATAGCCCTCTGCAGGCTCAAGAGTCTAACGCTGCCTGTGCTCTGTCATGACACTACCAAGTAGACGCTCCATACAGATAGCCCTGAGGCACTCGCTCAGAGTGTAAAATAAATTACTGGTGAACTACCCAAAATGGAAGGGCAGCATGCAGATGGATAATATAAGCATCCCTGATCCTGCAATTGGAAAGGTGTGCACAGAAGATGTGGTGGTTCATCACACTGCCTCCCCGAACTTTAAAGTCATGGGCAGATCTTCCCCCAAACAAATAACAAGCTTCTATCAAAAATTTGTAAAGGAGACTGTGTTGGTACCGACCAATGGAGAGATTCTGAGTTCTATAATCCTGACAAGTGACCGACCCAGGAAATCGACCGTTGTAGAGCTGGCCTCTGGCGAAAGTAGGTTAACCCACTGTAGAGAGAACAGAGCAGATAGCAGAAATTCAGAAGAGACTGGCTGGGAGTGCAGCTATAACTTCAGGGATGCTAGTAATGCTCAAGGGTCTCCGACCCAGGCTGAGGAGCAGACCCAACCTCGACTAAGATCTCCAGGCACGCTGGATGCCTCGCAATGCCCAGTGGAGCCTGTGAAGAAGCCATCTAAGAATTACTGTAAAAACATTGACCCCCACTGCCCCCCACAAACTGCCTACTAGTTATCCAACAGTCAGCCCCTTTGGAGTACTTGCTCAGCAGGATGAAAAATATCCAGCTAATGATCAGTTGAGTGCCAGTTCTCTAATGTTCCTGGATTACACTTTGCCTGGCATTACCGTCTGGTGGCCCAACATGAGTTGGGGCAAATAATGAGGGGTCTAGGAACCCAGAAGATCTGATTGTTATATTGGAAGACACCGAGGAGGCCCAGGCTTTCTCAGCCAGGCCTCCAGGGGATAGCAGCAGAGCCTCCATGGGAGGGCCTCATTTTGACAATTCAATCTATCTGCACAACTCAGGAAACCAGTCCCCGGGGAGTATTTCACTCAACTTGGAAGCCACAAGAGATTTCGTACTCTCAGAAGGCATGAATGATCTCAACAGAGTTCTGTTCTCAATTCTCTCGCTCTTAGAGAAGTCGCTAGGTAGTACCCATCACATAACATCACTGCTGACTCAAATATTCCACATCTTAGCACATGTTGCTAGAAAACAGGATGTAGCCTCCCAGAAAGCCCCCCTATAGAGCTGAGTAAATCAATAGCACCAGATGAATCCTCCTAAAATTGCCATATTAACTCAGCTTGCAAGGACAAATCTGGGCCACCTGATCCCCTAATAAAAGGAGCAATGCTTGGTGAAACCACAAATTTCCCAAATACTAGCAACAAAATCAGGTGCCCAGGAACGGTAATTTCTCTCGGCATGGAGGAATGTAGGTATGCAGTAAGGGTCGGTGCTCAGGGGCACTCTGACACATCACAAGTGTGGGAACCTCTGCGCTGCAGCCGATTGATGACCAAAATTCAGGTCCTGTTGCAAGACCTTGGGATGTGGAGAAGGGTAAATCTAAGAAAAAGGGAAAATTCAACCCCTCTTTTCCTATAAACTACTTAAAGTGGCTATTCTCAAATCCCAAGGATCCCAATAAGAAGGATGTGGCACCAAAAGATAGCCTGTTAAACACTGATTCTACAGAAAATGAAACCAGCTGTGATTTAATCCCCACATACTCAAATAAGGTTGGGAATGGTGCCTGTTCCACAAATAAAACAGTAATTTCCTCATCAGGTGGTAAGGTCCAAGTCAGAGAAAATAAGAAACAGGCGAAAAAATCCTCTATGCAACGTTTCATGCAACCGAAAAGGAAAAAGAAAGTCAGGAGGAGATCCCACCTCATGAAAGGAACTGCTGTGGAAAATCAGTCGGATAGGGCAGCAGAGCCTGGACTACCGAGAGAGCCCAAACCAAGTCCGGCTAATGGCCAGACCGGGTGCTTGGGAGCTAGTCCCATCGGGGCACCTGGCCCAGCAATCTGTCTTAACCCACTGGCCCCAATCTTTGCTAGGGCTGGAAGCATTGCTGGGGGTCCAACTGAAAAAAGGGCCACATGCCGGACAGCAATATTATCGCAACCAATCGGGAAGTAGCGGACTGCTGCTTGGAATTTATTGATATTTTCCCAGATATCAGCTCTGCAAAGCCTTTAAATTGATACAGACATCTAGCTCTTTTCTATGACATCCCCCAGCTGAGAGTGCTCTCGTCGGGTGACCTAAGGGTTGCAAAACTGACCAACTAGCACACTAGGTTAGCCCACAGAGGGAATAATACCTATAGAACTAAGGATGAGTTTACTTTACCTGCCATCACCAGACTGGCGCTTAGCCATGTAGACAATTTGCATTTCATGGGAGTCGATGCTCTGCTCTGCTCAGGTCACGACCACAGGAGTACACTTGCATCACGTGTTTATCGGGTGCAAGCAGCGCCCGCGATTACACACGCTCCTCAATCTTTAAGCCATTGGGGGTGTAGAAGAGTGATCCAGAGCCTACAAATGGAGCAACCCACAGGAACCTGCGTGTTACATCATGCAATAACTCAAGGACAATAGAGCTCTGAAATCCCGAGCACAGAGAAACCATGACACCATGTAGAGATTGGTCATGGCTGGCAGTAGTGCTGGCACCCTCTCCTGGAAAGCTTTTCAGAAAGGGAGTGGACTGAGTATGGTCGATTTCGCCCCTTGTGACAGTTGCTCCAAACCAAGCGGGGTCCACCAAAGCGGGCATGATGGGCTGGGGCAGTAATGACTATCCTCTTGTGCTTTCTAAGAACATTTCCGGCCTAGCTGGTAAAACTGAGGATGATGACTGGTTGCAGTTCAATTAGAAAATTAAAATGTGCTGTTTTCAGGAAACTTGGGCCCTTGAGGGATTCAGTGTGAACGGGTTTCTGGAACACTATATCCAGCCTGCTAGGAACAAGAGGGGATGGCCTTTGGGGGTTAGCTAGCTGTGGGTGTTTTATAAACTGAATTATAGAATAGAGCAACTGGGAGTAGCCAAACTCACATCTAACGCCCAGCATGTGAGAATCTGGTTGTGGGTACAGAAGATAGAGTGGGTGACATACTCAATGTTTATGTCCCTCCAGGATGGTCACAAGCAGTCCAAGCGATAAGGGATCATTTTGTCTCCTATATTGAGAGTGTAATTGAGGAGGTGGCTAACTGAAAGATAATAAAGGAGAGATAAATGGGGAAGTACCTGCTTCTGATATGTGGCGATTTCAATACTCAACCATCTGAGGCTACTGTTATCAGTGAAGTTCTAATGGAAGATCACTGAAACAGCTATGGTTAACTTTAAATCTAGTAAGTAAGGGAATGCGGTCTCTGACCTTTTGATAAACTATCATCTGCACTTTATTTATGGCTGTACCCTGTCAGATAGCACAATGATGACTTTTGAGAAAAGGAGAAGCCCAACACTAATTGATTATATTCTAATCAATATGGAGGGGTGGGAGTATGTTTGATTTGGCTGTTGTGAGAAGGGAGGAGAGTGATCATGACCCTGTGGTACTCTGTTTAAAACTTTGTTCATGTGATCTGCCAGTGTGGGAAAGCCGGGGGTTCTTTTAGCCAAATGATTACTCCATCTAAAGGTAGGAAGAGAATAAGATGGAGTACTGAGAAATATTACAATGATCTCCTCTGATGTGAGATATAATAGACAGATTTAGATCCATAATTGTGGATGAATCTTTGTGTGCTGACAATGAGAAAGTGATGGCAGCTTATGAAGGGATGGTGTACAAGCTGATGGCTCTGTGGTCCAAGCCTTCCAGAACCAAGATCATGAGCTCTAAGGAAAGGAGATGAAGTGCTGATGCCAGCTGGTATGATTATTAATGTTATGAAATGAAGAGATTTGTTTCCACCACCTGGATGCAGTGCCATTCAGGCCGCGACTGTGAATCATTGTTCCGGGAGTGCCGGGGGAGGTATAAGCACCGCTTGAAAACTAAGAAAAGATTGCACCAACTGGTGCTCTGGGAGAAACTGATGGGGCCTCCAATGGTAAAGATACCAGTAGGTTTTGGAAGTTGGTTACACAGGTAGAGAGGGGAGCAGTGAACATTGTAGAAACCCATATTCGTTCAGAGGCGTGGACCAGGAATTTCAGTTCTCTAGATCATACATCTCCATAGCCCCGCCAGGCCTGTGCCCACACCAGGAGAGTGCTTGTGCCTAGCCCTATGTAATAACTATTCTGGTACCTAAGGTTAAGAGAACAAGGCCCCTGGTCCTGATTTAGTGCCTATAGATATTTATCCTGAGGAGTCCCACTGGTTGACAGGTATCTTTACTAAGGTGTTTAATGCTGCATTAGTTGGTAATGCCGTGACCCCATCCTTGTCCTCTGTCATTATAGTTCCCAGTCTTTGAGGGAGACCAAAATAGTCCACTAAAACTATTGCCCCATCTCCCTTCTTAAATGGACGGGCAAAGTGCTAGAGAAGGTTCTGTTAAATCACCTCCAGGGATGGGTAGATGCCCACAACGTCCTGTCAGAAGTCCAAGCTGGTTTCCAGTCATGAATAGGGACTATTGATCAGGCACTCAGGTTCTCCATGATTGCCCATAAATTCACGGTAGTCAGGAAGTCATGACTGTACTTCATATTTATAGACTTGAAAGCAGCTTTCAACTCAGTGGATAGAGAGAAGCTATGGCGGTCCCTGCAGGATTATGGAGTTAATCCATCTCTGGTAACAGCTATTTTGGCCCTCCACACTGGTAATACGGCTAGAGTCAGGTACAGCCCCGGCAGAGAGTGTACTGACCCCTTTCTGGTTGAAAAGGGTGTAAGTCAAGGGTGCATGTTGGCACCCTTGATTTTTTGTCTCTTCATGAATGATGTAGCAGAGTACCTGATGGAAGACCTTTCTGATGTCCCCGCTATAGCTGGAAAAAGGGTGCCATTGCTACTATATGCAGATGATGCAGTACTAATGGAGGGAATAGAGAACGCCACCCATAGGCTTCTACAGCACTTCAGGAAATACTGTATTAGGAAGTAATTGACTACCAATGGTAGCAAAATAAAGAGTATGGGTCCAGGCCATCCCCCAATTTCAAGCAGGTCCCCACGATTGTGGGTGTTCTCTTAGAAATTGTTAAACAGTTTGATTACTTAGGTATCCGCTTTTCAGGGAATTCGCAGTGGAGAAATCAGGTGCAGAATGCAACCCTAGTCCTTCCGACAAATGGCAGGTGCAACACTTAAATTCAGGCAAAAGCGGGTGCCAGAAGCATCAGTATTATTTTGTAAGCATAGGACAGTGGCGGCTTTGCTCTATGAGGTGGAGTTTGGGGGACCGCAAATGTACAATCGTTTCAAGTAGCAGAGAATAAATTCCACAGAGCCCTGTGGAGGCTGGGGCCGGGTACCCCATTGACGGTACTTTGTAGTGAGCTAAATCTTACTCCAATCTACAAAATTGCAGCATTAAGACCACTCCTTTATTGGGTCAGGCTGGTAAGAAATCCCAAAGCTGCAGTGTATTTAGAAACCCTAGAAAATGCTTCTTATAAAAAGGAGTGCAGGGTACTCCTTGGAATATCCTAAATATCCCTCAAATGGAACCCCTATCAGCAGGCCCTAGCGAAGTTAGGCAGGATACCGCAGACCTAATCAAAGATCGATACCGTGTGCACCTGAGGATGAAGAAGTGCCTGGAATTGGGGCCAGGGTCCTTTGTATATAATTATTTTTGCAATACTCACAGTTTCACGTCTACAGAAAATATGGATGTCTTATATCTCAAGCTAAAAAAAAAGTGTATGTGAAGTATAGGTGGGGCATCCTGCCAACTAGAGATTACCTAACCCGCACCTTTAAACTCCCTGTGGGTTTTGAGACCTGTGATTTCAGCTTTGGTGAATTGGATAACACAACCCACATTCTTCTGTTCTGTAATAAACATAACTTTCCCTTGTGGTGCTGGCTGATTCCCCACTTTAAATTTTATACAGTCAGAAATGTCAAGTCGGCACTGTCACTGCATGAGGCTGGATGTTATGTATGTGGTTAAAGAAGTAGTGTCGTTCTTATGGGTTGCTTGACGTTATCTTAGAGAACGGCCCTCTGAATTAGGGACTAGCAAAGCGCGATAAGACAAGAGGTCCTGCATATTTTGCAATTTCTGTATGGGCCCTTAGCATCTTAGGGGCATATTTAGACTCTGTTTGCGCTGCATTAGCGTCATTTTTTATGCTAATTCAGCGCAAACTTAACTCCATATTTATATTTTGGCGCTAGACATTGTTTTGCTTTCACTAATGACAGAGCTGACAAAAATCTCTGGAATGCACTTCTCAGTTCAAAGAAGACATTTATTTTTACTTCACCACGAGGTTCCTAATAAATGAGAGATTAGTAGGCCGAAAGCACACGTTTAAAAATAGTCACAGCAATGAAAGGAAAATATATCAGAATGATTCTCAACTGCAATGTACACAACAAATATATGTGATTATTTAATAGTATAATTGCAAAGCAAAGAATAAAGTAAAAATTCATCACCGTAGGGCCTGCCAAGCTCTTCATCTCTCTCATGCCAGCAAGAAGATGACCCCGTTCAACTGCGAGAAAGACATATCCACCCTCACGGGACATGTGTGTGTGTGTGAGGCCTTCGATGTCTAATCCTGACCGAGGTCTTGGAAATTCCCTTGCTACTGAGCAGGGCCACCTTAATATATTTTTAAAGAGCCAAAAGGGCTTTCTGGAAAAAAACCTTCCCATGAAAAAGAAATATTCAAACCTGCTGACTACTGTAGGTCAGAGTTGGAAGAAAAACATTGAAAACTAGCCAAATTCTCAAGGCTCTCCTCCCAAGGCTGCACTGTTCCCTGCACTGAAGAAAACAAAAAACATGTACTTTCTTATCATGCTGAGTGACTAACTCATCGTGTTCGGTGAGAAAGAAATATGAAAAACAAGCTCAGTTTACCATGTGGAAAAACACATCTCAACTGCAATGTCTCAACTGCAATGTCTAACGCTACGATAAAGTCAATAGGCAGCTAAACTGAATACAAAATGTAATCTGCAAATGGTGAACCCTGAACAACTAATATGCAAAGTGGTGCAACACAAAGTCAGTGGTCAAACATACCTATTTTACTACATTTCCACCCTGTGTTCAATGACTTTGTGTACTTTTCTCTTATTTAAAAAAAAAGAAAACATTATAAGCAAATCAGGTTTGCATTGTATACAGCAACACAATGCAATGATTAAACCAATCACTAGAAAGCAATGGAAGTGGATTAACGTATTGATCTTATAAATATTTAAACCAGACTGAAGCTTGTATATTCTGCCTGGGGTAATAGTTGAATATCTAAATCACAATTTTCATCTAGTTGCATGGCATCTCAGGGATAGCGAGCATGTATAGAGTTAGATGGAAACATCATGAGTTCTAATCATGAAAAGTTACACGGTCCGCCGTTATGTTAGCTGGAATGTAAGTGAAAGTCAGGTTTCCACACAAAAACAGCCAGCCAACTGGCAATTTTGCTTAATGAGACTGGCAGCGGTCGTCAGATGACAACAAGCCATGGCTTAGTTCCAGTGGAAAAATGTAATCAAACAAGTTGACAGAACATGATACTTTTAGCAAAATACCATCTTGCCTGGCATGTTACCCCCATTTTTCACTGTATGTTGTTTTAGCCCTTGTGTCACTGGGATCCTGCTACGCAGGACTCCAGTGCTCATAGTATGTGCCCTGTATGTGTTCCCTGTGTGGTGCCTAACTGTATCACTGAGGCTCTGCTAACCCGAACCTCAGTGTTTATGCTCTCTCTGCTTTCTAAATTTGTCACTTCAGACTAGTGACTAAATTTACCAATTCTCATTGGCACACTGGTACACCCATATAATTCCCTTGTTTATGGTACTTAGGTACCCAGGGTATTGGGGTTCCAGGAGATCCCTATAGGCTGCGGCATCTTTTGCCACCCATAGGGAGCTCAAACAATTCTTACACAGGCCTGCCACTGCAGCCTGAGTGAAATAACATCCATGTTATTTCACAGCCATTTTTCACTGCACATAAGTAACTTGTAAATCACCTAAATGTCTAACCCTCACTTAGTGAAGGTTGGGTGCCAAGTTACTTAGTGTGTGGGCTCCCTGGCACTAGCCAAGGTGCCCCCACATCGTTCAGGGCAAATTCCCCGAACTTTGTGAGTGCAGGGACACCATTACACGCGTGCACTACACATAGGTCACTACCTATGTGTAGCGTCACCATGGTAACTCCGAACATGGCCATGTAACATGTCTAAGATCATGGAATTGTCACCCCAATACCATTCTGGTGTTGGAGGGACAATTCCATGATCCCCCGGGTCTCTAGCACAGAACCCTGGTACTGCCAAACTGCCTTTCCGGGGTTTCCACTGCAGCTGCTGCTGCTGCCAACCCCTCAGACAGGATTCTGCCCTCCCGGGTCTGGACAGCCCCGGCCCAGGAAGGCAGAACAAAGGATTTCCTCAGAGAGGGTGTTACACCCTCTCCCTTTGGAAATAGGTGTGAAGGGCTTGGGAGGAGTAGCCTCCCCCAGCCTCTGGAAATGCTTTGATGGGCACAGATGGTGCCCATCTCTGCATTAGCCAGTCTACACCGGTTCAGGGATCCCCCAGCCCTGCTCTGGCGCAAAACTAGACAAAGAAAAGGGGAGTGACCACTCCCCTGACCAGTACCTCCCAGGGGAGGTGCCCAGAGCTCCTCCAGTGTGTCCCAGACCTCTGCCATCTTGGATTCAGAGGTGTTGGGGGCACACTAGACTGCTCTGAGTGGCCAGTGCCAGCAGGTGACGTCAAAGACCCCCTCTGATAGGCTCTTACCTTTCTTGGTAGCCAATCCTCCTTTCTTGGTAGCCAAACCTCCTTTTCTGGCTATTTAGGGTCTCTCCTCTGGGGTATTCCTCAGATAACGAATGCAAGAGCTCACCAGAGTTCCTCTGCACTTCCCTTTTTGACTTCTGCCAAGGATCGACCGCTGACTGCTCCAGGACGCCTGCAAAACCACAACAAAGTAGCAAGACGACTACCAGCAACATTGTAGCGCCTCATCCTGCTGGCTTCTCGACTGTTTCCTGATGGTGCATGCTCTGGGGGCTGTCTGCCTTCATCCTGCACTGGAAGCCAAGAAGAAATCTCCCGTGGGTCAACTGAATCTTCCCCCTGCTAACGCAGGCACCAAAAGACTGCATGACGGGTCCTCTGGGTCCCCTCTCATCCTGACGAGCGTGGTCCCTGGAACACAGGAACTCTATCCAAGTGACTCCCACAGTCCAGTGATCCTTCAGTCCAAGTTTGGCGGAGGCAGCTGCTCCGGCTTCTGTGCACTTCTCCAAGGATTCCTTTGTGCACAGCCTAGCCTGGGTCCCCAGCACTCTGTCCTGCAGTGCTCAACCCTCTGAGTTGGACTCCGATGTCGTGGGACCCTCCTTTGTGACTCTGAGCCAGCTCCGGTTCACAAATCTTCTAAGTGCCTGCTCCGGTATTTCTGCGGGTGCTGCCTGCTTCTGTGGGGGCTCCCTGAGTTGCTGAGCGCCCCCTTTGTCTTCTCCTCCAAGGGGCAACATTCTGGTCCTTCCTTGTCCCTAGCAGCACCCAAAAACCTCTACCGCGACCCTTGCAGCTTGCAAGGCTTGTTTGTGGTATTTCTGTGTGGGAACACTTCTGCAACCTTCAGCACGCCGTGGGACATCTTCCATCCAAAGGAGGAGTTCCTAGCTCTCTTCGTTGTTGCAGAATCCTAGGTTTCTTCCATCCGGAGGCAACCTTCTTGCACCTTCATCCGGGCTTTCCTGGGCTCCTGCCCCCCTGGACACTATCGCAACGCTTGGACTTGTCCCCTTGCCTTTCAGGTCCTCAGGTCCAGGAATCCGTCTTCACTGCTTTGATGGTGTTTGTGGTTCTTGCAGAATCCCCCTATCACGACTATTGTGTCCTATTGGGGTAGTAGGGGTACTTTACGCCTACTTTTCAGGGACTTGGGGTGGGGTATCTTGGACACCCTGACTGTTTTCTTACAGTCCCAGTGACCCTCTACAAGCTCCCATAGGTCTGGGGTCAATTCGTGATTCGCATTCCACTTTTGGAGTATATGGTGTGTTGCCCCTAGACCTATGTTCATTTAGTGCATCCTATTGTAATCCTAAACTGTTTGCATTACTTTTCTTACTAGTACTTACCTGTTTTGGGTTTGTGTACATATAACTTGTGTATATTACTTACCTTCTAACTGAGGGCACTCACTGAGATACTTTTGGCATTTGGTCATAAAAATAAAGTACCTTTATTTTTAGTAACTCTGAGTATTGTGGTGTCTTATGATATTGTGCTATATGATATAAGTGGTATAGTAGGAGCTTTGCATGTCTCCTAGTTCACCCTGAGCTGCTTTGCCATAGCTACCTTCTATCAGCTGCTAGAAACACCTCTATTCTACTAATAAGGGATAACTGGACCTGGCACAGGGGGTAAGTACCACAAGGTACCCACTATAAGCCAGGTCAGCCTCCTACAATACTCTGCATTGATCCAATGCAGAACTTTGATCTGTGAAGCACAATTTGCGCAAAATGGATCCATAAGTTTTGTACTTTAAAAGCAGCAGGAGCGTTCCACAAAGGTTATCAATCAGGTTCAGGTTGGGGGTGCGGTCCCTCCCTTGACCCCGCACGCAAACGCCAGAAGGGAGACCAAACAGCACAGTCATGGTCAGTGGCAAGTCGCAGTAAGATCTGTAAAAGAAACAAGTATGACTTTTCTTGAAAATAACATTTGTCATCTGAAATGTGCTCTCCTTTTTCCTTTCCTTGTTTTATAATCAGTAGGACATGATTGGGGTCCTTTGCTATAATTTCTGCAGGTTCAGGAGGGCCATTTGGGGATTCAACCCACACCTTAGCACTGAGGTTTTTATCTGCTTAACTTCCCTTTCCTAGCACTGTCAGAAGGGCTGGGGCAGTCCCCTTCCTTACCAATTCTACGTACACTGTACTTATGACAAGTTGGACAATTCTGTCTCCAATCTGTATGAATTAATCAGCTTTTCCACTATTTAACAGAATAGCTTTGATTTCTACCTGTCCTCGTAACTTTCCTCTCCCCAATTTATCTTTGGCTTTTTGTGGGACAGATCTCTGTTGTGTGTGCTGACAAATAGAACATTGCAAAATTACAGTTTTGATCAAATCTAGGGGAATGTGCATCCCTCTAATCTCTACCCACCTGTAAGTGGCTTTTTCTCCCAGGTGTCCACATTTCTGGTGCACCCACTTAGCCATCCCCACCAAGTCAGAATTCTGGGTTGACACTTCTCCCTCTGAACTTTTGTCTTTGTCGTCTGCAAGGGAATTCAACCATCATTCTAATGAGTCAATGGGACTGTAGTGTAGCCATTTTTTAATGTAGCTTCATGCATGTTAGGTTAACGTATTAGGCCTCTGTGCACTTTGCCCTAGATACATTTTATTTAGCCTTGCACTGTTATTTTACAATAACCAGTTTTACAGTCTTGTTTTATTTATTTCTATCACACTGTTTAGCTTAGTTCAGCACTGTGTTTTCAAACAATGCATTCTTGCTCACCCTGTGCTTCAGTCAAGGCTACAGTCTGGTACATTGCAGGTAAACGTGGTAGAAGTTTAGGGCCAGATGTAGTAAAGGATTTGCATCTCGCAAACGGCGAAAAACGCCGTTTGCAAGGCGCAAAAGCCTCTCTGCGATGCAGAAATGCATTTTGCGAGTCGGATCCGACTCCCAAAATGCATTTCCGACTCGCAAATAGGAAGGGGTGTTCCCTTCCTATTTGCGACTCGCAACGCTATGCAATTTCACGGTCGCAAATGAAATCGCAGTTACCATCCACTTGAAGTAACCCCATGTCCCTTTGTGAATGGAAACAAAAATAATTTTTCAGAGCAGGCAGTGGTCCTATGGACCTAAAGGTTTCGTTTTTTTTTCTTAGTGCAGCTCGTTTTCCTTTAAGGAAAATGGGCTGCAGATAGAACAAAAAAACTGCTTTATTAAAAAGCAGTCACGGACATGGTGGTCTCCAGCAGGCCACCATCCCCGTGAGTGCCCATACTCGCAATGGGGTCGCAAACTGCGACCAACCTCATTAATATTAATGAGGTGGGTGTTTGCGACCCCATTGTGAGTTGCAGAAGGTGTCTGAGACACCTTTCTGCATAGCAAATTGCGACTTGCAATTTGCGAGTCGCACAGACTCGCAAATTGCAAGTCGCAATTTGAAACCTACCTACATCTGGCCCTTAGTCTCTAGTGTTCGTAGAAAACATGCATTCTTACGTAGGGACGTTTTCTTAGAACATCTGCATGTTAGTTATAAAAACACTTTCTAGTCCTAGTACACGTCAGAGGGAGATTCCGACCAGGAACCTACAACTAGATGCTGACTGCCCCCTTGCAGATGCTGATTACAGGCCTTTGCTCAGGTATTAGGGTTGATGTCCTCCCGGGGGAACCTGAAAGGCAGGCTTAGAGCTTCACATGCTGTGCTCAGAATATAACTTAGAGAGAACCTAATCTAGTTGCACTATGATAGCCTTATTCTTGTGCTTCACTCTCATCGTTACTATTTTAATCCTACTGTGTTGTGTAGTTCTGGTTATTGCAGCTCACGCTTTGCTATCTAAAATGCAGTAGTTTTATTAACCCAATCTTTAAAACTTAAACTGCCTTTGTCATTTCTATATGAGACCGTACTGTGTATGAGAGAACCGGTTGTGACCTGAGTGACCACGACTTCCCTGGGAAGTACTAAGATGTCATGCACTCGGCTGCTCAATTGTCTCTTCCCTTCGGGAGAGATGAGGCACTGCTAGTTAAACGGAGCAAAACTCAGATTTGGGGTGACCAGGGTCCTTCACAGTGGGTCAGACTTAGTCCCCCACACTGCGAACGATCTTGCCGCCCAAAAATCCAGTAGTCTCATTAGGATAATGAGAGCCTACGCGACATGGCGTCGCCAACGTTTGGTCTGGCTCTAATTTTCGGGTCCACCGGTTTATCTCGGTCTCATATAATATAATGATCCCTCAGTTCCTTCTGCGGAGACGTCCGTGGCACTGAGGATTTCCACCACCGCGGTATAGGTAATCCTAATTACAGCGGATGGTTGTTCAAGCTTGAACCATAAAAGGATAAAGAACCCATCTTGGTGTGCCTTCTCTGAACTCTTGGTGCTTTTATAATGGCAAATCCCCAGGTTGTACAAATAGCTCTTAACATGAGACAACCGCTCACAGCACATTTGCGAGCACACGGCCTCACGGCCCAGGGTGGTCCGGTCACGTTTGTGGTGGATGCCCACGCAGCCTGTGGAACAGAACTTTGTTACTCTTGGGTCACATTTCCAGCAGTTGATGGGAATACAAATACATTCCATACAAATACAGTAGCGAACGCACCTGGACAATACAGGACGTACGCATACTTAGAGATACCTCTATCTTATCAAGAACATAATAATTGGCTTGATGGCACCCTACCCCATACAATATTACCAGTAAGGTTAGGTCCACTAAGAAATGATGGTCCTACCTGGCCTTTATTGGCCACATATACACCACATCCTGCGGCTGCAAATATGGCAGTGGCTGAGGTTCGACGCTTATATACTGACTTAACGGCAATATATAGACGCTTAGTACAATTTGTGATGCAGACACTAAATACAAACCCAGCGCGTGCTGCTCCAGCAGAACCACACGCAGTAACACCAGGTATAAACCCGGTGACTGTACACTCTATTATGGGTAAAGTCCCAGCAAAACGGGAGGAGACTCCATTTTGGCTGGCGCAAAAAATGAATACGCTGGAGGCAGTATTTCCCCATACGGGACCTCAGGGCAAACATAGAATACTAACTATGTGTTTACCCTTTGGGATGGTTCCCACAGTGGAACATTGTAATACATGGGGCACGGTGTTTGCTGCGCTCTATACAACGGCACACGGTACACCGACATTAGCCAACCTACCGGAAGTGCTTAAACAAATTCAGGATGAATACGGGGCTGCCCCGGCCTTAGATTTAGGAATGCAACTGATAGGCAACTTTGCCACGGTTTCTTTGATAATCGTAAGTAATCTTAAAGGGGAAGCATTTGCACTTGCAGTGCGCATGCGTCTTCGTGACGTACCGCAACAAGATCAGGAGCGGGAACTGCCTAAAATAATAGCGGAAACATATTCCAGTATCGGTCAAGATAGCCTGGGGGCTAGACCACAAAAACCTAAATTTCAGGGAAAAATTAATAAAGATAATACTAAACAGCTACCTGAGGGTAATAAGAAGCGCTGGGAGAAAAAAACAACAAACACCCAAAAAAGAAAGGGGAGAATCTCCACGTACGGAGACCCAGCAGAATAGGTAAAATCTCAGAAATAGAGATAATATAAAAACGCCTGATAGATAGCAATATAATGATACACGCCAATTTCGTTCCTTTCAGGACTCATCGGAAAAGAGAAATGTGAGAGGTGGGCGGTCAGAGTGGAGAACAGAGTACGTGAAACCGAGACAGGAATCACAACGTTCTTCGGAGGTTTCTGTCAAGAAGGAAGAGAAACCGATACAACAAAAACAACAGTTTAAAAAGAAAAAGGTGGCAGCAGTCTCAGTTAGACATGCCACTCAGGAAGAGGGTTCTCTTGAAGAACAAGAGATGGGCTCTAGCACTGCTAGACAGCGCGGCAGAGGTCACAATAGTTCACCGGAATCTTCTAGAGCATCTGGAGGTGAAAGCAACTGATGACTTCATACAAGTAGAAACAGCAGATATGCGTGTCTCCGAACTCGATAGGCTGTATACAGTGACTTTACAATTGGAAGGAGACATTGAACGCACTATACACGCAATCTTTTGAGATCGTGTGGTTAAGATATATGACATTTTGCTGGCCGAACAAGATTGGCCGCCTGATTTTGCCCGCACCTGCCCAGCAGGGGAGGAGGTTATTAAACCTTCCTTCTCGCCCCTTGTTCCAGAGGAACTCGCTGAGTCCTATTCTATAAAGTGGGCTCTCGCACAGGCACCTGCGTTACATAGAAATCACGTAGGGTGGGATAGGGATTCTCCATATCATGTAATTCCTATTAAAGGTGAGCCTCAGCCACAATCGCAGTATTCCATAAAACATGAAGCAAGGGCACCGGTGAGAGAAATACTTACACAATTAGAATACCAGGGGGTAATTGAACCCTGTGTCTCACAGATGAATAATCCCTTATTCCCTGTAGCTAAACTGGACCATTCATAAGAAAAGTCTTAGACTACAGACATTTGAACGGACATACACGTACATATGCTATACAAAATTCACATAGCGCTGCACTAATGAGCAACATTGTGCGGAAAAAATATAAAACGACTTTGGATATCTTGAATGGATTCTTCTGCCAGAATATAGCACCTGAAAGCCGAGATTTAACAAGCTTTAGCGCGCTAGGCTCCCAGAAAAAATCTGTAGTTTGTCTCAAGGGTATAAGAACAGCCCAGGACTGTTTGCAGCTCGTGTGACTGCTATTTTACACGAGTTAGACCCTGAAGCGTTGTCATATGTGGCTGATATATTTCTCACGGACGACGAGTTGCTACAAACATTTAAGACGGGTAGCCCGCATTGTTGTAGGGTTTGGCAAAGCCGGCTACAAATTTAACTTCAAAAAATCGAAAATTGCCTTCCTCAGCGTCATATTCCTGGGATATGAGCTTTTGAATGAAGGTAAGAGCCTAGCGCCACAAGTCTTAGAAAAGTGTGCACAATTGCAACCACCAAATACGATTAAGAAACTCCAATCATTGTTGGGCTTTCTAAATTTTGGCAGAACATACATTCCTGATTATGCTACACGCATAAAACCTTTATATGAATTAACACGTCCTTATTTTCCAAACAAATTCTGGACAATTGAACATACACATACTCTTCTGGAGTTACAAGCAGATATGCTAGCAGTGAAACATCTACACACACGGGACAATAAGACGCATTGGGTCATCAGGGTGATAGCTGGGGCCGTTGGGTTTACTTAAGTCACATTTAATGAGGGTGAGACAGTCCCGATTGGATACAAGTCACACTTGTATTCTGCTGCTGAACACCAGTTTGCACCCACAGAGAAAATACTCACTGCTGTACAGATGGCTGTTATTAAAGAGAGACCTCTTGCCCAGGGAAAACGCATTATTGACGTTTTTCCTATACCGGCTCTTGAGGCTGTTACAAAAGCTACCGTCCCGAATGCAAAAGCACTGCATCCACAATGGATACAATGGGCTACTTCTTTAACAGCCACGGACGTAGACTACATTTTTGACCCAAAGTTACAAACTCAGGAATTTCTACAATATGAAGTTGAATATCCAGTTCCCGCTGACACGTTGCCTATTGATCAATATCAAGTAATCATGTACACCGATGGCTCTGCGCAACCAGCGATTGGAACATAACGCCAATATTCTGCTGCATGTGCGGTAGTGAGCCGCTATATGGAGGGGGAGAAATTCTGCCCCCAACATACTTATACACAGACTTTAGGGGATTGTACAGCACAATTGGCTGAGCTAAAAGCTCTACTAATGGCACTAGAACATACAGATCCTACACAGTTCACACTGATTGTTTGTGATTTGTATTTTTGCGTCCAGACTTTTAACGAATACCTACATTACTGGCGCTTGAATGGTTTCAGAGATTCAAAAGGCAACACCATAAAACACAGACTACTATGGGGGAAGGTAGCAGACCTGAAAGAGACGCTACCCAAAGTCCATGTTGTGCATACACTTGGACACCAGCGCGTTGGAATACACGTTGCTGGAAATACTTTGGCTGATGAAGCCGCAAAGTCGGCAGTGGCAGTTGCCACTGTAGCTGCAGTGACTCGTTCGAGTTCCAAACCAGACACAGAGATTATGGCTGCCATAAAAGATACGGTTGATGGCACGCCTTATCCAAAAGGATTTCCTAATAAATATCAATACTTCATGGGAAGTATGCTGAACGCTGAAGTTAAAATTCCTAGCGTAGGTGTACGCGACATCCCCAATAAAGATGTAAGACCACAATTGATCGAGTGGCATCTGCACATGCTGGCGTGGCAGCTACAATTTCGCTATTGCAGGCCCGTTACTGGTGGCCTGGTCTCTATGAAGAGAATAAGAAGTAGGTCCTTTGTTGTGACATCTGTCAACAAATTAAAGTTTCAACAGCTAAGCGCCCGCCGCAGAGACACCCCTCTTAATATCCAACAGACCATTACAATGTGTGTACTTGGATCATTGCGGTCCACTAACACCGGATAGTGCATACAAATATATACTAGTCGCTGTAGATTCTTGCTCCAGATTTGTGTGGGTGTGGCCACAACGCTCGGCTGACGCTCGGACTATTATTAAAGATTTGCGAGTCTTTTTCGGTACATATGCAGTTGCGGCATTCCATTCGGACCAGGGCCCTGCTTTTGCCTCAAGGGCATTCAGGGACACCATGGCTTAGTTGGGGGTCCAGCTCCAGTACTCGTCTTCATTTCATTCTGAGGGAAATTCTGTTGTGGAGCGATTAAACCACGATTTAAAGCAATCCTTAACAGCCAGAGTCTTAGGTACGGGTCGTAGTTGGCTAACCCACCCGTATGGGGTTCAGAGAGCACTAAATAACCTGCCTAGAAGGTCCCTGGGGGGTCGTACTCATATGAGTGCCTGTTCCGAATCTTGTTGGTCCTAGTGTGGAAGCGGCGGAAACACCTTTTGACATAAATGATTGTGACACTGTTTTACAGGAATTACAGCAGTTCCGTGAAGATAACTCTTCTAAAAGTGCCGCCTCCACAGGAATTAAGGATGTGCCAGTAACACCTACCGGCTGCATTCCCAGGGTTGGGGATCTTATGCGTGAAAAGGTCGCAGTGAAAAAAGAATTTGGCCCTTCTTATCGTGCACGAGTCCCTGTGTTGGGGATACACAGAACGAGAACTGTTATTCTACCCCTATTGCCAGGTGCCAAAGAAAATCGCTTTGTTTCTATTGACAATGTCAAGTTACAACATATGGCCGATTCTACACAGCAGACCAAGAGGAACGTCCAGTAGTTCCCGAATCCCTCTCACTACTGGAGAAGAAGTTCTGCTTCAAGTTGTCTATTCCAACACTGTTGACTCTCCGAGTTTGGGGAGGGTGGAAGATGATCTCGCATTAATTCCACTAACAACAACCAACTTAGAAACATTTGATCAAGTCACCATGACTACTAACTTGACGATGGTGCTGTCTACAGTGTACCACCGCGCATCACAGACACGTCCAGGCAGGTGGTTATTGTGGCCAATAGATACCAATGGGTGTTATAAACGTTTTGTCACCTCCTCGGGGGGTTTCCGAATGAGTAGGTCAGACCCTCTCTATATATAACTAGAACATGCTGAAATAATTACAACATATAGTGTGGGAAAATTGTGCCAGCAATGGCTAAAATCATCCTCGCTAGATGCAGTTAAGACACATCTCACTCTCCTGTCTAATAACACTGACTTACAAGATTTTTTGTCAGGCCCGAAGACACCACGTAGGAAGCGTTTCTTGTATGAAGTGTACAATGAAATATGGAAACTTTCCCAACAAGAGGCTGCAGCCCGGTTAAGGAAGATAGATCAGGAAAATCTGAAAAAAGCATTAGCTGTTGTGGATAATGGAATTCACACCTTGTCCGACCGGATATATACAATTAACAACATTGTTTCTTCTGCTATAGACATTATACGATCTGATATGTCTTCTTTATATCATGGACAGAGGCAGACCAGGTCCATTATGCAGTTGGGTTGGACGCTTCAGACATTGAAGGCGGGTCGCGTTCCGTGGCAGCACATCAGTGCCAGGGAAATATTTTTTTCCTTTAATTTAACACGACAACAACAACTAATGGCTAAGAAGGAGGCGACTTTTGTCATGCTCAACATTGAAAAGTTAGAAAGATTGCCTTTTACCGTGGCCGAGATTCCCTCTGCAGAGTGGTTGATACACGGGGTTATTGATCTGCCTATTTCTACATTACAATTCACTTGTTTGAAACATGTTCCGGTAGGCAGATATGAAAAGTTGGGAGATAGTTACATCCATGAGTTGTGGGAGCTTCCCTTCTTGTACAAATGCCTCAATGGCATGAAAGAGGTCTTTCTTAGCGGTAGTGAATGCAAGACTTCAGTCAGCCTTTCGATGATTTGTAAGCAGCTGACCTTGCATTGGGCGTGTAATGCCTCAGTGGCGAACTTGGCTTGCTATCTGAAGGGAGTTCCGGTCCCCTTGATTAAACGCACGTTCCAGGTGCTTTCAAACGGCAGCTACGTCCTCCTCAATAGTGAAGACTGTTGTGGTATGCGGGCCGGAATAGTTTACGTTGTTTCGGTCACTAAGGTCGTTACTTGCTGCGGGAGTGTGTTGTTTCCCCCCACTAAAATTAGGGAGGTAGCGGATATTTGGCCTCACATTGCTACTTCCAAGGTGAATTTCGACAAGTTAAGTAGACTGAAGGCTTTATTGTTTCAGAAGCATGTGGCCCTTACATCTGCACACGAGACCTACGCACTTTAGATGGCAAGGTCTCGGCAGAAATACAGTCCCTGTTAAATACCAACTTTCCGAGCCACTTTGATGAACTCGTGGGACGGATATTTAATGCTTCCAGCACGGCTGGATTAGCACATTTTTTCAAAGCCGTTGGTGTTGGTTTCGTTCACACCTTCTCTTCCATATTCCGTTTAATACCTTCGGCTATTCATTCAATTTTCTGAAGCATTTTGGGGAGATTTCCGATAACTTTGGCTTTATTAGCCGGCATTTTGTGTTGCTGTTGTTTTTACGCAATGCTGTCCCGCCACAATAAGGACGAATGTGGGCGCTCCCATCAGCGCAGCTGTGTCGTGAATGCATGATGCAGCACTTTGGATCAACACTCCTGGAACATTTGGAGTGTGACTGGTCTCTGTCATTCAGACCGGTTTTGGATTGTGTGCAGCCCGTGTTTCGGTGCCGTTGGTGCTCTTTTGAACATGACCTGGACGTTTGTCTCTCACAGCAACGCCCTCCAGTGGTTTGATGCTGATCTGTTGATGTTCCCGATGAGGGCTCATTACCAGACATGCGCGCTGCGGCTGCGTTTGCTTCGAGAAGCTGATTACGAGATACCCTTCCTGGAAGAAGTTGATATTAACTCGTTCACAGGCTCTGCACGGGATGCCGCCTTGGTTGACACTGGGGCTTTGGAACACACCTGCTCCTTGATAGTCTTTGGCATGGATTTTCCGGTTTTGTCATCTGCCGAAGTGGAGAATCTCCTGCTTTCCATGACCACTGTTTGATTTGAACTTATTCTAAATTGACATTATCATTTGAATTCGGCATTTGGCCGCATGCTTAAATTGAGGATTAATATTCTTTAGTGTCCTCTTAACTTGTTGAAATTTGATAGGGTTTTTACTTATATTTTAGCTTAGGGCATTTTTAGCTTCGGCATAAACCACTTTCTACCGACAAGGGGAGGGTGTAGTGTAGCCATTTTTTAATGTAAGTTCATGCACGTTAGGTTAACATATTAGGCCTCTGTGCACTTTGCCCTAGATACATTTTATTTAGCCTTGCACTGTTATTTTACAATAACCAGTTTTACAGTCTTGTTTTATTTCTTTCTATCACACTGTTTACCTTAGTTCAGCACTGTGTTTTCAAACAATGCATTCTTGCTCACCCTGTGCTTCAGTCAAGGCTACATTCTGGTACATTGCCGGTAAACGTGGTAGAAGTTTAGTCTCTAGTGTTCGTAGAAAACATGCATTCTTACGTAGGGACGTTTTCTTAGAATATCTGCGTGTTAGTTATAAAAACACTTTCTAGTTCTAGTACACGTCAGAGGGAGATTCCGACCAGGAACCTACAACTAGATGCTGACTGCCCCAGTTGCAGATGCTGATGCAGATTACAGGCCTTTGCTCAGGTATGAGGGTTTATGTCCTCCCGGGGGAACCTGAAAGGCAGGCTTAGAGCTTCACATGCTGTGCTCAGAATATAACTTAGAGAGACCTAATCTAGTTGCACTATGATAGCCTTATTCTTGTGCTTCACTCTCATCGTTACTATTTTAATCCTACTGTGTTGTGTAGTTCTGGTTATTGCAGCTCACGCTTTGCTATCTAAAATGCAGTAGTTTTATTAAACCAATCTTTAAAACTTAAACTGCCTTTGTCATTTCTATATGAGACCGTACTGTGTATGAGAGAACCGGTTGTGACCTGAGTGACCACGACTTACCTGGGAAGTACTAAGATGTCATGCGCTTGGCTGCGCAATTTTCTCTTCCCTTCGGGAGAGATGAGGCACTGCTAGTTAGCCGGAGCAAAACCCGGATTTGGGGTGACAAGGGTCCTTCACTGTGGGTCAGACTTAATCCCCCACACTGCTAACGATCTTGCCGCCCTAAAATCCAGTATTCTCATTAGGATAATTAGATCCTATGCGACAGGACAATGAGCATCTATGACTTTACTCTGTTCTAATATTTCCCAAATTTCTTGCCACAACTCTTGGCTCCACATCTCCTTTGAATGAATGAACCAGTTATGTGCATGCCATGTGAAAAGCCAAATTGCTAATCCATTGGCACTGGACCAAGACTCAGTGTAAAAATGATAAGTCCCAGGCAGCTCTTGCTTTAGAACCTCACACACAGTGTACAACTCTGCATATTGTCTACTTTTTCCTTCTCCTGTAGTAGATGACTTTTCAGTAACTGAATTGTATGATACTGCTTTCCAATGTCTTTTAATACCCACGTATTTAAATGAATCATTAGTAAAACAAACATGCTTTCTATCCTCAGGGGACAAGAATTCAAATGGTGCATTCCATTTCCCTGGTGACTCTTTTACCTATGGTACCTCCTGCACTATCTCCTCATCCTGTACATGGGCTCGTGACACCTGTTCATATAGGGCTGCAGTGCCTGTTGGTCCTACTCAAGTTCTGTCTTGTATGTACCAGATCCAGTGTATGATACTAGCCTCTTGTGCATGTCCTATATGTTGAGTTTAGGTGAACTAAATGCATGATTGATATTTCAGGTTTCAGAATTACATTATAACTTGATGTGATTTGATCAGTATTCACTAGAGCTCCATAACAGGCCAAAAGCTGTTTTTCAAAAGGAGTATAGAGCTCCCCAAAGTCAGGTAGTTTTCTAATCCAAATTCCTAGGGGCACCCTTGTCCTCTCGTTTCTGCCACATCCTCCAGTTTGCATATTGCCCCTGAACAGTTACATGTAACACAATGTTTCACTCTTGTACTGTACACAAGTCTAAAGTCTGTTGAATTCTTTCATTTGCCAAGTCAAAAGTGCACAGCTGCTCTTTACTCCATTCAAACTTATGTTTTTTCCTGGTTACTTTGTACCAAAGGGTTAAGATTTTACTCAGATGAGGGTTATTCTGTTCCAAAAATCAAACAATTTATTGCAACTCTGTTTCTCTTGCTTAGTGCCAATAGTAGCAAACTTTGAATCTTTTGTTTTACCTGTAACAACATCTCTCTATGTTCTGGATTCCACTGAATTCCCAGAAAGTGCACATTTTGCGACAATACCTGTGCCTTGTCTGAATTAATTGTACACATCGTACCTTCAAAAGAGGTCTGAATATACCAGTAACATTGTCTACTTCTTGCTAAGTGTAATCTTTTAAAGAATGCATTTCAACTCCTACCAAAAACTGTGGGCTACTCTGCGCACGAAGAACTACGCCCTGCTCATGAGGCTCACACTGGCCCCCAACTTTTTTAAACTCCTCATTACTGGAAGGCAAAAGCCAAATTCTTCTGTAACAGCTTGGTAGATTTCAGCTTTTTCTTGCAATAATTTGTTCTGACTGACTTGATTCCTTTAAAAAAACACCTTTTCTAAACATGTAAAAACATTTAACATTTTTGTTTTATCCAAGCACCCATCCCAAAATTTAGAAAGTCATGATAAACAAGAAAATTCATTAACCAAAACATCATAAGGCATTTTAATTTCACATGCATTCTCAAACATGGTTTGCGGTGCTTCCTTTAATTCTCTGAACAAAAACATATTTACACTTTTAAATCGTGCACTTCCAACCCCAAACCCCCTTTTCTTTTGACTGACAACTACGCCACAATGTTTTGCTTTCACTAAGGACCGAGCTGACAAAAATCTCTGGAATGCACTTCTCAGTTCAAAGAAGACATTTCTTATTACTTCACCATGAGGTTCCTAAAAAATTAGAGATTAGTAGGTCGAAAGTACACGTTCAAAAATAATGACAGCAATGAAAGGGAAATATATCAAAATGATTCTCAACTGCAATGTGCGCAGCAATTATATGTGATTATATTGAGAGAGCGTAGCTTATATAATCTATATTAACATGAAATGTTTATGAACTAATGTATAATAATGTCGCAAAGAAACTATATTAACCTGTTTTGCCAAAACGTGCATTTGAAATGCGACCACGGGGAGTGGCCGCCAATGTATACGAGGACTAATAAAAATGACTAATGTTGATGAATTTATATGTTAGAGGATAGTTTATACTAATTATTAATGATTATGTTATTAAAGGTTTTGCAAATAAATCAGTAGGCCTTAAGTTAGCATGAGCCGAAGTCAAGCTGCCTGGCTCTCATATTAAAATGTATTTTTCCTAACGTGCAATGTGCTGACTTGCTAAAGGACATGACCTCTTGCTTTCTCCAAACTAGAAGCTGAATGTAACTATAGTAGATCCGTTCTCATGAAAATTCATATTGCTTGTGGAAATGTACTAGCTAATTGCAACAGTGTAGACTAATGTTGAATACAAGGTCGACCAAACCGGTACAGACAATGGAGCTACTGACCGAAGATGCGCAAAGAATTACAAAAGGATGAAATCATACCGGACATTCTACCCCTGAAGTCGTCAATCATATGGACAATAAGCTGCCTGTGAACTAATGTGGGGTGAAAGATTTAATGACATAATATGTTTTTTAATTGGTTAAAGATAGTGGGGTGCAACCTTTGTCCAACCAGATTTTAGGGGAATGTACAACGAAAAAGGGATAAAAACCTATGACACACGGAAGTGGTTAGAATGGTTAGGGAAATGCTGGTGATATGATCCAGAAACTTTGTCACTCTATTTGGTGACTTACTGATTTTACTTAGAATAATACTTGTCCTTAGATTGCCCATTTACACTTTACCTCCTTATGAGGGAAGTGCCTCTTTGCCCTTCCTGTCTGAGCTGAATTCCTGACTGATGGCAAATCAACTGATGTCCTTAAGACGA
Source organism: Pleurodeles waltl (assembly GCF_031143425.1). Taxonomy (NCBI): domain Eukaryota; kingdom Metazoa; phylum Chordata; class Amphibia; order Caudata; family Salamandridae; genus Pleurodeles; species Pleurodeles waltl. Next base: position 401,713,933 of record NC_090447.1, read on the forward strand.
AGACCGAACCTGAGTGCTGAACCAAACCTTGGAGGGTAACTATACGACATGAAATTGTGATTGTCTGTTTGCTTTTCCTTTCTAGGTACCAACTGCTTTTCTTTTGACAGAGATCTTAGCTAGATGTTTTCCAAATTTGTGTTACTAAATTGTTTTGCATGAAGCCCAACATGCCAATACTAATTCGAGGTTAGGAGAGGAGTTCACTAGACTGACACAAATAGACAAATGACTGAACCAATGCTTTGTTGACAATACTCTGCTAAAGATAGTCTATGTTCACGCCGTGCTATGTTCTGATGTTTGTGATTCTTGCTTTGATAAAGTCTTATCAGAGTTGCCATATCGTGACTATGCTATTGTGCTTATTGGTTTTGAGATTAATAAATCTGCTAGTAGTATTGTAATTAATAGGGAATAAATATTACTAAAATTATACTAAACTGGTGTGCTTATTAATGACTGAAAGGTCATGGTGTGGTTTTTTAACTAATTAAATGTCATTGACTAAAGTGAAATGCATTGTTGTGATAAATATTGATGACATTATTGACGTATTGATTGACATGCTGATTAGCTATCTCGTCCTAAGGTGTCTCTCAACTGGGTCAAAAGATTCATTGACCTAAAACGAGTCCTGATGTGTAATAAATTATCATATAGGGACGCGTTAGCAATATTATATCATAATTGCAAAGCAAAGAATAAAGTAAAAATTCATCACTGTAGAGCCTGCCAAGCTCTTCATCTTTCTCATGCCAGCAACAAGATGACCCCGTTCAACTGCGAGAAAGACATCTACCCTCATGGGACAAGTGTGTGTATGAGGCATTCGACGTCTAATTCTGACCGAGGTCTTGGAAATTCCCTCGCTACTGAGCAGGGACACCTTTATATATCTTTGAAGAACCGAAAGGGCTTTCTGGAAAAAACCCTTCCCATGAAAAAGAAATATTCAAACATGCTGGCTACTGTAGGTCAGAGTTGAAAGAAAAACGTTGAAAACTGGCCAAATTCTCAAGGCTCTCCTCCCAAGGCCGCACCGTTCCCTGCACTGAAGAAAACAAAAAATATGTACTTTCTTATCATGCTGAGTGACTAACTGTTCGTGTTCGGTGAGAAAGAAATTTGAAAAACAAGCTCAGTTTACCATGTGGAAAAACACAGCTCAACTACAATGTCTAACGCCATGATAAAGTCAATAGGCAGCTAAACTGAATACAAAATGTAATCTGCAACTGGTGAACCCTAAACAACTAATATGCAAAGTGGTGCAACACAAAGTCAGTGGTCAAACTTACTTATTTTACTACAGACATGTCTAGTGCCAAAATATTGGAGTTAAAGTCATTTTTTGCCAGCGGAAAACTACCTTGCATCAATGAGATGCAAGGTAGGCGTTCCTGGGCAAAAAATGATGATATGGCCTCAGTGCCATATTTATCCCCCATGCTTAACTCAAGCACAGGGAGATAGGGCCCTTAAATAATGGCGCTAAGCTTGCTTAGAGCCATTATCTAACGCCTGGGTCAGGGCAGGTGTTAGGGGACCTGTAGGCCTTTTTCCATGGTCAGAGACCACGGAAAGAGACCACAGGTGGCCTTCCCTAGCCCCAAGGACACCCCCACCCACACCAGAGGGACAGCAGAGGATGGGGGACCCCGTCCCAGGGAAGTATAGGTGAGTAGATGTAAGTATTTCATTTCATTTTTTGTAGGGCCATGGAGGGGCCTATCTTGGGCCCCCCTACATGGCACTGGGCCAAATGACTATGCCCAGGGGACATTTGTCCCCTGGGCATAGCCATTGGGGTGGTTGGCATGACTCCTGACTTAACTAAGACAGGAGTCATGTCAATGGGGTTTTAACGTGAGAAAATTACGCTAGTCTGGTTAGAGGCATTATTTATGCCTCTGCCCATGCTAGCATCATCCTTTGACGCTAAACGCCCTGCTCCTCCTACACTTCCCCCACTCAGCTAGCACCCTGTTTTATGACGCTAGTCAGGCCTTACCGCCATCTACCGTCATCCCATAAATATGATGCCCTGCTGCCGTCTCTGGATGGCGCTAGCCGGCGGAACACTTTTTGACGCTAAACTGTATTAGCGCAGTTTCGCGTCAAAAAGTATAAATCGGGGCCTAAGTGTTTTCTTCCAGCACTTGCACTTTTATAAATAGAGTTAATTCATGATTGTCACACTGGGATGTAATGTTGTGTTTTATTGTGATTGTGTACTTTTAATGGCTTGTGTTTAATATGCCTTTCTTTATTTTTTAGTAAACTGTAATAGTATTTATGTACTTTTTTGACCCACTTTTTAAATTATTTTATGGCTCACAGCTGACACTATAAATTTTTACTATGAGATGGTTGAGGGTGTAGAACACATTTTTTTTCTGTCCATTGTTTATTAAACCCAGATGGGAATGGATCAGGCACTTTCCCTAGCCTTAGGGATGAGACAATATAAAGTCACCCTTTGCATTCTTTGGACATATAGGGCCAGATGTTCCAAAGGATTTTACCCATCCTGTGTCTATGGGAAAATGCTTTAGTACATATGGCCCATAGTCCTAACATAGTCTTTGCACTTAGTCGCTATTTATATGTAGTCTGTCTTTTTAGAAAAAGATTGGGTCTTCCACTATGTTTCTTTATTTGATTGTGTTCGAAATGAAATTAGCCAGGAATCCAAAATTAATTTTATGATTTTAGCAAACCTTATGGAACTGTATTATTGAATTTTGTAAGTGCAAAAGGCACTTAATGGTTAAATTCACAAACACTGTTTGCATAATTTGTTATAACCGACTTATTCGTTCATAGGTAGGTTATTAAAAATGTGTACTGGTCACAAAAATACCGGTCGCAATTTGCAACCAGTATTTTGTACATCTGGCCTCAAGTGATTTAAAGACTGCAACGTGGAAGCTCCTATGATCTAAACTGTATAATTACAAAGAGGTCATCACTACTAATAAAATAATTTACACAGTCACTAATTCAGAAAACTCTGCTTCTGGTTTCCAATCCATTAAAGGTTTTTCAAACAGCGTCTTTTTTCGGGAAATTACATGAAAACCTTGTTTGCTATTATCTTCTGGCCCTGTAATAAGGCTGCTGCAGTTTTGCTTGTGAAATTCCCCCAGGTATCGTACATCAGGAAATGATATGCACAAAAATAGGAAAAGAATGTATGTTACATTCATCTCACACATTTTGGACAGGGAAAAAGCAGGCACAAAAACTATTTTCACCTGTTTATTTCACTATGTCCACACACTTTGGAATGTGCATTTTGCGTACATGATTTTAATTTTCTGTACTTGTGGAGTAGACAATATTTTTATTATTTCTTCAAATGTTTACAAATTGCACCATTTGCCCTTTCTGGGGAGCCAGGAGGTGAATTACTTTCAACCTTTTAAAGATGTCCTAGCAATAACATTAGGGTGACCACCCGTCCATAAATTTCACGGACTGCCCGTAATTTTGCGCTGCCGTCCGTTGTCCGTGATGAAAGTCTTAACGGATGGCATTTGTCTGTAATTTTAGCCTTTCACCAAAAGGACAAAAGAAGGTAGGGCAAAATTATGGGCAGTTTAGTTTCCCCAGCTCGATTGAACAGCAGGGAGTCTCCTGTGCTCTGACGGAGGGAGGAAAGAAAGATAAGAAATGGCCTTCTTGCCAGGGTGTCTCCTTCCTTAAAGAAATGCAAATGTGGGCAACTGCTAAATCTACAAATGCAAAGGGGCTTGAAAACCTGCATTGTCTTTAACCAAAGGAGTCACTAGAAGCTTTCTGATAGCAAAGACATTTTTTTTTTAGAGAGGTACTAAAATGATGTTCCAAGGTGAGCTGTGGAGTATGTGGTTTTAAAGAGTGTTATAAAAAATATTAGTACTAGGTATAAACTGTATCAAATCTCTATTTGAGAAGCACTTTTTTTATTTAACCGAAATGTATTGGCGCATTTTGTACCAGCCTATATTATGATGTAAGTGTATTTATTTAGCGCTTACTACCCCTGACGAGGTGTCTAATGCATGTTTATAATAAGGACTTACACATTCACAGTTCTTTCAGGGTCCTCGGTACCTCATAGTACTCACAAACATTGGCAAAGCCAATAGGTCTCCTCTACGCAAGAGTTATTGGCTTTGCTAATGTGTTTTAGCCATTAGCTATGTTGTACACCAGAGTGGCTGCTGTTCAGCATGGCTAAAGGTTAGTGGCATAGTGGTGTGGAGTGGAGTAGAGTGGCAGAGGAGCAGTGGCGTAGAGCTCAGTGGTGCAGAGTACGGTGCAGAGGGGTAAAATGCAGTTGTTTAGAGTGCATTGGTGTAGAGTCCAGTGATTTAGAGTGCAGTGGCATGGAGTGGAGTGGGACAGAGTAGAGTGGCATACAGTGCAGTGGAGTAGAGAGGCATACAATAGAGTGGCAGAGAGTGCAGTAGGGTAGAGGAGTGGTGCACTGGCATAGAGTGCAGAGTAGACTTGTGTGGCAGAGAGTGCAGTGGCGTAGTGTAGAGTGGTGCAGTGCAGAATAGAGTATAGTGCTGTAGAGTGCAGTCGCATAGAGTGGAGTGATGCAGAGTAGAGTGGCATAGAGTGCAGTGGCATAGAGTGCAGTAGTACATAGTAGATTGGTGTACAGTACAGTGGTGGAGAGTGCCATGTTGCAGAGTGGAGTGTCAGTGCAGTGATGTACAGTGGAGTAGAGTGGCACAGACACCAGTGCCGTAGAGTACAGTGGTGCAGAGTAGAGGGCAGTGGCGTACAGTACAGTTGTTTAGAGTTAATTGGCACAGAGTGCAGTGGCATAGAATGGCATGGGGTAGAGTAGCATAGAGTGGCATACAATAGAGTGGCAGATAGTGCAGTAATGCAGAGGGGTGCAGTGTCATAGAGTGCAGAGTAGACTCATGTGTCATAGAGTGTAGTAGCAAAGAGTGGTGCAGAGTGGAGTATTGTACAGTGGTGCAGAGTAGAGTTTAGTGCCTAGAGTGCAGTGGCATAGAATGCAGTAGTACAGAGTAGAGTGGTGTAGAGTTCAGTGTTGCAGAGCAGAGTGTCAGTGCAGTGGTGTAGAGTGGTATAGAGAACAGTGGCATAGAGGACAGTGGTGCAGAGTAAAGGGCAGTGGCATACAGTGCAGTTGTTTAGAGTGCACTGGTGTAGAGTGCAGTGGCATAGAGTGACATGGGGCAGAGTAGAGTGGCAGAGAGTGCAGTGGAATAGTGTATTGGTGCAGAATGTAGTAGTACAGAGTAGAGTGGTGTAGAGTATAGTGGCAGCCAGTGCAGTGTTGCAGAGTAGAGTGTCAGTGTGCAGTGGTGTAGAGTGCATTGAACTAGAGTGCAGTGGTCAGAGTGGCATAGAGTGCAGTGGCATAGAATAGATTGTTTCAGAGCAGAGTGCAGTTGCATAGAGTGGAGAGGTGCAGGGTGGAGTGCAGTGGCATAGAAGGCAGTGGCACAGAGTGCAGTGGCATAAAGTAGATTGTTTCACAGTAGAGTGAAGTAGCTTGTAGTGGAGAGGTGCAGGGTAGAGTGGAGTTGCATAGAGTGGTGTAGAGTGTGATGGCATAGAGTTAAGTGGTGTAGAGTGCTGTGGCATAGAGTGCAGAGGTGCAGAGTAGATTAGAGTGACGTACAGTGTATTGAGTGCAGGGGCACAGAGTTGAGTGTTACATAGTAAAGTGTACTAGCATAGAGTGTATTAACTTAGAGTGCAGTGGTGTACAGTGCAGTGTTGCAGAGTGGCATAGGGTGGAGTTGTGCAGACTAGATTGGTGTTGCCTAGACTGGAGTGGTATAGCGTGCAGAGGAGCAGAGCGCAGTAGTGTAGAGAGGCATAAAATGCAGTGGCATAGAGTGGTACAGAGTAGAGTAGAGAGGCATAGTGCGAAGTAGCATAGAGTGCAGTGGCATAATGTGGAGTAGTTCAGAATGGAGAAGAGTGCAGTGCAGTAGCATGGAGTGGCATAAAGTGGAGTGATACAGAGTAGGGTGCAGTGGCGTGGAGTGGTGCAGAGCAAAGTGGAGTGGAGTATGTATGGTGTGGTAACACACTGCAATTACAGACAACACATTTTTGATTGAAATGACCATTACATTTGCACAGATATAGAGTTTTTCAAATCAAACTATACTGTGCACAGACGATGATGTGTGGAAATTGCATCACCTAATGCAGTGATTTGTTTTAATCATATAAAGGTATTTGTTTCAAGCACAGTTCAGATTTAACAAAAATGTGCTTCATTTGTGCTCCTAATGCTGATATATTCTGGTTTATTTAAATGTTGTCATCTGATAGAAGAAACTCTTTCCTAACCCCACTGTCCAGCAAAATTGTCGCATAAATCCTCTCTCTTTGAAGTCAGAAAAAGAAAAGTAAATACTAAGCTCCCACTGAAGACAGAGCCTGACATTTGACTTTGTTCTTTGAATGTACAGCAAATGTGATAAGAACAAGATTTACAGGCATGTTTACAGAAAGGGAGCACTCGGAAGGATACTATAAATAACATTTTGGCAAGGGAAGAGACGAACTCAAGCTGCATAGCCTAAAACAAATAAAGCCAGCAAACTGAAAGCAACAAAATGTGAGTAACAAACCACCAGGCCAAAGGCAAGCAACGAGCGGAATGCATTCACAAGGAAGCACTATAAATGTACTTCAAATGACAGCCGTGGGATACTTTGTGGGGAAAGTCCAGTATTTTAATCCAGTCCTTATCTTGCACAGGTTTGGCCACATCAATCACCCAGGTAGTATGACAAGAAGTGGTTTCCATGTTGCAGGAAAGGTCTGTACACCCATTCTTTCAGTTTGCCACCAGTTCCTATGGCATAGAGCTTCTGGCACACCTCTTGTCGGGTTTGTACTAGGTGGCAGACATGAAAAAGGGCATTTAATGATTATTTAAGGTGGTTTTAAGCAAGGAGTTGACTGGGGTGAAGATGGTAGTCTGCCACAAGGGTTTGGAAATGTAGTAGGTCGCCATCCAGAAACAAATCCCCCAATTTTAAGATACCTGCAGCATGCCACTGATGGAGTTGCTCTGAGCACAGCCGTCCTGTGCGAGTGGGAAGGCTTAGCAAAAGGTAGTGCAGGAGCATAAGGTTTCTTTGTGTCAGTGAGTTTACAGGTTCTAGCAAGGCAAGAGAAAGCTGTGCATGATAACCCCGGATGGTGATCCGTAGAATGGTCAGTAGGAAACAATGAGCAGTGCATTAAGCCTTCCTTAAAAGTCTTTACTGGTAAACCCCGTCTCATGCAGGGAGGTGGGCAGAAAGCCAGCGAGCCACCCATTGGACCTGTGCAGCTGAATAATAGCATTCTAAGCCCAGAAGACCTAATCCACCAGCAGTCACTGGTAGCTTTAGAGTGGAAAGAGCTACCCGACAGCACCCTAGCAACCAAATCAGATGTGTGGCATGTCTGAAGAAGGAATGAAGGACGAGCAGGGGAAGGTTTGCAAAATAATACTATCATTGGGGTAGCACACCATCATCTCTAGTGCCACGTGGCCCACTAAAGAAAGCAGAAGAGAAGGTCAAAAGGCTAACTGGGCTTGGTGGGACTGTGACGTTCTGCCGAGATTTCCATCCTGCAAATCTGTGGGAGAATGGTAGATATTAATCAATACGTATCAAAAGGCACCTGGTTCCCAGTTCAATCTGAGATCTAATTGTATATAAAGGGAAAAACAGTGCCATACGTTAAGGGAGCACTAATTACATTTTTACATTTTTAAATTTTGTTTGTGCAATTTACATCCCAAATATTTTGAAGAGTATATGTGTACTTGACACTTAGGGATAACCCGTTAAAGACATGGACAAATCTGGCAATTGCCTTGCACAACCTTGCCCCTGCTCCCCCTTCACAAGTACGAACAGCGGACCATTGCACTGGAAGAGTTTGCCAAGGTGGGTGGGTGCTGCTTGTTCAACCACTTGACAGTGCCTCTTCTGTTTCTCTTCTGTCTGCAGAGGCAACTCCCCAGGTACCCAATACCTTCCAATAGTCTTGGTGGACCCATCTTGTCTGATTTTAGGAATTGTCCCACCTTATTCTTCTCTTCCTTATTTATCCAGTTCATAGCACCAACCCTTTGAATCACTTGCTGTGGATCTCCCATTTGATCTAAATTTCATCCTCCTCTTTTATTATCTTTGATTGGTAGTCTGGGCTCCCATTTCTGAGATAAATGTAGAGTCCCAGACATACACTGTAGTGCTGTGAGACTACAGACAAGTTGTGGGTACCTCACATCCTGGCATTAGGCGTGAAGCTGTCGCCCACACATTATCTACTCTGCCTCTTTACATTTTTTTTAGGTTGAAAGTCCATGGGCGGTTGGGGTACTGTTTGCCAGGGCGTTTAAAATGTTCAGAAACATCATCAAAATGTTGCTGTTACTTTCTCTTCAAGAAAGATTGGGTACATTTGGGGAGGGGTGATGGCCTAGCCACAGTACTAAAGAGCATTAATTTACTACTGAACAAGGACGTAATGTGACACCTGAATGTAGCACAGTGAATAAATAGTGCCATGTTCAATAACATACAGCCATTATACAACTTGTTCTTTTTTGTCTCGAATGAACATATGCAGGATAACCTGGCTTCGAGATAATTAAAGAACATAGCAGCACCCTTTGTCCAAGAAGAAACTGCGGCCTTGAGAGAACACATAAAGCCACTTAAGTGGTTGACAACAGTGCGTATGTTTACCTTTTGCCGCACCCACAGTGCCTGGTTTGTGAAAAGCTTCTTTCTATGAACTGCCTGCCCAACAGGTTTACGAAAGACGAAGGACAACAGGTAATTTGAGGGATGTATAAATAAATAGGTTCAGCAGCACTGCGTGCTCAGACGCGATCGCGTTTACTTCCCTGACAACCCTCAAGGCAATGCTGCTTACAACAACTCAAATTGTGTTGGAGTAAAAGTGTCCCGGGAAGCGTGAGGTCACACCATTTACCTCTCCACGTTGTGGGCGCAGACAGGCCGCAGCTGGGCCCTTGCTAGTCCTACCCGCGCAGCGCAGTACTCGGGGCACAATTCCCAACATGAGGGAGAAGGTGAAGGTCCGCGAGGCGGAAAAGTCCAACCTGATCCTTTCCTTCAACTCCAAGGAAGAACGCCTGCTGGCGAAACAGCTGTTGAGCCTGGAGACTCTGAAGAGGCAGGCCGCGGACTCAAGGGCGCTGGAGCAAAAGGTTGTCTACAGCCACTTCCAGCTCAGGTTGCGCAGGTCGGAGCTAGCCCACGCCAGGCTGCTAGAAGACCGGGAGTTAGCCAGGAAGCTGGCCAGTCTCATATACCGGAGCGGAGCAGCGAGCCATGAGGACACGCAGGGGGCAATGAGGAGACTTCTGCAGCCAGGGCAGAGGAGCAGGGAGGCCTCAGCCCCCTGCCGACTCCGCGGGGCCTCTGTGCCCACTAAGGAGTGTGAAGACGAGCAAGCAATTCAGAATCCGGAGGCTGGTATTAAACAAGAGGCCAAAGCACACTTCCGGAAGCCGGAAGACATACCAGGACTTGAAGGCGGCAAATTGGTCCGTTTTGGTGTAGCAGAGCCCCACGTCTTGACTCTGGGACTAGAGAGGAACTTGGCGAAGACAGGTGGACTTCGTCCCCACACAACGGCAGGTACAGTAAACAAGAAGAAAAGCGGGAGCGCCGCAGCCCGGCGCAGCGCCTCAGCTATTCCCATGTCAACTCCCTTGCACCCCGCATCTAGCAGTAAAAGAGAGGCACCGATCGGCTTGAGACCCAGCTCCAGGGCCCTCTTCCTCAACACGGAGGATGCACGCCAGGTGCAGACGCGCTCTTTGGTTGAGGCGCAAGCTTCAAGCACGCGAGAGGCGGATTTTGATGGCAGAGTCAAGCGCTTGGTAGACCTGGTGAAAGGCATGCAGCAGCAAAAAAGCGCTCAGTTGAGGGATTACTACTCGAGTCGGCTTCTCACAGCAGCAGGTCCAGACCTGAAGGAGGACAACTGCGTGCAGGACCAGCAGAGGTGGTTACCGCTGGGCCAGGAGCCAAACCACCGCAGCATCACCATCAGGAAACTGGACACAAACTTCACCAGAAGGGATATCCCGCAAGACATCCTGCTGATGGAGAGCTACAACAGAGTGCTCACTGAAGAGAACTGGGCTGTGCGTAGGTGGCCGACAAATGACCCCTACCATTTCCTTACATGATGATGATGTAGGAGTCACATTTAGGAAAAGACAGGAGAGAATGTGCGCTTACCGCCTACACAAATTATCTTAAAGTCGGTTTCCTTTACTGTTTTATTACTTTCAATTTGTTGCCTCTGTGTGTTTGAGCGAGCGATGAGGCACTGCAGAGGGGGTGTAATGGGTTAGATTGTAGTCAATAAAATGGCCACCTTAACACTAGTGAGGGGGGTAAAACATAGCATTAAAATTGGTACTTGGTCAGGTGCAGCTGCACCTCCCGCACCAGTGATAGCCACGCCCCAGCGTTGACAAAATACTTTCAATGGAAGGATGACTATTTAAAATTGTTGGTTACACTTGTCAACACGTGTACCATATGTATACCTACACAAGAGTGGCTGTCTCAACGTATTTTTAAGAGAATTCTTCGCCCAAAGAAGGAAACATGGCCATAGCAAAATGAGAGAAAATTCTGAACAGGAACTGAGCAGCATAAGGGTCTCTTTAACAGTAAGACTGAACAATAATACAACCCAAAACTTGTATTTTTATATATTTCTTTATACTGTAGTTCTTGACGCTCAGTGGTAGTGTCAATAAGTTGTCGCTATTACCCAACTTGAAAGTGTCCATTTTATCAGCTTTAGAAGGGTTAAAAGCTGTTTGGCCCTTAGTTTGCACACATACCTCTGCTAAAACGTGTTCAGCTATCACAGCTGTTGCTTAAGGATTGCAATTATTGAGAGGATACATATGTATGAGTTGGGTCCGGTGTTATATGCTGTGCACACACCAAATTAATCATTCAATTCCAGACTTATTGTGATAGTCAGGAGCAAATTTCACCTCAAATGCATGCTTGTTATTTTTTATGTGTGAATTTTGTACTGGGCGAAATGAGAAATCCTGAAAAATAACACAGCGTTATTCGGCGGGTAAATCAGGATAAATATGTGTTTTTATGAAAATTAAATAAGAAATGAACATCCTCAAACGCAAAGGCAACTCTGTCAATTCATGCAAAAGCATAAAACACATGTTTTTGTTGTGTTTAGCACTTAAGGCAATCAGATGGTTTGTTATAACACTGCAGTAACTTCCCGGTTTATATTTTCCACCTCTTGTGCATTGTACAAACCGCTGAGTCTGACATGCAACTGTTTATTGCAGTTCAAAGAACAATTGTAGGTCAGCTGGTTGTAGTAGAATACAAGGTGAAAGTACATTCCCACGAGAGTTCTGTGTAGCATTGTAATTTGCTGGAGTAGTGTACTGGAAAGACCAGTATTGTGACGAAACTGCAATGAACTGGAGACCTAAGCTCTTTACTGAATATCGACTATATCATATACATAAAACGATTTATTTACTGCAGAGCCATGACCCGCGCTTTAGAATCTTGCTGGGCAGCTGCATTCTGGGCAGGATAGCAGTTCTCTGCTAGCACGCCACATTCTATCTTTTGTTTTCTAGAATCCTGTTATGTACCTCCGAGTTCCTTTATGGAGAGCCGTGGTGTCCGGTTGCATAACAAGGATCAAGGATGCGATGGGCCCTAAGAGTAGCACATACTATGCACGCTGATCCCCAGGCTAAGTACTGCAGTGAAGCCACAGTTGAGGTGCAATAGGGCTCCTCAGGTTCCTGTGCCACTGCACCTGCTGCACCGTTGATAGCTATGCGCTTTTTGGTCTCTACTGGAAACCCCATATTGTGTCGATAGTTTATTTTGGACCAGAGAGCTCTTTTATGTACTAGAGACACTTAGGCCCTCATTCTGACCTTGGCGGGCGGCGGAGGCCGCCCGCCAAAGTCCCGCCGTCAGGTTACCGTTCCGCGGTCGAAAGACCGCGGCGGTAATTCTGACTTTCCCGCTGGGCTGGCGGGCGGTCGCCTTCAGACCGCCAGCCAGCCCAGCGGGAAAGAGGCTTCCACGATGAAGCCGGCTCGGAATCGAGCCGGCGGAGTGGAAGCTGTGCGACGGGTGCAGTTGCACCCGTCGCGTATTTCACTGTCTGCGCAGCAGACAGTGAAATACATGTAGGGGCCCTCTTACGGGGGGCCCTGCAATGCCCATGCCAGTGGCATGGGCACTGCAGGGGCCCCCAGGGGCCCCGCGACCCCCCCTACCGCCATCCGGATCTCGGCGGTCCGACCGCCGGGATCTGGATGGCGGTAGGGGGGGTCGGAATCCCCGCGGCGGTGCAGCAAGCTGCGCCGCCGCGGAGGATTCAATGGGGCCGCGGTACACTGGCGGGACCCCGCCAGTGGTGCCGGTCCGACCGCGGCTTTACCGCCGCGGTCGGAATCCCCATTGGAGCACCGCCGGCCTGTCGGCGGTGCTCCCGCGGTCCTCCGCCCTGGCGGTCAAAGACCGCCAGGGTCAGAATGACCACCTTATTCTTTATTTAAGACTCTGTTCCGCTATACAGCCACCTCCTGTACTGGAGAGGCTTGTAGTGCTCTGGTAAACTCTGCTGTGAGACATTTCGTGTATAAAGGAACCTGCATTTGATCCAGGGAAGACTTTTCCTGCGTTAGAGGCCACATTCTTCACCACAGAACCCCGTTCTGTGCTGCAGCAGATTCACACTATATAGCAGAGGACCGTGCTCTGTATAAGTGAGCCCTGTTTTGTACTGGAGAGGCCTGTTCTGTGCAAGTGGCAAAGCATATTACACCAAAAAGCAATGTTCTGCATTGGATAGCTCTGTTCTGTGTAGGCAAGCCTAAATCAGTGTCAGAGGATACCTCCCATTTGTACTGGCGAGAAGTACTTTGATCTAAGGAGCCAGAACTCTCCCGAGTGATTAGTGCCCATGTGAACTGTGCTCTGAATTAATGGTGCTACCTGCAAATGAACCTGTCAGGCATACTTGCCCTATATTAACTATACTCCATACTCTAGTGTCCATAACTCCATCATCAGACATCATGCTACCTCTTACTACTATTTTTCTTCTCGTTTTCAGATCCATCACAAATATTGCCAGATCCCAGATCTTTTCCAATTTTCCACAAACTGCCTGAATACTCCAACTTTCCATACTGGCCATCATGAAGCTCCATATTCCGTCTCCACAAATATTCCAAGAAGCCTTCTCCTTGCACTCACATCTTGCTTCATGAGTCAAATTACTGAAAAACAAACTCTGTACCAAACCTTACACCCACAAACCGCCTTACTGTCCATCAAACAGTTGTTTTGTATGTAAAATTACATTGAGATTACATGGCATACTTCTTTGATATACGCTTCCCACTCTGAATCTGATTACAATTAGTGAAATATGGATTGAAAAGGAATAGATCCGTACTTTATTTTCCTTCCATAACGATCAAACAAATTCAACCTCACTCCCAGAGGAACACTTGCAGGTGGTGGCATTGGGATCGTTATCAGTGGATCCCTCACCTATTCACCTTGCCCACCTCTCCATCCATGCCACCGTCTATGACCACATCAACATCTTGGTAATTACCCTGTTTAACCTCCTTTTTATTGTCCTATATTAACTTCTGGTCCCACAGATCCCTTCTTATAGGACATAGACCCAGTCATCGATAGTGAGTGGCCTTTGGTGATTTTCACCTCAGTATGAATAAACACTTGCAGATCATTCCTGTCAGTCAGCGTCTCTCCAACCATTTGCACTAACAAATATGCTGCCAGTATAGCCTCATGTAATCAACCAGACATCATTATATTCTTAAACTCATTAACCTACTTAATTAATTATCTACCCAATCTGCATGACCTTCGAATAATTCTCTGTCAAATTCTTGCCACTTCAACCAGTAAAATATTTTTTCAAAGAAAAATATCTCCTCCTTTTTTTGAGTACTTGAAGCAAATTCACTGTCACGTCACTCTAGTTCTAGACAAAATCTCATGATTCGATTAGCACTCCTCTGTGGACCCTTCGATTTTCCAGTATTCTTCACTGTTAGCTTCCCTGCTTTATATTTATAGACCTAGATTATGTCAACCATTTGAGTTCCGAGGACAAAAGCGTAGAGTCATTTGCCCAGAAAGAGGAAGGGCCACAGCCTAAAAGACATAAAAATATATTAGTAGTCCCTCATCTCCTCTTTCAGATCTCATTTCTCCTTACAGGGCCACAATCTCTGTCAGCCTTTCAGCTATTGGCTTTTGGTCCTATTTTCACTGCCAAATCTCCCCTATAAGAAGAAATCAGTAGCCTTATCTCCATATCGTCGCTCTCATCCCTCCTCATACTTAGTGATCCCATCAGCATGACTAAACCTCACATATGGAACTGTCGTTCAAACCCCAGTCGTCAAACCTATCTGACCCTTTCACCCCAGTTATAAAACCTGTAGCTGCCAAAATCCACCTTTTTACTTGGTAGAATCTAACACATGATAACTTCAATTTCTCAGCAATCTTCTTCACTGTCCAAACTCGACTCAGCTCAACGGTCACATAACTGTAACTACAAAATCTCAAAATATTTGTGATGTAGTGTCTCAGTCTGTGTTTCACTATTCACACCTCATTTGCCATCAGCTCTCACCTACGTAACCACTCCACTCAGTATGTAGAGGTGGTCATTTCTTTCCATTTGTCAGGCTCAGGATGTATAGGTTGCAGAAAGACCTTGCCATACTTAAATGCCTTCACTGGTAAGCAAGATGAAGTTGCCACCTATGGTAGGGATCTGGGGCAAACAGGGGAGGGAAGTGAAAGAGAGAGAAACAACAGACTGGTTCTCACTCATAAGGGGTATTGCCTCAGTGAGGGAAGGCACAACACTGTCAGTGCTGGAGAGGTTTGACTTACTGAACTGGCTGCATGGAAGATATAAGAAAACAAGTAATTAAGGAATACCAGCCGGTCTGAAAATTTACAGTATATTAGCATTTGAGAGGCTTACTAGTTGGGCAGCAGGTGCTGCTTTCGCAAGCATTAATCAGATCAGAATCCCACTGAGGGCCCCAGGGCATCACCATAAACTTGCAGGCATGGGAGAGAAGAAAAACACAAACTAGGGCACCAAGGAGTAAGGGAGACCTAACAGAATATATTGAGGAAAACCAAGAGGAAGAAAATAAGCGTAGCAGACAGATGACCAGTGCAAATTTGTGCAAGAGTGAATAAACACAAAACGCACATGCTGCCGGGCTGTGTATCATAAAGAGCCCTAAATACTCACCGCTTTGCCACCCATATCCTCTGAGTGACCGAAAAACAGGAAGTGAGTATGCTACCTCTCAGTTAGCAGTCTAGTGTTCCCAACTTCATAAGTTTCCACTAACTCATCTACCACAGTTTCCAGCCAGCCCCCCATGCACACTGTGCCTGAGTTTTGTGTCTGTGCTTAGCCTGAAACCTGAAAACACCCACTCACCCAGTATTGCCCCCATCCAGAATTAATGCTATTTCTAACTTCCAAAGGGTGACATATATACAATCTTTTCACCAAGTGGGCGGAGGTGGCTGCACAAAATCTAAAGGATCTTCAGACCTTTCAGACACATAAAACATTGTAGGTAGTGTTCCAAAGATTGATTTAACCATTCTGTTTTCACATCAGGTCCAGTCACGGCTCCCAGAAGGGGCGGGTCAGCACACAGGGGGGGTAAATAAACATTAAATCAATAATAATAATTTTTAAAAAACACTTTGATCGCCGCCGCCGCACCCCTCCACCTGCCCCTGTGCTGCAGGCACAGGCTCCCAGCCTGCCCTGCAGCCAATCCTGACGTTGCTCAGAGCAGTGTTAGGATTGGCTGGGAGAACCCAGTCAGGGCACTTCCAGGCAGACTGGGAGCCTGTGCATGCACTCTCCAGCATGGCAACTGTGTTGCTGGGCTGGAAAGAGCCTACTGCGCATGTGTGTTCGGCTGGCCCAAGACAGCCGGCCAAACATACATGCACACTGAGGGCGAGTGCTGGGCACTCCCCCTCACTGCTCATTATCCCAGTGGCCCAGCCCCTTCACAACAACACGAAAATAAACACAGTTTATTATCATGTTCTTGTAAAGGTTTTACAGCTGCGTCTGCTGGCGGGGGATCAACGTTCCTCCACCCTAACGGAGGAGCCGCCTCTGATCAGTTCTTTCCAGAAAAGTGCTGTAAGCTGTGTCCCTGTATCTGTGATGATAACTGTGAAGAAAAAGCCTGCCATTTCATCGGCTGTTCTAAGTTTTTGTTGTGGAATAAAGAGTTCCATCTTTGCAAAGTAGCCTGTGTATAAGCATTTGAGGGAGGTAAGCCTGTGATAAAATTAATAGAAATTGTACTCCAACATTGTAGTGAAATAGGAAGAGGTTGTAAGACACTGGCAGAAGGGCACATTTGATATGGGAGAAGAATTCAAACTTTCTAAAAGCAGTATTTTCAAAATAGTCATTTGAAATCCAACCGGTCCATTAGATTGGATTTTGAATCATGTTGGAATGGCAGTTTAAAACTGCACACGTAGGCTGCAGTAGCAGACCTGAGATGTTTTACCATGCTACTTTAATGGGTAACACGAGTGCTTCATCGACCTTTGGCATTCAGTTTACAGGCCCAGGGTTCATTTAGTACCAAATACTAGGGACTTACAAGTAAATTAAATGTAGCAATCAGGTGCATTCCAATTTTACCATGTTTGGAAGGTAGCACAAATGCACTTTACCATTGGTTTTCAGGAATAAAGTGCGCAGTCTTAAAGACCTCAAAACAAGTTCAGCAAAACTAGGGTAGTGAAGGCAAAAATCGGGGGAATACCACACAAAAGATAGTTATTTCTAATACTGGCCTCTAAAAGTGAAGGTAACAATGAAGCTATGGACACTCATCTAATTACCACTCCTTAATAGGGAAACACTGTTCAGACACTATGATTAATGATGAGAACTACATGAAGCATTTCCTACTGTAGGGACCTTTCACCCAGAGGCCTCATTACACATTACATGCTGCAAGAGCGTCAAAAAAGGCAAAGCAGCTTAATCGGATGAATTAGCCCTAAATATTATTGTCTGTGGTATAGATAGGTGGGGACACATTTTGTTTCTTGGTATCAGTGATATATTTGTATTTATGGAATTAGAGCGTAATAATATATTTTTTTATTAAGGGTGTGGTACAGAACCTGCTACCGCCCTCTTTCATTTCTGGATGTTGCTGGACACGTTTACAAAATGTGGAATTGTGTTTTAAACACCAACATTACACTAGGTAAGAACAAGCAGTAACACATATCACAAATTGCTATCAACGATTCAACAAAAAATTAAAAATAATATCAGAAATAAATAAATTCAAATATTTACATAATTTTAAAATGAGATCTCATTTAATATATATATATATATATATATATATATATATATATATATATTTTTTTTTTTTTAAAGCATGAGCACACACTTCAAATAAATCAATTGCCTAAAATGAAACATGCAAATTAAATTCACTAACACAAATCAATTTAACAGTATAACATTCTCCCCAAACAAGTCTTAATTAATAAAGAAAATGCATCGCAATACTATGAAAATCACATTTTATAGCCAATAACAAACATAAACATGTACTAATGAATACACATCAATATATACATTATTCATGTACAAAGATACCCACAACACTATCATCAAAAAATAATAAAATATAGTCACAATGTTGTAGCGGAAAATAATTGAGAGAAAGAAATCCACATCCAAAGTTAAAAATACAATAAACCTTCCCTGGCCCAAAATGCATCCGAATGATCCTCAGTTAAAAAGCAGTATTCATTACAGAAAGACCACATCAAATCCCATAAACCTTCAAACTCCTAAGCATTAATTTGAAAAATATATGCTCTGGAAAGCCGAAAAATATAAGGAAATTGCTTAAATAATTGGAATCTTCAAAACTCCAGACCATTATTAAGAAATGCAATCTCAGTTTTAAACAACTCTTCATTGTAATATGATCAATCATATCTCAAAACTAATCCACACAACACAGAAAAACCACAAATAAAAATATGTAAATTAAGCACTACTTATATCATAAATAATCTGAATAATAAACTGATAGTAAACAAAGAAAACGTTCAAATGGAAGTCAAGTAATAACTCCGAAACACCAAAGATAAATCTGAAACAGAAACCAACAAAGTACTAACTATAACAAACATATACACTAAATCTAAGCCCACCCATAAAAAATAAATATACAGCACACACACCTGATCCCCTAATAGGTAAAAGTAAAGAATGAAGGGGGGTCATCATGACTTTGGACGTCCCACAGTGGGACCACCAAAGCCACAGTGAGAATGTTGCGGTCATGCTGGTGGTGCCCCCTGTGTCTTATTACAATGTTCCTTCTGGGCTGACCGTCAGGAACATTGTTTTATGACGTTCTCACTGGGCTGACCGGTGGGGACAGTGCTATGGTATTGGTCCGGTGCCAATATCGTAGCACAATAGCACCCTTGGAATGCGCACTGCAGAGAGTGCGAATTCCAATCATGCTGGGCAGTGGGGCCCCTGCACTGCCCATGCCCATGGCCCCCAGCACTGTGATTCCACCAGCCTTTCATGACAGGGTCCCCCCATGGAAAGGTTGGCGGAAACAGGAGTCGTGATCAGCACAGCGGTGCCAAGATCAGCGCCACCATGGCTGACCACAAGTCCAACCGCTGTCAGCCCATCAGGAACTTTGTTCACAACAGTCCGACCGCCAGGGTCATAATGTGGTGATTGGACCACCTGAAGTGTAGCGGTCTGATCGCCACTGTGAGTCTGGCAGTCCAAGGACCTTAAGTGTCCTTAGGTGAAACAGAGAACTAGCGCCACATAGTACAAACTGCATATATGTAGGGGAAGATCAGATTTACATTTCTAACTCCAACCCCACAAACAGTGGTCAAAGTAAATATATTTATGGGAACATATTAACTATTCTAACGCTAAACCCACAAACTTTGGGGAAACTGCATATTGTTTGGGAGAGAGCACATTTTCTAGTGCAACTCCAGTCTCACAAATATTATGGGAATTACAAATATGTAGAGGAATTTAGATTTATTATTCTTTTTCCAAATGATCAAACATTAGGGAAAAGTGGATATATTTTTGGTGTACAGATTTACCTTTCGAACGCCAAACCCACAAACATTAGGAAGACTACAAATATATTTGGGGTTACATTTATTATTTTAACTCCAAACCCACAAACATTCAGGAAATTAATTCCACCAACTTTGAGGAAAGCCCATACATTGAGGATAATTAAGTTTTACCATTCTAAACGCAAACACACAGCCACTGGGGAAGGTACATATTATTAGGGCATTTTAGAGTTACTATTCTAACTCCAGCCCCTCACACATCAGGGAAAGGGCATGTATTTAGGGAGAGAATTAATTTATTCTAAGTTTAATCCCACAAACATTGCAGAAAGTACATATTTTAAGGGGGTTTAGGCTTACTGTTATAACTCCAATTCCTTACACATCAGGAAAAGTGTATATTTTCATGGGACAGCAGATTTACTATTCTAACTACAATTACACTAACTTTGTGTTCAGGATCCAGAAACAGCAATGCTCTTTTCCACTCTGACAGCCTCCACCAAGGACCACTCACAAGAATATGAAAGTCAGTGGTAGAAATGGGAAAGGGGACTGAGACAATAAAGAACACAGGATTCTACCACTCCTCTTCATTACTTATATTGGCCAAGGAGGACTGCAGGCAGTAGCATGTATCTAAAAGATAAAGAGGTATCTTAAGTAAAGTCATAAAGAATGCTAAGTGTAAATGTGAATAGATTTGTGAATAGATATACCCTATCAATATAGCTGTGTTGGAAATGGCACACTCTGCAGGGTCACTCCCAAAGGGTTTGCATTTTTACCTCTACTTTTTTCTGAATTTCTTTTTGATGGCCTTAGTACTTTGTGCACTGTTGCTGACCAGTGCTAAAGTGCATGTACTCTCGCCCTAAACCATGGCCTGATTGGCATATACCTAATAGGTATATTTAATGTACAGTACACTACATGTGCTCAGGGCCTGTAAACAAAACGCTTCTAGTGGGTCCGTAGCACTGCTTGTGCCATCAACTTAAGTAGCACTTTAAAACATGTCCCGGGCCTGCCATTGCAGTGTGAAAGGAGTGCTACACTGGCATGTCGACTTGGCATTTAAATCCCCTTGCCAAGCCTTAAAACCCCTTTATTACAAGTAGGTCATTGGACAGGTACTATATAAGTAAAAGGCAGGGCATATGCTTTTAAGTTTTTCATGTCTTGGTAGTGAAAAATTCCCATATTTGTTTTTTACTACTGTGAGGCCTACCCCTCCCATAGGATAATATTGGAGATTTCGTATTACATTTAATAAGTTAAATCCTGATTGAGAAGTAGTAGACCTGTCATGTACCTATGGAATTTTAATGATTAATCCTCTTTAATTGTAAAGTCAGATTTATTTTGTAAATGCCACTTTTAGAAAGTTATATACAGAAAAAATGTTCCTGGTGGAATTATTGTCAATCTACTTTTAACTTTGTTGGTCTCACAATCCAACACTGTAATTCATCTAAAAAAAACAAGAAATGACTAAGGATTTGCAAACATGTGGTTAGAAGGATGTTTTGCTTCCCAATGATCCTATATTCAGATTTATTCTCAATCGAGTCAATCAATCATTTGTGGAGAGTGGCACTATCACCCCTGGGAGTATCTGCAGGTTGGTGTTCGAGGTGTCAGTCAAAGAGCCAGGTCTTCAGTTTCTTCCTGAAGTCTGTTAAGGAGGGTGCTGTGCTGTGATGGAGGGGCAGGTTGTTCCAGGCCATAGCGGCAATGTAGGAGAAGGAGTGGCCACCACTGTGATTGTGACGGATTCAGGGTGTGTGTGCGAGGCTAGCGAGGAGAAGCCCAGGTTTCTGGCAGGTTGACGAAATTTCAGTCAGTGGTTGATGTAGGCTGGTCCTTTATTGTGTAGGGCCTTATAGGCATGCGTCAGGATCTTGAACTTGCATCTCTTCCGGATTGGGAGTCAGTGGAGGTCTCTTAGGTGAAATAGGCACATTTGGGGAGGTCCATGATGAGTTGGTCTGCGCTTTCTGTATGGCTGGAGTCTTTTGAGGAGTTGGGTGGAGATGCAGGAGTAGAGTGTGTTGCAGTAGTCGAGGCAGCTGGTGACGAGGGCCTGGGTGATGGTTTTCCTGGTGTTGATTGGGATCCATCTGAAGATCCTACATAGCATGCCGAGAGAACGGAAACAGGAGGAGGCGACTGTATGTTTTTTCGCTTCATGGTCAGTTTGCAGAAGGGATGATGCGAAGGTTGCATGCAAGGTCTGTAGGTGTGTGGAGGGTGGGGTCAGAGTTTGGATGAGCCACTTGCTGTGGTCCCAGATGGATGTGTTTCTACCAAAGATTTAAGAAGGTTGTCCTGGTGGGGGCTGAGAGGATGAGCTGCATATCGTTTGCATAGGATATAATGTTGAGAATGTGCGACCTGACGATTTCTGGAAGGGGGGTCATGTAGATATTGAACTGTGTGGGGCTGAGGGATAATCCTTGGGGTATGCCACATATGATGTGCTTGGGTTCAGAGGTGAAGAGAGGCAGCCTGATGCGATGAGAGCATCCTGTCAGGAAGGAGACGATCTATTTGAGGGTGTTTGCTTGTATGCCAATGCTGTGGAGTCTGCTGGTGAGGGTGTGGTGGGATACAGTATTAAATGCTGCTGAGAGGTAGAGCAGGATCAGGGCCGGGGTCTCCCTGTGAGCAAGAGTGTTGTGATGGCGTCCGTGGCTGCGATGAGTGCAGTCTCAGTGCTGTGGTCAACTCGGAATGCTGATTGGGTGATGTAAAGCAGGTTGTTTTGCTCCAAGGATTCAGTGAGCTGTTGATTGATGGCCTTCTTGAGTGCTTTGGCAGGGAAGGGGAGCAGCAAGATTGGTCGATAATTTTTTAGTTTGCTGGGGTCAGAGGATGGTTTCTTTAGGAAAGGTCTAATTTCTGCATGTTTCCATTTGTCTGGGAAGACTACTGTGGTGATGAAGGTGTTGAGGAGGCGGGTGAGTTCAGTGCTGATGTGGCTGGTTTTGAGGTTAAAGTAGCAGTGGGGGCATGGGTAGAAGGGTGCTCTGGAGTGGATGGAGGACATAATGGCTGAGGTGGATTGAGAAGTGAGCAGTGTCCAGGTGGTGGTCTTTCGACTGGTGTGCACTGGTTAGTCGGGGCTGCCGAGGTTGAGGGCTGTGGGTTGGGGGTCGAGTTTGTTGTATATGGTGGCAATCTTGCTGTGGAAGTAGTCCAAGAGGATGTTGCAGAATTCTTGTGAAAGGTGGATAGTGTTCACTGTGGCTGTCGGGTTGGAGTATTCTTTGACTATTTTGAACAGTTTCTTCATGTGGTTGCCAGCTGTATTGATGTGGGCTGTGATGGCTGCTGTTTTAGATTTCTTGATTTGCAAGTGGTAGTCGCTAAGGGCTGCTTGAGGGTGGCTCTGTCTGAGAAGTTTCTGGTGGATTGCCATTGATTATCGAGTTGGTAGCAGCTGTACTTGGTGGTTTGAGCTTTGGGGTGTACGAGTAGGCTTGTCTTGAGGTTTTGTTGGTTCTGGCAGGCTTTAGCGGATGACTCTGTTGCCACATTTGACGATCCAGGTGGAAAATTTCTAGACACCCTTTTCTAGGTCTGACAAGGCTTTGGGTTGGAGTTGCAGAGGGCCTGTGTCCACTTTGTCTCGGTTACCTTGCCCCAGCTGCAGTGGGAGGGGTTGTGGGTCCTGGTGATGGTGTGTTAATTGACTGAAATGTCGAAATGAACTATGGTGTGGTTGGGCCAGGTGAGTTCTGTGATGTGGCTGAATTCGACTTTCTTGCAGAAGGTAAAGATGGGGTTAAGTGTGTGTCCGGCTTTGTGCGTGGGTTTGGTGACCAGTTGAGTGAGGCCAGTGTTGCTCATGTTTTCCAGAACAGTGGTGGAGTTGGTGTCATTGGGGTTGTCAACGTGGAAATTGAGGTAGCCAAGTAGGATGCAGTTCTTAGAGTTCCTGGCTAGAGGGGCAATGAGGTTTGGAATTTTGTGTCTCAGAAGGCAGGTGAGGGTCCCAGGGGTCTGTAAGCGAGGGTGCCTCTTATAGCTGTCTTGGTTTGTAGCTCCAAGATGAGGTGTTCCATGAGAGGAGAGGGGTGTCGTCTGTGGTGATGCATTGGATGGTTCCCTTGAAGATGATGGCGATACCTCCACCATGTTTGTTTGTGCGGTTTCAGTGTATCATCATGTAGCTGTCGGGTGTGGTGGTGTCTATGTCGGGGTTCGATGAGGGGTTGAGCCAGGTTTCAGTGATGAAGGCTACATCAGGAAGAGGGAGTTGATGATGTCCCAGATTTCCATGGCATGCTTGCAAAGGCATCGGACATTGAGCAGTATGTACTGCAGTGATCCGGGTGGTTCATGGGCTTCCGGGCGGGTGTTTTTCGGGGTCCTGTGCAGACTGGTGATCCTGTATTGCAGGAGAAGCATAGAGACAGCAGGTGAAAGGCCCTTTGGTAACTTTGGGGAGGATGTGCAGCAGTTGCTGATGCTGTGTCTGGGTTCCAGGGCCTAGAGCTGCTCGGCAGTGTAGCAGTTCGTGGGCGGGGCATCATGGTTCCTGGCGATGGGCACAGTCCAGGCGCAGACAGTCACAGACGGGCTTGCCTTGGCATGCCAAAGGCCGCACTGCAGCCTCCATTAAGTAGGTCCTAGGGGGAGGAAGGGACGCTGGGTGGCAGGAGGCAGGAGGAGGGAAAGGGCAGGAATCGAGACAGCAAGAGCAGGGGTGGAAAAAGGAAAGTGGAAAGACTCACAAATGCAGGAAATGAAGCAGGCAGGAACAGGAAGGTGTGAAGGACTGGCAGCAAAGAGAAAGAAAGTAGAGAGAGAGCAAAGCAAGGAAAAGGTGAAAATGGGCAGAAAGCAGGCAGAAATTATGCAAAAGGTAGAGAGAGGAGCAAGGAAAAGGTGAAAATGGACAGAAAGTGTCAAAAAGTAGAGGGAGCAGAGCAAGGAAAATCAGAAAATGGGCAAAAAGTGGGCAGCAATGAGGCAAAAAGTAGAGAAAGAACAGAGCGAGGAAAAGCAGAAGCGAGCAGAGAGGGGATTAAAGAAGGCACGGAGCAGCAGGAAGGCAAGGCCACACGTGGAGCTGGACAGTATACCTGTTGCAAGGGAGCTGGCACGGGGATCTGCTCAGGGTCTATGATTGCTTTCTTGGTCATGTGGATTGCGACAGTGTTATTGTATTAACATTTTCAAATTGTGTCTTTGACCCTGAATATTATATGATCAATAGAACATTGTAAAGAACTAAACAATCTTGTTAGAACAGTTCACCTTAAGTCTCATTTTTTTGTTTTATAGATTAACTACAGTGTTTGATTGTGAGACCAAGGAATTTAAAGGTAGACTGAAAATAAATCCTCCCAGAGAATTTTTCTATATATTGTTACCCAGTTCCCTGGGGAATTATTGGATTGCCCTGTTATGTTAAAAAACTTTTAGAAAGCTGGGATTTTTCTGTTCTGCTCTTAGCCCTGTGTGCCAGCAGCCTCTCACCAATAAGCGCCAGGGCTGGGTGACAGCTGGACTTTGTGCATTCATCTAGACTGTAACACACACAGGAACTTAGGTGTGTTATGGACTATCAACATCCTGATGGGCCATCCTGGGCAGGAAGGGAGGGAAGAGCTGACACTTATACCTGAATAGGCAGTGACCTACCCCACACAAAGACCTGCATAACCCCCTACAGTGAGTCTGGAGCCAGGGCAGGAGGTAAGGACCTTTGTGTACTTCAAAGACCCCCTTTGAGGTCACCCCCACTTCAAAGTCACAACTGGGTATGAGTACTGGACCTCTGACCCTAACAACTCAGTACACTTCTAGACCTGTGAAGATACCTGCCAGGAAGAAGGACTGCTGTACTGCTACAATTACTGCCACTTTGGACTGCTGTTCTAGAAGAATTGATTTTCTGCTGCCTGGTGCCCTCTACCCTGCTCTCTTGATTCTAGAGTGAGTCCAAGGGCTTGCTGGCTTGCCTCCTGTTCTTCTGGAGTCTGAGGGACATAATACAATTCCATCTTATCACCAATAGCACCTGGAATTAGCTTGCTGCACGTCTTACCCTGC
The DNA here is from genome assembly GCF_031143425.1 of Pleurodeles waltl. Lineage (NCBI taxonomy): Eukaryota > Metazoa > Chordata > Amphibia > Caudata > Salamandridae > Pleurodeles > Pleurodeles waltl. The sequence continues at coordinate 401,739,291 of NC_090447.1, forward strand.
CAGGTGGTGCAAATCCAGTCCTGGGCCCTTGGGGGTGAGTATAAGGTGCTGCAACTGCCAAAACCTGCACATCGACACCGATGTACCAATCGGACCAGTGCATCTCAATCAACTTTGACGCATCACCATTGCGGCGAGAATCGAGGACAAAACATCGCTGTGGACCCCGGCACACCACAGCTGCTGCAAGGATCGGGAGCACTGCATTGCTGACTGCACAACACATCGCATTCATTCCAGATGCATCTCTGACTTTGCGTGGCTTAGAGCCAACACATCACCTACATCTTCAGGACAGATGCCAACGCATCGCCTGTTTTCTTCCTTGCATCTTGTTCTCAAAACCGATGCAAATCCGAACCATAGTACTGTTTCAGTGGACCAAAGCTGGTTCTTGTATCAGACCCTCGCTCCATTGCGGTTGTCTAAACATTTCAGATTTGACCCAGTCTAGTGCGACCAGATAGCCCTGGTTGGCTCTTTTGTTTCTTAACGCTACAACTAAGTTTATTCTTTAAAAAATCATAACTCAACTTCTAATTATTGGATTTATGTAGTTTTGGTCTTGTTCTATTCATAAAAATAAAATCCAATTTTCTAACCAGAAATCCAATTTCTAACAAGCTGCCTAACCATCTTTCCGTACTTCAATATTAGACTGCTAATTACAGAATATGAAACGTATAATAAATAAACATCTCAACACGTGCACAAGCATCTCTCTCTATGTTTTGAATAAAAACCTCAAGCATTATCACTATACACTCATTCACAGAGAAATACAGGGCCTAATTTAAGAAAAGTGTCACTGCACCCAATGCAGTGCCACTTTTTTTGCACCCTTTAGTGCCCCCCTAACACCACCGTGTGGGCGCTGTATCTAAGATACAGCGCACCATGGTAGTAGTTAGGGAACTAGTGTCAACATTTTTGATGCTAGTTCGGAGCTTTGCAGGTTTAGCATCAACATTTTTAATCAAACCCTGCAAAGCCCACTGTAAACAATGGTGTGCCTCCTTTTAATGCCTGCTCTGAGAAGGCGTAAAAAGTGCTGAAACAAATGACGCAAAGAAATCTTTTAGATTTCTTTATGCCATTTTTTCACACACCCCTAACGGGGGAACGCCCCCTTTACATACATTATGCCTGTTACAGGCATAATGTAGCACAAAGCGTTACAAAGTGGCGCAACCCAGGCATTGCACCACTTCATAAATTTAGCGTGGCGATTTTGACCTCGTTGGGCCACATTAGCGTAAACAAAATGACACTGATGTGGTGCAATAAGGTGCTAGGTGCTCTTATATCTGCCCAATAGTGTCAAGTTTGCACTGATTTAGCAATCCAGATCCAATAGGAGCTGGGAGAAACCCCTATACTAATCTCAACCAACTTCCAGACATACAAGGGAGATTATGTTGATTAACATTAGACTCTAGGAAAGGGGAATGGGAGAAGAGAGAGAGAGAGAGAAGACAACAACAGCAGATATCTTAAAGTTTTCTTTTACAGCTGGGCTGAATCTGCTCTAGTGAAACATTGAGACCTAAAGATAAGAACTAGGCACTGATTACAACTGTGGCGTTCTGAAGACCGCCACACTTGCATTGGCATTTTTACCACCACCGGCCCGGCAGTAAAGACTGCCATATAACAACTACGATTGGGCGAAGCAAAAATGCAGCCAGTACCCCCAGGGCAGTCAGACCGCCGGGCCAGAGGTGAGCACCTCCGGCCCGCCAGTAGCCCTAATACCGCCAGCGGTATTACGACTCGGAACACTGCCAGGCTTTTCATGGCAGTAGCACCGCCATGAAAACCCTGGCTGCAACGCACATGCATCCCCACACGACTACACAACTGAAGACATGCACGCTCACTTACCCACGCACTCATTGACAAACACCCCCACTCGCTCGCACCCAAACTGTCACGGATTTGGGCAAGTCTGATCAGGACTCTGGTTGGGACACCCCTTGAGGTCACCGAATATTCTAAAGAGGTAGTGTACTTGGGCAGAAGAGCAGCTAAAGGCATACATGGAAAGGACAGATATGGACAGGCACAGGAAACAGGAAAGTAAAAGCAGAGCAACCCTTGTGTGAACAAACACGAAACAAATTACTAATGGACAAACACGCTGGGGTTGTACACAGGGTAGGGCGCAGAACCTCCCATAGTGACAGGGAATGTCAATGCCTCTGTGAAGTTTGCTCTTACAGATAGTCACACTGCCAGCCCCATAGGAAGGAAGCAGCAGAAGTGATTCTGTCTCTGGACCCTAGAGCACAAACAAGGATAGTACTTACATACACAAGACAAGCTCTTGTGGGTCCAGCTGCAAACACAGTGGCGATTCCTGGAAAAACAGCAATAGCACACTGTCACTTTTAGGCACGAAAGGCAATGTATAACACTAGACAAGGATGGGTGCTGGAATTGCCTCCTGGAAACCAGGAGCCAACCCCAGTACAAAGGCGGAAACTTATATGCTGGTGCAGACTGATAGAACACTTACCAGACACAAATACCGAGAGGAAACAGAAACAGAAGGAACAAACTAAGAGTCAGGAACTGGGAACAGGCTCAGGCTGAAGCAAAGGCAGGACTAGGACTGGAAAACAGGGTGCAAATGTCTGGCTGGAACAAACAGAGACAGGAATGAGAAACAGAGAGCAGGCTATGGCTGAAACAAGCAAGCACAATGCTGGAATACAGGGAGTAGGAATAAGCAGAAAACAGGACTGGGAAAGAGAGCAGGTTCAGGCTGAAACAAGGCAAGAGCAGGACAGAGAAACAGGGAGCAGGCTCTGGAAGAAACAAACAGGTACAAGGCTAGGAGATAGGGAGCAGACTCTGGCTGGAACAATCAGGAGCAGGGCAGAGAAACAGGTAACAGGTTCAAGCTGAAACAGAACAGGAACAGGAACAAGACTGGAACACCATCTGATAAAGGGTCTGTAACACAAAGGAATCAAACTCCAATGCATGACAGGGATCTTGAGGAAATGGCTGCTTATAAGCAGTTCCAAGCTGCAGAAAACCCCAGGTGGAATCACAAGACTGGGCTGCACAGGAGAGGTCTCAGGTGTGTGTAGTTTCAGACACTCGCAAGTCCTGGAGGAGAGGATCCGGTGAAAAGGAGCAACTGGATTTCTCCCATAGAAAACAATGTAAAACAGAATCCAGGCTTTCCTGACTACCAGGCTGTGCATTATGGGATTTGCAGTCCCAGGAAGCAAATGTAATACTACAAAAGCATACCATGGCAAAAAGAGAAACAAACAGGAGTCAGAAAGGGAATCTAGATAAGTGTTCAAGGTGATTCCCAGGCTTCCCACAGTCCCCTTACAGCGCCACCTAGAAATGGGACGACAGAGTCATAACACGAACACAAACACTCCCATTCACACACAAACATGCACTCATACAGATACCCCCACCCCTCTGCATACAAACACACACACATGCACACAGATAGACAGCCCCATACCTCCTCCGCATACAAACACACGCACACACCACACACATGCACACAACACCCCACCCAATCCTTTTGGACGGTCCACCTATCTGTCTCTGCAAGGTGGTTGTCCAGGAGGGGATGTGTCTTGGCGTTTTCCACTGCCAGCACCGCACCGCCGTTCAGGAAACCGCCACGCCGTATTACATATCATATTAAGGCAGGCAGGGACCTGTTGGTGTGGCGGTGCCGGCGGTGAAAAATGCCTCTCTTCTGCTGTCGGCCCGGCCAAAGGTGTCGGTTTACGGGCGGTAATCCGAATGAAGTCGTACTATGGTGGTCTTCTGGCGTCCACAACTTCGGCAGTCTGTTGAAAAGACGTAATGAGGGCCCTAGTTCTTTAGAATTTCATTATCTTGATTTCAGTTCACTATTATTAATTTTACATGTGATATACATTTTGACAGTCTCTGTATTTCCAACTCTCTCTGAATTTGGATGAAACTCTAAGAAATCCTCAAGCTGCAGTATAAGTAGAACCTCTATAATATGTGTAAAAAAATAACCTGAACTCTAATATAAGTTTCAATATAACTAATTTCCCCAAATATTTGGTTATTACAGTCTTTAATCTGAATGATTAATGTAACAAGTTTGTAAGAAGCAACAACATAACTGCATTTATAAACTTTTTTCCCTGGCAGTAAGCAATCCTTTCACCACCTATAGCAATATCCTAGTATTGTACATCATTCCAAAGAAAAGGAAACTAGCTGTACAAGATTATGATCTTTTCCATATCGTCATGGATTAAGGAGCAACAAGTTAGAGTTTGCATCTCTTGGAAAGATGGCTACGGAAACTATGCAAATATCAAAGTATGAAACCATGATTTCAAGTATTGTCCCATGATACCTACATGTATCCAGAAAGTCGTCATTAACTCCAGGCAATGATTATTTGAGTTCTAGACTCTGGTAGAAAAAAAGGGTCCAAGTGCCGCAGCCAAGTATCTTGATTGCCTAGCAAGAAATCCTCAAAAACATGAGGAACCTATACTCAGTGAATCCAAGATGACCACCACCATTGCAAGTCTCTTGAGAGTCCTGTGGCATTCTAGGACATGTACTCTGACTTGACTCAACGTATGTGTTTCACTTAGTGTGAGCATAGTAGATACAAACCCTCACACTAAGCAGCATCCACAATCTGCTGACCTCTTTTGCTATCGAAAATGTCTGCACCCAAGAAATTTGGAAGAGGCACCTGTCAGATCTAGTGACGTAGGCTCTCACCTGGTAAGGTCCATGATGTGACTTTGCAGAGATGATATTTGCCCAACTCCTGTGCCCCCACGTCCCTACCTCAGATTGTGTACATTGCACGTAGAGTGATCAGAACCTGGGAAGGAGGCATGTCCAGGTGATGGTTCTCTGTTTGTTCTCTGACAACAACCATCAACCATAAATAAAAGGCAAAATATAAGATCTTGTTCTTGAATTCTGCATTCCTACATCCACTATCTGATAACCCCTTCTGGAGAGGATATGAGGACATGTCCCTGTGAAGCAGCTGTGAGTAGATTGATGTTGAGATGTGGATGTGTTCCTGTATCTTGATGCACAGTATTTAGGCACGCAAACTTTGTATGGTTCTATGGATTAAATATCGTCGGGTTCAATGGTAAACCTATCACATACAGATACATATATTAACACAACAGTGCTCATAATACATTCTTTATTCATTGTCCCAGCTGTGGCTAATACCTAGTAGTCATATTAGTGTCCCACATTTGTTGTGTTACACCTTACTACTTATGACAGATTAATTCATGCCAGTGTGAAGCCTTTTTTTCAAATACTTCTCTTTATTGGCATTTATATATAAACAAGCCCATAAGTTGGTCCACAATATGCACTAGATTGTCATCAGTTACTTACAACATAACCAGTAACTAGTGTGAATCCTTAGCTGAAAATCCTGGCTTGTGCTACTCAAGATGCAAGGTCAACTATGCGCCTCTAATGTCTTGATCCTTACTTCACGATCCATGACTTAAATCCTTGCCTCAGGCTAAGTCTTTAGCCAAGTTCAGGATTAGTATTCCTATGACCTTTATGTGGTGATGCTGAGAGTTAAGGTGAATACCTGGGTGTCCTGCACTCTGATCTCTTTCAGGGCTCTAAAGTCCTAGATGCTGTGGAGTACCGTTCCGAAAGATGTATGTTGGTCTCCGAGAGCTGTAGACAAGGAACTACACTCCGACAGCTAGCAGGTGTAGAGGCTGTCAGAGAAGTCTGCTGGGCTTAAAGGCAGGCACAGTAGTAAGCATGCATATCAGTACAACATAAACTGTTTATCCGTACAACATAATCAATATAACACCATAACAAATATAACGGGTCAAATACATGCACACACATTACCCAGTGTTCGGGGGCTGAGCTCTTCTATAGCAGCTGAGGTGTGGTTCTGGTCAGTTAGCTGGGTTGACAACTGGCCTTTTAGCAGGACAGGTAACTGAGTGGAGGAACGGATTGGGCACTGAGTGGCGGAAGGGATTGGGATAACCATGACAGCATCTCTGAGTCTGCCTAGTGAATAGGAGTATGTGCGGGCCATGTAGCAAAAGAGATGTTCCCTATTCTTGACAAATATATATGCATACTTTAACTCTAGTACCTTTTGTAAGACATTCATATATAGATACATGTGTGATATTGTACTATAGGATTCTTGCCTTTTACTTCATAGGGAATCCTAAGTGAAACAGACTAAATCAATATTAAGAATGAAAATAATTACAATATATTCTTTCACAGTTTAGATAAAAGTTCATAGAAATAGTTTAAAAGTTCATTTTCATTTTCATCAACGCTTAACTTTCAGGATACTTCTCGATAATCCAAAAGTATATTGAAAAATCCTTCAGAAAACAAAAGGTCTCAGTAGTGGAAATGTGAGATCCATGTAGCAGTTGACCTGGTTCAGCCAGTGTAGGACAATTACCTAGCAAAGGACACCAAGAAGCATTAAGAAATGATGCCTGAAGATCTAGATCCAAGATGCCCGTCATCTCTCTGGATACAGGAGAGTTCATGGCTACTGGTAAGCATACTTCATTGCCAGAGTACAGCTGCACGGTTTGTCCTTCCTGTGCACATAGCCTGAATCCAATCAAGTGCTAGCACTCCAGAATGACCCATCACTGCAAATAACTCAGAGCAAGTGGATTTGAAATACTGCTTCCCACACAGAGAGCACCACTGTAGGAAAGTAGCCTCTTTCTAGCATGGTTACACCCCCTTTTGGCCTGTTTGTGTGTGTCAGTGTGTTTTTACTGTGTCACTGGGATCCTGCTAGCCAGGACCCCAGTGTTCATAGAGAGAAACCTATATGTCAGTATGTTTTGCCTGTCTCACTGGGGTCCTGCTAGCCAGAACCCCAGGGCTCGTAGTTTATGGCCTAATGTGTATGCCTGTGTAGTGCCTAACTGGGCCACTAGGCTCTGCTAATCAGAACCTCAGTGCTTATGCTGTCTCTGCTTTTAAATTTGTCACTGTAGGCCAGTGACTTCATTCACCAATTTCAATTGGCACACTGGAACCTCCCTTATAAGTCCCTAGTATATGGTACCTAGGGACCCAGGGCATTGGGGTTCCAGGAGATCCATATGGGCTGCAGCATTTCTTTTGCCACCCAAAGGGAGCTCAGACAAACCCTTACACAGGACTGCCACTGCAGCCTGCGTGTAATAGTGCACACTCTATTTCACAGCCATTGTCACTGCACTTAAGTTAATTATAAGTCACCTATATGTCTAACCTTCACTTGCTGAAGGTTAGGTGCAAAGTTACTAAGTGTGAGGGCACCCTTGCACTAGCAAAGGTTCCCCCACATAGTTCAGGGCCATTTCCCCAGACTTTGTGAGTGTGGTTACGCCATTACACGTGTGCACTACATATAGGTCAATACCTATATGTAGCTTCACAATGGTAACTCCGAATATGGCCATGTAACATGTTTAAGACAGCAGTTGTTCTTTGCAGACTCGGTTGGCTGCTGCAAAATCCCCAAAACGAGGTGAAGTGTGTCTTAAGGAAACTTGCAGTATTTTACTCCTGCTTTTCTGGGCTCTGGAGTGGGGTAATTTACTTACTTTTACTGTATTCTTACTCTCCCAGCGATTCTGAACACACTACACTTTTCTAGGGGGGAATTTGTGATTCACATTCCACCTTTTAGTATATGGTTTGTATTGCCCCTAGACCTAATCTCTCCCATTGCATTCTAAAGGATTTCCCACTGTTTGCATTGTTCTATGACTACTTACTTGTCTAATTTTGGTGTCTAGTGTATATATTGTGTAAAATACTTACCTCCAGAAGGATTATTATCTCTAAGATATTTTTGGTACTGTGTCCCCCAAATAAATACCTTTATTTGTGGCAACACTGAGTATTGTATTTACTTGTGTATAAGTATTGTGCAACTATAAGTGGTATTGCATGAGCTTTGCATGTCTTCTAGTTCAGCCTAAGCTGCTCTGCTATAGCTACCTCTATCAGCCTAAGCTGCTAGAACACTACTACATTTCACTAATGAGGGATAACTGGACCTGGTATAAGGTGTAAGTACCCAAGGTACCCACTACAAACCAGGCCAGCCTCCTACAACCATCAATAAGCAGAATCTCCTGACTCAGTTCCTGATACCAAGATACACTGGGAAAAGTGGACATGTATTTGGGAGAGAACTCCTTTTCCACAGAAATTGGGTAAACTGCATATATTTAGTGGGAATTGCATTCACTATTCTAATTTCAACCCCACAAACATTGAAGAAAGTGCTTACATTTTTGGGGGCTCTGATTGAGTATTCAGAATTCATTTTTAGACCCATTGTTCTAATTTCAATTCTATAACACATTTTATGTACTTGAGTTGATATTGTATTTGAAAACTTTGATAGTGATCTTTTGCATTTGAAGGAAATATCCACATTTAAAAAAAAAGCAATTTTATAAATATTTGTTTTTATGCTTATTAGAAAAATATTCATTTTATATTATTCAATAATTAGTTAACCTAATGTAAAACAAGATTTATTCTTCATTTTATTAATGTTTTAAGGCATTATTTTAAGAATTCATTTTTCTGTGTACATTATAATACATTATTTGGTTATACAAATTCATATTCTATATGTTTTAATAATGTTTTCTTCTTGGTTAATAAAATAAATATAATCCTGAATTTAAATGTTTATTTCAGTTTTTAATTCCTTAAAATTAAAATATATTTATCTTGAACACCCAAAAAATAAATAACAACATCAGAAGGAATTTTAAAAATATTATTGAAAATGTACCTTTATTAAACAAGCCAACAATTTAACTGATCCCCATATTTTAATTAATTTGTATTCGTAAGAAATCTTATAGAGTTCACTTAATAATAATTTCAGGATAATTATTGATTGCAATGACTTAAATAACTTAGAACCCTACCCACCCAAATCTCCAATGAAAGCAACAACCTATATAAAATATGTGAAGCATGAAACAATAACAAAACAAATGACAAAATAATTGTTAGGTAATAATATTAAAAAAGCATACAAGATCCGAATAAAAAGAAAGCACTATACACCAAATCTGCAATACACTTAACAAACCATTAAATATGTTATAAAATACATATCTATTTACTACTTTCACATATATTTAAATATTGATTTCATATTAAACACAAAACTAAAACATACATAAAAATGATAATATATACAACAATAGTTACATATTAAACATGAATCTTTTTTGCTAAATTTAAAAAATTATACTTTTATTCTCAATGTTGTGCCCCATAATATTTTTGAAGTACCAAAATTCTGCCCACTATATTTCCATTCCCAACATCTTGAAGTCAATATTTAGGTAAAATGTGCCTTGGGCATACAGTGGAGCGGAGCCCCTTGAGCTCTGGCTTTGTTGGTACTACTTATTCTATCTCTTTTTACTAAGGATAGCTCAGCTCAGCTCAAAGGATCACAGCTGTACCTTGCATTGCTCCCTCAACCAGAGTGAGATGGTTTGCTGTGCTTGTTGCCATGTGTGGCATAATGGATAAACCACCCCTGAAAGGGGCAATGACTGAAATATTCCATGGTGGCACTCACACCTGTCCAATTCACCATTCCTATGTGCCAAATTTGCAAGAACTGAAAAATTTACTGACCTTGCACTAAGTCCCTTTGTCGTAAACAAATTAGAAAAATAATATATATGGGGAGAGGGTAGGGACACCTGACCCCCTGGCATTTATTGGTAGACCCAAACGAACCCAAGGGGCCAATAAATAAAATAAAAAACTCCTGTGGGACTCAGTGAGGGCCTCCCGTGAAGTACTGTGATTTTTATCAGGATCAGTGTTGTCATCAGTGCTGTGATTTAACATTGATGCAATATGTGAGGTTAAAAGTAGTGCATGGTGGGGGCACAAGTTATAGTTAGCTCAGTAATCTATAACTGGTAAATTTCTGATTTTCCTTGTTTTTTTAAACATTAGTGTTTATATTATTGCAACACCAAACTTTAACATCACTTTCATCTTTGTTTTTTTCAGTTAAATTGTGAGGGTTTTTTTTCCCACATAAATTAAAATCTTATTACCATACTTAACTATAATATCGCTTTAACCTTTGTTTTTTCAATGAAATTCTGGGTGTTTTTGACCATATTCTCCCAACTCCTCCACATGCACTTGTGTCCGGACACCCACGGACCACCAGTGCTAAAAACAGTGATGGATGGAATACTTGAATTAATCTCAGACACTGGTAATTACTTGAGACCACAACCCAATACATAATTTTTTGCACACAATGCCACCTCAGTTTGGACACAGTCATATGAAATCAGTTTTGCCCCTGCTCCAGTAAGAATAGTCTAGCCTGAAATGTTAGGTTAGGTCCTCCCTAAACTGAAACCCAAGCAACCCAAGACCGTTTTCTCCCTAAATAGATCTCATCAAACAGATACAGCCTGATTACAGTGACACACTGTGCACAGGACCCATGTCTGGGCATACCTGTCCCACTTAGGGTGACACAATAAAGTATGCAAAAAAGTGCTGGTTGGAATAGCTGAATTATCATCAGTCCCTGGTAACTACAGGTGGCCGCATCCCAGTCCATCATTATTTTGCACACCATGATACCTAAGTTTGGACCCTACCAATGCAAATCAGTCTTGACCCTGATCTAATGGCACTCGTCAAGCCCAGGCCCTTCCTCTGGACAACCACAGTAGGCCAACCTCCCATGGATCCTCAAAAGACATTTTGCTTATTTGTTTAAATTTTTTTTTTTTCAGTGGGACTGCAGTACTCTCATGGAACCACAGATGAGGCACCACCGTGTGTACCTTAAGACCATGCAAGTTTCAGTTGTTGAAGCTTGCATGGTCTCGTGGTACCAAGGCTTCTTCAAAAAGCAATACTACATACTGGGCGGCACTGAGTCCTGTGGGTGATTCACAGAATTAGCTGCACATTTTTCTGTTTGGCCCCATGAGGGATTCCCCTGCAACTACCCCAAGAAGTGCCAGGGAGTCAGAGTATCTCTACCCTGCCCTCTTACATGTTTTCTAAACTTTTGGCTCAGAACATGGAGACCTGGTCACTTTTATGTAGCGCAAACTCGACTCAAAGGTATTGGAGCACTTCACCTGAGGACCAGTTATATTACACACAGACATGTTTTTTTTTTTAGTCATGGGGAGATTAAGTTATTTTCCCAGAATCACAGATGTTGAGCAGGCCCTGAGATTTGTACCTAGTTCCCAATTCCAAAGTTAGCAGCTCTGGCCATAGCACCATATCAACTCAACACATATATGGTGGCTGCCATTTTAGGACCTAAGGCCTAGTTATGAGTTTGGGGGTCTTGTGACCGTCAAACTCATGGTGACGGTCAGACCGCCGCAATCCTGGCGGTTCAACTGCCATATTAAGATCCTTTTGGTTGAACTGGCAGGAGATGACTGCCTGTGCCAGGATCAGGGACCCCGACATGTTGGCGGTAATCAAAGTCGTGGTCAGCCACGGCAGCACCGTCATGGTGATCACGATTTCCCTTTCTGCCAGCCTTTTCATGACATGGTCCCCATCATGAAAAGGGTGGCTGAAAGGCAGACTCGCCCCTGTTCTACCCATGGCTATGTCACTGGCAGTGCAGAGTTCCCCCCTGCCAGCACCCTCGGAATGCACACAGACTGGGAGCTGAAGCCTATGTAGCCGCACTGTTTCCACCAGGCTGACTGGTGGAAATGTCGAAATACAACCATTTCCGCCGGTCAGCCCAGTGGAAACATCGTAATACGGAGATGGCGAGGCTGACGGCTTGACAGCCATCTCACTACTGGCGTAGTGGAGTTGTGGCAGTTCAACCACCCAACTCCCAATTAGACCCATAGTGACTGAGTCCCCTGTCCCAGAAATAAATATTAAAAAAGATATAATGGGGCAGGGTAGGGACACCCCGCTCCCATAGCCCTGGTGGGTAAGTTCCCTGAGGGACCCCCGCTGGGCCAGAAATTGTACTTTTTATCAGCCTGGATCTGCAGCACTAAAAAAACTGACGGTCTCTCATTTTTTGCAAGAAACTGCCCTGGTGAAAGCCAGGGTCTGAGGGGGGGGTAGCTCATTATTATTTTTAAGGGATGGGAGGAGGGCTGCATGTCTCCTCCCCAAGCCTGCATGAAGCCCTGGGGACCCCATCCCCTGGGGCCACTAATATAATGGGGCCAGGGAATGCAGCCCCCTCCACATGCTTCTTAGACCCCATCCCCTTGGACCGATAGATTATAATTGAGGGGAGGGAGTGTATGGTCCTCCTCCCTGAGCCTTCCACTGACCCTGGGGACACCTTTCACCAGCAGAACTTTAAGCCTGAAAGGGCATTGTTTTGACTTATACTGGTTGCCCTTTTCTATCTCAACAAAGCTATAATTCTCTGATGGGGTCTAATAAGAATGAAACACATGTGTCAGGGGTTACTGTTCCATTTCAGGCTGTCTTGGATAGCATTCTAATAATACTGTTTCTGGAATGGTAAAAGGCTTTTGTCGTTTTCCAGCTAGGCGTGGATGGCACTTGCTAATCCTTTGCTTAAAAACTTTGCTGTAAAAATGTATTCCTTTCAAGGTGAACCTATCCTTGATCTAAGCAAGTTTCTCCAGGCAATTAAGGCAAGCATGGCAAGAATCATAAGACCAGTCTCTCCATCCCATATTCCTACAAGAAACTACCATCTTCATTAGTATTTATCTCATGTAGACCTATGAATGTATAAAGGAGCAGAGAGCAATCACGTTATAGTTTTGGACACACCTTTCTCCCAATAAAACCTATCAAATTGTCAACCTCGCCGAGACAGGTAGGTGGACCATCCAAAAGTGGGGGAGGGTGGGTTGTGTTCATGTGTGTGGTGTGTGCTTGTGTGTTTGTATGCGGGGGGTATGGGTCTGTCTGTCTGTGTGCATGACTGTTTGTATGCAGAGAGGTGGGGATCTGTATGAGTGCGTGTTTTTGAGCAAATGGGGGTGTTCGTGTGCATGTTTTGGTGCAAGTGGGAGTGTTTGTCTGCGAGAGTTACCGCCAGTGTTTTCATAGCGAAAAGACTGGCGGTGTGCTGAGTTATAATACCACTGGTGGTATTATGGCTACCGCCGAGCCGGAGGTGCTCACGTCCTGCCCGGTGGTCCAACCACCCTGGCGGTACCGGCGGCGTTTTGGCAGTCTGGCTTCAAGGTATCTCAGCGCTTGTAACACTTCAATGTCTACCTTTATCAATGTATTTCATCAAGATGGTCTAATTTACTGTCTAATTTATTAACATCATATGGTTTTGTCTATTTGAATGGTCAGAGCCAAGCGGAACTTCCAGAATCCACAACATTCTGCTTTGGCCAGCAGTCCGTACTATATTGATTTTATCTGTATCACTCCTTGGAACATTGAATACTTTACAGACTATAGAATACTGAAAGAAAAATTGATTATTGGCCTCTGTCGATAAGCAGTTTCCATAATTCTCAATCTCTTCAGGGGAAAGAAATTCCGTAAAAAAGAGAACATTTTCTGTCGTTAAATGCATACATAATATGTGATTAAACCCGAGATCGTCAATCAGTAAATGAATCAACAAGGGACTGTCCAATAATAAATGAATACACAATAAGTTATTACCCCAAGATTGTCAAGCAGTAAATTCAACCATGCCCCACTGCCAATAAAGGTCCATGACATAAACAAGAAAAAGAGCAAAAGGGCAAGCCGATTCCTATGATCTATTCCCCTTCTGCCATAGAGCAACGTGCTATGGACCTGTGCTGCCAACTAATCTAAAAAACATTGCCAGATAGACACTAATCATCCTACCATCAATTACATTTAACAGATATTAGTGTGTGAAACTAATCGGCCACCACCTTCACTAAGGAACTCCCTCTGCCCTCTCCAGTTCACCTCCACCTGCGCTATGGGGTAGGTTTTGGTTTCCCTGTGGACGCATGTGATGGCTATCTTTTCGCCTTTTCTCCACTGTTGGGGAAACATCTCTTCTGCCCTAATAACATAATAACAGACTGTCAACAGCCAGAATCTATCAAGGCTTGGGCGGGTTGCCTCTTGATTTTCATTCCTACAAAATATTTACAGACTCCACTTGTGGTACACAGTACTTTCCCTTTTGTCCAGGACTTTGGGCCCGACGAGGGAAATTTCGAGCTATGTGATCCCATTCCGCACAATTATAACACTGTGGTTGGTGTATTGGTTCCTTTCCTGGCTGCCGAGGTAGTCTGGGGCTTTCTAGAACTCCCCTCTGTGGTGGTTTCCCAGTGATGGTTCTTTCTCCAGACGATGGAGCCAGAGATCCTCGACACAAGTAACCTCTACTCTCTGTTGTCTGATGAAAAGCACTAGTTTACTGAATTGCTTCTTGTACTGGGACGTTTGGATGCTGTTGGATCCAATGTCAGGTGGAGTTTGGAAGAGCTTCCATTAACTGCTCCAATATTATGTTATTGATCAGTTCTTCCTTTGTGGCCTCGTCTGGTTTTAACCAGCGCAGGCCAAGGTCCTGGATTTTGTAAAACAGTGCTTGTGGATTATCGTGACTTTCCCATTTTTTCCCCTGAATTTCAGCCTATAATGCTGCTCATCATATCTGAGTCTCTCTAATATTGCCTGATGTATCTCATCGTACAGGGAGGTCCCTCCTGCATTTGCAGCTTGATAGGCCATCGGCAGCTCACCTGTTAACAGAGGTGCAGTATATTGACCCCACCGTTCCATGGGCCAGGTGGCCGAAATAGCTACCCTTTCAAAATTAGTGAATAATGACTCGGATCATCCCTTGTCTGATATTTCTGTAGTACCAACCTCGGTATGTTAGTGTGAACTTTAGAACTTGCGATTGTCTCCGTCAACCTCTGAAGGGCAGTTTCATGAACCAATTGGTTATTGGGTATTATAGCAGCCTGACTTTTTATGGCCTCTGTTCTCTGTCTCTTTGAGCCGTTTTCACTTGGCAGGGGTGCAGGGGGAAACACAGAGGTGTGCTGTATTCTAGTAAATACAGCGCAACCCTGCATTTTGAAAATGATGGTGCGAGAAGCTGATAAATTTGGCGCAGCGCCGCGCACCATCATTTTCCATTAAATCTGGCCCTATATGTATAGTGTGTGTAGTACAAGGAGTGACCGGACTGCGACTTCCAGGAGGCACTATTTCTGTAACTCCAAACACCAGCACAGTGTCCACTTGTCCAAATACTTCTGCATGTCAACTCTCAAATGAAGTTTACTCACCTGGGGGGATAACATTTGTATACTGTGTGTAGTAGAGAGAGTGACCTGACTGCAACACCCAGCAGGCCTGCGGTCTGTAACTCTAAATACCAGCACAGTGTTCACTTGCCCCAATGCCCCTATTTGTCAACTCAGAAATGAGGTACACTCACCTGGGGGATAACATTTGTATATAGTGTGTTGTACAGGGATTGTCCTGACTGCAGCTCCCAGGAGGCACTGCTTCTCTAACTCCAAACACCAGCACAGTGGTAACTTGTCCAAATACCCCTGTTTGTCAACTTCCAAATGAAGTGTACTCGCCTGGTGGGGATAACATTTGTATACCATATGAAGTACAGGGATTGACCTGAATGCAACTCCCAGCAGGCCCTGTATCTCTAACTCCAAACACCAGGACAGTGTCCACTTGTCCAAAGACCCCGTTTATCAACTCACAAATGAAGTATACTCACCTGGGAGTGATCATACTCAAATCAGAGAAGTGTCTGTCTCCATAGCTCAATCTTGATTTGCTAACCCAAGATGAAATTATTAAGGACAGGAATGACACCTTACCCAGTGTGTACAACACATACTCCTAAGTCCTCAAGATGCTTCACCAGATTGGTATTGGCAGCAGACACATTGACACAGCACTGTGCACATGATGACTCCAGTCACATATACAACAGAATGCTGGGTCTGCTTGCATCACAACCAACTAGGCCTCCAAATGGTCAAAGCCATGTCGTACCTATCCACTGTGTTGGCTACACTGTTGTCAAGATGTCATTTTCAGGCCATCCTCCCAAGTGCAACTGATGTGCACATCTCAGCAGCTGCTTGAGTCAAATTGGGTTGGCATGCTTCACACATCATTTCAAATCACCCAATATCATGGTTACTTGCCACAATTGGATTAACTACAACTTAACTTTGTATGAGGTCTCTGCTTAGTGTGACGCAAAACCATTGGAGGTATATGTCACAATACAACCAGTAACATTGTACGTTTTACATCAACAGGTAGAGCTGCCGCTGGGCACACAGAGGCCACAAAACAGACTGCCACTACCCCCTGCAGATGAAGCCTTCAGTGAAGACAACACTCCTGGACCTCTGGATATGGAAGACAGTTTTGGCCCATCCGGGCAACCTAGTCAGATGGTAACAGTGATTCTCACTGTGCCCACAATGTCACATCCCAGCCCTATTGCTACTATCTCACAACAAACCATTCACCCGCCCCCCCCACATTCTGTGACCAGACCATAGTCCCTACCATTTTGTGCTCCCCAGTCCTAAGCTGCAGCTCCACACTGTGGACACTGAGGGTCCAGGGACAAGTTGGAGAGGGCACCCTTTGGCAAGGGCACAGGCCGGTAGGGTAGGGTGCGTGGGAGCGATGATGTGGGCCAGCAGGGTGAGGTCACTGGGCTTGCTCTTGGCCAAGACACCATCAGCCACTTCTTTGGGGTCTATCAGAATTCCTAAGGCATGATGGGTCAGGTGTTGACCGAACTCCAGGAAATCAAGTATCTAGAGAGAAACATGCATCGGGACATGTGTGAACAGATGGAGGCCCACAATACCAACATGGCCTCCCTAACGGGTGTTGAGGGACATACATACCACCCTGAGCATGGCTTTTCAACACCAGTCTTCTGCTTCCTCTGGCCAATCAACAGCAGGCCCAGCAACATCGGTGCCAGCCACTGGAATAGAGGACATGCCAGAGGAACACCAAGGCCCAGACACCCCTGCCTCTTTAGCAGCAAATCCCCCCACACACAAATAGGTGAGGATGTCCAGCAAAGGATCCAGGAGGTGAGGATTGCAAGACACCCAACAATGCCAGTAGTAACCCTCTCATTTGTAGGTTACACATTCACTCTGGACTGATCCTGAACCACCTACCATTTTCAATGGGAGGAGTACTCTGAACTTTGTAATCCCAATGGTGTGACATCTACTTCAATGATTTCCTTCACCATGACTTACCCTTCACAATTGAAGTTTTGTTGAGTATCGTCACATATATTTTCTGTTAGTCATAGCTCCACAATAAAATCACCGTTCACTAACGCTTTGTCTGCTGATTTTGATTTTATATTTATCCAGGTAGATATGTCAGACATTGTGAACCGTACAATGATGAGCCTAGCTACTTTTTCAAGATGGGATATGTTGTATGTACATAGGCCCATATTTATACTTTTTTTGCGCCGCATTTGCGTAATTTTTTTATGCAAAAGCGGCGCAAACTTGCAAAATTCTATAGTATTTTGTAAGTTTGCGCCGCTTTTGCGTCAAAAAGCGGTGCAAATCCGGTGCTAAAAAAGTATAAATATGGGCCATAGTGTCCTGCTCAAGATTAAAATCCTCCCACACAAACACATACATACCAGTGTCTGCTCAAACGTAAACATTTATCACAGTTTTCAGCACATAGGCTGTCAATCTGTCAGGACTCTTGGAAATCAAACATTATTAACTCATACTGAGTAAATTAACATGTTGACCGGTACAGACCTCCATATCACAGAAGGACTGGATTTGTCAGACATTGTGCTGTAGAATAGGTAAACATTGATGCCAACATCACATCATCCAAGATACAGACAGTTGGCAGTACTACAGTCCCTGATCATGGGGCCATCGTAATCTAATGCCCATGCATCTGGTGGTATGACACAAACATATGTGGTGTTCTGGCACAGGCACTGTGGCCTACAATGTTGAAACACATCTATATCTACATACAGGTCTTGAAGTCTTGGCACAGGTCTCCTTCACCCAAATTCTGTGACCTACATTACCTGGATCAATCCATGTCCACTTCATATGTCAGACCTGCATCACATACCTGCCAATTTCACAACTCTGAAATGCCCTCATGGTGAAGGTACCTGTACAACAAACAAAACAAGGAGTATAGGCTTGAAAGCATACATATGGCACAAGTCACATAGCAAGCATCTGGAAAACAATGTACATTGCAAGGAAACTGATACAAACAAAGTAACATCATCAAGGTGGGGATGTTTCAAAAGCTGTCTCATCAAGCAGCCTCTGGCTGATTATTGCAGCGCATTAGCTCCCTATTTGTATCCAAAACACTCAACCTAAAACATTCTCACAACTACAGTTCATCATATAGTCACAGTCATGACATCACAAGACATACTTACAATCATGAGAAGTAGCTGTGGATGAGATCTTCTCGCAAGTCAGCTCCTTCCTCTTCACCACTGTCATCCTAAGGTGGTATTTCAGAATTCTCATCTGGTGGCATTGCAGGTTCCCCCTCCGATGGGATGTATGGGATATTCCTCTGCAGGGCATGGAACATGCCCCAGGGATCTGACACACTTTCCCAGGTGAGTGGAGGAGGGCTCCCCAGTGCTGTACAGGCACCTAAATCTAGTCTTCAGGAGACCAAAAGCCTGCGCCACTGCCAACCATGTTCTTCCATGGGCCTTATTAAAGCAGACTTTCCCTGGCATAGTTGGATTCCTCAGCAACATCAACAACCAAGGACAGTTTGGATATGCTGAGTTTCCTGTTAAGGAATAGGACATAAGTGAACCACTGAGTCCCTCATTTCATGATTGTAGCACCTGACATTGCCCATACACAATAAGTTCAGACGTGACTTACCAACCAGCCAGGACCTCTTTGGGTGCAGTTATGACATCAGCTGGGGTACGGAGCTGTTCCGCATTATGAACATGGGCTGATCCTGGATAACAGGCATACACATTTGAGATGTAGAGATCTGTCAAACAGACAACTTGCACGTTGGTGGAATGGAAGTTCTTTCTGTTGCGATAGACTTGTCAGTGACCTGCGGTGTCACCAAGCCAACATGTGTGCCATCAATGGCCCCCACCACATGTCTGAGGTGGTAAAAACTATAAAAGTCTGCCTTCACATTGGCTGAATCCTCACGTCGCAGGAACCTGATATAGCTGTCAAAATGTTTCATCATTGCTGAGAGGAAATCCTTCAACACTATACTGAACATAGGTAGGAACATACCAGCACATAGGACACAGTAGGTTGGGAGGACCCTGTGGCCAGGAAGTGCAATACTGACATCACGTGTACAATGGATGGTATGCAGGTTAGATTACTATTAGCTGGCATCAGATATGGCTCCAACTGACAGAATAATTCCACTATTGTTTGCCTATCCAGGTGGTATAATTGAATAAATTGCTGTTGCTCCTTGGTCTGAAGGTCTGGCACCCTCATCCCCAACACCATACACACAAAAACATGCAACAACATAACATATACACCCCGTAACCCTCTGGAATAACGCAAGGACAAAAGTAATAGAGTCAAATTAGTGTTATATTAGAAATACTCAGAAATATGTTAATATTTTAAAAACTGTATTTACAAAATATACAATATGTACAAAAGGCGGGACAAAGTCCACCCAAAATGTCCGTGGCCTACTGGGCCAATACACATAGGCCAAGCCCACACTTGACTCCTGCCTCAATATGGAGAGAACACTGCAGGGGCATCAGGTCGAAAACACACAGGCACCTCAGGGGGACGGGGAAGGGGGGGCACCTCAGCCAGAAGATGGTACAACACCACTGTTCCTGGAGGGGGCTCCATGTCCACAGTGATGTCCTGGGGAGTGCAAGGCCACAGTCTCTCAAGTGGGTGGTTTGCCCACTGCTTGGTCTTGGGGAGTGCAAAGCCACAGTCTCTCAAGTCTCTCAAGTCTCTCAAGTGGGTGGTTTGCCCACTGCTTGGTCCTGGGGAGTGCAAAACCACAGTCTCTCAAGTGGATGGCTTCTCCACTGGTTCTGGAGGGGACTTTGTGCCCTGTGTGCTTCATCCTGGCAAGGATAGGGTGAGTGGATGCCTTTCACCACTGGTTCTAGAGGGGGCTTTGTGCCCAGTGATGCAGGACTTGGGGGGGTGCCAGGTCACAGTCCCTCACCTGGGTGTCAGAGCCACGAGATTTGCATTGGTCAGGATGCATGGTAGTCCATGGAGGCAGGGCTACAGTCGATCCGCCAGCAGCTATGGCTGCACAGTGGTAGTAGTGCCGGTGCTGGTGGCGGTGCTGGCTGCGGTGCAGGTGCTGGTGCTGCCAGTGGTGGGGGAGGCTCCAGCCCTTCTCCTGCGGCCTCAGATGGTTTCCCACTGGGGCTGCTGACAATAGTGGTGCTTGCAGCGGTGCAGGTGGCGGTGCAGGTGGCAGTGTTTGCAGCGGTGCAGGTGGCAGTGCTGGCCGGGTTGCAGGTGGCGGTGCTGGCGGTTGTGCTGGTAGCCACCAGGCCTTCACCTACAGGCTCGGACGGCTGAAGTGCCTTGGCTGGTGTTTTGTGCCCCTTCCTGCCCATGGCAAATGGTGATGTCACCTTGGGTCTGGCACCTGGAGTCTTTGAGGTGGCCTTGCTGGGTGGTTGTGGCTCCTTCCCCTTGCTGGATGCTGTCCCCTTCTTCACCTTGCAAGGTGGCGGAATGTTCTTGGACTTGGCAGGGGTTGGTGGCACACTGGCTGGGCTGAAGGGTGCTCCGTTTGAGCCTCTGACAGCTGCAGGAACCACAGCGGACGTGGACTTGGTGGCTGACGTGCTGGGCTGGGGTTTGCCCACCCTGGTCCGAGGAGAAGGATGAGGGGAGGGGGACTGAACAGGTCAATGTTGGCTAGGAAAAGCTTCTTAGGGACATTGGGGTGGGAAGAGGGTGAAGGTTTGGGAGTGGAGGAAGAGGGAGTGCTTGTAGGAGGTGTCAGTCTGCTGTGTTTGGGTGCAGGTGCATGAGCTGGATGCTGTTGTGAGGTGGATGGCTGTTGGGTGGGTGTGTGCTTGCATTTGTGTACTTAGGGAGGAGGGGTCGAAGACACAGTGGGAGAGGACACAGGGGACGTGTGCATGGATGAGGGGGTGGTGACTGCCAGTGAGGGGTGTGTAGTGATGGGCGTGATGGTGATGGAGGTAGTGGATGAGGATGTAGTGCAGGCAGGTGTGAGTGGAGACGCTACTGGGAGGGAGGTGGAAGACGAGGAGAGGGACACAGTGGCGGCAGTGGATGTTGGTGTGTCTGCATGGGAATGGTGCTTGTGTGAGGGCCTGTGCGATGAAGTGTGATGCTTGTGTTTCTCTGAGTCACTTCTGTGTGTTGATTTGGGTTAAAGCTGGTCTGAAGGTCTGCTTGGGAGAGACTGGGGTTGAAGGGATTGGGACTGGGTAGAGGAAGTTGGAGGGGGGAAGCTAGAGACAGGGACAATGGCTGCCATCAGTGCTGAGGCCAGAGCCTGAAATGCTCTCTGTTGGGCTGCCACGCCAGAGTGAATGCACTCCAGGTATGCATTTGTTTGTTGCAAATGCCTCTCGACACCCTGGATGGCATTCAGAACGGTTGACTGCCCAACATTGAGAGATCTCAGCAGGTCAATAGCCTCCTCACTGAGGGCAAAAGGGCTGACTGGGGCAAGGCCTGAGATCCCTGGGGTGAAGGAGATTCCCACCCTCCTGGGTAAGCGGGCACGGGAAACACGCTGAGGGGCTGCTGGGAGGGTGGTGCTGGTAGGGGGGTGGCGGCTATACCTGTTGTTGGGGTGGGCACAGAGGTGTCCGCCACCTCCAGGGAGCTTCCATCGGAGGAGGAGTCGTTGTCTGTAGTGTTCCCTCCTATCTCCGTCATGGTGCTCCCCTCGCCTTCTATCCCACTGGTGCCCTCACCCTCGGTGGATTCAGCCTCAAGGCCCATGTGGGATGCAGCTTCCTCCATCGCCGGTGCCTCTACTCCTCCGCCAGATGATGCTAATGCACACAAGGACAGGGTGACAAAACAAAAAGGGGGGAGAGACAGAGGATACACTTGGTCAATGCCAGCAGCACCACTACCATTGGCGTACACAACACACAGGGAGATGCCCTACGCACTAGGCCATGAACTACCAGTTACAATGCTAGTCACCAGTCCATGGGGGACATGGCATGACGCCATCAGCTGCACACCTGAAACCCACAGGACCCTGCTCAGTAGTAGATGCCCACTAACACCATTGGGGTTGGAGTGCTTTAGAGCCTGCCCAACAAGGGACCTACCCTGCCATGTTCGCCCTGGTCTAGGAGTACCCACAGTCCACATCCCCCACCCAGGTAAAACCTTAACACAGCAACTCATGAATCTGAATTTGTACTCACCCCCTTTTGGCTGCTATTATGCCCTCAAGCGCCCATCCAACTCCGGATAGGCCACCTCCAGGATGCGGAACATCAGGGGGGTCAGGGTACGACGGGCACCCCTTCCTCGTTGGGAGGCCAGCCCCAGCTGGGCCTCCTCCATCTTCCTTGCCCAGCGGGGCAGGTCTTCCCACTGTTTGCGGCAGTGGGTGCTCCGCCTGTCAAAAACCCGAGAGTCCGCACCTCCTTGGTGATGGCATGCCAAATACCCTTTTTCTGATGGGTGCTGATCTGCAGGAAAAATACAGCAGAGAAGGGATTAGTAATACCGTCTGGACTGTCATACTCATGGCCCACCATATCCCTCCCATCCACTAAAGCACATACATTGACCACCATACATGCAGCACTCTGCCCAGGACACCTCAGCCTCCCCTACGTGTGGCTTACATACACAGCACTCCATACATTCATGGCCCACACATCATGCTCACAGTGTACTCACCTGTTTGTCTGGAGGACCATAGAGTAAAGTGTGCTGGGGTAGGACCCCATCCACAAGTCTCTACAACTCCTCCGCAGTGAAGGCAGGGGCCCTTTCTCCAGACACATGAGCCATTGTCGCTTCCAGACACAGGTCACAGCAGCACTTGCAGTGTAGGTCCTCTCCTGTTGAAGGTCAGGTACCAAGTGAGTGAATGGATAGAAAATGGCGGTCACGTCTGTGGCGTACATCGCCATTCGCTCCTGGAACCCATAGGGCCCAATGATAACCAATGCGAAGTTGCGATGCGGTCATGGACCGCCTACCGCAACGGCACACAGCGCCAGGGGAATTACCTCATTTCCACTTGTCCCTCCTCACAGGTCAGGCAGCCGCCATTTCAGGGGGGCACAGGCGATGGCACCTAACTGTGTCACAGCAGGCATTGGCACATCAACTGACCTGCGAATTCACATACTGGTTCTGTAAATGAAGAGATGCATCATTATTGCAATAGATGTGTGAATATGACCCTATGCTCACCGTTTTCCTCCCTAGGCTTCAACCGCTGAGGATGAATATGAGATGGAGACATCCTCCAGTTTACAGACCCCTGGTGGACCTTGTGACAATGGAGGACAGACACATTATCCTAACATACAGACTTGATTGGTCCACAATCCAAGAACTGTGTGCTCAATTGGAGCCAGACCTGATGTCAGCTATCCACCATCCCACAGGTATGCCCCAACCAAGTGCAGGTCCTGTCAGTGCTCGATTTGCTGGCAAGTGGTTCCGTCCAAACAACAGTGGCCATGGCATCAGGGATGTCTCAGCAAATGTTCTCAAACGTGTTGACCAGAGAGTTGTCTGCCCTGCTGAAACACATGGGCAACTACATCGTATTCCCCTAGGTGAAGGATTTGGCCACAGCGAAAGCTGACTTTTATGCCCTGGGACATATCCCCAACATCAGTGGTGCCATTGATGGTACATATGTAGCATTTGTCCCCCCCTTCCCCAGAGAAATTAACAGGTGTTCAGGAATAGAAAAAGCTATCACCCTCTGAATGTGCAGATGGTGTGTTTGGCTGACCAGTATGCATGACGCCTTTATCTTGAGGAATAGCAGCATCCCATATGTGATGGCTCAACTCCAGAGGCACCAGGTGTGGCTAATAGGTGAGCCCAAGGTCCCCACCCAGTATATGTTGGTGTATGGGAATGGGGTTGTCCCTAAGGGTTAGTGTGTGTCTAACAGTTGACCCTCGATATTTGCAGGTGATTCTGGCTACCCCAGCCTCTCATGGCTGCTGACCCCAGTGAGGAATGCCAGGAGAAGAGCAGAGGAACGTTACAATGAGGCACATGGGCGAACAAGGAGGATTATTGAGAGAGCCTTTGGCCTCCTGAAGGCCAGGTTCTGGTGCCTCCATCTGACAGGTGGATCCCTGTACTACTCACCCAAGAAGGTGTGCCAGATCATCGTTGCATGTTGCATGTTGCACAACCTGACCTGGGTGACAATCAGGTGAGTCTTATTTCCTGGCGGGGGTCTTGGCAATGTTCTCTGGCTTCTGCCTGGATCGCAGGGACCACTTGTGGGGTGGTTCTCCTTCTGCAGGTGGTAGAGTGCTGGTGGCCTGTTGTTCCAGTGGCGGGCCTCCTGTCCACTAGCGCCGGCGGAGGTGGAGGGCTGATCATCGGTGTGGCTGGTGCCAGGTGCCCGTTGTTGTGCCACTGCCTCCCTCATGGTGTTGGCAATGTCAGCCAGCACCCCTGCAATGTTGACCAGGATGGTGTGGATGTGTTTGAGGTCCTCCCTGATCCCCAAGTACTGTCCCTCCTGCAGCCGCTGGGTCTCCTGCAACTTGGCCAGTATTTCGTGGAGAGTGGGTTCCGTGGGCCTATCCTCTCCCTGTCGCACAGCAGTCCTCCCAGCTTCCCTGTTGTCCTGTGCCTCTGTCCCCTGAACCGTGTGCCCACTGCCACTGACTCCAGGTCTCCGATTGTCTTGGGTTTGTAGGGTTGCCTGGGGTCCCTGTAGTGGTGGACACACTGCTGACTGACGTGTCCTGGGGACAGTGGTATGGGCGCACTGGGTGTTTCCTGAGGCGGGGAAGGCTCTGTGGTGGTATGGGACTGTGGCAGGGTAACCAACTGTCTAGAGGTCCCTGATGAGCCAGGTTGGTCATCGTGATCCAGGCGTGCAGAACTGCTGTCATCACTGTGGGCCTCTTCTATGGGGGGACTGGTTGTTGGTGGCACCTCCTCTCCGGTGACGTTGAGTGGGGGTCCTGTGGGGATGTGAATATAGTGTTATTGTATCTGCGTGTGCCATCTTGTGCATGGTTGTGTTTCCCTGTATGGTTGTGATTGCCCTGTCAGCTTTGCCTTGTGTGTGTGGTGATTTTGTGGGCTAGGTGATTCTCTCTAATGGGCATGATGTGGTGATGGGTGTCCATGCAGGTCTGTGATGGGGGTCCATGCATTGGTGTAGCATGCAGGGCTTGGTATTGGGATGGGTGGGTTGTGATAGTGAGGTATATGTGAGGTAGTGGAGTGATGGGGTTAGGGTAGGGATAGGAGTTAGTGATGGCATGAGGTAGGGTGGGGGATATTGTAGTAAAGATTTGACTTACCAGAGTCCAGTCCTCCTGCTACTCCTGCGAGGCCCTCAGGATGCATGATCACCAAGACTTGCTCCTCCCATGTTGTTAGTTGAGGGGGAGGAGGTGGGGGCCCACCACCAGTCCTCTGTACAGCTACCTGGTGTCTTGCAACCATGGAACGCACCTCCCCCTGTAGGTCGTTCCACCTCTTCCTGATGTCATCCCTTTTTCTGAGGTCTTGTCCCACGACATTGACCCTGTCCACGACTCTCCGCCATAGCTCCATCTTCCTAGAAATGGACGTCTGCTGCACCTGTGATCCGAATAGCTGTGGCTCTACCCAGATTATTTCCTCCACCATGACCCTTAGCTCCTCCTCTGAAAACCTGGGGTGTCTTTGGGGTGCCATGGATGTGGTGTGAGTGGTATGTGTGAGGATGTGTGGGGTGATGTGTTGTGGTGTGTGCTGTGAGGTGTGTGGATGGTGTATGGGTGATGGTGTTCTGTGGCTCAGATTGAGTGGGTGGCCCTGGTCTCTCAAACTGCAATCTTTTTTTTCGTTGTAAGGGTTGTGGGTAATGTGGGTGTGTGTTTTATAGTGGTGTGGGTGTGGTGTGTGTATGTGTGTTAGGTGTGTGTAGTTTGAATTTTCCAATGTGGTGGAGTTTTGTAAGTGTGTGTGTATTATGAGCGCGGCGCTCTGTACTGCCAATGGTTTACCGTGGTTGAAAGACCGCTGCAGTGATTTGTGGGTCCTGATACTATGGCCATATTCCTGTTGGCGTAACGGTGTGGGTTTTGGTACCGCCAGTTTATCACAGACCTTTGGTCTGGCGGACTTGTGTGGGTGTCTGTATAGTGGTGGATTTCTCAGTGTGGGTCATAATACCCGTAGCGGTATGCCGCAGCGGTTACGGTATATTGGCGGCCGTCAGCACGGTGGTAGGCGTCATTTATCACCAAGGTTGTTATGAGGGCCACTGTGTCTTTGACTCATGACAGGTCCCTTACTCCCACAGCTCTGATGTCACCTCCACAGAAGTCTTAATTGTTCTGTACAGACTTATTTCATTGTAGAAAACTAGCCCTTGTTGCAGTTACCCCCCACGTTTTGCCTGATATCGATGCTGACTTGACTAAGAGTGTGCTGGAATCCTGCTAACCAGGCCTCAGCACCAGTGTTCTTCCCCTAAAACTGTACCATTGTTTACACAATTGGCACACCTCTGGCACCCAGGCGAGTTCCTTGTAAAAGGTACCGGTGGTACCAAGGGCTCTGTAACTAGGAAGGGCCCCTAAGGGATGCAGCATCTGTTGTGCCACCCTAAGGGAGCCCTCCCCAAACACATGCACACTGCCATTGCAGATTGTGTGTGTTGGTGGGAAGAAAAAGGTAAAGTTGACATGGCATCCCCCTCAGGGTGCCATGCCACCAAAACACTGCCTGTGGCATAGGTAAGTCACCTCTCTAGCAGGCTTTACAGCTCTAAGGCATGGTGCCCTATTCCACAGCAGAGGGCATAGCTACATGAGCAAAATGTCCCTACACTGTCTAAGTCCATTCTTAAACATTGTGAGTGCAGTGTGGTTATATTAAGTACATAGGCTGGGAGTTTGTCATTACGAGCTCCACCGCTTCATGATGGCTTCACTGAAGGCTGGAAAGCTTGGTACCCCAACTCTCAGCACAATAAACCTACACTGATGCCAGTGT
Organism: Pleurodeles waltl; assembly: GCF_031143425.1. Lineage (NCBI taxonomy): Eukaryota > Metazoa > Chordata > Amphibia > Caudata > Salamandridae > Pleurodeles > Pleurodeles waltl. The sequence continues at coordinate 401,766,584 of NC_090447.1, forward strand.
TGTATTGATTGTCAAAAGCACACAGAGGGCATCTTAGAGATGCCCCCTATATTTTTTCCAACCCTCTAGTGTAGGGCTGACTGGTCTGTGCTAGCCTTCCACTAGAAGACAAGTTTCTGACCCCATGGGATGAGAGCCTTTGTGCTCTCTGAGACTAGAAACTTAGCCTACTCTGGGAAGACGTGTGTTACACCTACCTCTCTGCAGGAACTGTAACACTTGGTGGTGAGCCTCAAAGGCTCAGGCCTCCTGTTACAGTGTCTCAGGACACTCCAGCTAGTGGAGATGCCCGCCGCCCCAGACAAAGCCCCACTTTTGGTGGCAAGTCCAGTAGGAAAATTAGGTAAAACAGGGAGGAGTGATTACTCCAGCCAGAAACACCCCAAAGGTGTCCAGAGCAGAAGCAACCTACTCCCTGCAGAATTCTCCATCTTGATTTGGAGGGCAGGGACCAATGGGGTTAGGAATGTGCCCCCCTCCCCAAAGGGAATGGGCACAGGAAGAGTGTAGCCACCCTCAGGGAGGTCAGCCATTGGCTACTGCCCTGTGACCACTCTAACACCCCTAAATCTAGGATTTAAGGGGGCTCCCCTGAACCAGCTCATCAGATTCCTGGCAACCTCAAGAAGGCAACAAGAGGAAAGAAGAAGGACTGCTAAGCTGACCGCCAGCAGAGAAGACTACAGACACCAACTGATTTGGCCCAAGCCCTACCTGCCTGTCTCCAGCTTCTGAAGCCCCTGCTAGAAAAAGGTGACACATCCTACAGGACCAGCAACCTCTTAAAAGCCCCAAGAGGACTGCCTGCCCACCAGAGGACCAAGATCTCCTGAGGGCAGCGGCCCTGTCCACAAAGAAGCTCCAGCAAAGGACTCCAGAACTGCCCCAGATCCACAAGTCCTGCCCACTTTGCACCAGACGCCCATGGCCAGGCGCCCAACAGTCTAGAGCAGGTCCTCAGGTGATTCCGACCTAGTGACCACCCTGGGTTGACCCCTCCTGACCAACACAACAACACCTGCAGACCAGAGGACCTCCCTGCCCATGAAGATCTGGACGAAGATACCCAAAGCCAAAAGTACCCTGCAGCCTCAGCCCCCTGGCCTTTGGGAACCCGGCATCTGGTGTAGCAATGTGCAGCAGACAGCCCTCCTCCTTTCCCATCCTGTGCCACTGAGCCAACCTCCTGGACCCAGCCTGCAGCCTACTTGTGATCCCAGGGGCCCCCTGATTCCAAACCACTTGGAGCTGACGCTGAGTTTGCACCCTGCACCCGGCCACCCCTGTACCACTGAGAGTCTGTGTGTGTTTGGTGCTGACCTATGACCCCCCGGTGCTCACCTAAACCCCCAGGTCTGCCCTCCAAAGAAGTGGTACTTACCTGCTGGCAGATCCAATTCTGAGTGCCCCAGTCTCCATAGGAACCCATTTTAAATCTTGCTGCAACTTTGACCTCTGCACCCGGCTGGCCCTGTGTTGCTGGTGGTGGGTGTTTGGAGTTAACATGAACCCCAACTTGTGGGCATTCTAACCCCCGGATACTGGAACTGTAAGTCTTGTGCTTATCTGGAAACTGTACTAACTTTTCTTCCCCCCAGAACTGTCTTTGAAAATTGCACTGTCAACTTTTGAAACAGATTATTGCTATTTATTTGAAAACTGTTTAATTTGCCAAATTGAAACAAGGTTGTGTTGATATATATGCTTGCTACTTACTTACAAATGTACTTAACTGCAATCAGAATCTTGTGGTTCTAGAAATAAAGTAACAAAATATATTTTTCGAACACAAATACATTGGCCTGGAGTTAGTCATTGATTGTGTGCCTCATTTATTGACTATGTGTGTGTGTGTACAACAAATGTTTTGCACTACCCTCTGATACCCTAACTGCCGACCACACTACCATAAAAGAGAACATTGGTATTATCTACTTTAGCCTCTGTTACATCTCCAGGGAATCCCTGGACTCTGTTCACACTGTATCACATTCTTGATAGAGTACATACAGAGCGTAGATTCCTGGGAGGCCATGGCACGTGAGTCAGTAGTTTGGTCACATAGCAGGAATTGCACAATGCATACCTTTGTATGTTGGATGCCATCTCTGTAGGATAGACACATATGTCCAAAGGAGTGTTCTGTGGTACAGGTACATACCAAAGAAACCCACCCTGAGGTGGCATGATTCTGCATTTGGTAGGCCACAGGTCCACAAATGTACACAGAAGACTTTTTCTGTGCCCATGATGCCAGCCCCTTCATTGTCACTCAAGTGTAAGGGTGAACTCTGTACTATGGAAGTTGTATGTAGGGACTGTATGCAATTAGTCAATCTCGCAGAGTGTGAATGTGTTGGTCCATTCAGGCCTAAGGAGTTTCCCCTTTAGAAGCCACATACGTGTGTAGTGTTTTATTGTGGTCAGGTCACATTACATGTTGCTGGAGCATGGCCTACCTGATGTCAGTAGGCTTGCTTAGTTATTGTGGGCCCTGCGCAGGGTAGTGGGTGAGTCTGCAGATGGATCCAAATGTCTGTAGTCATGTCCCTGTACTTACTGGCTTGTGTGCTTTACACTTGTGGTGTGTTGAAAAATTGAACATTTTTAGCATGCTGTTTCTGACATGTGTGTGACACAACCATTTGTGCCAAAACTGATTGTAATCTTTTGATTTGTCCCTTGCATCCATAAAGGTAGATCAGAAGAAGGAGATATGGAGAGCCATCACCTGGAAGGTGCAGACCCTGGGGGTCCACAGCCAGTGGAGCGCCCACTGTCACAAGAGGTGGGAGGACCTGAGACACTGAGCCCGGAAGACTATGGAGGTCTAGCTGGGGCTGTCCTCCCAAAGTGAATGGGGCACACAGCGGACATGACCCCCCTAATGTCCTGCATCCTGGCGGTGGCGTACCAAGACCTTCATGGGCGTTTGAGGTGAGCACAGCAGCCACAAGGGGGTGAGTGCAGGGCATATTTCTGTCTGTCACTTTGCCAAGTTAATGTGTTAGGTTCTGAAATCTCCCCATGATGTTTAGGGATGAGCCATGTAGATGAGTGACTGTTTGTGTAGATATGTGATGTGGTGCATAATGATGCACCTTGCCTATTGGCCCAGGGACCTAGGACACAACTGGGTACAACCCACAAACAATTTGCTCTCTGGGGACAACACATGGCTGTGTACATTGATCAATCAAGTAATATTTGTTGTTGTTGTAGGTGTAAATTCTACGCTACAGACCACTACTCCTAAGTGTTACAGACCAAAGGAAAGGAAGTGATGGATCACTGTCCTTAACCATGTGTCTGGTCAAATTAGTTTATTGGCATCTGCCACTTAGAGGCTACTTGTCTTCAACGGGTGATGAGTGCTGGTGCCTCACTACTATCTGTAATTTGAAGATGGCCATCAAACATGTGAAAGAGCATACATTGTTCTTTGGGTGCAGCTACACATCAATAATTTCCCTTGGTAGGTGGGGAATGTCCATTGACATGATATGTGTGCTTTGACAGTTGCCAACATTCCTTGTGCCTATATGTTAGCATGTCTCCCTTTCTCTTTTGACAAATTGTGTACACTGCTGTTTCATGCATGGACTACCTATGTTTATGGAATGATTTCTGCATTAACTCACATATATGTGCATGCCAACCTGTGTTTGGAATGGGACATTTGCAATGGGGCTACATTTCATGTGGTGCCACAGACAGGAGTGTGTCACCATTGATTGTTGGCTGACACATACCCTTCCCCATCATTGCATGTCATTTGGCATGTACAACCGCAGTAGCAATGAGGGACATGACATGCATGACTAGATTATTTAGCCACAATGTGCATTTCCATGCCATTGATGTGGCATCATGTTGGTAAGTGCACTGCACAAGAGTAATGGGGAAGGTTTGTAACGTGACTGTTGGCATGCATCAAAGAGTGACGTGCAGTTATGTTGGAATCATGTGTGTTTTGGTTCACTCATTCATCCTCAGACATCTGGGTTTGTAGGACCAAAATGGAGACAGTGATGTAGCCTCCCACTGCCAACTAGTACTTGCAAATCTCAGTGCCTCCCCATAATGCAAAGGACTAATGGTGTCTACTGATGCAATCAGAGTATGTCATTGTAAGGGGTGCCAGACATTAGTGGTGATTTTCCTGGGGCTTGCTGATTCATTGTGTTGTGGATTTTATGGACATTAGTCCCTGACACTTAGCACACATTGTCTACAGTGCCCATTTCCATGCCACATGTGTAGCATATCTGAGCAACATTAGAACTACCTCCGTGACTCCATTAGGATATATTTCACTTGGTGAAATGTGCATTGTTGGTATATTTCCAGTGAGATTTGAGTATTTCATGTCACCTTCTCCAGGCTACAGTACTGCTGTCAGCAACATGCCAGGATTTTGGAACATCATTTCTCATGGTTGTGTTATTGTGTATGTGACAAATAGCTGTCTGCTTGACCTTGTGTGAGATTTGTGGGAAGGAACTTGGTATTAGCCTACTACTGTATGCCAACAGGTAGGTAACTGTGGGATGCTCCATGAGGCAAAGAATTGAAGGTGATGTGTTCTCCTACTTGTTCAATGGTTACTGTGATTGCACAACTTAACCTGTGCAATTGTAGTTGTCTGAGATCCTGATTTTCCTGTGGGCTGCTGTTGACAATTCAGATTTCATGCATATCGTGTGGTACAAGTAGGAGCCACTTTGATGTAGTTTGTTGCTGGGATCTAGTTGACGTCATGGTAATGTTTGCTAATCATAGCTGTTGTTCAGGAACATGTGGCAACCCTCTTCCTCTTTATATTTGCAGCATCATCCCAGGCAAGTGAAGGAGACAGGGCACAACCAAGTGGGGAAGCATCTGGCCATGGCACCTCCGGCCAAGACACCATTGACACGGAAGGACCCAGTGGCCCGGAGGTTGGGGGGGGCCTCACCACTGAGGTGACTGGATCTACATCCTTTTCATCGGATTCAACCTCCAGTGGCCACTCCCTAGTGGTGGCAGACCCATCGGAACCTACTCCTGTACCATCTTTGTCCACCACCCTCAGTTCTATCACCACCCTCCCTCTTGCTCCCCACCCAGTTGGCTGTGCCTGCTCACCCAAAAGGGTGGGCATCTCGTTTGCTGCAAGCAACTCCGATCAAGACCCTGTTACCTCTGTTGACCTGAGTTAGGAGGCTATTGACTCCTGGGGAGCATCTCTGTGGGTCAGTTTGTCATTGTGAATGCCATCCAGGGGTTGGCCATTCACCTTCAGCAGACCAATGCTTTCCTGGAAGGCATTCATAGTGCCAAGTCTGGCCTACCGAGATCTTTTAAGGCTCTGGCCTCCTCACTGATGGCAGCCAGTCACCCCCTTACATTCCTCCCCCCACCTCCCTCTTCCCAATCCAAACTCCCCATTCCCCTACTTATCCCAAGCACACAGACACATCCGCAGGCAGGCTCCTCAACACACACAAGCAACACACATTGCCACAAACACCATAAGACACACCACGCTCAGGCACTCAGCAAACACCCACAAACACAACATCAACCACTATTTCACCAGACACCCCCACCGCCCCCATAGACACACACTCACCACATCCAGCATACCCACAGGGACCACAACAACAGCCAGTGACATAACACAACATCAACCACTATTTCACCACACCCATCAAACCCGCAGACACCAGCACAACACAGACAGACTCCACCCCAAGAGACACACAAACATCCATCACATCCAGCATTCCCATATACACCACCTACAGACACACACATCCACCACTCCCACATCACCCAGCATCTCCACTTTTCCAGCCCCAAAGACACCCAAACGCCCACACTCACACACGCAACAGTCACCACCCAAACAGAAGCATACCTCACACATGCACACACACGCAGCTACTTCATCTAGATGTGTGGCACATGCTGCTGCAGTTGTATGTGCTTTCTTGACTTACACATTATGCAGATGAGTATTGTTTATCCCTGAGATGCCTAAAGGGCCAGTTTCTGTGCGAATGTTGTTTTAGAGGCATGTGCAAAGTGTAATGTGCCCCAGGGCAGCATCCTTCCATGAGTGCTCCTAATGCCCCCATCCCTGTTGTGCAGGCATTTGTTACATAGTGAGCTTTGGATATTTGTCTCTCTGATTATTGTGCATCCCATTGTCCTTCCATTGCAATGTGGGTGTTGTGTAGATCCATTGCAGGGATATTTCATGGGATGGGTGTTTGTGCTCCATGACACATCCATACATATGTGTGTTGCATCTGAGGACAGTCCATTACAAGTGATCAATGTGAGGGTGTCAGTTGTATTGGAAGATTTGATGTTGCTGCGTTGTTGCTGTTGTGTGACACAATGTTGTGTACACTTCACCGTCCCTGTGCCTAAGATGGGCAGACGTGTGCTTTTGTGTAGTGTGGCAGTGAAGTGTCATTGACCTGCCCAAAGGGAGCATTTAATAGCTGTGAATGTGTCCTTCTGTGTGAATGACTCAGAACCAGGACACAATAACAAGCATACTTGGTGGCCATAGCATGGGCCCCATATAATGTGGATGACGGCGTGACGATCTGTTGTTCAGGGTAATGGCACAGGTGGGCATGCCAGGGGGAAGTTGTTTACCTACTGATCTCTTGGAAAAAGGCTGTGGAATATCAGAGGTGACAACAGTGCTGTTTCTTTACAATATTATTGCGTATGGTTTTACTAAAGTTTTGAGTTGTTTGAATATATATATAAAATGATTTATTTTTGCAGATAAACAACACATTTGTTTTTTTGATTTTCACCTTCCTCCTTTCTATTTCATACATTACTTGAATAGTTTCATTCATAAGTCATTTGTTTGATAAATAATTCCTCCACAAACATTTGTTTTTTGAGTATATTGTTCCTAGTTCTGTGGGGGTTTATTGGGTTACCCTGTAATTGTCAACAGGTAGGCCTGTGCACTTACCGTCAGTTGCATCCATGGTGCCGTGGATTTTGGTCTCCATCTATGAGCAGCAGAGGCAGGACGTGTGTGATGGGCTGCATGGTAGCACATGATGTGTAACACTGCCTGTGGGTAAGTTGCTTCCTTTATACGCTCTGTTTCTGCCTGCTGATACATGGTATTTGAACCACTACAGTTACATTGGCAGTGTGCAGCATCATAATGCGTCCGGAGGAAGCATGGTTTCCATTGGCTTGTTTGTCCTGCCTCAACACTAGGGTGGTCTGTGGTGCCGGCAGGACCGCAGGGGTCTTTGCTCCATAGGACCACCAGGATCATAATACAGTGGTCCAACCAGCAAGCCAATTGCAGTCGGACAGGCACCAGCACCATGGCATTGCACAGAATGCCAAACTCGTAATCAGGCCCTTTGTCTCAAAGCCATTTGTTACAACTGGATTGAGTGCTACATTATTTGTGAATTTTTACAAAAGGTGGTCATTATAAACGGCAAACAAAAAAGGAGAGCCGAAACAACCCTGCCTTGTCCCTCTGGTAATCTTGATAATATCAGACTCAATACTTATCAATTGTAGTTTTGCTGTGTCCCCATAATTCGTTGAAAACCAGGCCCAACTAACCTGTCAAGAACCACCCAGAGATGTGTCCTGGTGACCTGATCAAATGCTTTCCCCATGTCTAGCAGGGTCATTATCATAGGGATCGTCCCAGTCTCTGCTATATCAAACAGTATGATGGCTCACCTGATATGGTCTATCATGCTCTGACTTGGGATGAGCACATTCTGCCATGGAGAGACCAGTTTGGCAAGGACCCTGCTCAGCTGCATTGCTAGAATGTTTGAATATATTTTGGTGTCACTACTAGTGAGAAAAATTGGCTTCTAAGATCCAGAAGATCCAGGATTCAATGGTGGTTTCCCTTAAAAAAAAAAAAAAAACAATATTGGTAACTACCCATGATGCAGGCAGCAAGTGCCCATGCTGAGCACCCAAGAAAATTGCAAGCAGACCAACTGAAAGGGCAGAGAAAAAGGTATGATAAAACTTTAAGGGGATCCTATCTGGCCCAGCACCTTTCCCAAGTGTCAGAGAATCCAATGCCTTTTTTTACATTTTCTCCAGTAAGAGGGGAATCGAGATCTAGCCAGTCATCCATGCCTAGGGTTGGCATCCTAGCTTGCCCCAAGTATTTCTTAATGGTATTCTATGAAGGAGACAAGTCCTCCTGATACAAGGCCCTATTAAAATCTCCAAATGCCCTTGTGATACCCTCTGGATTATTAACTATCTGACCTTGAATATCTTGGACAGCGTTTATGCCATTCCAATTGTTAGAAATGGGGTCTTTGGTTGACTGTCAGGCTGCCCCCTGTCCAAGCAAAGACCCTCACTCTAGTCAGGGCAAAGGAGAATCACACTCAGTTAACCCCCGCTTACCCCCTTGGTAGCGTGGCACAAGCAGGTAGGATTAACTCAGAGAAAATATGTTAAGTATTTGTACCAACACACACAGTAATACAGTGAACCACTACAAAATGACACAGCACAGGTTTAGAAAAATAGTAAATATTTTATCTAGATAAACAGGACCAAATACAATAAAAATCCACAATACACCATTAAAAATATGATCTTAGCACTTAAAAACACAAAAAGAGTGCCGAGATGCACAAGTGCTGCTATTTGGTATTAAGCGGTGTTGTAACGGAGTCGTTTCCCACAATGCGATGCCACTAGTGCTGTTCACAGAGTTGTGCAGACCCACCGGTACCGTACCTTTGTAAAGCAAGTAGAAACAGGTCGGTGCACGGAGTCGGGGAGTGAGGCGTCCCTGGATCCAAGGCAGCGGTGGTTCTGGTGCTACGAGGCAGAGGAGCAGAGGCGTCGTGCAGCAGTGTTGAATCCTTACTGCAGAGTGGTGGAGGTTAAGCGGCATTGTTTGCAAGGAGTCGGACCCTTGGTTCTGGCAGAGACAAACTCTGGTGAAATCACAATGCTCTGGGGCAACATCACGGGGTTGCGCTGATTTCATAGGGCCGCAGGCACTGCAATGGCATCGGATGTCACGGACGTTGGATTTACAACACTCCGTTCTCAGCGAGGTCGTGTGGGATCAGCGGGGCCGCGATGACGCGAGGCCTGCGGAAGCGCAGGGGTTGTCACACTTCTGCGAAGTCCACAGCTGCGGGCCAGGCAGCGTAGCGGTTTCTGTGCAGTGGCGTCCTTAGTGAAGTTGCACGGCATCATCTGCCATTGTTAGAAAGGTTTTTCTCCAGAAATTCACTTCCAAGGGCCCAGGAACTGGAATGGGACCCCGTCTGGAAAGCTAAAGTCCACAGTATGCAAACTCAAAACTGGATGGGGAGGCCTTTGCTGTCCCTAAGGCTTCAAAAAACAAGGCACGCTCTACTCCAAGCCCTTGGAGATACCTCTCAAGTAGGAATGCACAGCAAAGTTCAGTCTTTGTTCCCTTTCACAGGCAGAAGCAGTAACTGCAGGATAGCCCAAAAAGCACAGTCACAAGCCAGGGCAGCTATTCTCCTCAGCTCTTTTCCTTGGCAGAGATTCCTCTTGATTCCAGAAGTGATCTAAAGTCTGGGGGCTGGGGTCCAATACTTATCCCCCTTTCTGCCTTTGAAGTGGCCCAACTTCAAAGAAAAAGTATCTGTTGTTTACAGGATCCTGCCTTGCCCAGGCCAGGCCACAGACACACACCATGGGGTTGGATTGGTGCCGCATTGTGTGAGGCCAGGCACAGCCCTTTCAGGTGTTAGTGACCACACCTCCCTCCACTCTAGCACAGACGGCTCATCAGGATATGATGGCTACACCTCAGCACCCTTCGTGTCACTGTCTAGAGGAGATGCACAAACAGCCGAACTGTCAAACTGACCCAGACAGGGAATCCACAAACAGGCAGAGTCACAGAATAGTTAATAGCAAGAAAATGCCTACTTTTTGAAAGTGGCTTTTTCAAACTAACAACCTAAAAAAAAACTTCACTAACAGATGTATTTTTAAATTGTGAGTTCAGAGACCCCAAACTCCATATTTCTATCTGCTTTCAATGGGAATCTGCACTTAAAAGTTATTTAAGGGTAGCCTCCATGTTAACCTATGAGAGAGATAGGCCTTGCAACAGTGAAGAACTAATTTGGCAGTATTTTACTGTTAGACATGTAAAACACACCTGTACATGTCCCAGCTGTAACATGCATTGCACCCTGCCCATGGGGCTACCTAGGGCCTACTTTAGGGGTGCCTTACATGTATAAAAAGGGAAGGTTTAGGCCTGGCAAGTAGGTACACTTGCCAAGTCGAACTGGCAGTTTAAAACTGCACCCACAGACATTGCAGTGGCAGGTCTGAGCCATGTTTACAGGGCTACTCATGTGGGTGGCACAACAAGTGCTGCAGGCCCACTAGTAGCATTTGATTTATAGGCCCTGTGCATCTCTAATGCACTTTACTAGGGACTTATTAGTAAATCAAATATGCCAATAATGGAAAAGTCAATGCATACAATGTAACATAGGGAGCACTTGCACTTTAGCACTGATCAGCAGTGGTAAAGTGCGCAGAGACAATAAACCAGCAAAAACAGAGCCCAGTAAACCATAAAAAGAGGAGGTTAGAAGGCAAAAAGACAGGGGGGTCACACCAAAAAGCTGTCAGGTCTAACATGCACTATCCCTGCATCAAGGAGGTCAGGAGGTAATGTAGTTCCAGATACTGTCAACTACCATCTTTGAAAGTATTCACATCCCCTGCCACCTCCTTTACATCACTAGTGGCACATCACTCATTGCCTCCTTGAAACAGCTGTAGTGACAAGATCCTGGGCTGGGGGCAATACATGAGAGCTCAAGGGTGTTTAGGGTTAATGCTTCCTTTGGCTGTTATTGTTGCAGGTTACATGTCCTTCTCATCTGTTGCTTTGCCAGCACTACCTGATGGAATGAAATGGTGACAAAATAAAGATAGATAAGTGCATAGGGCTGACTGACAAAACTACGGGCCTCAAAATGAGTGTGGCTGTCTGAGGTCTACCACTGTCACATTGATGGTCGGACTGCTGCACTCCAGGCAGTCTGACCACCCAATTACAAACCTGGCAGGCAGACCCACCAAAGGACCGCCATCCCCACTGGGAACAGCGGTCAGAGTTGTACCCAGCGCTTCCTGGCTGATTACAATTCCCTTCACCACCATCCTTTCCATGGTGGTTTCGCTGACAGGGAAAGGCTGGTGGTGAGGGTGTGCTGGGGGGCACATGGGGTCCCCTGTATTGCCCATGGCATGGGCAGTGGAGGGGCCCCCCTGCCCAGCACCATCAGAACAGACAGTGCACATTCCAAGGTGCTGGTCAGCTCCCTCTGTGCTGTGAGATAGCACTCAGCTCCTTTGAAAGAGCCAAGTTCCACCTTGTAGCACCGTTCCTGACAGTCTTACCGGTGAGAACCCTCTATTCCAAAGTTCCTGCTGGTCACACTGGTGGGAGCATTGTAATAGGGTATGGGGTGACCCCACTGCCGCATTGGTGGGACCGCCAAGCTCGTAATGGGGCAGAAAATGTAAATGTGTGTATTGACTCTCATGTGTATCTACTCCTAAATCTAGCGTCATACTTCATCACCAGCTCAAGTTAGGCTCAAGTTTGGACTTAAGATACAAGATCTGGATAGAAGACTAACAACTATAAAAAATTGGTTCAACATACGACAAGCGCAGGATATTCGATTATATCATGCTTAAAGGCCACCCTAATCGATCCAAAGTCGGTCTCTGAGAATACTTTAAACCATTAAAAAGCTGTCCTTAAAGGAAGTATGGACCTTAAATCCAAAGTATGCTTCTTTTAAAAGGGCAACAAATAAAGCAGTGAAAGTTTATTCAACCCTGGCAGATAAAAATGCATTTATTACCAGATCTCATGTTTAGACAGTGGTCAATAGCTATGGTTTCTTGACACCAGCAGTGTATCTGGGTACCCCCTATCCAGCTATTTAGTCGGCCAAAATAGGAGTACTCCAGGTCACTGGAATGTAGATATTGCAAAGCCAAAAAAGAGAGCCTCATTTATCTTGTATGTATCTGTCCCATTCTACCCCCTTCGTGTACATTTTTTTACAAAGGCGCTCAATGACAGAAACGTTCATATATGCAGAAGCGCCATAATGGCCAGCCTTAGTTCAGATGACCCGCAATTAAATTGTAAACTGATCAAATTCTTACTTATGGCGCATGCTTGATCTTTCCATCACAAAGTCATCTACACGGCCTTGAAACCAGGATACTGAAATGACAGACAGTCAGCAGAGGCTGATTCCATCCCACTTGACAAGTTCTGAAGTGGGCATGTATCAGTACTCACTTAATCAACATGTACATTCCTACTTTCTTCCCTCTTGCACCTTTCCGAATAGACTAGCACCTTTTTAAGTTCTATTTTAGAAAAAGTAAATGTATTAGTCGATTTTAAGGAAGTTTTGATTGTTTTGTAAGTATTGTTCTGGTTTTAACTGACTAAAACAATAAACTGATTCATTCGTTCATACCCTTAAACCTCTGTGCAGCTATACCCTTTTCTACTATTCTTTATGTCCAAGTAGATATCTACACCTAAATGGAGATTTAAATGTAAATGTCTTGCCACCTTCAAATCAGGGAGAGGAGCCTAGTGCAACATCATTTACCAGTGTAAAGTTACTACTAATAATTTTTCACCTGTTGGTAGAGATCGCCATCACTGGTGTGGAGGTCTCCCTAGGGGAAAATATAGGGGAATGATATTTTTTTAATGAACAAATAATTTAGGGCCATATGTACGAACACATTTTCCCATAGACACAGAATGGGTAAAACCTTTTGCTACATCTGGCCCTTAATGTATATTATGAATGTAAAATACATGCAAATATTTCATATTAACCTGGAAATAATGAAAGAGTTACAACGCATTAACTCATCGAATGAAATGTACATTACATAATAAAATAATTTAAAGAAATTAATTTAATTTGTAAACAATACTTTAAAAAAATATTATCACTTTAAAATATACATGTATAATTTAAATGCCAAACTCATTTCATTATTTTAAGATTAGTTCCTCTGGGGTATTTGAATAATTCCCTTTCTCCATTGATTTCTATGGAAGTGTGTTGCAGTATTAGCGGTTGGCCATGCGTGGTGCTTGATTTACTCCAAGGCTAGGCTAGAGGACATTTCAGTTCGTTTTGACACTATTAGGACTAAGTAAAGTTAGAAGTGCATTTTATAAATTGTAATGTCTGTGCTCTTTTATGTGTGTGTGCTTTGTATTTGCATGTCGCTCCCAAATCCCTCCTTAAATTTCCCTTAATCCAACCAATTTTGAGTAATTAGTCCCCATTTTCCCAGGATTCCCTCAGATCCTGCCACATTTATTACAAAGTAGTATACTTATGTGTGCAGAAATCTCTAGCACCATGGTTAAGATCTTCATACAGAAAAGATAAGAGAGGTGGAGAGGCAGGTCTCTGGCCTTAGGTTTGTGAATTGCAGTTTCTAATACATAAGTAATAATAGTGCAGTTTGTGAATCAGGTCCCAATGTCCAATACCTCATGTACATTAATAAAGTGTTTTTTAAAGATCATCAGTAAATGTGACAAGGTTGACACTGTCAAGTATTCAACTCTATTTTGCATTGATACGTGTACCTTCTACTTTGAACAGTGGTTGTTTAAAGGGCAAAAGTGGTAACCAAAACAAACCTGGAAAAAATTTCACATTTGACCAATACTGCAGGATGCAGTAATTACAATAGAGACACTTGGGCTTAATTGGATTATGGCAGGCCTTTACCCTCAGAATTTGACCCCAAAGCATTTGCTGTCAATGTAGTACAATTTTGGCAGACAGGTCCACCAAACATTTAACATGTTTTTGTATTTTTAAAAACAAAATCCAAAAGCACAATTTTTTTTAATACAAAAACGAATGACCCACCTCACCATGGGAATTGTCTCCCAAGGTGTGGGGGTCATTTTTCAGTTTTCACTACCCCTTACCTCCAGGTTTTACAGGCAGAGAAACCTAGCCATTCGGCAAAACCTCTAACTCTGTTGGTATGTCAGAGGAGTATGTCAGAGGCAGAGACAAAGTAGTTTCCATCACTTACATAGTTACGGTTCTCACTACTGCAAAGCAGGTAGGAGGATGCTCAGTACCCTCTCCACCCAGGTCTAAAACAACCTCAAAGTTTTCACCTTGGGACGTATTTTCAGAATGTTCTGGTGGGGATAGGTATAAGGTTGTGGCCAGTGATGATCCCTCGAAGTTGGATACATTGTTGTCAAGCTCCTGCCAAAGCTGTATTTGCTGCAAAAACTCATGGTGGACAAACCTGGAATTCAAAGCTGACAGGATCACTTCACAGGTCAAAAAATATGCCACTTCGCTCCAGCCCATGGTTTTTTGGAAGTCAAAATTCTTCAGCGTGTTAAGGCTGCAAGCTTGTATCTAGACAGAGCTCCACAAAGATACATACCTCCACCAAAAGGTCCCAACGTCCATTTCAACCAGTTTTCAGCATGACATACACATCAGAGCAGGAGAAATCTGTATTTCTATCCCACCTCTGGTGTGACCTTCCTTGGAAAACCTCAGCAACTTACCCATCTTATATAAGTCCTTGAAAATGCTCTACTGGTCAGACCTACAGGTTCTAGATCCTTCAGGCAGGCTTCTAGGCATGTGCTCTCCAGCCATGTCTACTGTGGGATTCAGTCCAGGGTAGTAAGGTGGGCTCTCTAGAAATTGCGAGTACTTCTGCTTTTTGTGTTACTGAAGCAGTCAAACAAGGGGCCAACATTTGACCATTGGAGAGGAGTTCTGGTCCCAGGATGCCAACTGCTCCTGCCCACTGCCAGATGGCTCATCCCTGCTATGTGTCAGTAGGTAACACTCACTTCCAGAGGTCAGAGGCTGGCTATTATTCTGTGAACCAGAGATATTAACTCTACCAGCCAAGGATGTGTATTTTAGCCTTAGAGGTGTAATAAATGGCATAACTGGTATTAAGCCAGTTATGGCTCAGGCAGCCTAAAGTACATTGTTACAATTAATTTTCCTTCCACTTATGTTATCAGAACTCTAATTTCACAATTACATCGGATTTTCAAAATTGGGTAGGAAATAACTTTGACACATTTTCTTGGATCTGCCCACACAAACAGAGTAAATAAAAATATTAATACAATCTAGGCCGGTTCATGGAAAATTATAGCAAGCCTAAACAGACAAAAGTTTGTGAGTTTTATTTCACTGTGAAAGCACACAGACCCTAATATATAGTGTTCCTCTTTGTATATGTTAGCACCCTGACCTGGAGTCTTACAAGGCTCACTTTAATTGTGACTTGTGAATATATAAAAATAGGTTTTTCCTACATGGCAAAGCCAATGTTGTCTGCCATGTGTTGCTGTAGTGCATTTAAATTGCAGCCCAGCCAAAACACCAGACAGACATACATTTGTGTCACATATGTGGGTGGTGTAAATAGACACTGCACCTTCCATGTCATAGATGCATTTTCTATGCTGTATGTGTCCACTACCACAGGAAACAGTTGCATTCCAGCTGTTTTTTTTCCAGCAATGTAATAGTTAAACCAGCACATACTTGCTAGGAATATATATGTCGGAATGTGGAATAAAACATATCATATAAAGTAAAACATCTACAATGATCTTACATGCAATTTAAATAGGCCAATTGAGTGGCATCAGTTTTACCACTACAATGTAAGGGTCGGGGCACATCAGGGGCTACAAAAGGGAAAAAATATATGGGGTGACCATGCAAACAAAGTACAAAAATACACATTCACTCAACAATAACAAGCCTTAAGAAAGCAAATTGGTCTAGCTTATAATTGAAAACGCTAGAGTGGTCACTGACTTTGCCGATGCTTGTTTTCTCTACTTTTTATTTACAATTATGTCTTTCTTCTTCATTTTTCTCAATGATATGTTATGACTTTCATGTGAGAGAAGTAAGCAGGGATTGTAAACATTACATGTTAAAAATGCAGTTGATGGATCTGTTTTAGTATTGTGATAAACTGTTGCATTTTAAATATTGATGAAAAGGTTTTTTTCTAGCACTTAACCACTTTACACACTTGTTATGGAGCTCGACTAACCCTTGATCAGTTTAATTTCCAAAACTATTTTAAAGTAGCCCTTTTGAGAAGTAAGGGATCTTTTACTCAAACATAGTCCAAATCAAGATTGCTAAATTGCTTATTTGCTATATGTAACCAGAAGATGTCTTGAACGCTAGTGGTTAGAAACTCAAGTGATAGAGGGTAATATGTATAGCATAGAACAAATAGAAACTTGTTATATATACAAAAATAATGTTCCCTTTTGAACTTCTGTAAACAATTAAAAAATGCTAACATATTTAAGATATGCAAAAAATTCACACTTGTCCTAATTAAACAAATGTTATTGTTCTTTCTTTAGACATTAGTGATTCTTTAACTTTGATGAAAAGATAATCAAGAGGAGGGATCTTGTGTAGAAGGAACCCTGCTTGTCTAATATCGACACCAACGCTCAACATCTAGAAGTGCTTTGTTTGCGGTCTTCAGCTTACTGCATCCGAAATCAGGTAGTCAAGGGACTGAAAGCTAATTCAAATTTAGAAGACATGTGTCCTGTCTCAGGCATTACATACAGGGACCAGAGTAATGTCCCTGAGCAAGAGGTCATGTTTCTCGTGAATTAGGCTGGCCTCCTCACCCCACTGAATAGAGGATTTCCTCGGAGCCTGTCTGTGCTAACTACACCTCACTCCTCGTACATTGTGCACCATCTAAAACGGTGGATCAATCACCTCCACTCCAAAAGGATGTCTACGTGCTCAATCTAGGGAGAAAAAAAAAATTTCTCTGATGCTCCGGCATTGCTTCAGTTTATAAACCTTGCTTATTAAAATGAATAATTCGGAAATGGGATAATAGGCTGAATTCTATTAAGCGTCCACTGGTGGCAGTTTTGGTTAATGCTCACATATACACAGTGAAGGTCTGCTTGGTTTTAAACATTTGTTATGGTTTACCTAATAAGATACTATTATATCTATACAATGTATTAAAACTGGCGTGAGTAGATTTGGGCTACCCCAGTATTTTATGTTAAGAGCCAAGCCAAATCAGAGCAATTATTTCAGACTGATTCTAGGAGCCAAAGCACGGCCAACGGCTCAAAGACTATTGGACATATTTCAGAGCTCCCAGCGTCTAGTTGCGCCACATTAGCATCATTTTTTTTAACGCTAATGTGGCCTAACAAGGCCAAAATCCCTGCGCCATATTTACCAAGTGGCGCAATGCTTGCATTGCACTAGTTCCTAACTCTTTGCACTACATTATGCCTGCAGCAGGCATAATGTATACAAAGGGGGCATTCCCCCGTTAGAGGGGGGTAAAAAATGGTGCAAGGATATCTAACAGATTTCCTTGCATCATTGTTATTGGCACTTTTAACGCCTACTCAGAGCAGGTGTTAAAAGAGGGCACAACATTGTTTACAATGGGCCACTATGTACTCTGCAGGACTAGCGCCAACATTTTGGTGCTACTCCTGCAGAGTACATCAATAGCATCATAAAAAATGACGCTATTGCCCCCTACCCTGCGCCATGGTGCACTGTATTTTAAATACTGTGCACAGATGGTGGCAATCAGGGGGGCAGTAAAGGGGCAAGAAAAGTGGTATTGTACTGTGTGCAGTACCACTTTTGTTAAATATGCCCCTGTCCTGATGTGACATGCCAGGATGAGGGGGGGGGGGGGCGGTCGATTACCGATATTTGGAGAGAGCAGCTGAAGGATCAGTTGGTTGATATGAGCATGCTATGACAGTGTAGTCCATCTGAAAAAGTGGAGTGAGTCCCATTCAGTCGCAAGTCACACTACTGACAACCTGCTGTTCATACAAGCCAGTACCAGTATTAATATTCTTGCATTTCTCACCACCTCCCGTCCCAAATATAGTACCCTATTTTTATTCTGACGTGTTTCTCACCAGGCTGTCTTTATCGCTCCCTGGTATGCCTCTTCCTGGCAACTGTCTTTCTTCTATTGCCCTGGGTCTATTTCTTTCCCCTACCCTTGTCTCTTCCTCTCCAATCTGTATACCTTTCCTCTCTGATTCACACCATAGCTGGAGACGTCAATCTCAAGTTGGTTGGACAAATTGTTGTCTCAAGGGCCCTAAAGGACCTTAAGCTGAGCCAGAGCCGGGCATTTGGCTCGAAACCTCAGTGACTCTAGTTGTTAGTCTATCAAATTTGACCCCCACCACAAGTATATGCATTTTCCCTATATGTTTGCAGACCATAATCAGAATAGTAAATCTGTCTCCTCCAATTATTTGCACTTTTTTCAATGCTAGTGAGACTGGGTTAGAATAGTAAATTTGATCCCACCACTCCACCCCAAATATAGGCCATCCTTAAAATGTTTTTGAGATTGGAGTTAGAACATACTGTATCCTTCCCAAATATATGCAAATCTCCAAGTATGTGGGATTAGGGTTTGAATAGTAAGGCCCTCATTATGCATTGCCCATCTAGGAAGACGATTATTATCACACCTTTTTAAAATCCAAGGATTGCAATTTAAAAGGTGCAATTGTTATAGCCTATTACAGGTTGTGCTCATTAAAACGGGGCATAACATGCAGGTTTGATGCTTCATGTACCAAAATCCACATGTATCGATATTTACCGGGCATTGTTGCCTGCCAAACTTCACAGGTGAAATCTGTACAAATTTACTTAGGGACAATTGCGTGGCACGTGGTAACTACCACAGAAGTTGTAATTCCGATTTCTACGCAGTACGAACAGTAGTTTGCGGATCTAAAAGGAAACGGACCACTTGTAATGGGAGCCCTAATCTGATGCCCTCAACCTAAAATATATGCACTTTCCCCAATTTTGGTAGGATTGTAGTTAAAATAATAATGCAGACCCCCACATCCCCCTGCTCCCCTCCCCCTCAACACTACCAGTTAGCCCTGAAGGTTTGAAGAACATGGACAGTACAAATGCCACAAATAGCACTGATGTGTTTTTTTTTTTTAAAGATGTTTTTTATTGAGTCAAATACAAGAACATTAACTTAACATTGCCAGGACAGAGATATGCAGTTGTGAATATATATGCATAAGGAATATTGTACTTGTAAATGCATATTTAAACATGTACATGAATTAGGCATATACAGCAACATAGTATCAAAGACTCCAAGTTTGAATAAAGAAAGAAGAAAGAGAGAGGGAGAAGAGCTTTAGGGATAGAAAAGGGAATCAAGTGATAGCCATGTGGAGAGAGAGGCAATAGGCATTAGTTACAGCGAATGTAAGATGAAATAAGTATATATAAGAAGAAAAACAGGAAATATATTGACATTTTTTAAAAAGGAGGAGAAAAATCAATTTCCTTCGCAGTGCATGAGAGATAGTTACTTAATGGCAACCATAGCTGATGACGTTTGAAGAAAGTTCCTGTTGAATCAAGCTTGTAGCTGTCAAGTCTATGATGATAACATACAGAATTCCACCACTGTCTGAGAGTACTGTTCTCCGAAGATTTCCAGTTAGAAGTAATAATAGAGATTGCAATAGAAAGTAAAAGGTCCACCAATTTTCCAAGAGGCCTGATTGAACTCCAGATATCGTGTACGCCTCCCAAAAACAGTAATTCATATGACATTGGTAAGGAGATCTGAGCTATTGCTGAAATGCGAGACCATATTGAGGACCAAAAAGGAGATAGGGAGGGACAGGAAAAAAACATGTGAAAGTCAGTACCCTGCTGAGTGTGGCAGCTCTAACAATTGTCATTTTGTGCAAGTGTGAATTTGTAAAGGCTTACAGGAGTGTAGAAAAGTCTATTATAAAAAAAATATAGGGTCTGTGTGAGGCTTGCAGTGCGTGCAGTGGAATGTATCTTATACCATATTCTATCCCATAAAGAAGTTGGCCAAACAACACCAAGAACTGATTCCCACAATGTCTCAATAGGTGATTTGAGTCTAGGTGAAACAGACGTTCTTAAAAGTTTATAAATTCCAGCTGCCCTAGGATAATTAGAAGTTACAATCGGGTGTGGAGATGATGCAAGAGAAGAATGATTATGATGTAGAAGTTTATTGAGGGCCTCTTGGACTAGAGTAGAAAGAATGATATATTGGGATTTCATGCGAATAGGGAGATTATAAATTGCTGAGAGAGTAGTAAAAGGGATGATAGAGTCTTTATGATATAATTGGGAAATGAGAAGAATACCATTAGTCATCCAAGCCTTCCAACACAAGGTTTTACCTTGTTTCTTAAGCGAACTATTGTGCCAAATAGGACTGTTAAAGAATTGATTAATGGGTGTAAGATGCGAAATAAAAAAAGGTTTCAGTAAGTTGACTGAATGGGAGATAGTGCTGGGCAACCAGAATTTTGGGGGGGTTAGACATAAATATAATGTGTTTATGGGAAAAGGGAGAAATAAATGTTTCTTCCAACGAGAACCATAGCTTTTTAGTGGCATCATTGAGTGTAGATAAATAGGGATGTATTTGCTTAATGCCAAAAGACTTGTGATAAGTTATAAAGTCAGGGAAATTAACTCCACCTTGTACTTTAGGAAGTTATAATTTTGAGAGAGAGATTCAGGATTGTTTACCGTTCCACAGGAACTTGGATAGAATTTTATCAATTGAACTAAAAAATAGTTTAGGTATCTTAATAGAAAGCATCATAAGGAAGAAGTTAATGATTGGGAGAAGCATCATCTTAATGGTGTCCAAGCGGCCCCACCACGTGAGATATAACGGAGACCATTTCTGTGTGAGATCTACAAGCTTTGCAGATAGGATTTCTAAATTAGTCCTTAATGTATCCTTGAGAGTAGTGCAGTACCATACCCCCAGGCATTTAATCTTAGAAGAATTCCAAGATAATCCTGCATCAAGGAATACAGAGCCAGTGGAATGAGCATTAAGTGGTAAGACCACTGTTTTGTCTATATTAAGTTTATAGCCAGATACATCAGAATATAAGTTGAGCTCATGCAGGAATGCAGGAAGAGAAGTGTCAGGGTGAGACATGAACAAAAGAATATCATCACCATATGCCATAAATTTGATGTGTGCATTATTAATTTGAAACCCCGTAAATTGTTCAGACATTTTTAATTGGTATAGAAAAGGTTCGAGAGCCAAAATAAATAGTAAAGGAGATAATGGGCATCTCTAACGAGTACCCCTTTTAAGAGGGAAAAAAGGAGATCGGATACCGTTTGTTATAACCGAGGAACATGGTGAGGAATAAAGAATGGATATAAAATGTCAGAATTTAGTACCTAGTCCATGCCATTCCAATGCTTTCGACAAGAAACCCCAGTAGACCCTATCAAAGGCCTTTTCTGCATCCAATGATACAGCTGCCAGAGGACTCTTAAGTTTAGATGCCTTGTTAATAATATTTTAAAAAGTACGGGAATTATCTGCTACATTTCTATTAGGGATAAAACCAGATGGATGAGAATCAATAAGGTCAGGTATATATGGGAGTAAACGGAGAGCTAAAACTTTGGCATAGAGTTTACAATCAGTATTAATTAAAGATATGGTCTATCATTTTTACAGTCAGTCGCATCCCGATCTTTTTTGGGAATAAGATAATTCATGGCCTCCGTAAATGAGCCAGATGCAGAACCTGACATTATAAAATGATTAAGTAATTGAAAGAGTTTGGGGAAAAAAGATTTAGCAAACTTAATAAAGAATTCTACTGTGAAGCCATCTGGGCCTGGAGCCTTACCCTTGGGGAGAGATTGTAAAGCTGTATATAGTTCGGTAAGTTGTAGGGGTTGGTCTAAAGATGAGAGGTCAATCTGCAATGGGTCCCTTGGTTTGAGATTAGAGAAATATTGGTTGAGAGATTCAACTGTTGGTATGTGTTCTGGAGTGTACAGGTCCTTATAGTAAGAAGCGAAACATGATGCTATATCTTTATCTCTAAAGTGTTTAACACCATTGTTATCTGTGATAGATTTAATAGTTGTTTTTTCTTTTCTTTGTTTCAAATATCAAGCTAGAAGAGAACCAGCTTTATTGTTACCACCATAATATCTGGCATTTATTTTCAGGAGGGTGCCGCATGCTTGTTCAGTGGTGTATTGGCTAAACTCCATTTTAGCTGAGACTAGTGCTTCAAGATGTGATTTACTAGTTTTGTGAGTATAGTATTCATGTTCTAGGGACTTTATATTTTCAAGGATGGAAGTCGATTTTTGTTGAGCAGACTTTTTTTTGAGTGAGCATAACTTATGATGAAACCCCTAGAGGCTGCTTTGAATGCATCCCACACAAAATGAAATGATAGTTGATCACTATCGTTGATGTGAAAGTATTCTTCTATAAACTTACTGTAGGAAGCGATAAAAGTAGCATCTGAAAGTAGAGAGTTATTAAACCTCCATGAAGATGTTTTAGAACCATTAAGAAAAAGATCAAGGTCAGTAATCACAGGTGCGTGATCTGAGATCAAAATAGCACCGATTTCAGAGTTGACCATATGTTGCAATAAACCTTTACTCAAAAGGATATAATCAAGCCTGGAATGGGAATAGTGGGTAGGAGAATAAAAAGAGTATTCCAAGAGGTCGGTATTGCATACTCTCCAGGAATCAGAGAGAGAATGGTGTAAAATAAAGTTTTTAAAAGCTTTGTGGGAGGCATGTGGAATGAAACGTGACGTGGAACGTCTGTCCAAAAATGGATCAAGAATTTGGTTGCAGTCACCACCTATTAGTAAATTGTTTGAGGAATGTTCAGAGACAATACGTGAAAGATTCTTCAAAAAATTTGGATCTGGATGTGTGGGGCCGTATATATTAAGGATAGTAAGAGAAATATTGTCAATTGTAAATGTAACAAGTACCCAGCGACCTTCTGTATCTTGATGCTGTGAAATTATGGTGGGTTTGAGAGATTTATGACAGAGTATAATTACCCCATTTTTGTTTGTGATGGAAGGGGAGTAGAAAATGTCCCCCACCAATTGTTTTTTAAGCTTAATTGCCTCAGAGTCGTTGAGGTGAGTCTCTTGCAACAAAGCAATGTGGCATTTCAAACGAGCTAGGTGAGATAAGACACGCTGACGTTTAATGGGGTGTTTAAGCCCCTTAAAATTCCAAGTAACAGTTCTAAGTTGCATAACAAGAAGTATTAATAAACAACTGCTGTAACAATGAAAAAACTAGGCATATCAATTTTGCAAAAGCAAAGAAATGAGGAAGAAACAAGATAGTAAAGAAAAAGAAAAGGAGGAAGATGACCTCCAGAAGTTGTATATGCATGGATGTGGCAATACAGGGACTAAAGTCCACGAAAGCTAAAAAAAACAAGATAGAAAGTGAATACCCCGAAAGGTAGAGGGACAGCGGAGAAGAGGACAGCGGAGAACCTGAAAAGACAGGCAAGAGTGGCTTCAGCACAAGAAAAGTTATATTAGATATTAAAGCATATGAAGGCGAGTTTCATGGAAGAAAAAAAAAAAACATACAAACGAAAAATGTACCATTCAGGAGACCAAATAACGTAATAACTGCAGTAAAGGACTGTGACATGAAAAACAATAAAAATCAAAGCTTAACAGTGGAACGTGTAGGAGAACAGTTTGGATGGTGAGAAAGGGATACGGTTGGGAAAGGAACAAAGGAACATGAGGATTGCACAAAGAACACTATCTAAGAAAAAAAAAAAAATATATATATATATATATATATATATCTATATATATATATATATATATATAAGAAAATAAGATGATGCAGAGATGGAAAACCATGGATATAAATATTAAACATAACCATTACTATTAAACTGTCCAGAAAAAAAAAAGGACATTAAAGACAAATTAAATTATATCTTCAAGTAATTGCAGATGCTCCTAGTTCCATTGCTTCTGTTTTGTGTTGGTTAATAAACGTTTGTAGTGCTGAAGGTTCCTCAAACGAGTAAGATTTGTTCTTGAATGTAATTTTGAAAAGGCATGGGTGAAGAAGACCATATCGAATATTCAAGGATTTGAGTTGTGGACGTAAGTCCAAAAACTGTTTGCGACGTGCAGCTGTAGCAGGAGAGAAGTCTTGTGTGAAAAATACTTTATGACCTGACCATAGCAAAGAGCCCATCTTTTTGGCTTCCAAGAGTATTTGCATCAAGTCAGTAAATTGGAGAAAGAGAATAATAAGTCCTCTAGGATGTGCACGAGGGCCAGTTGTAGTCTGTGGACCTAAACAATGTGTCAGTTGGATAGAGAGGGGAGAGGTAGGAGGGAAGCGAAGAATTGAAGGTATTGCTTTCTGAAAGAATGCAATCATGTTAGAGCCTTCAGAACCTTCTGGAATCCCAAAAAGGCGAAGATTGTTTCTCCTATTTCTGTTTTCTAAGCTTTCAGTAAGCCTTTTAAGTTGAGCTATGTCTTTAGAGATCTGAGGATTGACAGTGTTACAATCTTCAAGGCTACTGACTCTCTGTTCCAGAGTACAAATTTGTTGTTCGTGTTGGGATCATTGCTCCTCAATACGTTGCAAAGAGGCATTAGTGTCCATCATAAAGGGCTTTAGTGCACGCAATTCCTCCATGACATCATCTAGAGTAAGATGTGTAGGTGATTTTGAGGGAGAATCAAGGTCTTTTTTTGGGCGCTTGACGGAGGAGGTGTTAGATGTTTTTTTCGCAACTGCGCCAGCAGCATGAGATGAAGAGGCGCCATCCTTTAAAAAGACTGCAGCACTATCCATTGTTAAAGTTGATGGTAGAGAAGATTTAGTTTTATGTGTGCGCACCACTCGAAGAGGATTATTAGACTTGGAGAAAGATGATGACTGGCAACTCTGAGAATTATGTGGTCTCCCCATAAAAGCCAGCAGCAATTCGGTAATAGGAAGCCAGTAATGTGAGGTGTTGATGAAATTATATTACAATGAGAAGCTGCTGCCAGAAGTTTCCAACAACACAGCAAAATATAATAAAAAATATATAAATAGAAAATCCTAAATTATTCTGTGCTAACTACACCTCACTCCTCGTACATTGTGCACCATCTAAAACGGTGGATCAATCACCTCCACTCCAAAAGGATGTCTACGTGCTCAATCTAGGGAGAAAAAAAAAAATTCTCTGATGCTCCGGCATTGCTTCAGTTTATAAACCTTGCTTATTAAAATGAATAATTCGGAAATGGGATAATAGGCTGAATTCTATTAAGCGTCCACTGGTGGCAGTTTTGGTTAATGCTCACATATACACAGTGAAGGTCTGCTTGGTTTTAAACATTTGTTATGGTTTACCTAATAAGATACTATTATATCTATACAATGTATTAAAACTGGCGTGAGTAGATTTGGGCTACCCCAGTATTTTATGTTAAGAGCCAAGCCAAATCAGAGCAATTATTTCAGACTGATTCTAGGAGCCAAAGCACGGCCAACGGCTCAAAGACTATTGGGCATATTTCAGAGCTCCCAGCGTCTAGTTGCGCCACATTAGCATCATTTTTTTTAACGCTAATGTGGCCTAACAAGGCCAAAATCCCAGCGCCATATTTACCAAGTGGCGCAATGCTTGCATTGCACTAGTTCCTAACTCTTTGCACTACATTATGCCTGCAGCAGGCATAATGTATACAAAGGGGGCATTCCCCCGTTAGAGGGGGGTAAAAAATGGTGCAAGGATATCTAACAGATTTCCTTGCATCATTGTTATTGGCACTTTTAACGCCTACTCAGAGCAGGTGTTAAAAGAGGGCACAACATTGTTTACAATGGGCCACTATGTACTCTGCAGGACTAGCGCCAACATTTTGGTGCTACTCCTGCAGAGTACATCAATAGCATCATAAAAAATGACGCTATTGCCCCCTACCCTGCGCCATGGTGCACTGTATTTTAAATACTGTGCACAGATGGTGGCAATTAGGGGGGCAGTAAAGGGGCAAGAAAAGTGGTATTGTACTGTGTGCAGTACCACTTTTGTTAAATATGCCCCTGTCCTGATGTGACATGCCAGGATGAGGGGGGGGCGGTCGATTACCGATATTTGGAGAGAGCAGCTGAAGGATCAGTTGGTTAATATGAGCATGCTATGACAGTGTAGTCCATCTGAAAAAGTGGAGTGAGTCCCATTCAGTCGCAAGTCACACTACTGACAACCTGCTGTTCATACAAGCCAGTACCAGTATTAATATTCTTGCATTTCTCACCACCTCCCGTCCCAAATATAGTACCCTATTTTTATTCTGACGTGTTTCTCACCAGGCTGTCTTTATCGCTCCCTGGTATGCCTCTTCCTGGCAACTGTCTTTCTTCTATTGCCCTGGGTCTATTTCTTTCCCCTACCCTTGTCTCTTCCTCTCCAATCTGTATACCTTTCCTCTCTGATTCACACCATAGCTGGAGACGTCAATCTCAAGTTGGTTGGACAAATTGTTGTCTCAAGGGCCCTAAAGGACCTTAAGCTGAGCCAGAGCCGGGCATTTGGCTCGAAACCTCAGTGACTCTAGTTGTTAGTCTATCAAATTTGACCCCCACCACAAGTATATGCATTTTCCCTATATGTTTGCAGACCATAATCAGAATAGTAAATCTGTCTCCTCCAATTATTTGCACTTTTTTCAATGCTAGTGAGACTGGGTTAGAATAGTAAATTTGATCCCACCACTCCACCCCAAATATAGGCCATCCTTAAAATGTTTTTGAGATTGGAGTTAGAACATACTGTATCCTTCCCAAACATATGCAAATCTCCAAGTATGTGGGATTAGGGTTTGAATAGTAAGGCCCTCATGCATTGCCCATCTAGGAAGACGATTATTATCACACCTTTTTAAAATCCAAGGATTGCAATTTAAAAGGTGCAATTGTTATAGCCTATTACAGGTTGTGCTCATTAAAACGGGGCATAACATGCAGGTTTGATGCTTCATGTACCAAAATCCACATGTATCGATATTTACCGGGCATTGTTGCCTGCCAAACTTCACAGGTGAAATCTGTACAAATTTACTTAGGGACAATTGCGTGGCACGTGGTAACTACCACAGAAGTTGTAATTCCGATTTCTACGCAGCACGAACAGTAGTTTGCGGATCTAAAAGGAAACGGACCACTTGTAATGGGAGCCCTAATCTGATGCCCTCAACCTAAAATATATGCACTTTCCCCAATTTTGGTAGGATTGTAGTTAAAATAATAATCCAGACCCCCACATCCCCCTGCTCCCCTCCCCCTCAACACTACCAGTTAGCCCTGAAGGTTTGAAGAACATGGACAGTACAAATGCCACAAATAGCACTGATGTGTTTTTTTTTTTTTAAGATGTTTTTTATTGAGTCAAATACAAGAACATTAACTTAACATTGCCAGGACAGAGATATGCAGTTGTGAATATATATGCATAAGGAATATTGTACTTGTAAATGCATATTTAAACATGTACATGAATTAGGCATATACAGCAACATAGTATCAAAGACTCCAAGTTTGAATAAAGAAAGAAGAAAGAGAGAGGGAGAAGAGCTTTAGGGATAGAAAAGGGAATCAAGTGATAGCCATGTGGAGAGAGAGGCAATAGGCATTAGTTACAGCGAATGTAAGATGAAATAAGTATATATAAGAAGAAAAACAGGAAATATATTGACATTTTTTAAAAAGGAGGAGAAAAATCAATTTCCTTCGCAGTGCATGAGAGATAGTTACTTAATGGCAACCATAGCTGATGACGTTTGAAGAAAGTTCCTGTTGAATCAAGCTTGTAGCTGTCAAGTCTATGATGATAACATACAGAATTCCACCACTGTCTGAGAGTACTGTTCTCCGAAGATTTCCAGTTAGAAGTAATAATAGAGATTGCAATAGAAAGTAAAAGGTCCACCAATTTTCCAAGAGGCCTGATTGAACTCCAGATATCGTGTACGCCTCCCAAAAACAGTAATTCATATGACATTGGTAAGGAGATCTGAGCTATTGCTGAAATGCGAGACCATATTGAGGACCAAAAAGGAGATAGGGAGGGACAGGAAAAAAACATGTGAAAGTCAGTACCCTGCTGAGTGTGGCAGCTCTAACAATTGTCATTTTGTGCAAGTGTGAATTTGTAAAGGCTTACAGGAGTGTAGAAAAGTCTATTATAAAAAAAATATAGGGTCTGTGTGAGGCTTGCAGTGCGTGCAGTGGAATGTATCTTATACCATATTCTATCCCATAAAGAAGTTGGCCAAACAACACCAAGAACTGATTCCCACAATGTCTCAATAGGTGATTTGAGTCTAGGTGAAACAGACGTTCTTAAAAGTTTATAAATTCCAGCTGCCCTAGGATAATTAGAAGTTACAATCGGGTGTGGAGATGATGCAAGAGAAGAATGATTATGATGTAGAAGTTTATTGAGGGCCTCTTGGACTAGAGTAGAAAGAATGATATATTGGGATTTCATGCGAATAGGGAGATTATAAATTGCTGAGAGAGTAGTAAAAGGGATGATAGAGTCTTTATGATATAATTGGGAAATGAGAAGAATACCATTAGTCATCCAAGCCTTCCAACACAAGGTTTTACCTTGTTTCTTAAGCGAACTATTGTGCCAAATAGGACTGTTAAAGAATTGATTAATGGGTGTAAGATGCGAAATAAAAAAAGGTTTCAGTAAGTTGACTGAATGGGAGATAGTGCTGGGCAACCAGAATTTTGGGGGGGTTAGACATAAATATAATGTGTTTATGGGAAAAGGGAGAAATAAATGTTTCTTCCAACGAGAACCATAGCTTTTTAGTGGCATCATTGAGTGTAGATAAATAGGGATGTATTTGCTTAATGCCAAAAGACTTGTGATAAGTTATAAAGTCAGGGAAATTAACTCCACCTTGTACTTTAGGAAGTTATAATTTTGAGAGAGAGATTCAGGATTGTTTACCGTTCCACAGGAACTTGGATAGAATTTTATCAATTGAACTAAAAAATAGTTTAGGTATCTTAATAGAAAGCATCATAAGGAAGAAGTTAATGATAGGGAGAAGCATCATCTTAATGGTGTCCAAGCGGCCCCACCACGTGAGATATAACGGAGACCATTTCTGTGTGAGATCTACAAGCTTTGCAGATAGGATTTCTAAATTAGTCCTTAATGTATCCTTGAGAGTAGTGCAGTACCATACCCCCAGGCATTTAATCTTAGAAGAATTCCAAGATAATCCTGCATCAAGGAATACAGAGCCAGTGGAATGAGCATTAAGTGGTAAGACCACTGTTTTGTCTATATTAAGTTTATAGCCAGATACATCAGAATATAAGTTGAGCTCATGCAGGAATGCAGGAAGAGAAGTGTCAGGGTGAGACATGAACAAAAGAATATCATCACCATATGCCATAAATTTGATGTGTGCATTATTAATTTGAAACCCCGTAAATTGTTCAGACATTTTTAATTGGTATAGAAAAGGTTCGAGAGCCAAAATAAATAGTAAAGGAGATAATGGGCATCCCTGACGAGTACCCCTTTTAAGAGGGAAAAAAGGAGATCGGATACCGTTTGTTATAACCGAGGAACATGGTGAGGAATAAAGAATGGATATAAAATGTCAGAATTTAGTACCTAGTCCATGCCATTCCAATGCTTTCGACAAGAAACCCCAGTAGACCCTATCAAAGGCCTTTTCTGCATCCAATGATACAGCTGCCAGAGGACTCTTAAGTTTAGATGCCTTGTTAATAATATTTTAAAAAGTACGGGAATTATCTGCTACATTTCTATTAGGGATAAAACCAGATGGATGAG